>NW_020824772.1:2355000-3015000 GCF_003285875.2 Drosophila novamexicana
GTAACCGTCACTCGACATACGAGTATTTATTGATTGAGCATAAAATTGGGCAATTTCATTGACGCAACAACTTTGTATGCCAAATGCCAACTGGGGAACATTTGGGCCAGCTGAACTCAACTGAAGCTGGAGCAGCTCAGCCCCAGGACAGTGTGTTGTGTAAATAATTTATAATACTGCCTGAGCCAAGTGACAAATGAATGCCTCGTGCTGTTCAAGGATCTGCTTAAGTAGCTGTCGCCAGCAAAATTCATGCTAAAACCGTGGCAAAGTCTATCGATTTCTTGCCACCAGTCTCTGTGGCAGCCGCATTCTGAAATCAATGCAAGTGGCAGCTGCGGTTGAAACATTGTTTGCCACCGCTGCACTTTCAGTCTGGGCGGGCGTCTGCCACAGTATCTAACAATGACTGAGAATAAACAATGCAAAGGCAGCGTCGCTAAATGCCAGAGACAAGGATGAATTGGCTGGGTGGATGGCTGACTTGCTGCCTAGCTGGTGTAGTCATAATACAGTCAAACTAGCATATAACGAACTTAGCCAGAGTTTGAAAATATGTTTAATTATTTTGTACCCTAATCAATCTGGCCAAGATGGAAAAAACAGACTCTTACTTTAAGATCTGTTTGTGTTTTATTTATTGTTATCCTGATTATTTTTTCCATAAGAAAGTCTTAACTTACAAATTATCTGATTGAAATTCATATATATTCTCATTATATTAAATTTATTTTTTAAATTTCTGTTTTTATAATTTTATATTTTATTATTTAAAATATGAAAAATATATTAATTGAAGATTTTTGAGCTGTACATAGGCACTTCGTAGGGATGTATGACTGCCCAAGTGTTTGAGTGCAGATTTTTAGCGTGAATCAATCAAATCACATGACTGCTTGACTAACAGCCAGTGATTTGATTGATGAACTGCGTTGCCAGATAGCTGTGATGGCAACTGTGGGTGGCAACCAAATGGTGCCGCAGACAAACCTCCTAACCGCCAATAACCCATTGTGACACGCACATTACAAGCGTTGCCGGCTGCCGGCTGCTGGCTGGGCTGACTTTGGCTTGCGGGCCACTTAGCTCAGCTGCCTTTGCCACGATGAAATTAACTTCTTGAGACGCTTAAGTAGTGCCAGCGGCAGAGGCATGTGAAGCACATTATTGATTAGCGGATCACGCTCTGAAGGATGCCGTTGGATGCCGTTGGATGCCCAATCAAATACATGACAAGGCGCTGGCGTTAAGCTCTAATGAATATTTTACTTGTCACTGATGTTGTTTTAGTCAACATATGAAACACGATTCTATTTTCAATTTGGCAAGTGCTGCGCAAACAAATTTAATTTGCATATTTTTCAGTACATTTTCATAGTTTCAATTGCTGTTGCGTCATTTGTGGCGCTCGTTTCGCATTTGTGCGCTGTAATAAAATATTTTATTACTTTTTAAGTGTATTTGCAACTCGTAAAGTTTTTCTGCCCCCTTTATATATACATTTTTTTTTTTTTTCAGCATTTTATATGTCATGCAATGTCACATATGACTGACTGAGGGAATGACTGAGCGCCCTCTTGCATTGGCATGCAAATTCTCTGACGATTTGACTCCACTTGAGCCAAGTTAGTGAAAGTATGCAATGTCAGCAGAGCCGTTGGTAGGTGGTTCTTCCAATGTCTTAGAAATGCCTCTGTGTGCTGCTATCAAGACTCAAGGTGCAGGAACTGTCGATGAGCTGCGTTTTGTAAGTTGACATAAAAATAAATAAATTGAAATAATAAATTACCTGCATTACAAACAAAGTTGCTAAAACTTGATAACTGGCTTAGATTTATAAAAAATAATGCATATAGCACTATATGGTAAAAATATATAACCATACGAGACAAAATTGTAAGTTTTAAAAGTTTTTCATACAAGATCCTAATTTTCTAACGATCGATGACAGCTATATGATATAGTGGTCCGATTCAGCCGATTCTGAAAGAGTGACTTCTGCAAAGTTTCAGGACGATAGCTTTAAAACTGAGAGACTAGTTCGCATAGAAACAAACAGACGGACGGACACGGCTATATGGACTCGGCTGTTGATACTTGTCAAGAATATATATACTTTATGGGGTCGGAGATGTTTTTTCTAGGCGTTACACATTTCACAGGAAAATTATTATACCCTCTGCAAGAGTATAAAACAAAACTACCTCTGAAGAATAAGTTTTTGAGATTATAAAATGACAAAAATTCATGTTTTCCCAAAAGATATACGTAGAGAATGTATTTCAATATTTGTTAAATTAAGATGACAATTATTATAAAGTTATTCAAGTTTGAAAAGGGCGTTTAGCTGTCCTTTTTGGACCTTCTGGTTCGTTAAAGCAACTGTAAGGCAATTTGTAATGTGAAAGTATTTAGAATTTTCGAATACCTGAACCCAGCACCCATAGAATATGATATGCTTGACTTAAGCTCAGATGTAGGGCAACAAACGTCTTATGGGAAATTCTGCGCGTTAGCTTCGGCATGAGCCATGTAACTTGACTGCATTGCTGCCATAGCCTTCTTCTCCTTGCCTGTTTTTACTCTTGGCCACATATTCAACATCTTTTTTATGTAAATGTGCGAAAATTTCGTCACATATATACACATACACACACACACAGACACAGTCACATCTAAGGGATATAAAATGAAATTGTACTTTGTGGCATGGCTGGCAAAGTACAAAAAGTAAAACATGCCAACAAAAAGAGATAGAAATGTCTTATTTGCAATGTTGGCAGCTGGCGAGTGTGGCAACGCTGCCGAGGCGAGGACCTGCTGCTCCTTCTGCTGCGGCTCATCATCATCATCAACAGCAGCGGGCACCGTCCTCGTCCCCAAAGTTCGTCTATGTCGTTTCCATTTCGTCATTGTCATAACTTTGTGTCACAATTTTTCTTGCCGCTGTTCGTGTGCACATGATACGACCATAAGGTATTATTATGCAATTTTTTGGGTCAGAATCGAGGCAATTTTCTTGTGGCAGTCCTGAATAGGTTGCCATATCGCCGCATGCAGCTCCACAAATGGAAAAATGGCTATCAATGGCTTTCGAAAACTTTTCAATTATTGACAGGCAGCTTTAGGCCATAAATTATTTTAATATATTTTATTCTAAAAAACTTCACAAAAATTTCAAATGATTTTTAAGGCCAACTGCACACACAACAGTCGCAGCAGCAGCGGCAAACAAATGTGACTGACAGCGACAACAACAGCAACAACATCGGCGCTGACAGCAGCTGCTGCACAAATTTACACTTCACATTGCCAGCTACGGCAAAATATTTTACCAATCTAACAAGAGAGTGCTGAGAAGAAAAAAAGAAAAAAACGAAAAACAATTTCAAAAAGCGCAAAATCTCATGTTTTTGTGTGTTGGCTAAAACACTGTTTTCGTGTCGACATTTGCAGCAATTTATTATGTCATTTAATCTTAAGTATATGCCGGGAATAAGCTAAGGTGTACGTATGGGAGCGACGGGCTAAGCAAATAGCTGACTCCGATTTGTTGGCGCCACGACATCAGCAGCTGTGGCCTATCAAATGCCAATGTGTTGCATGCCGCCAGTTTGGTTGTGTGTGTGGGTGGTCCGTGAGCATGTATTAGTGTGCTTTTGCATGAAAAGCTTTGCGCGCAGTGGTCTTCTTGTCACGGCTGTGCTTTGAGCTTTTGTAGCAGCAGAGTATGTGTGCACTGTGTGTGAGGTGCAAATACGAGCTGTCTGTTTTGGAGGATAAGGCTAATTATTATTATAATTAACAAAGTATCTGGCCTTAGGCTCGGCTTCCAAACTTGGTTTTCCACATCCATGAAAGTGACATCCATGTGACTACAAGGTTTCCTGAGTTTAAAAAGGCTGCGCTTCGTTGTATTCATATAGAGCGCACAAATTGTAAAACATTATTATGTATAAGAAAAATTAAAGATTTATTCAAGAAAAATCTTTGGCATAAAAGTTGCCCAAAATTTGGCTAACAAACTGCTTCAAAGAACCAAAAGTTTTGCTGGACAATGAAAAAGCGAAAAAACTTTAGGTAACTTTTAAAGTGTAATAAAAACGTTGCGCGTTGCAGGACGAAAAAAATGCAATAGAAAATAAATGTTAACAAGAAGAACTGCTCACTAAGTGAAGCGCCAGGATGTTGGAGAAGTTCCCGCTCTCTGGAGATCAGAAAAGCGACTTTATTATGTCGTCTCGACAAAGGCCTTAACTAAGAAAGACTGAACTCAAGTCAACTAGCTTGGACTTCATGTGACCGCTAGCTGCTGCTGCACTTCATCCATTTATTCTAGATATTGAGCATGGAGCTTAACTAAGGAAAAGACTGAAATTCGAAGCTTTAAATTTTCATTTGGCAGACCATAAAGTAAAGTTGAAATGCGCATATTACGCGCAAATGTAACAAGCGGAGTTGAGGTTCGAATCCTGCTGCTACTGTCGCCTCCCTTCGACCTCCGCCGCTGCCCTTTGACCATGTCACTGTCATTTGGCAAAGTTTTTTGGGGCATAAAGTTTAGCTGCAACATTTGCCTTTGCATTGTTTTGTCGCATTTCTTTGAGCGCGGGGTTGATCTGGGCGGATGGGCTGGTGGTGGGTGTGGCAGTTGGCGAAATTAAAGTGCATTGTATGCTAAAAGTTTTTCTGCCGGCAAACCGGAACAATGAAAAGTTCATGAAAATTTTTGCTTCAACGCATAAACAATAAACATAAAAGTTTTGACCATTAAAAACGCGCAATGGCTAAGTGCTCATTGGTCCCTCTGCGCTAGGCTCTGTGGGGCCGGACGGCCACTGGTTAGGGGCTGTCATTTGTTTGTTGCTGTCGAGTTGCTCTTCAAGTTTTTGCATCCCCCTAATGACAAAAATCAGCGTGAATTTGATGTTTGGCCAGGAAGTTTTCGCTCGCCCCGCAAGTTCAAGTCAATTTGGCGACAGAATATTGTGAGTGTACTTTTCTTATTATCACATTCATAAGATACTGAAAAATCGATATTTAACTTTTGTCAAGTGAGTGCAAACGTTTGCACTTGCTGAGAGCATACGGAACCATACTTTATCCAGTTAGCTTAAGGACCTATAGTATACACCACGCGCTCAAATGCTAGCGAATATTTATATATCAGATTATTATGCCGTGTACTCATGAGTAGGCTATAATGATTTTGTGCAAATGTATGTTTCTGGCAGAAGGAGGCTTACCCGACCGAACTATATGTATTCTTGTGTTGTATTCTTGTCAACGTGTGTCCGCAGCTACGCAAACGTCTTGAAATCGATCTGAATATATCGCTGAGCTTATAAGAATTAGAAACATTATTATGTAGTATCTCGTATCTCCTCCCGTTTTGGCATTAACACCATGAAGATCTGCCCATAACCATTAGAGTTAAGTTAGTTGATTGTTAGTGTGTGATGTGTGTGTCTGTGTATTTGTGGAAGCCAAAATCTTTGTAACGGAAGCTTGACGATAGGTTCAGGGCATCTCTTAGTCGGGCACTGCCGAGCACCCGAACTTGTTAGTTTAATCATATTCTTGTTCTTTTTATGTTTTTCTAGTCTGAGAAACAACCCATATGAGCAAAAAAGTGTCTTGTGGGAAACATGTGATTCTAAACCAAATTCTTTTACAAATTTAAAACCATCTTTGGGGAACATGTCTCTCAATTAAATTTACCGGACCAATCAGGAACTCTTTGTTATAGTAAACACATCCGAAGATAAAGTCTAACGAATGTATTTTCATATGTCTAGAAAACATGATAAAGTGAAAGCTGAACAAAATATATATACCTTGCACTGGAAAGGTAATAATATTATGATACTGTTGCAGTAAAATCAAATTAAATTCACCGTAGGACCTTTTCCAACAATCACTGCACAAATCTGTCTGTCCAAAGTTGAGCCCTTGATTAGGTTTCATGTATTTACCGCCTGCTGAGCACCATGTTGACTAGTGTAATCGTAAATATGCTCTCAATGCAAACCGCAAACACATCTAAAATTGAAATCATTTTTGAAAGAACGAAAACAATAATAAATGAAAACAACCAAAGCTGTTGAAGCGCACAAAATATGCGCATGCGCAAAGTCTCTCTTATACCAGTTAAAAAGAGAGACGGAAAGAGAGTTAAAAATAGAGGTAAATTGAGAGGAAGCGTGTATAGATGGGCTAAGATTACCAGTATTTCACAGGTTTTGTTGACATTGCCTACGAACAGTGCCAATTAAACCCGATTTGCAACTCGGATTTGCCCCTTAACCAACAGCCAGCCCCCAACCGCACACACACACACACACACACACGCACACCACAAGCCCAAGGAGCCGGCTAACAGCTGATGATAAGTAGTCTGGCAACTATGATAGTAGGCTAGAGCTGTTGGTGGGGGCGGAGCACAACGTCATCTGAAAGTTTATGCATGAAATTTGTGTAGAAATTCCACAGCCAAAAACTCGTAGTCAAGGGGGTCGAAGTCGACAGGGAAGTCAGTTGCTGTGCGGCAAGTATTTAAATTTTTGAATAGCAATTTTTGAAAACGCTGCATTATTCAAAGCGAATGACGTTGAGAATCTTAAAAACTTTAGCTGGCCATTTTACAGCTCTTAAATCGCTCGTACAAAGTTTTCGGACTACAGACGCAAAGCATTTGTAATATGCCAGGCGAATATATTTATTTGAGCTCGTATGTCATGGCCAGGTGCGGGCTGTGGCGGACTGTGGGGGTGTGCGGCGAGTCTTGGGGAGGCCCATAAAACTTTGGGCCATTTTTCAAATTTGTCGCGCTCGTGTCCCATCCACAAAGTGGGCGAGTGCTGAATGCGGTCGCATTTCAACTTGATAATATCACAGTTAGTATGAACCACATGCGGATTTAACAAGTGCGCCGCCAAGTTAATGCGTTATGACCCAACGTGTGCCACACACCGCACCACACCGCACCACACCACACCCTACCGCCCACCGCACACAAACTTTTTGGCGCGGGAGCCAGAGTGTTGGCGGCCATCGCGTCGTCGGGCATGTTAAAAAAATGATTAATGATTATTTTTCGCCGAAAACAGCGTACGTCTGTGCGGTTGTGAACTGGCCTCGTCCTGGTCGACGGGCATTCCTGGCTTTGGAGAAATATGCGCTTGAAAATATGTTAACGCTTTTTAAATCATCTGGCGCGTTTATTTTCTGTCTGCTGGCCTTGGCTTGTTTTGTATGAAAGTTTTATGTGCCTGGGCTTTAAACTAAATTGCAAAACAGAAAATGGCCAAAGCGGGATTTGTGGTTTGGTAAGTTGGTTGGGCATTATAAATAATAGAGTAAGAGCCACAGAGCCTCTTACAAAAACTTCAACGACTATGCAATGAAAATCACTCTATATATACCTATTGTGTTTTATATATAGCAAATAAATTTAAACGAGTCAGGCTTATAGTTTGTAATTATTAGGATATTTACAAATTTTGAGGGGGTTGGGGGGCCATATCTTTCGTAAAAGTAAAAGATGACTTCATAAGGATTCGCCCCAATAGATATAGCAACAATTAAGTGCTTTACACAATTTGAAGAATATTAGTAGCTTTCAAATTATTCTTTTCTTTTAATTACGAAAACGGTGAAAAATGGAAAATTCGTTTACAAAAATCTTACTTTAAAGTTTCACTTTATACATATTAAGACACGTTTTATACGAATCAATCAAGCTCTCTTAATTATAGACTCAAGCAAACATAGCAAAAATTGAATTCGTATGCAATATCCTAAATTTGTACTGATAATTCCTATAATAGCTATATGATGTAGCGGTAAAAGCCTACCCCCAAAACAAATTGAAAATTGTAAGAGATTGGCTGTTTAAAAATCTATTTTGCTATAAGGATCCTTAAATCTATAAATATCATTCGAATTCGGTAACAAAAAAAAAAGGGAAAGAAAAATTTGATATAAAATATATTTTTCGCTAAAAATGTATGCTTTATCATAAAACAATGTTAAATTTGTTTTTATACTATTAATACTTATAGAGTTGCATACTTCTAAACTGTGACTTTGGCTTACACTCATTTGGCGACCTGATCTTTAAACTACTTCATGTTTTAGATTTCATAGAGTAAAAAATCGAAACAATTTGATTATTTGTTGTAATTTTTGTTTTGAACTAAATAAATAAACAAAAAAGGGCAGAAAATAAACAAAACAAATAATAAATAAATAAATAAAAATAAACTTTATTTGAATTCAGCTCTTGTGCTTAGGAACAATGCCAGTTTTGCTGAACAGTCTGGAATAAAAAGCTAACAAAACAAGAGAAAATGCAAAATGAATGCAGTTGGAAATGCATATAGCTCAGTTCAACTCACAGACGGCCACCACTTGGCCCTCCGTATTTGGGCCAAATCGCATTAAAGTATAAAATTCAGCAGTGGCTTTTGTTGTGGCTCGGTGCACTTAAGTCTTGGCTAGATAACAGTACTTACCAAATCCGTCTACAGGCAACATTGCCAAAAGCGACTAGACACAAGTAGTTACACGCCAGACCAGACAACAGACTGCTCAGAGATAGTCAAGCCAAAAAAGGGGGGGGGGGAGTAAGAGGGGAAGGGCGGCAGCTCTTATAAATTGCATATCGAATTTAGTAATTTTCTACATTGTGTGAATATCGTGCGTTGCCCAAGGCTCCGGCATGCTGGTCAGCACAAAAACCTGGCGAGTCGGAGGATGCACTTGCTTGGTTTCAGTTCTCCTTTTAATACTAGCTCATAAAGTGTAAAGGGTGTATTGGTTGTATTGTTAATACTTGTTTAAAGAGTGAAAAGAGTATTTAGGTGTTATTTATACTCGTTTACAGTCTTGCTGTCCGTTTGCTTGTCTCTATGAATGAATGTTTTCAGAAATGTATTTTGTCACAGTTCAATAAATCTTAATGAATTTAGGCAGGCGGCCTGCTATTGTACTGTGAGCGAGTACAGGGCAGTCGTTCGCACCCTGGCCTGGCTTCTGGTCTGCAGTGTATTGCTGCTAATCATGCGATCGCCTGCTGCATTGTCGGAGGTGGCCATTGCATTATTATGCCCTAGACGCAGGGGACAGGACTCTGGGCACTCGCTGACAGGTTCTGTGCGCTTCCTTCCATAACTTACGTTGCACATTTTTCATTTCTCATTTTCATTTTCATTTAATATTTATGATTTATTTATGTGCGGATGTTTGTTGGCTGTTCTCGTATCGTATGAGAATTTATGCTTTCCGTTTTGGCTTAAGCTACTTTACTCGAACTGGGAGCAGGGCGCTGGGCTCTGGGCGCTGGCCCTGGCCAGCGGGTAGTGAGCCGTGGACAGTGTCTAACCTGAAGGTAGCACAGCAATTTCATGCACTGCTTAACACAGAAGCCGTGTCCATTCGCCAGGCTTATTATGCAAATGTCTGGCCAACAGCAGTTCGCTCCACAGAACTTGACCACAATCGCATTGTTGTCCAGTTCTGCCGTGGAATTGTAATAACAATTTGTAAGCTCTGTACCAAAAGGATAATATGGTATACTAAGCTCCTTTGAATGCATGACGAGATATGTGTAAGGATGTCTGCTTAAATTTAGCTTAAATCGCATTGGGTCAATCGTTTGCCGAGTAAACCCTTTAAACGCATTCTTCAGAAGAAATTAGAAATTGATTTTACTTTCCAGCCGTTACCCGGACCACACTTCAAATTGGATTTACAACTTTCCGCTGGCTATATTTCGTTATATTCGTATTTTGAACTGCAATTTTGACTTACATTTTTCAAATTTCATCTATTTCCAACACACAATTTTTTGAATTTCAATTATTTCTCTTGCAATTAGCTCAGCATAGAAACATTTAGTAGTTCTGCTCAGGCTAATTGCCTGGGGAGCAGGTTTCCAATCCGTGCGGCACAAACTTTGTTGCACGTCCTGATGGCTGACAGCTTATTGCTGCAGGTGCCCAAATATTGTTCTCAGTTTTCATCGTGGCAGTTGTTTGTCGTATGTGCTGACTATTACCCTGTAATCAATCCACCCCCATATATACGTAAGCTGTGCCCCCTAACCTATAGTTGTACTCAATGAACTCACTTATGTATTCATAACTAAAAGGGATCGATTTATTTTTTCCTTCAAGATTGTTTATGTATAGATTCTCGACAGCCCAAGAGTTGTTTATTGTTTATTTTATTGTGTCTATCTTCAGCTACTGCCACAGTTTTTTACAACGGCCTGGAACAGTTCACATGAAATAAAAATAAATAATACATTTGGCTGATATGCTGCAAATTACTCAACAACCAAGACCATCAAAGAGGGGGACACCTACATGTTATAGAAAAAGTAAACCTCATATTATATTTTTATTTATATTTGTCTCAACTGAAGGCTTGCCCGCGGCTGACCGATGTCAACCACTGGGCAACGAGACATTAACAAAATGGTTTGCCTTCAGCTGAGAAGGATAACGGAAATGTTTTGCTAAAGCAGGGGGAACAAGGACAATAGCTGAACATGCCAGGATCCAAATAGCAAGCGTTGTCCTCGGCTCGAAAGCACAACAAAAATTCCAATAAATTCAATGCGACACAACAGACACTTGGGAGAACTTAAGGGGCATGTCACAGCAGCAGCAGCAGCAGCTAGCAGACGGCTTGCTGAACGGGGGGCGTGGCAGCTTCCGGGATGGGGCTAAGTCGCTTTGGTGCTGTTTGTCTCTGTCATTTTCTGGCAATGTGTGGCAAAGTTCAAACCTTTGACATTGTGTGAGCCAACATGCATTACTCATACGCAGCGTGGTTGCAGACAGAGGCAGAGACGAAGGCTGAGGGACAGAGAATATGAAGTGACTTTATGGCAAATAGCTGAAAAGCTTCGCAAAGTTTTCCAATATACTCGAGGGTTACTTATAAATTTAATGAAAATCTCAGCTAATAGTTTTGCACAGCACATAAATAAAGTTTCCGTTGCCATGGCCCCACCTTCGAGCAGTTTTAAAATATGTTTCGCCTCTGCGCCCGCCATATAGCATGTGTCACAATTTATATGGAAACTTATCAACGTCGCAATGTCTCCAAAGCATCGTTTGCATGCATGTATCCGGGCCACTAAAACGACAAAAAATAAAATAGAAAGGCCAGAAAAAACTTCAATGTGCTGTTAATTCCCAGCACACTATGCAGAAAGTGCGGCAGCTATAGCTCCTGCTACAGCTGCCTTTGATAGCAGAATGTGACGTCGACGCTGGCGTCTGGCACTCGGCACTTGGCAACATAAGTTTGGGGATTTTTATTTGCCGTCTGCCTGAAAATATTGCTCGCAGGCTAACACATGACAAACGCAGCCGTTTGTCAGGACCAATATGGCAGCGGCATGGGGCCAAGGACCGCAGGGCGGGCGCTCCGACCAAGCCCTTTAAAAACTTTTTGCTTTAAGTT
Source organism: Drosophila novamexicana (assembly GCF_003285875.2). NCBI lineage: Eukaryota > Metazoa > Arthropoda > Insecta > Diptera > Drosophilidae > Drosophila > Drosophila novamexicana. The sequence continues at coordinate 2,366,479 of NW_020824772.1, forward strand.
CATATAATATTTGACTGCACATAAACAAAGAGTGAGAGAGAGAGAGAGAGAGAGAGAGAGAGAGAGGAGAGAGAGAGAGAGAGAGAGAGAGAGAGAGAGAGAGAGAGAGAGAGAGAGAGAGAGAGAGAGAGAGAGAGAGAGAGAGAGAGAGAGAGAGAGAGAGAGAGAAAGAGAGACAGAGAAACAGAAAGAGAGACAGAGAAACAAAATTGTAATTATTGTTTGTTCATTTCTTTTTCGACACAGCGCAGAGGCTTAGCAAAGTTTTGAGGCAAACAACTTGCTGCTGCTTGTTGTTGTTGTTTGCCGTATTTGAATTGTTTACCCCTTGTTATTGTTGCTGTTGTTAATGTTGTTAACTTTCAGCGAAAGTGCCACTTTGTACAATTCACTTAAAGCGAACGCTTGGGGCGCTTGGGGAATATAAAATAAGTTGAGATTAAGCTAATGAGAATCGCTTAAAGTGGCATCAAATAATTCTTATGTGGATAGTAAGGTCTATACACGCGCTTGTAGCAATTCTGGTGAATTGAAATAGTGTTTCAAAATAAGAGTTGTGTTCATTTTCATCACTTCTCGAACTTTATACGGCTTAAATTTGCTTTAATATGAACTGTACCTATCTTATTAAGTTTACCGAACGAGCTTTATAATTATAATTGAAATTGAATCACCGACCACCATCAATTTCCCATAAAGGTGCGAACAGGTTGCATGCAAATGAGCGACAGCAGGCAGAATATGTCGCCGCCAGCGCTGCCGCTTGTCAATTATGCGGCAGCCATTTTTGTGGCAAACAAAACTATTTTGCATATCAGATGCACGCAATGCGCATTACGTATACGCAACGTTTGGCCGTGCATTGCATGGCAGCCAGCGGGGGCGTAAATTGCGAATGGGTTGCCAAAACAGTGGCGCCCAGAATTGAAAATAAATAATGTAAATTTTGGCAAACACTCGCTGCCATTTTGCATATGCCAAGCTCTGTTGTGCGCCTAATGAGGCGCACAGGATTCTCTGAAATAAGACGCACGCACACGCATCCACTCAGTGTCGATTTCAAAGGTGCGCAGCCTCAAATAAAAGGACTAACAGAGCGTAACGCGACGGTACAAGGACAGCAAATGGTTAAAATCTGTAATTTTAACACTTTAAAAAGGGATTCAATTTGATTACACATACAAAGCGCTCGCATTGAAAGTCGCAAGCATATTAACATACAAATCTGTATTTACCTACATACGCATACACTCACACAGACACAGACTCACAAGATGTAACATTTAATAAGGATTACAACAATAGAAAATTACGTTTAATGTTGAGTTTTTGCTTGGCTGAATTTGCATTAGCTGTGCCTGTTTGTGCGCCTGAATTCACTTCAGGCAACTAAAATTCAACTCGATTCGCCTGGGGCCAGGTGTCTCGGTCTGGATCTGGGTCTATGTCGGTTTTTTTTGTTTATAAACGAGTTTAAATGGCAAACTCCAGATAAGCGTTAAACAATGATGAGAGAGCTCTGCTTGAGTCTTTGCCCACATTCATTTGGCTGCCCTGAGTGTACTCATGTCTTAATTTGGTTTTGTAATCTGTGCCGTGCGCATTGTTTGCTTGATTGATTTTCCAGGCTTCCATTTTGGAATTTTGCATTGTTTCCTTATCAAATATCTATATCGATATCTGAACATGAGGAACGGTTCAATTGAGTGGCACCCAAATAATTTCGATGTTGGCTAAACTGAACTCTAATTTGGACGCACTCAACAGGCACTTTGGCATAGAGTAGCCAGGCGAGTTACACTAATGAGTACTTATGCCAAGCACACACACACACACATTTGTAGGATTAAACAATCGATACTCCCTCACATAGACACCTTTACCACACACACACACGAACGCTGTCTATAGGCGCTTTCACACGCTTAACAATGAATTGAATTACATGTGGAATACACACATGCACACACACACACACAGGCACACATATGTATCTGTTAGATACACTAATACTAAATGATGACAAGTGTTTTGTGGATAATGAACATAAGTACTCAAGCTGCAGCCAGCACTGTAATTTAAAGGTCTTTAATTGTTTGCCCAAAACGATATTTACCGCCCAATCAACGATTAATCGATTGTCAATTGCATAATAAAGTATTGTGTTTATTGTTGAAACAGTTTAACAATAATACTAATAATAATTTACAAATATTAAATGAATTTGTTAAATGCTCAACTTATTAAGAGATGTATGATCTGGGAGCTACTATTTCTTTCATATAATTTATCTTGGTTTTTAAGTATTTCTACAGCTGAGACAGATTTAATTTTTACATATTTCTGAATTTAAAGTGCCTATTGTATACCCTGCAGGGTTTAAAGAAAGGGTTATTTAACTTGTTATTGATATAATTTATATTTAAGAATAGATTTTGGAGCTAAAACTGTCTAGAATGAATCTCATAATTGAATAAAATGATTGCTCCCGAGTGTGCTTTAGTACAAATTTTAATTAATTTAATTAATAATAATAATAATTATTATTATTATTATATATATATATATATATATATATATATATATATATATTTATATATATATATCCTCTTTAAATTTATATATTTTTCACTTAATTTATTTCTCTTCTTTTATTTTAACTTTATACTAGTCATTTCGTACATGCCCATGCACATTATCCATTAAATTTAAGCCGTCAGTTTGTTAATTGCTGGCAGCTGCCCATTGGATGGGCCCTCGACTACTTGTTTTAAGTGCATTTAAATGCACAAGCCATTTAACAAAGAGCTTCTGCTTTAAAATGCAACTGCATTTTTATGCTTTTTATGACAGCCAATGACAGCCGCTAGACTGCAACATATAAATGCAAGTGAACACTTTGTAATAAGAGCATGTTGGAATACTTTAAAACACGATCTGTTAATGGCAGGCCATACGTACATTCCCCTAAAGACTTTTCGCATTCAAGTCGATGAGCATTGCTGCCTTTTAAGTGTATATTTTTATAAGGTAAATGCTTTGTTCCAGGAATATGGTTAAAAACAATTGGAATTTTATGTATTTTCATATATATATACATAACTTTGCTTTATTGCGTACTCGTTTGAAAAAAAAATAGAAACGGAACTCAGTCATGAGCTGTCAAGTGTGAAAACAGAAAACTTAGCTTTTATGAAAGCGTCTTTTTAATACACTAACAAAATTATTTGTAAGGAATGAAAATGGGTGATTTTCACTCCAAGAAAGATGTTTGGGCTATATATATATATACATATATAGCTATATATACATATTCATAAAAGGAGAACGTGGAATGTGGATAATATTAATATAATATAGTTGGTTCGATTGAGATAAAAAAGTATTAATTGTTTTATCCATTGAATTTTATCCATTAAATATGAGTTCAAAGTATTTAAATTCAATCAGGCTTATACTTGTTGATAGGGTATTTAAGTTTCGGCTTTTCGAACTTCGCAGTTTCGCCTCATTCACTCATCTTTTCAGCACAAGCAGAAAACTCATTTAAAATTAACATTGCAAATTCTTCACAATTCGTTTCCCACTCTTATGAAGTTTTCCACTGAATTTACTAAGTTTTTAAGCGGATTGTCTTTGAGCGCATTTCTCTATATCAAGCTGCAGTTGATTAATTTATTACTCATCCGCCACGTGAGCGTATGTGAATAAAATGCTTCACGATGCAATAATGCTGCATGATTCGGAGTAGTTTTAATTGTTTTTGAATATTGGGAAATATATCATATCATTATTTAATGGAACGTTTTGCATGTAAATGTGGTTTTTGTGGGCCTTTTCGGCTGCTCACGAATTGCTTTGTTATGAATAAAAATGTGCGCGAAATACCCAAAACTTTATTTCCAAATTGAAAAAGTTCCATAAATATAGAGATACATGCAGGAAAAAGTGGATGAAAAAGTTGTGAGCGTGTTTTTTATTTTTTCCATTTTCTTTTTTAGCTATCCAGCTAAACTCAATTTAGTTGTGTGTTTGTATATATGTGTGAGAGAGTGTGTGTGCGCGTGTGTGTGTGTGTGTGGGAAGCCCCGTTGACGGTGTCGGCATAAAGTTTACTACTTTGTGAAAATTTCATGTCTGTGGCACTCGATAGCGGCCGCAAAAATGTATATCCATCTAAATGTATATCCATATATACACACAGAGCCAGCATCGAGCTTTAACTGTTGCCAACTTATGTAGAGCTCTGGAAAAAGTTTTGCAGATTTAATAGAGGCAGTGATTGCCAATGCAAAGCCCACTCACTGAGCTACATGCGGGCCAGCTAAAAACTATTTAATAAAAGTATATGCTTGGGCTGTGCGTGGTTAAGTGCAGTCGGGTGTGAATCATAAATATCAAAGGGGAATTTAATGAAGGATTTTTTTTAGACTTTTGTGGACTGAACCCATTTAAAGAGAGTTAAGTGTTGTCGTGATGATGTATGCTACAGGCAGAATCATGCAGTTCCGATTCCATAAAATTTATTTAATACGTGCTACGGGCAGGTCGGGATACACTTGCCAGTATATATATATTTAACTGAAGCTTGGCGCTGGGCTCAGGGTATCCCCTAGTCGGCCAATCCCGACTTTAGCACTAACTGTTATAAATCTAGCACAAGTTAAAACCATATAATCAGGTTTGAGGTTGCATTAGGACTGTATCGGTAAATAAATTTATAAATCGCTAGATCGATTCGACAGCTTATGCTGGCTTATGCCGCACAGAATAGTCTTTCGTCTATTGCATTTTTATACTTTAATTAAGCCGACCATTAATCACGCGCTGCTATTACATAATTGTTGGCAGTTATAAAGGGATTTAAATGGATTCTAATTAATTATTAATGCATCCATTAGCAAGATTTAATTTGCGATACTAAATAGCAGTGTCTAACGAATTTTGACATGACTAATTAATTTGATTTGCATTGATTTATTAATTCAATATTAAATATCCTTTAGAAGCAATGGTATATGACTCGTTAAGGCGATGCACAGTGGTATATTGCTTTAACAAATCCAATGACTTGTTATGTTACATAATTGAAATGCTCTCTAATCGCATTTGAAAATTAACTTTAATTATCCTTATCCATTGGCTAAAACAATTGAAACCTTTCGCTGGCTCGTTACGCTTTTAGCCGACGCTCAAAAATGCGCTAATGGGATTTTAACATTTTTGCACAAAGGGGCACAGGCACACACACACACACATTCATACAGTTAACAACACATGTGGGTGGCAGACTTCGTAATCAAATTAGATTCTATATCCTGTTGCACTGCAACTACTGCTGAAGGAAATGGTGCGGGCTGAACTTGAGGGGTTGTGCAGTGCTAGCCGCAAAACCAAATATTGCTATTACACTTGCAGGCATGGAATTTAATTACACGCGCATACACACACACGCACACACACAGACACACGAGCACACAGACACACAGCACAACAGCCATTGCACGCGTGGACGCCTTTGTGGTTGCGTTTTGGTCAAAATGGTTTTTTTTCCACATTTCACATTTGTACAAAACTTGTTTTTGTGTGTCTGCAAATTAAATGAAATACTTGAAAAAATTGCTATAGTTTTAAAAGGCTACATAGACGCTGGCGTTGACTTTTTGGCTTTATGCTGTAACTTCTTAAAGTTTTTATATTATTTTGTAGTCAATTTTTTTTATTTCTGTTAGCAGCTGCCACGAATTGAAAGGACGAAAGTCAACTCTTTAGCGAGTTAATGCGTTCTGACCTCTGGGAGCTTAGGTTTTTTTTTCGCACTATGTTATCGCTATCTTCTACTATCAATCTTTATGCCCTTGTGCGCTGCACCACACTAATGCAATTTGCGCAAATATCTTTTATTCATATTTAATCCACTTTATGCCAATTCTACTTATGCCTTGCCCTCAGACCAAGCCGGCTTGGCTATTGCGTCCCCGAACACCCCAATGGCGATGTCCTTGTAGTCGTTCTGCCTGGGCCTGCGTCTGGGCCCAACTGACATCTGCATGGCCATGTAATTGGCATTCGAGTCAAGTGCAATTTTGCAAGTAACTGGCTGCTGATGCTGTTGCTGCACTCGACACCCGCGGAGGCGTCTCTGGCTACAGTTTATTGCGGTAATGGTAATGCAACAGGAAAGTCAGCTAGTCACCTCGTTAAAGGTAATTTTGCACAAATAATGTCCATGACTCTATTCAAGTCAGCTCTCAGCTTCATCTCCATCTCTATTTCTAGTGCCCTGGCTCTATGCGTTTCCGTTTCCGCTTTCAGTCCAAAAACATAGCATACTTTTCTGCGCTGTGCGCTTTAAGCCTGCATTTTACATTGGCCAACTGACTTGGGCAATCTTTTGGGCCTTATCGAAGCCGCTTAGCTGACTTTTAGTTGCGTTTTGAGCCATTGATTTTGCAATCAGCCTGTTGTTGTTGCTGCTATTGTTGTTTTTGCCAGCCAAGTGGCCTTATCAGCACTTGGGCCAGCTCGTTGGCCATGCTCAATTTGCATAAGTGCCGGCTGACTCAGCAAGTTATCTTCGTTTTTGGCTCTGTAATTCAATTACTTGGGCATTTGTCTTGTCTCTGGCAGTCGCATAAATCATTAGCGACCAGCCAGGCGAATAAGCGAGTGGGCCAACAGATTTATGGCTCTTACCTTTGCCGTTGATTACACGAGTTGCCTTTCATTACACAGCTGATTGCGTGTACACAATAATTTCAGCAATTGAACGTGCATCAGCCACGAGCTAACGAGCAACAGACAACAACAAACAGACACAAGCAGCAAGAACAACAACAACATCAACTACAACAAGGAACGACTTATACATTTGCATGCTCTTTACAATTTGCAAGGATTTTGTTTTGCGATTTATCGTTTTTTGTTTATCAAGTTGTTAAAGATAAAAATATATATACTTTATGGGGTCGGAGATGCTTCCTACTGCCCGTTACATATATTTGCACACATTATACCATTTTTTCTCATTTTCAATGGGTTCGGGGTATAAAAAGTAATACATTATCTATATGTTTTGGCTCAAAATACTTAAACGAATTAAATGAATCAATTTGTGTAGAAGCTCCAAAGTTACTAATGACATATAGGTATTTTTCAATTTTGGTAAATTTTAATGAAACAATCTGGTTTATTGCATGGCAACTATGAAGTCTGCGCTTTAGTAAATTTTTTCTAGTTCAGGGAAAATAAATGAATGCTAGAGTCCAAAGTTTCCATTTTACTATAAATATTACAAGCGTACGCATTAAATAAATCAAAGCCCAAATTAGGAGCAATTATATTATTGTAACCTTTCCTTAACGTTTTATTTAAAACGATATAAAAATGATTATTTAACGTTAAAATTGAGGAAGGTTTCAATTTCGGATCAGTTGCTCGTTGGGTAACTTATTCGGTTATTCAAGGTTTGGTTCATAGAAACAAGTACAAGTAAATTATGTAAAATACAATAAGTTTTGCAAAAGAAAGTTGGTTTTTTGGTGCACGGATCATTTCGGCTTTCGTTTCGTTTATGATCCGCCAATACCTACTCAACCATGAAAAGTGTGTGGCTGTGCCAGCTATAAAAACTGTGAATACTACCCTGTAACCCACTTTAAATGGCCGCAGGGTATATAATGCTGTTGACAACAAGCTGCGAATCAGATTTTAGAAATGGAAAACCCTCAACTCTACATGACGGAGCTGTTCGCCCGACTCTGTATTGACGTGCGAACAATGGAGCTTTTGTGGCAGTAGCAGACAATGTACTCACAATGCGGTGGTATTGTAATTTTTTCCTTGTTTATTCAGATTGGCGTGGTCATTGTGAATGCTGCTGTGGATGGTAATCGGCTTAGGGTTGCCACCGCTACCGCTAATGCCGTAAACTAGCGGTACAATCATCAGCCTGGTTGTCGGCTGTCTAGGTTGTGGCTTATGCTAACAGCTTTACTTTACATATCTAATGAGCTCTCTTTCTAACATCTAAACATTATTAATTTTATGCTTAATTAAAATTTTCTACATTAATTTCGCACTGCGCTCTCCGCAGACACTTTCTGTTGTCTGTTGTTTCACGAAATCTTTTGCAGCTGCTGGTCGCAGTGGAGCTGTCAAAATTGCTTTAATTGGGCTAACAAAATTTGTCCTGCCCCATTCCTCAGCTGCTGCCCCTCTCTTCACCATAGCCCCTGTTGCCGTGGCGCTGTGTTTATTTCCTTGTCCGCTTCACTGGTGCCGCTAGCTGGTGCTGGGGTGTTGCCTTTGTTTGGCTTGTTATTGTTGCTGATGTTGTCGCTGTTGTTATTGTTGTTGTTGTTATTAGCTGATGTTCTTTATGTGCTTATTGTTGCCTGCCCCCCGAAGTGTGTGTATGTGTGTGCGTGTTAATAATCGATATTATATTGTTTTCTTTCACAGCAAAAGTTTTCAGCGGCTTTCAGTAGCTACCATTTGTTAATGGCCATCAAGTTTTAGCATCCGATTTGACTGCATGAAAGGCGGACTGTATTTGAATACCCTTTCATATTGACATGAAAGTTATCAAAGTCACCTATAGAAAATAAAAACATAAAACATGAAAACTGGCCAACAGACGGATATATGTTTATACTATAATGCAGGCTGAGTCCATCTGAACAAATTCTTAACATTGGAGTACTAATTAATGTTGCTCAAACTGAACCGTTCGGCCGAAAGTTTAGTAATTCAATGCAAGTCTTCCAGGGTATTTAATCTTCGGCCCGTTATAGATAACTTCTTATACTACATTTGACTTTAATATATTTGGCATTCTAACGAATTATCTTTATTTTTTAAGGTCCTTTCATATTCCTTTATGGTTTTGTGCTCGATTTAATTGCTCCGAAACAGCAGGAGCTGACTTTGGGTGTCAGGAGGAAAGCCGGCCCATAAAAGTGGGATATTTGTATTTCACAAACAGCCCAGCACATACTCACACACCCACACTCCCACACATGGCGTTCTGCTCCATAGCTGCATTGCATTGCAATTCTGTATACCCAGTACCCTTTAAGCATAGGTAAAAAGGGTAGATTGTGCAGTTGTATGTCACTGGCAAAAGGAAGCATCTCCGATCCAATTAGTATATATATTCTTGGATCAATGCTGATTAGAACTAACCATAACCATCTGTGGCCGCCTGTGTATATATAGAAGTAAAGGCAGCTGGGCGCTGGATTCAGGGTATTTTCTAGTCGGGCACTTGAGCACTCTGCTTTTTTATGGTTTATTTTTTCTTGGTGCAGCTTCTATTACATTTTGCCTTTGCTTCCTGTAAACGTTATCCTGACCTGTCGTTGACGTTACTCTCTAAGCTTCCTGTGCTCTCGGTTCAGGATGGCAGCCACGCCCGCATGCGGCCTGCATATGTAAGTATTTAAGAGCGCACATTCAAACATTTTTTCTATCGCATTTCTTTTTTTTTTTTTAGGCCAACTGCCCGAACAGAAATTGGCAAAAATGCCTTAGCCTTGGCCGGCTCACATAAAATTGGCCGTAAGTCGTGGGCGTAACTGGCACTAACCCTCCCCTAAAGCTCAGCTTTGACTCTGTTTATGTTAGCACAGGCAGCGAGCTTAGTGGCGAATTCATTTTGAGCCCCTGCTGCTGCCAGCGCTGCTGCATTTGCCTTTTTGCCACTGCTGGGCCTTGCCACTGATGACAAAGGCGAGCTGCATAAAAAAGTTGCGCGTGCACCAAATCCAAATTGAATTTTCTGTTTGTTCCAACCACTTGAGTTTTTATGCTTGAGCCAATTTATGCAAACGCTTTTGCCAAGGCTCGGCCACGTTTTGCATGGCGGCATAAGGACGAATATAAGAAGTTGCCCATTCTGTCCCTCTGTGCGGGATAAGTCCATGGAAATTGGTATAACAAATCATTTAATATATAGTAGGCATATTGAGACATTTTTACAGAGTCTTGTGACATTGTAATTGGCTTATTATCATTTTTTTCACATAAAGAATATTTTCTTTTCGCTTGTCTAATGAACTATGGTATTTCCGTCTATCCTGATCTACAGATGGAATATATACAACATATCTACAACAATAAGCAAATCGGTCTTTGTTCTCTGGCTCTTCATTTAAATAAATAAATTATTTATAATTTAATTTTGTTAGCTTTGGAGTTACGTCAACTTCTGTTCTAACTATTTTAACAAGCGAAAACATTTCATACCTCGCTGGCTCTGCCCTGTTTTTTTTTTAATTTGTGGTGGTCTTTTGGTTGCCGCTTAAAATTTTGCTGTGGCGTCAAGAACAAAAACAGTGTAAACAGAGGCTAGCGAAAAGGGTTTCAACAAAAGTTGTAAAAAATGCGCGGAAAAATAGTTTTCATTTACGCCATTTGCGTCCGGCAGGCAAAACGGAAACGGAAATGCAACGCCATTGTCCTGCGTTACAATTGTTATTAGCCGCCCAACTCCCGCTGCCTGCTGTCATTGTCATTGGAAGCCAAATATATCCTCTGCACTGCATTTGGACTTAGATTTTCCTGCGTTTTTGTTTACTGTCCTAAAATGAACACAAAAAGAAACCAACGCAAAATATCATTTAATATTGTTAAAGACTATTAACTAGCCGTACAGCAATCAGCTTTAGCAGAACGCGTTTTAAGTACATAATATAGTCTAATGAAACTCTTCGAATGCTAATAGATATCATTCTTGACTAACCATTTCAGTATATTATATTCTTAATCGGCCAAAACAGCCGCTTCGTGTCCTTCTGTCTGTCCTTCTGCTTCTATGCAAACTTATTTCTTAGTTTTAAGACTATCTTCAATCATGGTTCCGTCTAATGGTTGATTCGGCTGTAATCGGACTGCTAGATAACACTAATAAACTGTTCATAATTTAAGTCTTGTATTAAGAACTTTTTTGTTTATTTTTTTAAGATATCTTGACCAACCTTAGCTTTACTATGCTCCTCAGATATTAGCAAGGATAATCCGAATGAAAAACGAGTTCTTATATAGCGAAATAATTACTTGCTACAGCATTCCACCAATATGACAAATTTATTAATTATTAATTACTATATATAATTCTATTGGAACAATATGTTGAAATACCAAGTGTATTTGATCGTCAACGCGTCGAAGTGCCGTTTCTTATCGTTAGTCATTGTTGGTTGATCTAATTTTTTGATTCGTTTATCAAAAAATAGTTTGTTTAATAGAAATACGAAATATTACCATATGTTTTATTTATTTAGTTTCCCTTCACAAATGATTTCTTCCGGAACATTTAAAGTTTCATTAAAACCAGCTGCAACAACTTTGGTCAGATTCCTGTGCAAGGCACACACACGCTGAATCAAACACTTAAATACATACATACATAGCTCCACACTTTTGCCAATAAATATGTAAAGCTTTTTATCTGATTAAAATGCAAAAACCCAATTTGTTGAAATTCGAATTGGCTAGCGAATCCAGCATATCAATTAAGTCGCAGCAGCAGCTCACACCAGCTCACACCAGCTCCCGGCCCAGTCCAGTCTAGCTTGGTTCAGGCCAGCTCAGTCCATTGCAGTCAGTCTGGTTGTATCCATTGAAACACATTGCACACGTAATGTATCAATCTGTTTTGTGGTTTATACCTTCGGGCGAACAGAGCTGGTTAAAGTCGAGTGGTTTTTTGCATTAGCTGAAGGATACATGCCATTAAATTAGCATTTTTTACTTGATTTTTTTTTTTCGCAGCCAAAGGACATGCAGCGCACTGACATTACTGTACTTTATTAATTTGGTGAAAGCATTTCATATTTATTCATATCAGTTGGTTGTGCCTTTCACTTTTGTAATTTAGGTTGGCGGGCATTGTTCGCTGGCATTAAATCTTTAAATATGCATATTTTTGTAATTAAAATTGTCTAGCGCCAAGTCAGCGCTATAACATTTTCAGCTGCCTCAATTAGTGGGCGAGGCGTGGCCAACAACGGCTCGGGCCGTGCCCAGGACAGGCACGTAGCCTGTCAGTGAGATCTCATTAAAATTAAAAAGCTCAGCAACGTCCGCCCAAGGAGCAGACAACGCAACTCGGGGGCTGCCGACTATGATTTGGGGCAAAACAGCCTTGGCCAGAAGTGTGCTGAGCCGGCTGAGTGGGTCGTCTAAATTAAAGCCACACTTGAGGTCACAGTTGGCCAGAAGGCACAATTTAATGATTGAAAGCTTCACAGGGCCAAAAGTCGCATTGACAAAATACAACTGAAATTGTCAGCAGCAAGAGCAGGACCAGAGAGCACAGTCCTACTGCAGTCTGGCAGAGCTTTAATTAAACACAAATTCATGGCAAATTTCATGCCCACGTCATGAACAGGCCAAATGGGAGCCTATAACTTTGTACACACCATTGCCATGTCCATTGATTTGACATGGACAACAATTTGCTGGCTCTGCAACTCTGAGTGAGTCCAAGCCCTGCCGTCGCCACCTTTGCATGCTGTGCTCTGTAGTTTTTTGAATGCACGTGAAAATATGCATAATGCTTGCCTTCTGCTAATCGAACCAAGGACCAGCATATTCAGCAAAAACTAAGCTGCACACACACACACACGTTCACACACGCACATCGATAAGTACACAGATGTGTTACAATTTGCATGGACTTGTTAGTTATTAATTAAGGGCCAAGTACAAATGCTCCAATAGCATTTAAAATGTGCGCTAGCAGAAATAACTTGGGAATTTCCACCTATTTACTGCAAATACAATAATCCTTCTATTTTAGCTTACGTTGCATAATTAAGTTAAATGCAATTCTTGCGGTCAGCGCAAAGTCTCACTGCGCATGATAACTGTCATAATTTCCTAATTTGCATTCAAGTAATGGCTAAAGTTTTTCCATTAAGCTCAGCCAACTGTTAACCAAATCCTTGAAGTGTCCTTAATTGCAAACCATTTGCATTAAATCAGCTCCTCAGGTCTATAGTAGGCAGTATGTAAGTGCAAGTGCTTGAACACTTTGTAAGAAATGAATGATCGTTAGGTATAGAACAAAAGAACAATATACGAATATGCGAAAAGATAAAAAAATATAAACACATTAGCATTTAGCATCTGCAATTTATTCTATATGAAATACTTTTTTTTAAATAATGTGTGTTTCGGTTTTAAATCTACCAAAAGTTTTAGAATATGAAATGGAAATCTTTAAAAGAATTTTTGTGGAAATAAAATTCAGCCTCTGGAAGTTAGTAAAACATAATCCTAAAGTTGGAAGGAAAATGTGTGAAACATAATAAATTAACATTTTTGGTCTGCGAGGAGATTCTTTGTGTGAAACGAAGTTTTTGGGAAGCCCAAAAAAGTCGTATAATTGAAATAAAGCAATTTGCTAGAATTCAAATTGAAAATTTGTACAAATCATGTACATAGTATGGTATATAATAAAGTAGTCCGATGCTAATGGGACATGTTAGGTAAACTATAAATGTCAAAATAAATGAGATTGATTAAAAAGTCGGCTTAAGAACAGCTATATAATATAATTTACCGATATGACCGACCACGTCGTATGCAGTAAAAAGACGTAGCTATGCCGAATTTCATTAATATTCCAAATTCGGACATCTATGCTCTTGCTCTCAATCGAGAATAAATAAACGGGGTCAAAGATATTTCCTTCGATGCATTACACATTTCGTGACAAAAGGATTTGCAAAAACAATAATTGCCGGAGATTACAAATTTGTATAATATCAACGAATCACAATTGTAAGGAATTCGTCATGATATTCCAATTAGAAGTTTTCCTTTGAATGCACTTACATGTCGCATAATGAAAACAAATTAAATTATTTTCAAGCTTTGTCTAGAAACAAAGGCACTTGTATTTGTTTGCTATTATGTAAAGCACGCAGACTGGGTTGAGGGCGTGGCTATTTTTGTGACGTATTAAATGTTTAGTTTTGCAAAATTTGGATTTTTGCCAGAACATTTCGCATAACTCTGCTGCACACAAACAAACAATTTACACAAATGCATAGATAAAGGGTCGAGTTGCATTTTACGTTATATTACCAGCAATTATGATGCTTTTTCTGTATGTAGGTGTATGTACATATGTAAATATGTTTGTTAGATACTAGGAGCAGCTGTTACTGCAATACAAATATGTGTTTCAATTGTGAACTGTTCCAGCAAAAAGAAACCCCCTGAAAGACAATACCCCACACACACATAAATTGTTTAGTTTTTCATGTGCTTTTTGTGTTTATTTAGATACACATAAATAGCATGGTTCATGGCTAGTTCATGTCTGTTTGCCTTAACCAGTTATTCGCATAGCCATTAGTTTGCTGTTAGTCGGGCTTTTATGGTTGTCAAGAGGGTACTATCATTCTGTCACAAAGTTCGCATATATGTAAAAACTTTCAACCTGAACTATGAGCAGGGATCCATAAAAAATTGAACTGTCATGTCATCCAGGACTGCAAATACGAAAATAAAATTCATAATGGTATCGCTTTCTTTTTCTTTTTAAACGAAACGAACTGATTGAGTTTACGGTTCGATTTATGGTAAATTAAAAAAATAATCCGATTTTAAACGGGCCTTTTTAAATAAATTCTAATATCATTAGAATTATTTTAATTATATGCAATTCATTCGCATGCTTTATATATAAGAAACTCTTCTTCATCTAATTCAGCACAAAAATAATCCCCAGCAAACATGTATCACATGCTTGTTTCGAAGCGAACCCAAATAGAAATTGATTTAGAATCGAATTGACAACTTGAATTCAATTAATTAATAGTTGAATAAACCCATGTAAGCATAGCTTATGTGAATAGCAATTAATTAACAGACAGTTAATCGTCAGTTAAATTAAATTAAGCAACCCATTGAGAGTTGATAAATCTCTCGGCCATGACAACTGCAGGGACTGCAGAAACTACACACGTCCAAGTGGTTATCGAGGGTCATCAAGTGAAATCAATTTACAAGACATTTAAGGTAGTTCTTGTAATTGCATTTGCTCATCAGACCTCTGCAAACAACATTATTATCGTCTCTGATTGCTGGTCCAGCTGGATATCTGGTTATATGAAGTATACGCCACGTTGGTTATAAAAATTTCAATGTCCGGCCGAGCTGCCTGTTGGCCGGCAAGGGTAACACACGCCCGTCCAGCAGGTTTCCAGTCATCCATGCCATGATTGTGATAAATGACGTAAAATGATGCCAGCGACAACTATGCAACAACGAAAACGAAAACGACAACAACAACACGAGCAACAACAACAACGACGACGTTGTCGCATGTCATTCAGACTTGCACTGCCTGCCGTTGGCTGCTACTTTGGTTTGCCTGGACTGCATGTCTCTGATATATATACATATACATACGAATATATATATATATGTTTTTTTTTTTTTTATAGAATCATGTAATTTCAGGCCATATAAAATGCAGGCTGCAATTTGCTGGGTTTCATCCTCGTTGACAACGAGTTGAAGAAGCAACTGAAAAATTTTCATGTTGCCTGCTACTCTTCCATTTGTTTGCTTTAACGAAATTGAATTTCATGTTGGCTTGGCTCATATACCCGCCCAACGCTTACCGCCCACCGTCTCTTACGAGCCTCAGTTAATATTTTCAGCTCATCGTGTTAAGGCAAACACCAAGGCACAAAAAATCAACCAACTTGGCTGCATTTACCGATTGTGCAATTAAATAAGCAAACAGCCAGCGTATGCACCTTAATTAAAATGGGCAAAAGGCTTCCAAGCTCAACATATTTACACTCGGCTTCCACCTGGAATCACTGCGTGCCCGGTTTTAGCCAACTTTTGGCTCAGCAACCCGATAAGGAATAGCGCCAACGCGCTGATGAATGGTAAGTGCCGCTTGGCGCCTCAATTACAGCTACATTTAGGAAATTGGTTGATAATATAGTATACTTAGTGTATTCTATATATACCTGTGCTTAACTGCCAAACTGTAGAGACTCGCTGGCAGCTTGGCAACATAAATCTAATCAAAATTTATTTAACATAGAAACTGACTTATGCATGGAAATCACGCCCCTAATTGAAATATTCATGTTATTTATGTAATGTGGGGCGAACATTTTACTTGATCCTAGACAAGCGCTACGAGCGGAAATACTTTTAGTGAATTAGGGAGAAGTCGCCTGGGACGATACCCTATTACCTCCTTGTGTTCATTATGGCGTTTGGTGCCTATTTTCTGTAAATATGTAAGCCCCACAAGAGTGTATAAGAGAATGATGCTGTGAGTGGAAGGCTCTATATATTCATTTTAATTTTAAATAATTATTTGTTTTACTTCAAGTTTTTAAACTGGCTTTAAACCAAGCCTGCTCGAGCTCCTGATATAAATAATTTTTTTTTTAATTAAAACAAACTTTAATCCCAACCAAGCCGAGCTACACAAATATTAAAGAAATAATTACAGAAGACTTTATCTTTAATATAGGTAAGTTCAATTGTTATGGTCCCTAAAACTAATATATTTACGTGAATCTTCCAGAGTTACTTTTACATATTCATCCCAACTAGGAATCGTTTTTAGTCACATAGACCATGTATACCCTTAGATTAGTGTAATTTATTTGCTGCATAGAAAGCGCCACATAAATCATTAATAACAATTTATTGTTGGCAATTTGCACCTGACTGAAGGCAATTTATGTCACCAGCTATTTTCTATCTTCGATGGCAAATCTCTTACCTTGCTCTTGCTCTTGCTTTGCGACTGCAAAAGTTGTTTACTTCGAGCGAACTGTAACAACAACAACAACAATATGCCACAAATGTATTTTTGTCCACTAGTATTTATTGTTTAGCACATTTTGAATTAGCTGATTTATATTGACAGCCATTCAGAGCTTACAGTGCGCAGATTTACTTTGCTCGTAGAGGCATTTATGGCTGAATAAATATAGTGAAAACGGATGAAAAGCCAATTGAAAAGCTAAGCTATTTAGCTTCTTTCTTTGCTGAAAAAGGGCTAAATAATTTAAAATTATATGGAGTACTTTATCTGTAATAGACAGAAGACCTTTAATAAGGTATCTATTTTCTTGATCAGCACGACGAGCTGAATTGATTTGGTGCCATGTTCTTCTTTATAACCTTGCACAGGGTATTATATATTTTATGGCTCGAAATGTGTTACGCATAGAAAGAGACATCTCCTACCCCATAAAGTGTAAATTTTTTTTATCAGTATCAACAGCCGAGTCCATAAAGCCATGTCCGTCTGTCTATGGCTATGCGAACTAGTATTTAGTTTAACTCTTTTATTTTAATAGACCATTTATTTTTGAATACGGCACCTTGAAGCTGAGAACAGGGTATCTCCTAGTTGTATACTCTTGACTGGCGCATTCATATTTGTTTTATTTTTGGAAATCGTGCGTGTTTTCAGTAACTTTTCCAGAAATTACCGTAGTAAAATTCTAAATAAACAAATACCATGCTGCAAAATTCAAATCAATTTGATATTAAAAATTCACTTTTTAGTTTTAATTTTCTATAATCAAGCAACATAGACATCAGTTATAGCTTCACCTTTTTGCAAAGTTATTAAATGTGAATTGTGTAACACATTCGGTTTATTTGTGCGAGAGAAAAATGCAAAATAAAAGAGTTGTAAATACTTGATGTAATTTTGCCACAATCAGTCGCAAAGCATAAATATTTTATAATTGTATAATCGAATGTATGTGTGAGTAAACATTGTGAAATTTGATAAAGCATAAAATTACATATCGTATTCATAAAGTTTTTCTTTTTATTAACGCTTGAATTGGCCAAATATCATTTTAGTTCATGCAAAGGAAATGCAAACTTTACGTCCGTGGTTGTGTGTGTGTGTGTGCTTGTGTGGGTGTGCGAGTGTGTTTATGTGTTTGCAATTGTCATGAATATTGCAATTATTTGGTTCTTGTATTGCCATGTGTCCACATTTGTTTTTGCCTTCAAGCATTTGTTCAACAAATGTTTGCGGCCTCAACCAGTACGCCCGTTTGGTTGTGCGTGTGTGCCACTGTGTGTGTGTGTGGCTATTGTTGTTGGTGTTAATTTGATATTTTATTTATTGTACTGCATGCAATATTTAGTTTGGTAATTGTGTTTGCAGTTTTACTATAAAGTTTGTACAAAACATTTCGTATTCAGTTTGAATACTTAAAAATCAATTTATTTCCACAATGCCATAAAATATGGTACAATTTGTTGTGAATGTTTCAAATGTTTGTCTTTTTGAGGTCACGTGATAATTGTACATGTTAAGTACATGTAAAACCATCAATGGGATTACATTTCAAGTTTTAAATTAATAGAAAATGGAAGATCGCATTACACAAGGTTTTATATTTCATATTAGATTTTAGTGTGCTAAGTTATATGTAAACAAATTATTGCTAGCATTTGAGTCTTATTTCTTTGTAGAATGATTAAAGCTTAAAGCTTGAATAAGATTTTGTATGCTGCTGGCGGAGCTTTAAGCCTATCAAAAGCACTCGATTTAGTAAAATCTTTTAGCTCTAAAAAAGTTAATTCTCAGTGTGGTCGATAACTTGTATATGCTTTGAAAATCTCTAGTCTTAGTGGCTTTACTTACGAGTAGAACTTTATAGTTGAAGCTTTAAGTACATTGCATGCAGATAAAATTGTAAAAGCTTTAATGCACTTGCACGGCTTGTTCACCTAGAACTAAAAGTGAATGCAATCTAAATCATATGCACTCAACTTAATTAAAGCTTTAATGTGCTTGCACGTTTGTATTCTTTTGGCTGGACCTGATTAGTTTTAATTCACATTTTGCGATGGCGCCTAGTACAATTCATGAAGGACTCCTACCCAACACCAGCAATGTTGCTTCGATTTTAAATTAAAAACCAATGAGCCTTCATCAGCGACGGGGCTGTCAGCGCTTGAAAAGGGTAAACACACCATATAACTCATTTCTGCTTTTAGTCTGGCCGGCTGCCTGGTGCTACATCAACATCCACGTTGGCTGTTTTGCTTTGTTAGCCGATTTTAGCGCTGAAATGGGGCATTATTTTTATAAACCCCCCCAGTCGACCATTCCATTTGTTTTGCTACTGTGGGCGCTGCAGTGAGGGGCGTGTTGCGCATGCATTTTTATAGCCAGTTGAAAGCGTAACACGATAAAATGTTTTGAAATTTTGTTGTATGTAAAGTTTGAATGGCCTGAACCCACAACTTGTCCTTGGTTCGCCTCTGTGTGTGTGCGTATGTGAGTGGGTGTGTGGATGTGTGGGTGTGAGTGTTTGGACGGATATTAAAGCCCCTTTACCAATACAGATGGGAGGCTTGGTTGGGCCCTCGATCTGCATGGAGGTAACAAAAGTTTTTGCTGATAACGCGGCAAAGTTCAAACGTTCATAAATCACGACACCATAAAGTTGTTTTCACTAAAAATATTCAGACAATCCTCTGTATAATCCGTAGCCCACAAGCACACAAGGACAACAACAAGGACGACATTGATTCGCTCTCTCCCACCGAGCGCCTGATGAGCTCACACGGAAGCCCAAATGGTTTCTAATCCATCGGCTAACTGCTGCCGTTTGCCATTCGAGTTGACTAACTTTTAGCCGCCGGCTTAAGCCAACAGCTTACACTTGACCAGGTTTGGTAGCAGCCGCAAGGGCAAGAGCTTGCAACACTTGCAGCACATGGCCAATGCAACTTGACTTGTAAATGCCTGCATGTTGCATGAGCTGCAAAAGCCGCCACCACGTGGCAAGCCATGTCCCAAGGGTGCGGCAAAACCATTGTTGATCTTTTGTGCACCTGCAGCTAATGCAGGTGTCCATTTTGCAGCTGTTTTGCTGACATAAGTAAACTACTAAACTTGGTCCCCACTCGCCCCCCTCCCAGGCACTCTCTGTCTCCACCTCTGTCTCTCTCTTTCCCTCGACAAATTGATTTATGTAGAGCAAAGTGTTGTTGTCTGATTTTTGGTTTTGCCATCCGCAAGATTTTTATATCCTGTTTACTCGTCTGACCCACAGCCTCTTATAAAGTTGCTCTGGTTGCGGCCTGCCATTAAGTTGTTAAGCTATCTATGTCGTATCGGCATTTTGTGCGGTTTCTGGGGAGCAAACATTACATTATTTTTATTGTATTCTACTGTAAATGCACCCCCAAAACTAGAAATTGTACGACCCAGGCCACAGGACACACACACAAACACAAACACACACACACACACACACACAGTGCAAAGAAATATACAAATACAGATAGAAACATAGGCGCTTGACCGCAGTTTTGTCTGTGGATGTGTCTCGTCTTGATGTAGTTCAACTATCTGCCACATCTTGCTCTTCATCTTGCCCATGCTCTGAGTCCTGCTTGCTATCGGTCAGCACATAAAATAAGAGGGCAGAATGTACTAGGTAATAAAGTAGAAACGTGCAAAAACTAGAAAAATGTGGTCCGAGCAAATAATAAACAGCGCCGAGCACAGAAATTCACAAAGGCTGTGGCTTTTCTAGGTGAATACCAAAGGCAAAAAACAAAGAACAAAAATAAAAAAAAACACGGAGAAAGTAAGAAAGAAAGAGGCAAGCACAAAAGAAGAAAAATAAAGAAAAGCAAAACCTCTGTAATAGAAATAGAAATACGAGCAGAAGAAGCACTGCGCGCAACTATGAACAACTTTGGCTACGTGCAATTTGAGCTGTCAGGTTTCTCGTGCGCTGCTTTTGTGTGGGTTGCGGCTTTTGGCCATAAAGTTTTTGCCTGTTGAAGCAAGGCGCAGTACACCAGTAGGGGTATTCATGCGATTCCACTTAATATCCTTTGTAGTATGCTGATGAATATAGTATTTGAATTTTTGGAATGACTTATGATTGAGATGTTTTATTTCATACTAATGTAGTGCTTTATATGGATGATATTTATCAAGAATAGTTAGAGGTTTGATTTTAGCCGCTTATTTTTTAAATATAAACAAGTAAATATGATGATAAAGAAACATAACATGCTGGTGAAAATGGTATTTTTATTAAAATAATGATTTATGATTGACATTTCTTACTACATTTAACACATTCCCTGATATATGGTTAAATATGGTTTATATATGTAATGAATAATTTTAAATTTTATATCTTACGTGTATTTGTTCACGCCAAAAAGATATATTTGAAAGGCATACTCTTCTGTAAATTTGGGCTAGTCAAAGAGTAATAATTGCATGGGAAGGCCTAAATGCATAGAGATATGCCTGTTACAAATTTATCAACAAATATAAAGATATATGGGGAAAACCCAAATGAGGTTTGTGTATGCCGTTGTATTGTTTTTAGTTATTAATTTTTTTTAAACTCTTTATTGTAAAATAATTTTTTATAGAATATGCTGCATTTAAATTTATTTCTAAATGCCAAGACATTTCATTTATGTTGCATTAATCGTAATTTTATGTGTGAAAACTGTTAATAGGATTCAATGTTATAAGCTTAAAATATATTTTTGTCAAATACCATACAGTGTATTATTGGACTTGCAAAAAATATATAAACTTGATTATATATTTTTTAGTTTGTTTAATATTTAGTCATAAGTTAAATTTCTTTAATATTTAACATCGATTATTTTACCCCACTTGGCTTGAGTCACCCCATTATTGCTGTCACTGCTTGGACCTTTTGTGGCAAGTTGAGGTCCATTGTCCCTTGGCCTTGGTCAGTAAGTAAGTACGTTAGTTAAACAGCGCCAAGTGCTGTGAGTCAATTACATGCCATATAACAGCAATCTTAGTGCCAGTCGCCCAATTGCATTGTGCACTGTAGCTTAAGGATAGCCAACGGGCCTTGGCCAACTAACTAGCTACCCCTGGGCCTGCTGCTATCTCCATCTGTGTCAGTGTGGGCTGTCTCTGTCATTTGTCACAGGGTACGAACGCAAATTCCCCATTGCAATTGCATTGGCAATATCTGCATTATGATTGTCACTTCAAATGCTGATTGAATGGACAGCAATTCGCTTGGAAAGCCCCAACTGCCATAGACGCAGAGTATGAAAAATAAAATTTCCAGCACAAAGTCACGCACTTCACTGTCAACGTTTTTATGTTGCCAATAATTCAAACTCTGCACGGCGTATGCAAAAATGACAAGTCAACTGGAGTCGAGTTGAGTTGAAGCCACAGCCACAGCAAAAGCTGAAACTGAAGCAGGCAGCAGCAGCAGCAGCAAGAGCAGGACAAGGAGCAGGAGCAGCTGCAGGAGCTGGGCGGCAGGTAGGGGGTTGAAGTTGACAATGCAAGGAACTGAAGTGGAATCGAGTCAAGTTGAGAAAAGCGCACAGTTGATATGACAGCAGAGAAACTGAATGAATTTAAAATTCCCGGACATGTCACAAAAATGTTGGTCGGGGGCAGCTGGTGCACAGAGCGTATGATTAATGTGTCATTGTTAATTTGTGCAATAAATTTGCCAAAAATTTGTTGACCGTTGTCAAAAAGTTCTATGCTCAGGCTAAATAAATAGACTAAGTCTGCAGATTTTCCTTGTTTGTGTCTTTAAGAAAACGGTTATTCAATATGAAGATATACACCAACATACACAAGGCCGTAAGGCAACAAAATGTCGAAGAAGCCTAAAGTTCACTTGGCATTTACATGGGGTCATTGTTGAAGTATTTCGGGAGTCTGAGGCTTCTTTGGTTGTGGGCGTTAGAGCTGCCTGTCTGCGGCAGACGTAAAAGTTTTTAATTGAATTCTATGGAAAACACTTAATATTTCCCTATGAGCGTCCAACATAAAATGTGTCAGTATAAAATTTTAATAAATTCTCAGCGCTGGCCAAGTTTTCGTTACACAATTGCGTGTAAATTGCATTTCAAATAATTTATTTATAATTCCAATTTATGCAGCTTATGAAAATTGAATAAAAGAAAACTCGTTAGGCAGTTGGCCAGTTTATTACTAGATGTATCTATTGTTGTAAATTAAATGAATTAAATAATTGTTTCCAGAACTTTTCGTTGGTGAAGTCACATATTGTTGCTGTCGTTTTATAGTCTTTGATATTCTCACACAAGGCCACAAATTTGATTTATGCATATTTCTTTTTCAGGCTTAAAGAAGTAGAGTTTCAATTAATTTGTATAATAACAAAAATCAAAGAAATATTAAATCCCAAGCTGGTTAATTTAAATTTGTTGCTGGCATTTTTCGCACTTTAATAAAAGCCCTTTTACACCTGAGTGAATGTTTTCCAGCTACCTGCAAACGAAATGAATTGCAAACAGAGTCAATTCAAGCCGGCGTTGTGTGCACTTTGCATGTCAATCAAGATTGCAAAATCAACGAGTGAAAGACTCTATAAGAGGCGGGCTGTAACAGGTAACAGGTAGCAGCACTCGACTTGCAACTCTGGTAACTAACTTGGCCAACTGCTGTTTTTGGCAGTGAAGCACGTTTTTCATTTAAGCGCGTGCTAACCCAAAAAGAGCAAAACAACATTTGTCGGTTGACATGCATCAATGGAACAGTACGTTAAGGATAGTTGTCGCAGGTCCTAGCCAGCTGCCAATTGAAAGCAAAGTTTGTCAAGGTGTTGACACGATACGGGCCAAGTGCAGCAAATGGCAATAATTGGACACAAGTTTCAGCTAAAAACATCAGCTTTGACTAATTGACTCTCTCTCTTTCTCTCTATACGAGTTATTATTCGATTATGTGCATAAATGGCTGCCAAAATAGTTAACAAATGTACCTGTATGTACCTGGATTTTAGTTATTTTCCGACAAATTTCTGCAATTTAATCTTAATTAGCTGCCAAATCGAGCGTTAAATGCTTTGCAAATTATTGATTAATTTGATTTACAAAATAGATAATATATTTTACGGTTGGATTACTATTGTTATTATAATATTCTGCCACCATTATGGCTGGGTTTCAGCTAAACTAGAGTAATTTTCATTTCGAAACTAATCGAGTTAATTCATCCACTAATTTGTTTGCACTTTATTAGCAAAATTAATTGAATGCCAAATAAGCTAAAAATTAATAAAGACTTAAAGCAGGTCGAAAAGAGACTTCTTGATTAATGAATTTCGTTTATCAATAACCGAAATCCAACTTAAGCAGCGCCTTTCAAGCTGTGATTTTAAGCAAATGTATATTCTGTAAACTTTTCTGTGCCGTTTGTCGATATATTTGAAGGTATAACTCTTAGCTTGTTTTTCAAATTGGGTGACTGTAGGAACTTTATGTGTTCACACAGTACTATGGATATTGCACGGGATCCAATAAGCAGACATCGGTATAAGCATTTTCATATGTCGGGCACTTTTATTATTGTACAGTTGTAAAGGGTATTGAAATTTTTAAATTCTTCTTGACATCTGTTCTTCGGCCTAAATGCATGTCCATAATTTGGCTTGTATTAAAACTTTTTTATCAGTCTTAAAGATATTGTCTTGAAAATCGTTGGCATCGTAACATTTATCTGCTGCAGGCAGGATATATGTCAGAGTCGCCCGGATCGGATTACTGTATCATATAGCTGACATACGAATAGTCGGCGTTCTCTACACACTTAATGAATAATATAGGAAAGCTACAAATTTGCCTTGCTTTAACTATGTAATACATCTCCTGAAATATCTTAAGAGTTTACTCTTATTACTTTTATTTATTATTATGACTATTATTTAGTTATTTAACATGAAAATATCAATATTCTCAGCTAGTTTATTATACACTTACATAAAAATCCAAAGAAAAAAACAGAAGCATGTTGGACGGGGCTAAAATTCAGATTTTTTACAAATATGATATGCAAAATCTTATAAATAATTGACTTTTTTGAGTAGCTATTCTTGTCGTATACTCAATAAGGGGTCGCAGGAGAATTTCAAGTACTTAATTAAGATAAATGTTAAACAACTAAAGTTTCTTCAGAAGCGTTTAGAAATATAGTATTTATTGTCTCAGTGTATGCTCACTTAAGCAACTGATTTTGCCAGAAAGTAGCATAAAAGGTGAGCACTTATGGCAGCTGACATGCGAGTGCAGACTCTGTGGCAACATTTCATGCTGGAAAGGCAAATGCAACATCAAGTACATCTAACCTCAGGCCATTATTGTAGTAAATAATTGAATATTGTTGCAACGTGTGGCCAAAACTTCTGCTGCAAATGTGTTGTGGCTGCTTTTGCTTTTGCTGTTGCTGTTGGTGTTGCTGGTGATTTAATTGCTGGTGTTGCTGCTGCTGTTGCTGCTGCTGCTGCTGTTGCGGCGCAGGCAACATCAAAACACAATTGACTTTTCGCTATATTGCAACTTTGAGGTTTTTGTCATGGCAACTGGTTGTGTGTGTTGATTACACAGCAACTGCAGCACACCACACACACACACATACAAACCCACACAAACACTCGCACACACACACACATACGCACACACAAATTGGCATTTACTTGGAGTTGCCTGTCTGCATTTCCGTTGCAGCTGGCAGCGACAATTTTGGTAACGTCGTCTGTTGGCGCCATTTGCTGTGGCAGCTGCTGTTGTTGTTTGTTGTTGTTGTTGTGGTTGTTGTTGTTGTGGTTGTTGTTGTTGTTGTTGATGTAGTTATTGTTGCTCGCGTTGCCTTTAAATTGCGAACTTTGCGAGTGACTTCTGTTGCGGTGACTGTCGCGACATTGCACCACAACACTTTGGATTAATTTAGCGGATGCGGCGCACACAACAAGATATACCAACCCGCACAGCAACACCCAAGGAGACACAACAGGACACACCAACAAACACACACACGCACTCTAACACACTAGCATGTGGCATAAAAGTTTCCATTTATTGTAGTTTTCTCAAGTTGAGATACGCGTTGCTTGGCAATTGCCAATTGGCATTTAGCTGGAAAATGAAGCCATTTAAGAGCAATTTACTGCGCTCGGCCACTTGGCTTGGGCGCATAATCTTTTATGCAGCCATAGCCAATGCCTTTTCTAGCCAATTTACTTGGCTAAAAGTCATAAAGCTTCTGCATGGCTGCCTGCAGCATAATCGTTATTTATGTGCGTAAAATACATAAAAAGGCTGCCTTTAACAGGCCATAAAACTCAATAATAACAAAAAATAACCGAAAAAAAATGAAAGAAAATGAATAAAATACCAAACTTAACTCAAGCAGCGCCAAACGTCATTTTGTGCAGCGGCTAACGCTGCGTATGTGTAATTTTTGCGTTATGCAATAAACCCTTTGGGCTAATGATTGCTGTTGGTACTTCAAAATGTACGTACTTAAGGCTAAACAGTTTTGGGATATATTTGCAGCACACAGCTTAGGGGGTGTTTTTGTTGTTGCTGCTATTATTCTCTTTTAGCAACATTTATCGCCAGTTTGACGCACACACATGTACGCCGAAAGGCAACACATGCTTGGCAGCCATTTTCACGTTATTTTGTAAACAATTTTAAGCTGAATGGAAAATGTTTATGCTGCTTCTGGTGCTGCTTCTGCTGCCGCTCCTTTGGTCCCTCTGCTGCTCATCGCATGCTGCACCCTATTTAACTTTTATTATTGTCGGGTAATAATTTTTTACGTTTTCGCCGCTTTTTTTCACTTTATGCGCCATGTGTATATGTGTTTAAAGTTTTGTGCATGCGTTATTAAATTTATTTCACTTGAACGATGAAGGAAAGTTAGCTTATCTTAAGCGTTCACTAATGATTGGCTGTTTTTTGGCTTTTATATTGGTGGATCTAGGGGACTGTTCGTAAATGACTTTCAGATAAATTGAGAAAAATAGTAATACATCAATTCTCACCTACTTCAATGTGGTATATTGTAGAACGACAAACGTGTGGAGTTGATTTGAGAAATTTTCAAGGTGGCTTCTTTAAGTGATATTATGTCAAGTACATTGCTTTGACTTACTTTGTACTTAAACTGTGTGCAAAGTACGGTTAAATGTATAACAATGTATAGAAAGTTCTGATCAATCTAGAAATAAAGCCCAGTTAACTTTAAATTTTAAGCGAAACATTGCAAAAAAAGAAGACTTTTGTTGTTCATTCGTATGCAAATGTGAGTTTGTATTCCACATATGCATTTAATTGGTATTTGTTTACTAGACCGGTAAAAATATTTATATATATGTATATATACAAAAGCCTAATGGCGACTTATAGCCTGCAGTATATAATTTCCATAAATTAAAAAAAAATGAAATATTTGTTGAATAGTTACTGTTTCATAAATTTTATTTTTATAAAACGGAATATTTATAAAAAACATTAATACGATTTACCTGGCTTAAATAACCATTAAAATTAATTTAATATTAATAAACGACGAACTGCTCTGCTCTAGGGAAAATAAACAGCAGAGATTTACCTTTGAATATAAATTAAATCTGTTATACAACAACGATCTTTTATTAATATTTATATTAAGGATATTTTTAAAAATATAAACGGAATACATAAAATAATATAATAGCATTTGAATGGTTGTTTTCTGTGCTAGCTGCCGCTGCCCAATGCGGCGTATACGTAATTTGGCCCACCATTGATTGAAGAACAACAGCATAAAAAATGTAGCATATTTTTTGTAAAAAGCATTTTGTGTGCCTGTTTTTGACATGGTGACCATTGAAGTGAGCTGCCACGCCCCGAGACGCCCACATATTGATTGGTGCTGCATGGCAACATTATTGCTGCATACATTTTGGCATGCGCTTAATTACATGGCAGTTACAGGCATGCGTTAGTATGTGTGTGTGTGTGTGTGTCTGTGTGTGTGTGCTATGTGGTTGCTGGGCTTGTGTGTGTGTGTTTGACTATTATGCACGTTAGAAACGCGGCACACTTCGCTGTGGCTAGCAGCATGGAAAAACAAGCGCGCTCGCATTAATTGAACAATTTTTAGCGCAACTTTTTTTTGCCATTTTCTAGATTATTATCGCTTCGGGGGGTCTTTAACTTTTTTTTCCTGTAGCCACAACACGCGCAGCGCTTATTAAACGACGCCCCGTGACAGGCTTCGCGTGTTTATAATTCACACTTCTCTTGAATGCTCCAATACCTACGGAAATTTACCGTAGCACTAGCAAAACTGGCTTAAAAAACTGTATAAAAAAATGAAGTCATTAAGTGCTGCAGCTTTGGAGGCGCTTATCAGCAGTTGAAAGTGCAGTTGCCTGTTGCATGACAGAGTCTGGATATTGTTAATTACTGCTAGCAGACCGCTGCACGTTTATTAAAAAATTAAAAACATTAAAAGTAACTTAAGTACTAACAGCTCAAGTTAAGCAATTCGCTAGTTAAGCCACGGCGCACCGAAATCATAATTATATCCATATATAATTAAGTTTTTAATTGGCTTAAAGCTTTTTAATTGTATGTCCCAGCTAATAACACAATGAATATGATAGGGTTAAAACAAGTTGCGGACATTATTGTGCATGTAATATTTGCAATTATAACCTAGGATTTTTTATACTACACAAAAGGATGGTATTTTATATAAAAAGGCCAGAAACATGCAAGTAAGAAGCAGCAGAGTTTACTACCGACCTTATTAGCAAATATATATATATATATATATATATATATATATATATAACTTTGTTTTTGACTGGAGTAGAAATGAAAACGGACGCTAACATGTTTTCTAAAAGTAAATGTAGGTCATGTTGTCGTCACTTTTACCATCTTTGCTGCGCTGAAATTTAGTAACATCGAACTTTCGAGTATCGCCTTACTATGCGATTCTCATGAATCCAGGTCTTAAATATTTGTTGTTTTCATTATGAGTGTCAAAATAAGTGTCCAATCATAATCTCAAAGCTGCTGCGCATTATTTAAATATTGTAATTATCACCCTTTTATGGGAATCTCATGCGTTCAAGTAAGACTCACAGGATTTTCGTTTGTTTATTATAAGCATTATATAAATGTGTTGCGTTGATTATATTAATTTACTCTCCTACAATTTTTCATGCCCTCTCTCTCACTCTCTTTCTCCCATGTTATCAGCTTTTCTCGTTTTGAGGCAATTCACCTCTTGACCAATATTAACCTTAAGTTGCGTATGTATGTTTACTGTTTGCTTTGCCTGAACCAAGTTTCTACCTTACATATAAGACAAAACTTTTCAAAAAATGATTGCTTATTGAAATTGATATTGACATTTTAGATAGTTAAAAGAATAAAAGAAAAGTTTGAAGTCGAACAAAAAACAAAAACATGCAATCAACAGTTTTTCCTTTACTTTCGCACCTTGTGGTGGATTTTGAAATATTGCTCAAACACAAATTCCTAATTAGTGAGTCAGTCAATCAATCAATCAATCAGTCCATCGGTCAGTCAGTCTGGTCAAGCAGTTTTATA
Source organism: Drosophila novamexicana (assembly GCF_003285875.2). Classification (NCBI taxonomy): domain Eukaryota; kingdom Metazoa; phylum Arthropoda; class Insecta; order Diptera; family Drosophilidae; genus Drosophila; species Drosophila novamexicana. Next base: position 2,395,918 of record NW_020824772.1, read on the forward strand.
TATAAATGTTGAGTAAGTGCGCTTTAAAGTTTACTTTAAAGCTGAATGTAGTGTATCCACTGACAGAACACACGCTCCAACTGAATATTCATGATAGTTTTTCCGCTTTTGTTTTGCGCTGTATATCTCTGGCGCACAGCTGGGCATTTGCTTTGGTAATTTGTTAATGTTTTGTGAAAAAAAAGCCAGAAATAAATTCGAAAATTTGTTGACAGCTTCAAATTTGTGCCCGCTGGGCTTTTGTCTGTCACGCAGGCCCCCAAATGAGCAGCCATCAAAATAAAAGGGTCCTGCGGCGTTTCATATTTGTTTATTTATTGCCATCAAACCCGTAAACATTTTGCGCTTGCTTCCCTTGTTGTTTTATTTATTATTATTTTTTTTTTGGTGTTTATTTAATGTTTATGTGCTCCGTTGTTTGTGCCTCATTTGCATTTTATACACACCCAAGCCGCCTTAGATACTCTACTGCGCGCCACTCGCAATGTCACAATTAAAAAAAAGAAATTATAAAATAGGAAAAACGTGAGAAAAGCGAAATGCTTAAATGTTTAGTGTTGACACACGCCAAGTGTTGCAGGACGCAGCGCCCGCGGACTTGCAACAACCATTGTGCCACATTCGGAGTAAGCCATTGTTGTTGTAGCTGCTGCAACCATTGTTGTTGCTGTTGTTGCTGTTGTTGCTGTTGTTGGCTGTTGTTGCTGTTGCTGCTGGCGTTTAGCTCGTTAGCCGGCCATCATGCAAGACTGCTGTGGCACGTACAAGTGGCAAATACAAAGGCAGTTGTGAGTGTGAAAGCCACTTGAAAACACGACTAATTGGAGCTGACGTTCTTATACATATGCGTACATACGTATGCCAAGCGCATTACGTATGCGCCGCGTTGTGCAACGGGCACTACAAATTTATGAGCACACACACTCACTTGCTCGCACAATTACAAAACTGTCGTCGATTGTTACAAATCAATGAGCACATGGGCAGCCTTCACATGCAGCAGTAACGAGTCATTAGCGACGCTCAGGGACGCACAGGACGTCGGGATGAAAATTGCTGAAGTAGCGCTAATTGCAAAGCAATCGAAGCACATGAAACGCGCATTAAATCACAGCTAAATCGTAGGGTAGGTGTAGGGTAGGCGTGGGCCTTAGGGTAACTGTGTGTGTATGCGTGTGAGTTACCGACTGCAAATGGCGCACATACTTACGCATTTATGAGGACACACATGCCACTTGGGAGCTGCTTAGCTCAGCAGTTGCCGGCTGCCAGTCCACTGGGAGCTGGCCCGGCAGCTGATGAAGGTCAATATGCTTACACTTAGCCTGATTTTCTTACGCTTTTGTGCATGCTTGCGTGTCTGTGTGTGTGTGTGTATGTGTGTGCGCTTGGCTTTTATTGACAAATACATAAAATGCGCTTGAACCTTTTGTTAAGACGACGCACACCTTTGGTTTCATTTAGGTCCAACGTGTGTGTCCTCTGTTTCGTGTCCTTCTTTCTTATACCCTTGCAGAGAGTATTATGATTTTGTTATGAATTATATAAACCATACAAGCAGGAATTTCATATCCCATAAAATATATATTCTAAATCAACATCAACAGTTGAGTTAATGTAGCCTCTTCCGTCAGTCCGTCTGTTCGTGTGTCCGTTTGTCTGTTTCTAAGCAGGCTATGCCCGTGAGGCATAGGTCTACAAGTGTATTAAATCATCGGCGTGCCGAAAATATACTTATTTTCTCGTTTTTTTTTGTTTCTTCTAGAGGCTTTGCCTTTCATTTCGCTTGCTTAACTATTTATGAGCTAGCAATCCCTGGAACGCAGTGCGTCTTTATTTGTGCTGCTACTTTGCTGCCCTCTGGGCGTTAAATTGACTTGGCTTAGGCTCACACACTACACACACTATGCACACACACACACACACTCACGCACTCGCACACTCTCTGTTATTCGCACACACGTGGGACTCACGCATGGCCGCATCTGGACAGGCATCTGCTCTGCCGAGTTACCTTGGAGATGGTAAGTTGATCATCAGCTTGAGCCCTTTGAACTTTCACTCGAGAACTTTAAACCCATTTAACTGGCTGAATTTGTAAAACGCGAGCGGCTTACCCGTAAATTTTGCGTATCACTTCGGAAATAAAATTTAGTACTGTCGCTAATTTCGCTGTTTGGCCCGCTGGGCAGAAGTTTAGTGTTAGCCAGTTTAACGCTACATAAGCCAAATGCTTAGCCTTTTTTATCGCTGTCGCCTGTGCCATAAATAAGCCTAGATGGCTGACAAAAAGTAAAACGCGCTACAGCCGAAGACTCTGCTGAACTGTGCCAGGTCTAAACCCACCAAATGTCTCTAAGTAGCTACAGCACTCCGGGGAGCAATTACCCCATCGGGCATCGGGACAGGTAGCGGTAACAAGTTGGGTTTTGACCCGCCTCCCTCTGGCATAGACCAAAAATTAAGTTACATTCTGGCCTGGCGAAAAAGTTGGCTAAAGAATGCCCGCGTCTGGCCATATGTTTCACTAATGGCCGCGCACATTGCGGTCATTAGGGGAGCCGCTGCTGCAGATGGTGCACAGGTGGGTTGGGTTTTAGGGTCTTGGCAGAGCAGCCAGCAGACTATTTGGCCAAACACTTGAGAGTTTTATTGAGCGGTTTTTGCAACTTTCCAATGTGCCCATATATTTAAAGGCATTTTTTCTGCATGTAGCGAGGTAAACCAAACGGTATAAAGAAAAGGGTAAATTTGTAATCATGCTTAAAACACATAAAATTAAAAAGTCATATAAATCTAGCGAGTATCTATGGTCTACCGCTTAGAAATCTGTAAGGTTTTCAAGTAGCATGAGTGTATTTATTATTAGTGCTAAATATCGGTCAATAATAAGTCTAAAGTTAACTATATGTTAAAACGAAATGTACTTTAAGAAATCAATTAAATACAAATGCTACTTACAGTCGATTAATCTGAAATCTATACATAATCTGTCTGTCCGGACTTGGCCTTTACAAGACTTTACTTTTTATCATCGTACTATCTTGATGTTCTCGTCTTAAGTTCGATTTGGCATATGATACTGAAAAAGAGTTTGAAGTCCATCGAGGTCCTACCCATTTAAGTCCCGTGCTTTTTAGCTTGAAGCCTATCGTCTTGCATCAAGTTTTTAAACCGTGGGGTAAATTTTTGGGTCGAATATGTATCAAACAAATTTTCATATGGACTCAATTTCTAGATTTTTGTCAAATAAGTTTTAGGCCAATCGGATCGTAATTAAAATGTTTCATATAACTCAAGACGCGATTTGCTTCTCAAAGCCTTTCATTAGATAAGTAAGCCACAGTAAACATTTCAACTAGATTTGAACTAATTCAACTGTTAAATAATCACTAATCATTCAGTCAGGCAGTCAAAACAAAAGGTCCTCTGTATATTTAGATGAGTGTTGTTTGTAATCTGTTCAACATTTATATATCTCATTTTAACAAGCTTAAATAAACTTCAGCAGAGCCTCGGGTAGAACGCAACAATTGTAAGCATGAAAGCCAAAATGAAATTTAATGCTGACTTGGCGAAATTATAAAATAGAAGTCAGCTTGCCAAATGTAATTAAATTGAACAACACATGCGTTCCGAAAAATATCAAGTAATGTGTGCCTTTTGTAAATATGTGTATTTCATTAATTAATGCAATGTTTAATATTTGCATTAGTTTCGTTTAAGATTTCGGCAATTGCTAATCAAATTACCTAAGAAGCAGGCAACTGCCTGAAAATTATTATGTCGTCGGGAAGGTAAAGAAAATATACCTACTATATTATGATTATCTGTGCGTGCATGTGCATGCATCCAAATTACCAAAACTAATACAAATATAATAACAATTACGCCGAAGAAGCGACGACTAATATGGAGGAGGCACGGCAGGTGGGCTTTGTTAAGAGGTAGATGCATGCATGCTGAGGTGGTGCAAATTGCTTTTCATTGTTTGCTTGAGTGTAAGTGAATGTGCCTGTGTGTGTGTGTGTATATATTTACATATGCGACCAAATTATGCAACCCTCTCACGTATGCGACAATAACCACAGTTATGTCTAGGGAGTATATGGAGGGGCTCAAAGATGTGTGCTCGTGTGTGAGACTGGTGTGTGTGTGTGTGTGTGTGTGTATGTGCGCGTGCATCTCTGCGCAAGTTATTACCGGGTATGTTTAAATTGCAAATGAGCTTGCCTAGCATTTCATCAAATCAATGTAATCAAAGTAGCATCCACCTATTCAACTCTCTCCCAATTCATCAGTAAGTCAGACATCCAGTCAGTTAGTCAATGATTGTCCAACTGATTTGAGTGCATATCCTTTGCATTCTGCTGTGTGGATTCAATAAAATGTTTGCTTTCATTGATACGAATCTGTTTGAGAAGACATTTCGAGTGAACGGGTAAGCCAAGGACATTTCTGGTATTTATTGATCCAAGGCATTATAAATCAAAGAGATTAATCATGCCGTACAATGGCAAATCCCTTAAAAGGAATTGCAAATTCCGGCCTTTTGTATCTCTGACTGAGCAAAATATTAGCACACTTGAGCCGCTGACAAAGCTAGAAATAGAAATGGATAAACAAAAAAAATAAATAAATAAAAGAACCCAAAGCACAAAGTAGAAAATTATGCAAACGAGGCCACTCTCTCTGCGAAAAAAGGGACAACGAGCCCCAATATCACAGAGTGAACCACAGAAGAATTGGCCTAAAACAAAAGCCAAGACAAAGACATTAAAGTGCTCAACTCTGACTACTATGTAAATTTTATGGTTGCACCTTTTCCAAGAAAGCAAAACAGGCTAAAAAAAAAGCAAAAATAAAACAAAGAAAAACTCTGTAAAAACCCGCACAAGGCTGTCTCCGGGTCGCAGTCAGTCGACCAGTCGCTAATTATGATATATGTAGGTGAGGTATTCAAGGAAACATTATATAACAACACACATAAATTGATATTAATTGCGGTTTGCGTCCACAACTCATTGACGTCTAAATGCTGTCTAATTGTTTTTGGTCATTATTTTTGGTTTATTTAGTAGCCGCCCTTCTTTTCCAGGCAGCGAACAGATTTCTGCAGCGTCATTAAAATGAAACTGGGGTGGCGGCATAAGGAACGCAAATAATCATTTAATTGCAGCTGGATTCTCAGCTCTATTTCCCCAATGCAAACCCAAAGTAAGCCAGCAAAACGTGGCCCCTAGTAGCAACAACTTGGCAAGGAATTGAAAGCACTTGAATACATTTTGGTTATGTAAGATTTATAGTCGAATGACACTGGCTGAAATCAAGCATATGCATTATCTTGGCTTGAGTCTTCGCATTAAGAATTTATTGTTTAATTATGAAAATATTTTCCAACCAAATTTCAACCTAATACCGCTTCTTGATCACACGACCATTTTTTTCGATTCGTTTGAACACGTTTGATCATGATTCCAGATCTCAAGATTTTGGGCAATTTTTTTTTTCTTTTAGATTTTGGCCAAAAAAAGTCTTTTGATAAATGTATTAATTAGTTGATTAATTAAAAGATAATTGATTTTCTGAGAATTCGGTATACCTTCTTTTACTTTTTTCATTTTATTTCATTTGAATTTATTTTATTAAATTGTATATATATCCCAAATTTCCGAAATTTTCTTTTAGCCGTTAATTGTAATTTTATTCAAAGATTTTTGAATATGTTTTTTTTAAGAAGATTTATGTAACAATTAAATATGATATTTTCATTAATATGAAAGCTTTTTTTTGCAAAAAATAATGTTTTAGTTTTGTGAAGCGTGATGATTATTGTGATTACTTAGATTCGGCGCTTTCGGCTAGTGTCAGTGGAGAATAACTAGATAAAATATAGTTGCACGGAATGGCAGCTAGTTCATTTTGAAGCGAACCTAAAGAGTGCGGCATAATATTTATGTTTAATGTTTGGGATGAGGGTTGGCAATTTATTTGAAACCACATAAAACAAGTGGCGAGTAAAAATGTAGCCGCTGCTGTGCTTTGGCTTCTGGTGTTGCCTTGGACCGGCTAATGAACAAACAGAACGGATGATGAAAACCACAGTAAACAAGAGCACAACAGCAGCGCTGGCAAATAGCTGGGCAAAAGGACGTAAGGACTAAAAGGACTTAGCACGTAAACGGGCGCGTTGCATAAGCAAAAACAAACTTCAAACGAGAGCCAAATGATAGCAAACTGACAGCAGTCAGCGGGCGGCGTGCGGCGGGCAGCGGTGCAACCAAAAGCAGTGCAGCATTATTAACTTGAATAAAAATATTTACTGCTCGTCAAGGGTTCAGCTATCCACTGCGGCAGTTGGTTGCGATGCGATGACGAAGTGACAAGGACGAAAAACAGTAACTATGATGTTGATGAAATGCGCCACTTAATGCGCGGCCATTTACTTTGGCGCACAAAAGCAGGCTACAGTTATTTTTCTACTGTTGCAGTTTGTTAGCCAAGCCATGATTAAAGTTGATTTTGTTGTAATTTGCTGCTGCCTTTGGGTCTGGCAAGTTTGTTATCGCTGTTGCTGTGCTCCTTCTTGTTGCTGTTGTTGTTGTTATTTCTGCCGTGGCTCCCTCTTTTAAGTGGCACAATTTTGTGGCGCTCAAGTGTTTCACCTGCGCTCTGCGTTGTCGCGTCGCCATCTTCATAACGCATCGCTGCTCAAGCGTCTATCCGAGTGCAGCTGAGTGAAAAACCGCAGCTGCCAAGTGCAGGCCGTCTGGGGTTGTGGGGAAGGGCTGGCACAAGGGGGCACGACCTGTCGCCCCACACTGCCTGGCAAAACATGCGCGAATTAATCTTAATTGAAATTCCATGCCGCACAGTACGGCTTGCCATATGCCTTCTGTTTACACACACCCACATACCACCACACGCACACAGGCTCGCACGCAATAAAATATTAAGCAAAATTAAAATGCGCACTCACACGAATGAACAGTGAGTCCTTGCCAAATATGGTCGAGCCTGTTGGCAGCCGCCCATATCATCATATTTTAAGATATTTTATTTTTCACATTTTCTTTCCGTGCCACACCCACCGGCAGCAGCAGCTCAGTTTACTTTTCATTAAAACGTATTAAAATCCTACACAGCAACAACAAAAGCACACCTACACACACACTTACAAACACACACATACAAACATTTATGCAGTTGCTCTTGCTCTCTCTTTCCATCCACAAACAATTAGACGGCATGCTAATTGTTTTAGAAGGCATTCGCACTTCGTCGCTTCTCGAGCATTACAGTACCCCTTTTGCCGCCTGGCAGCCAGGCCCCTATTGCTGGCAATCTTGCAGCTTAAATTGAAATTTAATACCATGGCATAATCCATGGGATTGGGCTGTACACATGTTAAACACATTTTTGCCTCAACTTTCTTGTTCGCCTTCCCATTCAGAAGCTCCAGCTTCAGAGTTTTTAGCTAAAAATCCTTTTGCCATATTGCAGACAGAGTTCTCGCCAGGCACTTTTACCTGCACATTCTAATTTGTATGCAAATCAAAATCAATAGGATTAACCAAGTTACATAGTGGTTGTAGCTGTGTGGACTGCATTGGTGCTGCTGTTGTTCTTGTTGTTTCTCTTCTGCTGCACGCTGCAAAAATTGTTTTTTAACAAAAATATTTCAATGCATGCAGCGTGCGCCGCAGGTATGTTTGGTTGCTTGTGTATGTGTGTGTGTGTGTGTGTGTGTGTGTGTGCTTGTCCTGGAGTGTGTGGCTTAACCATACATAGCTCTCGGCTTATCTCTAAACCTTTTACACTCTCGCAGATAAGCCAAAGTTTATGTTATGCAGCTTGCCTCTCAAGTTTATAAACTTTTTGGCTGGCTTTGGGCTAGTGCAAACAAGGTAAGAAGTAAATTAATGATAACTAAACAAGGCAAAAGTGTTTTAATAATTTAATAAAGTGATACAGCTTCTTAAAAGAATATAAACACGTTTGCGACAGGATAAGGAAAAACGTCAACAGAAAAAAAATATTGAAAAAGGCTTAAGCCTGAGATATGTGAAAATTCCAAGAGCAAAAGCCTAAAGCTGCTTTCTTTAGTAAAACGCGGCTTACTGTGTGCCGAAAGCAAAATCTTCTGGCAACAGAGCAGATGTATCAGGCGAAAAGTTGGGCGAATTTCTGGCATGCAATGAATTGTTATTTATTTTCCAGAGAGATCCACCTTTGGATTTTAATACCTAGTAGCCAAGCTATAAAAGCAAATCCTTTATATTTTTTAGGTCCACTTAATTATAAGCTAAATATATTCTTATATGTATTTGAAATTCGTTTCTTGGGGAGAGCCAGCGTAATACTTTTGGCTTAGTTGATATTTTCAAGAAAATAACTTAAGTACACTTAACTCGGTTTAGTTATGAGTATTTGCAACTGTCGCCCCTTTTCACCTGCAATGCGCTCCTGTACACACACATTGTTCCGCCCTCATGCGAATATGTGTTAATATTGAAAAGGTAGTCGGCTGACAGTTAAGAAAAGAAAAAAAAAAACAGCAAAAAAATAAACTTTGTACTTTGCGTTCGCTTTTGCGGCTTTCCTTTTGCCGCTGGCCCCAAAGTAAAAGCAGCCTGACAGTTGGGGATTTCAGAGTGCAAAGATAATCCGCAGGTTATATATGTATATGTACGTTTCTGTACTCCTGCTCGCCGCTGCAGTTGAAGATTCGGTATCAGGTGAATGCCATAGCATTGAGCAACATAGCATCGCATTTTTTTATACCCTGAACGCATTAAAAAAAGGGTAAATGGTTATTGTGCAAATGTATGTAACAGGCAGCAGGATGTATTTGCGATCCCATCAAGAACAATATAAGAGAGAGGTATGATATCTGCCTGTGCAGATTAAATTATCGTGACGAAGTTTATAGGAGATAGAAGAACTTAATGCAGGAGATAAGCCAGTTCATAATATCATTTCCCGTGGAAATTAAAAACTATTATTTGTAGATAAAAGCTTAGGCTTAGCTGCTTACATACACCTGGATGTCATATATGTATCCTGAGAATAAACAGCCGAGTTATTCGAGAACGCCTTTCTTATAATGTGAGGCTGAAGGAAGAAGCAGTACTACTCGTTTGATTTTGCGAAAATACATGTATAGAAGAGTATAACATTTTGTGCGTGTGGTTTCGAAGATGGGTTCAGGGTATCGCCTAGTCGGGCACTCCCGACTGCATCACTCTTGCATGCCAACCAGCAGCATATGGCAATCGTGGACAGGATGCTGCTGCCGTTGGCATCTGTGGTTACATTTATGAACCCATTGCAGCTGTTGCTGTTGCTGCAGGGTTCTAAACGTGCCCGCAACGAGCGTATTTCATGATGAATGTGTTTAAATGAACATGCCAAAAGGGGTAAAAATAAAAACCATCGAAACCTGGATTTAGCATCGTTTTAACTTGAATTGCGGTTTAAATTGGCCTGAAGAGCAGAGCTCCAACGACATTAATTAGTAGCAAAAAAAAAAGTGCTTCAGATAGAAACTGCCGCTACTTATGCGAAACACTTTTACTAATTTCATTAATTCTTTTTTTTTTATATATTTTTTTGTGTTTAGTTTACCAGCCACGCCGCCATTTTGCGTAGAAGTGGCGCATTTAATTAGGCTAATAAAGTAATTCAGAGCAGCGAGTGTTGCGTTGCGAGGCAAGTGGTTGCTATCTACAGTGGCTGCTAATAAAACTGTTATAATGAGTTGGCAGTAACAAACGGCAATTGGCCTGGTTGAAAGGATACACAAGAGAGAAAGAGATAGAGAGAGAGAGAGAGAGAGAGAGAGAGAGAGAGAAACAGAGAAAGAAAGAAGGAGAGCGAGGGCGAACGTGCGGCAGCAAGGCAAACTATGCCTCAATCAAATAGAAAATAGAATTATCTTGGTAAAAGTGTGCTGGCGTGTGTGCTAGTTAATGTGATTAACACTGGCTTGCCATGTGTGTCTGTATGTGTGTGTGTGTCCCTTATGGTGTGTTGCTAATATTTGTTATTTGCCATGTTCAATGCCTGCGCCCTTGAGTATGCAACATATTTTTTACGCCGCGAACTGCTGCAGCAGGCGATCGCCGTAAATCCTTTTTAATTAATTTCATAAATCAAGACCAATGCACACACTCGCATATGTATGTATTTATGCATATAAATCATGTAATTAACATGCACATAGCACGCGCACGGGGCAGCCAGACCCCAACTTGCAACATATGAGCCTGCATTGTGCAGCAGCGGTGGTCATGATAAACAAGATATTAACGACTTAATTTACTGCAGCCCAAGCGCCTTGTGTGTGAGTCCATGGCCATAAAATGCAGGCAGGCAGCACAAATACAAAATGTTAAATAAATAAACCAGGCAATCGACAAAAAGGAAATCAAGAAAGCAAAGCTATCTACGGCACGCCGAAGATCAAATACCTTTGTAGGCATGTGGATGAAAAATGCTTTATATTAAGCTGATTAGTCTTAAAAGAATTATATAAAATCTTAATGTGATTGAATATAATTGGGAAATATTTAAAACACTTAAAAATCCTGAATTGCTTACCGATTGTTCCTATTGGGCTCTGATTTTAGTTTATTTCTCATAAGTATTTATGGAGTACAGTAAAACTAATAAGTGTATACTTGAGATTGCATATGCCTAATTCTATGTTTTATAAATTCCATGACGAAATAAATATACCCTCTACAAGGGCAAAAATGGTAGGAGAAACGGAGAAAAACTGTTAGTTTGCTTAAATGATGTGCACACATAGTCGGTTTCCCCGATATGGGTAATGCTCTGGCAATTTATTGAACATTGTCTAGATTTATAGTCGCATAAATTACATGGCTCAGCTTTACTGCGCTTATCAATCAATGTATCGATATTGTTTCGACATTTGACATGCATTTATATTAATGCTTGAGCTGTTTTAGTTGTCCAATCAGTAAAATTCAGCATATTTAGTTAATCTCTTGTGGCCTCAGTAAGTACATATTAAGCAGAGGATATAGATGGGGGGAAGTAATTTATTTCGCATTTAATATATTTAGTTACAATATCCCATATTTCTATTAGAGTTGATAAGCACTTAACATGTTGTTAAATGGCTAATTTTTAGATTTTAACATGTCAAAGAATTTGTTTTGTTACAGGAAGAATTGGAATTTAACTCTTGTCATCTTGTATTTGTTACTTGCTCGTATTTTGATTTTGATTTTTCATTTAACAGGTGTCTTTGCATGCTGTTAAATATTTAACAGGAGCATACCATTAAAGACATGGCAACACCAAATATTGGTTGCCTTCAGATCTGGCTATGCACGATTGAATGCGAGTTTTGTCTAACCAAACTACTTATTTGAACGCATATGCTTCACTCAGCGCAGTGCAGCACATTAAATTGTGCGTCTCGTCTGTGAAATTGATGCGCTTAACTCGCGCGCAAACTTTCTGGGCTGCTGCTGTCGCAGCTTCTGTGCATGGAAACCGCCAATTTTTCAATAAACTGCAATAAATGTTTATCCATTTATGAGCTTAATGTGGTTGCATATGCCGGGCCAAGGCATCTTGTATTTTTTCGTTCTTAATGTTTTGTACCCTGTAACGGTTAAGTGCCTGAAGGGGCATGCTGATCCTATACTTTTATTTATTTCTTCATTAAGGTTAACTGTGTTCTCTGATTGATTGGATTGCATCAAGAAAACAATTATCAGCTATTGTAATTTATTTATTTTTTAAGGGTTAACAGGGTAACCGGAAAGTCGAACTTTTGCTTATGTTTTAAATGCTTTTATTAATGGCAGCTGTACGTTGTTGGTCAACCGCACACTCACTACTGCCACGCCTACCCATGTGTGTGTGTGTGTAAATAAATAAGCCAGTTGGTTGTGCACTCATCTGCATTGGTGTGAGCGTGTGTGTTTGTGTGTGTGCGAGTGTATGTGTGAGTGCATTAATCAGTAGTAAACAACGCAAACCTTTTGGTAATTAAATTTACTGATAAATGCAGAATTGGCAACAAATGTAATGACAGGTTATTGATTGCATTTGCCAGCAATATTACAATTAAAAACTCCTTTGTAGGATAAATCAGCCTGATTGCACTCTCCAGGCAAGTAACATCTGTGTTACTTGCAGGTAAGCTCACTTCTTTTTATACCCTGAACCCATTAAAAATAGGTATAAGGGTATATTGTATTTGTGCGAAAGCCAAATATATGTAAGAGGCAGAAGGAAGCAACTCCGATCCGATTGATCAGCATAAATAGCTGAGTCGATCTAGCCATGTCCGTCTGTCTGTCCGTCCGTCCGTCCGTATGTATGAACGCAAGGATCTCAGAACCTATAACAACTAGAGACATGAAATTTTAGACGTAGATGCTCCTAGCTCCCGCGCAGATCGAGTTTGTTTCCGATAATCGATAAATTACTCCGTTTCCAAGCAATCGATAAAAATCGATATCGATATCCTGTTTTTTGGGCAATTTTGGTAAATAATAAGAACTAGAGTCACCAAACTTGACATATAGCTTCTAAAATATAATATATATATGATATAGGATATTTCTTCACGGTTTTCCCTCTAGATTAATCTGGCATTCAAATCAGAACACCAAATTTTTAGTCGAAATTCATGTCCAAATCTTACCCCAAGATTCGTACCTAGTCATGGGTAAAAAATTACCACTCCCATAACTCGGTCAAATCTCATCCGATTTTCACGAAGTTTGGCTTTTTCTTCATGGTTTTCTCTCTAGATTAATGTGGCATTCAGATCTCGACACCGAATTTTTGGTCGAAATTCATGTCCACATCTTACCCCAAGATTCGTATATAGACATGGGTCAAAAATTACCACCCCCCATAACTCGGCCAAATCTCATCCGATTTTAACGAAGTTTGGCTTTTTCTTCATGGGCATTCAAATCATTAATGTGGCATTCAAATCTCGACACCGATTTTTTGGTCGAAATTCATGTCCAAATCTTACCCCAAGATTCGTATATAGACATGGGTGAAAATTTACCACCCCCCATAACTCGGTCAAATTTCATCCGATTTACACGAAGTTTGGCTTTTTCTTCATAGCTTTCCCTCTAGATTAATCTGGCATTCAAATCTGAACACCGATTTTTTGGTCGAAATTCATGTCCAAATCTTACCCCAAGATTCGTATATAGACATGGGTCAAAATTTACAACCCCCCATAACTCGGTCAAATCTCATCCGATTTTCACGAAGTTTGTCTTTTTCTTCATGGCTTTCCCTCTAGATTAATCTGGCATTCAAATCTGAACACCGATTTTTTAGTCGAAATTCATGTCCAAATCTTACCCCAAGATTCGTACCTAGTCATGGGTAAAAAAATACCACTCCCATAACTCGGTCAAATCTCATCCGATTTTCACGAAGTTTGGCTTTTTCTTAATGGTTTTCTCTCTAGATTAATGTGGCATTCAAATCTCGACACCGATTTTTTGGTCGAAATTCATGTCCAAATCTTACCCCAAGATTCGTATATAGACATGGGTCAAAATTTACCACCCCCCATAACTCGGTCAAATCTCATCCGATTTACACGAAGTTTGGCTTTTTCTTCATGGCTTTCCCTCTAGATTAATCTGGCATTCAAATCTCGACACCGAATTTTTGGTCGAAATTCATGTCCAAATCTTACCCCAAGATTCGTATATAGACATGGGTCAAAATTTACCACCCCCCATAGCTCGGTCAAATCTCATCCGATTAATCTGGCATTCAAATCTCGACACCGAATTTTTGGTCGAAATTCATGTCCATGGTCGAAATTCATGTCCCAAGATTCGTATATAGACATGGGTCAAAAATTACCACCCCCATAGCTCGGTCAAATCTCATCCGATTTTCACGAAGTTTGGCTTTTTCTTCATGGTTTTCCCTCTAGATTAATTTGGCATTGAAATCTGAACACCGATTTTTTGGTCTAAATTCATGTCCAAATCTTACCCCAAGATTCGTAGCTAGTCATGGGTCAAATATTACCACCCCCATAAATCGGTCAAATCTCATCCGATTTTCACGAAGTTTGGCTTTTTCTTAATGGTTTTCCCTCTAGATTAATCTGGCATTCAAATGTCGACACCGAATTTTTGGTCGAAATTCATGTCCAAATCTTACCCCAAGTTTCGTACCTAGTCATGGGTCAAAAATTACCACTCCCATATCTCGGCCAAATCTCATCCGATTTTCACGAAGTTTCGCCTTTTCTTCATGGTTTTCCCTCTAGATTAATGTGGCATTCAAATCTGAACACCGATTTTTTCGTCGAAATTCATGTCCAAATCTTACCCCAAGATTCGTATATAGCCATGGGTCAAAATGTACTACCGCCATATCTCGGCCAAATCTCAACCGATTTTCACGAAGTTTGGCTTTTTCTTCATGGTTTTCCCTCTAGATTAATGTGGCATTCAAATCTCGACACGGATTTTTTAGTCGAAATTCATGTCCAAATCTTACCCCAAGATTCGTATATAGACATGGGTCAAAATTTACCACCCCCCATAACTCGGTCAAATCTCATCCGATTTACACGAAGTTTGGCTTTTTCTTCATGGCTTTCCCTCTAGATTAATCTGGCATTCAAATCTCGACACCGAATTTTTGGTCGAAATTCATGTCCAAATCTTACCCCAAGATTCGTATATAGACATGGGTCAAAATTTACCACCCCCCATAGCTCGGTCAAATCTCATCCGATTTTCACGAAGTTTGGCTTTTTCTTCATGGTTTTCCCTCTAGATTAATTTGGCATTCAAATCTGAACACCGATTTTTTAGTCGAAATTCATGTCCAAATCTTACCCCAAGATTCGAACCTAGTCATGGGTCAAATATTACCACCCCCATAAATCGGTCAAATCTCATCCGATTTTCACGAAGTTTGGCTTTTTCTTAATGGTTTTCCCTCTAGATTAATCTGGCATTCAAATCTCGACACCGAATTTTTGGTCGAAATTCATGTCCAAATCTTACCCCAAGATTCGTATATAGACATGGGTCAAAAATTACCACCCCCATAACTCGGTCAAATCTCATCCGATTTTCACGAAGTTTGGCTTTTTCTTCATGGTTTTCCCTCTAGATTAATGTGGCATTCAAATCTCGACACCGATTTTTTGGTCGAAATTCATGTTCAAATCTTACCCCAAGATTCGTATATAGACATGGGTCAAAATTTACCACCCCCCATAACTCGGTCAAATCTCATCCGATTTACACGAAGTTTGGCTTTTTCTTCATGGTTTTCCCTCTAGATTAATGTGGCATTCAAATCTGAACACCGATTTTTTCGTCGAAATTCATGTCCAAATCTTACCCCAAGATTCGTATATAGACATGGGTCAAAAATTACCACCCCCATAACTCGGCCAAATCTCATCCGATTTTCACGAAGCTTGGCTTTTTCTTCATGGTTTTCCCTCTAGATTAATGTGGCATTCAAATCTGAACACCGATTTTTTAGTCGAAATTCATGTCCAAATCTTACCCAAGATTCGTAGCTAGTCATGGGTCAAATATTACCACCCCCATAACTCGGTCAAATCTCATCCGATTTACACGAAGTTTGGCTTTTTCTTCATGGCTTTCCCTCTAGATTAATCTGGCATTCAAATGTCGACACCGAATTTTTGGTCGAAATTCATGTCCAAATCTTACCCCAAGTTTCGTACCTAGACATGGGTCAAAAATTACCACCCCCATAACTCGGTCAAATCTCATCCGATTTTCACGAAGTTTCGCTTTTTCTTCATGGTTTTCCCTCTAGATTAATGTGGCATTCAAATCTGAACACCGAATTTTTGGTCGAAATTCATGTCCAAATCTTACCCCAAGATTCGTATATAGACATGGGTCAAAATTTACAACCCCCCATAACTCGGCCAAATCTCATCCGATTTTCACGAAGCTTGGCTTTTTCTTAATGGTTTTCCCTCTAGATTAATCTGGCATTCAAATCTGAACACCGATTTTTTCGTCGAAATTCATGTCCAAATCTTACCCCAAGATTCGTATATAGACATGGGTCAAAATTTACCACCCCCCATAACTCGGTCAAATCTCATCCGATTTACACGAAGTTTGGCTTTTTCTTCATGGCTTTCCCTCTAGATTAATCTGGCATTCAAATCTGAACACCGAATTTTTGGTCGAAATTCATGTCCAAATCTTACCCCAAGATTCGTATATAGACATGGGTCAAAATTTACCACCCCCCATAAATCGGTCAAATCTCATCCGATTTTCACGAAGTTTGGCTTTTTCTTAATGGTTTTCCCTCTAGATTAATCTGGCATTCAAATCTCGACACCGAATTTTTGGTCGAAATTCATGTCCAAATCTTACCCCAAGTTTCGTACCTAGTCATGGGTCAAAAATTACCACTCCCATATCTCGGCCAAATCTCATCCGATTTTCACGAAGTTTCGCTTTTTCTTCATGGTTTTCCCTCTAGATTAATGTGGCATTCAAATCTGAACACCGATTTTTTCGTCGAAATTCATGTCCAAATCTTACCCCAAGATTCGTATATAGCCATGGGTCAAAATGTACTACCGCCATATCTCGGCCAAATCTCAACCGATTTTCACGAAGTTTGGCTTTTTCTTCATGGTTTTCCCTCTAGATTAATGTGGCATTCAAATCTCGACACCGATTTTTTAGTCGAAATTCATGTCCAAATCTTACCCCAAGATTCGTATATAGACATGGGTCAAAATTTACCACCCCCCATAACTCGGTCAAATCTCATCCGATTTACACGAAGTTTGGCTTTTTCTTCATGGCTTTCCCTCTAGATTAATCTGGCATTCAAATCTCGACACCGAATTTTTGGTCGAAATTCATGTCCAAATCTTACCCCAAGATTCGTATATAGACATGGGTCAAAATTTACCACCCCCCATAGCTCGGTCAAATCTCATCCGATTTTCACGAAGTTTGGCTTTTTCTTCATGGTTTTCCCTCTAGATTAATGTGGCATTCAAATCTCGACACCGATTTTTTGGTCGAAATTCATGTTCAAATCTTACCCCAAGATTCGTATATAGACATGGGTCAAAATTTACCACCCCCCATAACTCGGTCAAATCTCATCCGATTTACACGAAGTTTGGCTTTTTCTTCATGGTTTTCCCTCTAGATTAATGTGGCATTCAAATCTGAACACCGATTTTTTCGTCGAAATTCATGTCCAAATCTTACCCCAAGATTCGTATATAGACATGGGTCAAAAATTACCACCCCCATAGCTGGGTCAAATCTCATCCGATTTTCACGAAGTTTGGCTTTTTCTTAATGGTTTTCCCTCTAGATTAATCTGGCATTCAAATCTCGACACCGAATTTTTGGTCGAAATTCATGTCCAAATCTTACCCCAAGATTCGTATATAGACATGGGTCAAAAATTACCACCCCCATAACTCGGTCAAATCTCATCCGATTTTCACGAAGTTTGGCTTTTTCTTAATGGTTTTCCCTCTAGATTAATCTGGCATTCAAATCTCGACACCGAATTTTTGGTCGAAATTCATGTCCAAATCTTACCCCAAGATTCGTATATAGACATGGGTCAAAAATTACCACCCCCATAACTCGGTCAAATCTCATCCGATTTTCACGAAGTTTGGCTTTTTCTTCATGGTTTTCCCTCTAGATTAATGTGGCATTCAAATCTCGACACCGATTTTTTGGTCGAAATTCATGTTCAAATCTTACCCCAAGATTCGTATATAGACATGGGTCAAAATTTACCACCCCCCATAACTCGGTCAAATCTCATCCGATTTACACGAAGTTTGGCTTTTTCTTCATGGTTTTCCCTCTAGATTAATGTGGCATTCAAATCTGAACACCGATTTTTTCGTCGAAATTCATGTCCAAATCTTACCCCAAGATTCGTATATAGACATGGGTCAAAAATTACCACCCCCATAGCTCGGTCAAATCTCATCCGATTTTCACGAAGTTTGGCTTTTTCTTCATGGTTTTCCCTCTAGATTAATTTGGCATTCAAATCTGAACACCGATTTTTTAGTCGAAATTCATGTCCAAATCTTACCCCAAGATTCGTAGCTAGTCATGGGTCAAATATTACCACCCCCATAAATCGGTCAAATCTCATCCGATTTTCACGAAGTTTGGCTTTTTCTTCATGGTTTTCCCTCTAGATTAATCTGGCATTCAAATGTCGACACCGAATTTTTGGTCGAAATTCATGTCCAAATCTTACCCCAAGTTTCGTACCTAGTCATGGGTCAAAAATTACCACTCCCATATCTCGGCCAAATCTCATCCGATTTTCACGAAGTTTCGCTTTTTCTTCATGGTTTTCCCTCTAGATTAATGTGGCATTCAAATCTGAACACCGAATTTTTGGTCGAAATTCATGTCCAAATCTTACCCCAAGATTCGTATATAGACATGGGTCAAAATTTACAACCCCCCATAACTCGGCCAAATCTCATCCGATTTTCACGAAGCTTGGCTTTTTCTTAATGGTTTTCCCTCTAGATTAATCTGGCATTCAAATCTGAACACCGATTTTTTCGTCGAAATTCATGTCCAAATCTTACCCCAAGATTCGTATATAGACATGGGTCAAAATTTACCACCCCCCATAACTCGGTCAAATCTCATCCGATTTACACGAAGTTTGGCTTTTTCTTAATGGTTTTCCCTCTAGATTAATTTGGCATTCAAATCTGAACACCGATTTTTTAGTCGAAATTCATGTCCAAATCTTACCACAAGATTCGTACCTAGTCATGGGTCAAAAATTACCACTCCCATATCTCGGCCAAATCTCATCCGATTTACACGAAGTTTGGCTTTTTCTTCATGGCTTTCCCTCTAGATTAATCTGGCATTCAAATCTGAACACCGATTTTTTCGTCGAAATTCATGTCCAAATCTTACCCCAAGATTCGTATATAGACATGGGTCAAAATTTACAACCCCCCATAACTCGGTCAAATCTCATCCGATTTTCACGAAGTTTGGCGTTTTCTTCATGGTTTTCCCTCTAGATTAATGTGGCATTCAAATCTCGACACCGAATTTTTGGTCGAAATTCATGTCCAAATCTTACCCCAAGATTCGTATATAGACATGTGTCAAAAATTACCACCCCCATAACTCGGTCAAATCTCATCCGATTTTCACGAAGTTTGGCTTTTTCTTCATGGCTTTCCCTCTAGATTAATGTGGCATTCAAATCTCGACACCGATTTTTTGGTCGAAATTCATGTCCAAATCTTACCCCAAGATTCGTATATAGACATGGGTCAAAATTTACCACCCCCCATAACTCGGTCAAATCTCATCCGATTTACACGAAGTTTGGCTTTTTCTTCATGGTTTTCCCTCTAGATTAATGTGGCATTCAAATCTCGACACCGATTTTTTGGTCGAAATTCATGTCCAAATCTTACCACAACATTCGTACCTAGTGATGGGTCAAAAATTACCACTCCCATATCTCGGCCAAATCTCATCCGATTTTCACGAAGCTTGGCTTTTTCTTAATGGTTTTCCCTCTAGATTAATCTGGCATTCAAATCTGAACACCGATTTTTTCGTCGAAATTCATGTCCAAATCTTACCCCAAGATTCGTATATAGACATGGGTCAAAATTTACCACCCCCCATAACTCGGTCAAATCTCATCCGATTTACACGAAGTTTGGCTTTTTCTTCATGGCTTTTCCTCTAGATTAATCTGGCATTCAAATCTGAACACCGAATTTTTGGTCGAAATTCATGTCCAAATCTTACCCCAAGATTCGTATATAGACATGGGTCAAAAATTACCACCCCCATAACTCGGTCAAATCTCATCCGATTTTCACAAAGTTTGGCTTTTTGGCACCGATTTTTTGGTCGAAATTCATGTCCAAATCTTACCCCAAGATTCGTATATAGACATGGGTAAAAATTTACCACCCCCCATAACTCGGTCAAATCTCATCCGATTTACACGAAGTTTGGCTTTTTCTTCATGGCTTTCCCTCTAGATTAATTTGGCATTCAAATCTGAACACCGATTTTTTAGTCGAAATTCATATCCAAATCTTACCCCAAGATTCGAACCTAGTCATGGGTCAAATATTACCACCCCCATAAATCGGTCAAATCTCATCCGATTTTCACGAAGTTTGGCTTTTTCTTAATGGTTTTCCCTCTTGATTAATCTGGCATTCAAATCTCGACACCGAATTTTTGGTCGAAATTCATGTCCAAATCTTACCCCAAGATTCGTATATAGACATGGGTCAAAAATTACCACCCCCATAGCTCGGTCAAATCTCATCCGATTTTCACGAAGTTTGGCTTTTTCTTCATGGTTTTCCCTCTAGATTAATTTGGCATTCAAATCTGAACACCGATTTTTTAGTCGAAATTCATGTCCAAATCTTACCCCAAGATTCGTAGCTAGTCATGGGTCAAATATTACCACCCCCATATCTCGGCCAAATCTCATCCGATTTACACGAAGTTTGGCTTTTTCTTCATGGCTTTCCCTCTAGATTAATTTGGCATTCAAATCTGAACACCGATTTTTTAGTCGAAATTCATGTCCAAATCTTACCCCAAGATTCGAACCTAGTCATGGGTCAAATATTACCACCCCCATAAATCGGTCAAATCTCATCCGATTTTCACGAAGTTTGGCTTTTTCTTAATGGTTTTCCCTCTTGATTAATCTGGCATTCAAATCTCGACACCGGATTTTTGGTCGAAATTCATGTCCAAATCTTACCCCAAGATTCGTATATAGACATGGGTCAAAAATTACCACCCCCATAACTCGGTCAAATCTCATCCGATTTTCACGAAGTTTGGCTTTTTCTTCATGGCTTTCCCTCTAGATTAATGTGGCATTCAAATCTCGACACCGATTTTTTGGTCGAAATTCATGTCCAAATCTTACCCCAAGATTCGTATATAGACATGGGTCAAAATTTACCACCCCCCATAACTCGGTCAAATCTCATCCGATTTACACGAAGTTTGGCTTTTTCTTCATGGTTTTCCCTCTAGATTAATGTGGCATTCAAATCTCGACACCGATTTTTTGGTCGAAATTCATGTCCAAATCTTACCACAAGATTCGTACCTAGTGATGGGTCAAAAATTACCACTCCCATATCTCGGCCAAATCTCATCCGATTTTCACGAAGCTTGGCTTTTTCTTAATGGTTTTCCCTCTAGATTAATCTGGCATTCAAATCTGAACACCGATTTTTTCGTCGAAATTCATGTCCAAATCTTACCCCAAGATTCGTATATAGACATGGGTCAAAATTTACCACCCCCCATAACTCGGTCAAATCTCATCCGATTTACACGAAGTTTGGCTTTTTCTTCATGGCTTTTCCTCTAGATTAATCTGGCATTCAAATCTGAACACCGAATTTTTGGTCGAAATTCATGTCCAAATCTTACCCCAAGATTCGTATATAGACATGGGTCAAAAATTACCACCCCCATAACTCGGTCAAATCTCATCCGATTTTCACAAAGTTTGGCTTTTTGGCACCGATTTTTTGGTCGAAATTCATGTCCAAATCTTACCCCAAGATTCGTATATAGACATGGGTCAAAATTTACCACCCCCCATAACTCGGTCAAATCTCATCCGATTTACACGAAGTTTGGCTTTTTCTTCATGGCTTTCCCTCTAGATTAATTTGGCATTCAAATCTGAACACCGATTTTTTAGTCGAAATTCATGTCCAAATCTTACCCCAAGATTCGAACCTAGTCATGGGTCAAATATTACCACCCCCATAAATCGGTCAAATCTCATCCGATTTTCACGAAGTTTGGCTTTTTCTTAATGGTTTTCCCTCTTGATTAATCTGGCATTCAAATCTCGACACCGAATTTTTGGTCGAAATTCATGTCCAAATCTTACCCCAAGATTCGTATATAGACATGGGTCAAAAATTACCACCCCCATAGCTCGGTCAAATCTCATCCGATTTTCACGAAGTTTGGCTTTTTCTTCATGGTTTTCCCTCTAGATTAATTTGGCATTCAAATCTGAACACCGATTTTTTCGTCGAAATTCATGTCCAAATCTTACCCCAAGATTCGTATATAGACATGGGTCAAAATTTACCACCCCCCATAACTCGGTCAAATCTCATCCGATTTACACGAAGTTTGGCTTTTTCTTCATGGCTTTTCCTCTAGATTAATCTGGCATTCAAATCTGAACACCGAATTTTTGGTCGAAATTCATGTCCAAATCTTACCCCAAGATTCGTATATAGACATGGGTCAAAAATTACCACCCCCATAACTCGGTCAAACCTCATCCGATTTTCACAAAGTTTGGCTTTTTGGCACCGATTTTTTGGTCGAAATTCATGTCCAAATCTTACCCCAAGATTCGTATATGGACATGGGTCAAAATTTACCACCCCCCATAACTCGGTCAAATCTCATCCGATTTACACGAAGTTTGGCTTTTTCTTCATGGCTTTCCCTCTAGATTAATTTGGCATTCAAATCTGAACACCGATTTTTTAGTCGAAATTCATGTCCAAATCTTACCCCAAGATTCGAACCTAGTCATGGGTCAAATATTACCACCCCCATAAATCGGTCAAATCTCATCCGATTTTCACGAAGTTTGGCTTTTTCTTAATGGTTTTCCCTCTTGATTAATCTGGCATTCAAATCTCGACACCGAATTTTTGGTCGAAATTCATGTCCAAATCTTACCCCAAGATTCGTATATAGACATGGGTCAAAAATTACCACCCCCATAGCTCGGTCAAATCTCATCCGATTTTCACGAAGTTTGGCTTTTTCTTCATGGTTTTCCCTCTAGATTAATTTGGCATTCAAATCTGAACACCGATTTTTTCGTCGAAATTCATGTCCAAATCTTACCCCAAGATTCGTATATAGACATGGGTCAAAATTTACCACCCCCCATAACTCGGTCAAATCTCATCCGATTTACACGAAGTTTGGCTTTTTCTTCATGGCTTTTCCTCTAGATTAATCTGGCATTCAAATCTGAACACCGAATTTTTGGTCGAAATTCATGTCCAAATCTTACCCCAAGATTCGTATATAGACATGGGTCAAAAATTACCACCCCCATAACTCGGTCAAACCTCATCCGATTTTCACAAAGTTTGGCTTTTTGGCACCGATTTTTTGGTCGAAATTCATGTCCAAATCTTACCCCAAGATTCGTATATGGACATGGGTCAAAATTTACCACCCCCCATAACTCGGTCAAATCTCATCCGATTTACACGAAGTTTGGCTTTTTCTTCATGGCTTTCCCTCTAGATTAATTTGGCATTCAAATCTGAACACCGATTTTTTAGTCGAAATTCATGTCCAAATCTTACCCCAAGATTCGAACCTAGTCATGGGTCAAATATTACCACCCCCATAAATCGGTCAAATCTCATCCGATTTTCACGAAGTTTGGCTTTTTCTTAATGGTTTTCCCTCTTGATTAATCTGGCATTCAAATCTCGACACCGAATTTTTGGTCGAAATTCATGTCCAAATCTTACCCCAAGATTCGTATATAGACATGGGTCAAAAATTACCACCCCCATAGCTCGGTCAAATCTCATCCGATTTTCACGAAGTTTGGCTTTTTCTTCATGGTTTTCCCTCTAGATTAATTTGGCATTCAAATCTGAACACCGATTTTTTAGTCGAAATTCATGTCCAAATCTTACCCCAAGATTCGTAGCTAGTCATGGGTCAAATATTACCACCCCCATATCTCGGCCAAATCTCATCCGATTTACACGAAGTTTGGCTTTTTCTTCATGGCTTTCCCTCTAGATTAATCTGGCATTCAAATCTGAACACCGATTTTTTCGTCGAAATTCATGTCCAAATCTTACCCCAAGATTCGTATATAGACATGGGTCAAAATTTACAACCCCCCATAACTCGGTCAAATCTCATCCGATTTTCACGAAGTTTGGCGTTTTCTTCATGGTTTTCCCTCTAGATTAATGTGGCATTCAAATCTCGACACCGAATTTTTGGTCGAAATTCATGTCCAAATCTTACCCCAAGATTCGTATATAGACATGGGTCAAAAATTACCACCCCCATAACTCGGTCAAATCTCATCCGATTTTCACGAAGTTTGGCTTTTTCTTCATGGCTTTCCCTCTAGATTAATGTGGCATTCAAATCTCGACACCGATTTTTTGGTCGAAATTCATGTCCAAATCTTACCCCAAGATTCGTATATAGACATGGGTCAAAATTTACCACCCCCCATAACTCGGTCAAATCTCATCCGATTTACACGAAGTTTGGCTTTTTCTTCATGGTTTTCCCTCTAGATTAATGTGGCATTCAAATCTCGACACCGATTTTTTGGTCGAAATTCATGTCCAAATCTTACCCCAAGATTCGGATATAGACATGGGTCAAAATTTACCACCCCCCATAACTCGGTCAAATCTCATCCGATTTCCACGTAGTTTGGCTTTTTCTTCATGGTTTTCCCTCTAGATTAATATGGCATTCAACACTGAACACCGATTTTTTAATAGTCGAAATTATTCTTTTAGTCGAATTTCATGTCCAAATCTTACCCAAAGATTCGTATATAGACATGGGTCGAAAATTACCACCCCCATAACTCGGTCAAATCTCATCCGATTTCCACGTAGTTTGGCTTTTTCTTCATGGTTTTCCCTCTAGATTAATATGGCATTCAACACTGAACACCGATTTTTTAATAGTCGAAATTATTCTTTTAGTCGAATTTCATGTCCAAATCTTACCCAAAGATTCGTATATAGACATGGGTCAAAAATTACCACCCCCATAACTCGGTCAAATCTCATCCGATTTCCACGTAGTTTGGCTTTTTCTTCATGGTTTTCCCTCTAGATTAATATGGCATTCAACACTGAACACCGATTTTTTAATAGTCGAAATTATTCTTTTAGTCGAATTTCATGTCCAAATCTTACCCCAAGATTCGTATATAGACATGGGTCAAAAATTACCACCCCCATAACTCGGTCAAATCTCATCCGATTTTCACGAAGTTTGGCTTTTTCTTCATGGCTTTCCCTCTAGATTAATGTGGCATTCAAATCTCGACACCGATTTTTTGGTCGAAATTCATGTCCAAATCTTACCCCAAGATTCGTATATAGACATGGGTCAAAATTTACCACCCCCCATAACTCGGTCAAATCTCATCCGATTTACACGAAGTTTGGCTTTTTCTTCATGGTTTTCCCTCTAGATTAATGTGGCATTCAAATCTCGACACCGATTTTTTGGTCGAAATTCATGTCCAAATCTTACCCCAAGATTCGGATATAGACATGGGTCAAAATTTACCACCCCCCATAACTCGGTCAAATCTCATCCGATTTCCACGTAGTTTGGCTTTTTCTTCATGGTTTTCCCTCTAGATTAATATGGCATTCAACACTGAACACCGATTTTTTAATAGTCGAAATTATTCTTTTAGTCGAATTTCATGTCCAAATCTTACCCAAAGATTCGTATATAGACATGGGTCGAAAATTACCACCCCCATAACTCGGTCAAATCTCATCCGATTTACACGAAGTTTGGCTTTTTCTTCATGACTTTCCCTCTAGATTAATCTGGCATTCATATCTGATCATCGATTTTTAGTCGAAATTCATGTCCAAATCTTACCCCAAGATTCGTATATAGGCATGGGTCAAAAATTACCACCCCCATAACTCGGTCAAATCTCATCCGGTTTTCACGAAGTTTGGATTTTTATACCCTGAACCCATTAAAAATGGGTATAAGGGTATATTGTATTTGTGCTAAAGCCAAATGTATGTAACAGGCAGAAGGAAGCAACTCCGACCCCATAAAGTATATATATTCTTGATCAGCATAAAAAGCTGAGTCGATCTAGCCATGTCTGTCTGTCTGTCCGTCCGTCCGTCCGTCCGTATGTATGAACGCAAATATCTCAGAACCTATAAGAGCTAGAGACTTAAAGTTTTAGATGTAGATGCTCCTAGCTCCCGCGCAGATCGATTTTTTTTTTCGATAATCGATAACTTACTCCGTTTCCAAGCAATCGATAAAAATCGATATCGATATCCTGTCTTTTGGGCAATTTTGGTAAATAATAAGAACTAGAGTCACCAAACTTGACATATAGCTTCTAAAATAGAATATATATATGCATTTAATGTTGGAAGAAGAGGGTTCAGGGTATCCCCTAGTCGGGAGCTCCCGACTAGAACCTCTTGTTTAAACTTAATTAAGCTTGTATCAAAGAGTTGTATACAGGTATTGATGGATAGTATTTTTCAATTGATTTATATATATTGTATACTACTTAGACCAAAAATAAATGAAATCTTTATGGGATTCGAGATGCCTTCTTCTGTTAACACAATAATAATTTCTTAACGATTTGTAATGCGTTTGGAGCATAACAATCCCATTTAATAGAATTTTATATTTGCCTATGTCAGCACAAATTAATTATTTAGACTGACAAAAGGGCAAGGAACTAGCCAGACAGCCCACATGAAAGCCAAAGCAGAAGACATCGTCTGGCCTTTTACCTGATTAGAAATTTAATTAGCCCCGCCCGGTGCTGTCAGGCTAAGAAATTATAATTGCACTTGGTTGGTGTGCAAACACACACAAAAAACCACACACTCACATAGACATGGCATACGCCCGCATGAGGCTGCCGCTAAATGCCGCAACAGAGCCCAAATACGGTCAGCCATGTGGGTACTGGGCGACTTGGGTGTTACGTGTATTATGAAAGAAATTGTATGTAATTTGAACGCCTTTGCAGTTGGCTAACTGCCGGGTAAGGAGAATAAAAACGCCCATGTGAGGCAAAAAGCCAACGACCTGCAAAAAAAAAAACTGCTAAGAAAAATAAAGGAGCCAGCACAGGACGATCACCGCAACAATAAAAACTATGTGAGTGTGTGTGTGCGGGAGTGTGTGTGTGTGTGTGTTTGTGCATAAGTGTTTGCCTGCAGCTTAAAAAGTTGGGTGTGTAGACATTTACACGCATGCTGCCGACTGCCGACTGTCTGCCTCCGCCCCGGCGTTTTGAGAATGTGTGTGTTTGTGGCCCGAAAGGACGCGCCCAGCTTTTAAGTATAATTTTGCACAGCCAGACGCTGAGGCAAGCCGGAGGTAGCGCGATGGGCGATGCCAGGTACAAAACGCTAGACAAAAAGATGAGCGCACGCCCTCAGGATGTTGCAGCTGGTAGCTAACCGACTGGGTGGAGAATATTTAATATGATTATGCCGAAGTAAATTGCTTGCAACAAAATGTTGCATGTGCCACACATAGCCGGCTGCCAACTTGAGCCATGTTTTCATTCTGAGCAATTTACGTAGTTCATTGACTTTCACTTTAAGCACTTCAAAAGCAATTAAACACAATATGATTTAACATTTAAGGCATGTTTAAATAGAAAGATATGGCAATTCGGATGGGAAATCTGCAAAGACAGGCAGATAAAGCTTGACTCGTTTTATTCAGGTGCTGCTTTATATCCCATAAGAAAAATTTGAGTTGCGTTTTTGAATGTTGAATATATTTAATTTTAATTTAAATCTAATTTTTGCTTAAACACATTTAGCGTGTTTTAGCATTTTCGCATTTTGATCAATTACTTCAATTTAATACAACGTCTTAAAGGAAAATATTTTCCTAAGAAAAATTCAAATAACTATGTTTATGGGTGCAAAATTAGGCAGAATCTTAGCCTGCATTGAGCCGTATGACAGATCATGGTGTTAGCCACATAAAACAAATATTTGGCTGCATTTGAACAGTGGCAACAGCACACACACACACTGGCGACACTTGCAACCAATACAAACATAAAGCTGCCTTTGGCATTTGTTGCACTCTGTAGTGGCAAAAGTGGGCGCCGGAGCAAAGAGCTGGTTGCCCCAGCCGCAGTGGCAGTGGCAGTGGCAGCCAGCGCAGTTGTTGTTTTTATAGTGTTTCACTTGTTTTTCAGCTGCCGCACAATAATCGCTGCCACTGCTCGAAGCTCGCACAAGTTGAATTTATGTGGGCAGTTATTGCAGCACACACACACAGTCGCACACACGCTCATAAGCGCGCTCGTGTTCTGGCGCCATTTTGTTTTTCAAATGTGCAATATAACGGTAGATATACAGTTGCTCGTTGCCATTGTCAGCTACATTTCCATTTTCATTTTCGTTCGCGTTTCCATTTGTTTTTTGTTAAATTGAAACCAGAAATTGCCGGCTTAAATGCAACAAATTTTCTGTCTACCGCTTAAATTGGCTTGAAATATTTAATTTGGCAAAATCAATTGAGTTAATGAGTACGCATTTCAAACAGACCAATGCAAATGATCAAACGCGTTTTGATGAAGCCGAATTATCAAACCGACAAATGCAAAAAGGCACACACAGCAAATTGTGGCTGTGCTTTCAATTCCAAATAATTGAAATGCGAGAAAAATTGTATTGTTAACCAAATGACTTTTCACCTTGGCTTCATTTGCATGCAACAAAAAATTGCAAGCTACAGCAACATCAATTGAATTAAAAGACTTTCAATATGCATGGCTTTTTATATGGGCTTATATATATATTATATACCCTGCAATCTAGAAAAAAAAAAGTATTAAGGTTTCATCAATTTTTGAGTTTTTATTATTTTTAGATGACTTCGTTAGGGTTTTAGTTACAACTGAGGGGCATTTACAATGATTGGATATTCACAATGAAAAGGATTGAGGACATAGCTTAATAAAATTTGCAGCGTAGGTGGTTCGCAGGTCTATGCCCTTTGGAGGTGCCTCCCTGTGGTGGGGTTAGCCAGGACCCTGAACTCCTTTCGGCGTAGCTGCTGCTACGGTCTGCGACCTTGGTTAGGCGGAGATCGCGTTCGATGACGTCTAAGCCACATTATACATTAGACTGCACAATTATATGTATACACCTTTATCCTTTGAGGCTTTGATTCGGTGACATGTACAATTGCCATAGATATCCCTCATAAAGAGCAAGCTGTTTGGTATAAAAAAACATCTTGTTTAATCTGGAAAATTTGCTTGTTCTATCTTCAAACCTTCATAATAATTGGAAAATAATCACTGGAGTTGTGAATTGTTTAATGGGTCCTATTTCGTAAATTCAAGATAATTTTCTATATTTTTCTTATAAGATTTAACCTATTATTGATCTATCATGAAAATTTAATACCATTCGAAAGTAAAAGTTAATTAAACTCATATTTGCTGCAAAACACACTTTAGGGTATCTTGCAGTCGAGCAGTGTCGACTGATTAATTTTTAATTGTTAGTTGCTCTGCTTTGCTCAATGTTGCAATTCGCCAACTGCTACTAATTATAAATGATGCGCACGTTCATCAGCATCAAATCAAACACAGAAACAATGTGGAAAATATCGGAGCTGTTGTGGCTGGCATTTGTATTGGGTGTGGGAATCGGAATGCGGCTCATGCTGCAACGTAAAGCACATCGACGGCCAATGCAATAATAATGAAATTATACGTGGCATTTGAATGCAATCAAATTAAGATATAAATTATATTTATCTCAGGGTTTTTAAGCGGCTTTAATCGGTTTGCCCACAGCGACCCCCAATTGCCAATCAACGTCCAAAGCTGAGCAAAAATGTTAACGCGCCATAAAATATTCAATTGAAGTGTGCTCGAATATTTGATTTGACAGTCACTCAAATTGAATGTGAAAAACGTACAAATGACAGGCGACGAGTGCCGAAAAATATTAAATTACATAATGCAATAAAATAAATAGAAAGGTGAGCTTATAGATATCCTAGAATGCAGTCGAATACAACATTTTGCATACAAACAAATCGCTTTAAATGCGCTTTTAACTTAGAATGAAGTTTATATTTCTGTATATTAAATAAGTAATAAAATTCAAATTGAATAAACAAATTTGATTCGGCCATTGGTGCCATTTAAAACTCAATATTTTGCAGGGTATACAAAGTAATTTAATTGATATTTTCAGCTTTTGTCAATTAAGCCATAAACGGCAATCGAATAAAATCCCAATGTGCAATTATAGTTAATATTCAGAGCCAATTTCACATTTAAGTATTTAAATATGCCAGAAATGAGAATCAGTTATTTGCGGTGTTCTTTGCCGCTTGCCAGGCTGCGGCTGAAGCAATTTGAGCAGGCATTTATAATTTTATTTTATTACAATTTACCATTATCAAATACATTTTTGTAAGCCAACCGCGAACTGTCAATCAAATATGCCGAAAAAAACATCAAATGACAAATCGTTGTTGCCGCCGCCGCTGCTGCTGTGGTTTAGCTAACCGAAATTAGACCTTAAAAGAGCGACAAAAATAATCCGGTGTTGGCTTTAATCAAACAATTATCTAGGCAAGAGCACCGGAGCATGGATCTGGCTGATTGTTGGCAATCGCTGGGACGTTGCTCACATGGTCATTGAATGCTAAAATCCGACATCGATTAAGTCCTTTTTGCCTCTAGTTTTTGTTGTTTGCAACCAACTAAGGCAACCAAACAAAAAAAATAAAAATAAAAACGTAAAATAAATTGAAGGCACCATGTCACTGACAGTGGCTGCCAAACAATTACAGCCCTTTTCAAGCGCGCACACACAAAGCCTGTAGCTGATGGGCACGGGCACACGGTTGACATGTGCCAGCCCCACCCGCCACCCTTTTCACCGGAAAAAAAAAACAATATTGACCGTATTTGGGCACCTACATACATAGATCACAGTTCGCCCTTCGTATGCAGCTGCTCGTCCATTGTTTGTAATCTGCTTAAAATGTAAAGTTAACAATGTGCAATGTGACTGGCAACTGGCCAAAATAGGAGGAAAAAAATCAAAACACAGCTCGAATTCGACTGGGCAACAACACAACACGTTTCCAGAAAGTCACAAAAATGTCCATTGAGATACGGCTCCGAGCTGGCCGCAAGGCTACAGAAACGATTGAGAACGGCTCGTCAAACTTTCAATAGCAAACAATTGTTGCGGGGCTCAAAACTATTTAAATGCACTTTCTTCTTTCAAGGATAGTCTCTACGGCAACCGAGAATGTATAGCTTGTATTTGTATTGTACATCAATTAGGGTATTCACGATGGCTGCCAAGTTGCCAGCGCAGCTTACGTTTCTTTTCATAAACAAATAAAACATTTTCTCGACACACTTTAAAAAGCTCGACCCCGGTAAGGTTTGTCTGAAAATAGACACGTTTTCAGCTTGTCCATATATATATTTCAAATTAAATGTTTCTAGATATTAAAGTTTTTCAGATCGGCGCGACAATAAGACGGAAACAGCTAGATCGACTCAACTCTTGATAAAGAATGGAGTCGCAAACACCTTTTTCTGACTGTTACACACACTTGCACAAAACAACTGTACCCTTCTACCCATGTTCAATGGGTTCAGGGTATAGTAATGCTTTTGCTCTCAGGTAAGCAAACCTAACAACTAACAACAGTCACCGATAATATACTCTTAGTTTAATTATTTGACTTAAAAGAGCAGCAGCATAGAAGACATTAGTCAAGCTCACAAGGCAAAACGAATGACTTGATTTGCTAGATTGTCGTATATAAAAATCGATGACGTTCTGGAGCACATACAGGTGTATTTATTGCCTATTATCTACTGCGACCAGGCGCCGCAATACACCTCCAGAGCGGCAAATTTGCCGTTCAGCCTTATCGCTGTCCAGCTAATTTATAATGCATTATGTTATTAAAATTTCATAAAGAGCGAATGAGTGCAAATGCGTTTGTTTTTTCTGCCATATTTTCATAATATGCGACTGCATTCATAATTATCATAATTAATTCATTTAATTCGTTTTCACTTAATATGTTTAAGAGTTTTTAAAGCCCGCTGTCTGCCACAAATGATTGGCTTATGTGGCAGGCACTTTTTACCACTGATTTTGCAGTGTGTTTGTGTTGCGCGCTTTTGGCCTTAATTGTGAGGCACATAAAAACGCATTTGTTTACAAATGCTGGGCCCGGATTTGGCATGGGCGGCTTCTCGATCTGCGTTTGCTGGTGCTTTTGTTTGAGCTGTTGAGTGGCTGGGCTGAGTGCTCAGCATTTTGGCCAAGTGGCACTTTGCATGCGGCCACAAGTCAATTGGCGTGCACACACAGACTAAGACAGGCACACAAAAACACACACATTGGGAACATCTCTATGCGCAGCGAATGTCGAGCGCTTTGCTCTCTCTCTCTCTCTCTCTCTCTCTCTCTCTCTCTCTCTCTCTTTCTCTCTTTGCTTGAAGCAATATGCGGCGTATGAGTAATTTTAGAGATGCAAATGACGCTGTGGCAGGCGCTTTGGCTGTCTGCCCCTGCTTGCAGCCAAGTAGCGTAGGTAAAGCATTTCGACCGCATTCTGCGGCTTGTTAATTTGATTTCTTGTCAAAGGCAATGTCGGGAGCAGACATCAAACGGCAAAGACTTGTCACCTGCTGCCCGCTTTGTCACACTTTGACTCTGGCTGTCGCTGACGTGACAATTTCACACGAAACGCGCGCGCACAGACACACACACACACACAGACAGACAGCCACGCGTTTGACTTACATAAATAAACAATGGCTAACAGACAGGTGGAGGCAGCAGCTGTGACAGCAGCTCAACGGTGCTCAGTCTGGCACGTCCTTATCCTTATCGAATCAAGGACATGCCATTTGCAGCCAGCCGCATCGGGGCGTTAAACAAGCGACTCATATTTAAAATTTAAAAGTTTAACTAACTAAACAGTTTTAAGACGCCTTTGGGCTAATTGTACAAAACTACTGCATTTAATACGTTTAAATAACTTGCCCAGAAGCAGCTCGCTGCGTCGCTTGGCCCGGTCGAAAGCTGCTTACAAAACCGCGCTTCATGAATTTCAAACAAAATGCCACTAAACGCCGGCGAGCGCATTATCAAAATGTCCAAAGCGCATAAAAAGAGAGGCAAAACGTTCAAGCCAGTACAAAAAAATGAAAGAAGAAAACACAGCTCGCACGAGGCAGCAGGCGCTTTAGCTTAAACGCTGCTTGAATATAGAAAATGGCCAAAAAAAAGAATGTTGATAAGGCCTTGGTTTACGGCAGCGTGTGGGGCCTAGCTATGGCTGTAGGCCACATATTTAACGCTACACAATGGCGTCACATTTCAATTGGCAGCACAGGATAACGAATAGGAAAAACACGTCGGAGTGCTCTGCTTGGGCTACATAATACCCTGTAATCAGCTCCGAGCTGCTGTAACGTATTCAAGGTGCCTTCCTTATACATATACACAGAAACACACTTTAGACAGCAACTGTGCTTCTTCTTCCGTTGGTTCCACACTGTGAAAATTTAATCCATGAATAACTTCTATGTTTGGAATTTAAATGTGTATATATCAAACATAAATTTTTCTTTTGCTACTGTTGACTTTTAGAGCTTATGATGGTAGATGGTAGCTAGAACCACTTGAGAATTACGGCGGCATACACTGTGTGAAAGAAAGCGCATCGCTCTTTATCAACAAAATCGTCGGCTTTTCGTATATAGATATTTTATATATCTTAACACCCATTAAGCTTGTATTCCAATTTGATAGGTGTCTTGAAAGATATAATTATATAATAACATAATATTTTATCAAATTACCAAACTCTCGCTTGTTTTTACGCCTATCATAAGCTCAAAGACAGGCATTCGCAGCTCTTTGCCTGAAACGAGAGCATATATGTTTTAAAGAATTAAATATGCTTTATAGTTTCTGATATCTATATTCGCATAAAGCTCTCACACTCCCCAAAAAACCACTTTTGATCTATGCAGGGTATACAAGACACTCGTAACATGAGTTGCGTGCTCTAATCGTACTTAAACTGTGAAATAGATTCTTACTTAAAAGCAGCCACTTTTGTATCATATTGCTTACTTAGATATATATTTATATATTATATATAAACGAATTAGGATAATCTACTGCGTAAGGCTAACGTCTGGTGTGAATATGTATTTGCCACAAGGAAATCAAATTTTCAATATGAATTTTACGTTTGACTTTGCCAAATAAGATGCTTATCTTGCGAAGTTGAGCTATTTACAGATCAAGGTCTGAGTGCCTTCTAAGCCTATTGCACTTGCAATTTGTCAATCACATGTTAACGTTGCCATTCGGCGGTAAACGTTGCTTTGGGGAAACCAGCTGCGGATGTCGCAGTCGGTTCGTTTCTTGAATCGCTTTTGCAATATTTTCATGTTGTCAGCTCTTTCTCTGCGTTGCCAGCTGAATGATTTATTCGGCGTGCCTAAACCAATTGCATGTGCACGAAAAGTGACAACAACAACAACTGCACTTTGGCACGCTTTTCCCACTCTAAAACACACACACTCACACACACACACATGCACACATGCACACTTGGCAGATTTGAAATTGACAATATTTCACTGTGCAAAAGGCAAATTTATTTGCAGTTGCCCTTTGAACTTTGTTGTTGATTGTGGCGAGCGAAAAATAAAAACGAGAGACAATATGTCAGAGTGCTCTGGTCGGGAGTTTCCGACTAGAAGATACCCGCTGGAAACATTCTAGCACACATCACCTTATATATAATAACTTCAGTGTTTATTTCTTCCTTCGCTCAAATTTTCTGTATTGATTTTTATCATTTTTGGTGGAAATTGATCGATGATTTGAAATAATCTCCGCATTTTCCAGCGCCAGGAGTATCTTTGATCCAAATTTCAAATCTTTTTTTTTATTGTGTTTTATACCTGAGTTTTTACATGTTGAAGAGGCAGACAAATATGGCTAGATATTCAGTATTGCGGCGTCGCACATACTCATACATACCAACATTTGCACAAAAGCACGATGCCCTTTTTATCAATTTTCAATAATAAAATAAAAACGTGGTCTGCTTCTGGGCGTCAAAAGACTTGAACTGCTTAAAACTTGAAGCACACTTTAACTGAGCCTTTTAAAATACTCACACACCCTCACATGGACACAGAAAAGGTCCACTCACTGTTGGCCATTGTGCGGCTTGGGGTTAGTATGGGACTTGGGGAGCGCACCGAATTCAAAGGCAGCCAAGCGGGTAAAATGTTATCGCAACATCAAATTTCATACATCATAAAACATATTGGCTTAGAAAGTAACAATTTTGATTGCGGTAAAGCGGCACAAATACGGCAACGTCTCGGCATAACAATTTTTATTTTCTGTGCACCCGCCACGCCCCAACTTGAGGCTCAAGCAGGCGTGGCAGGCAACGAAGCGCGCAGCTAAGCGGCTTTTGGCCACCCCCATCCCACAAAGGCTCAATGACATGCCGCTAGCTAACAAATGACACGGACTTTCGCTCTATTGCTCGCTCTCTCTGCCCCTCGCACGCTTTCTTTCGCTCTTTCTCTCTTATCACAGCCAATGAATCTCGCAGGCGTCGCGGCGCCTTAAAGTAGGCCAGGCCAAGGCGTCCCTGGCAAATGTCTTGTGAGTTAATTCTAAGGCGTCCAAAATGACTTTATAAGTAGCTGCGACCCATAAGCCCACATCTGACATGGCACATGGCGTTTGGCGTTTTCGTTTGGCTATTGTCAGATAAAGTCAAATTGGCTCAATTGGGCTCTTAACCCTTTTCAATTTCATTGCTGCTAATCAAAATGCAAGCGACAACTTGGCGCTAGAGCAAGTGGCAAGTGGCAAATTGCTCGTTGCAAACTGAAAGTTGGCCAACATGAACCGGAAGTGCCATCATGCTGCAGCCTGTCGCAGTTTGTTTTTCCATTCTGTGTTTGTTAATCAACACTTAATGATAACATGGCGTATGCGCAACGCAGCTGGCTTTTGGCAAAAGTTTGACATTTGATTGTCAAAAAGGTTGCCAGTGGCTACAGTTGCACTTACTTAGTGCCTGCCGCAAGGCATCACAAACATGTGCGCTATTAATTAAGTTGTTGCTGTTGTTGCCGTTGTGCATCATGTGATGCATGCTACTGTCCTGAAACTGAACGGAAATAGTTGAAAAGTTCAGTGCAGTGGCAACAATCAGGCCAAAGAAATGGCAAGTTGCAAGTTCTGAGATGAACAAATGTTCGCCTTTGTTGTCAACTGTTTTGTTGCAGCTGCAAGTGGCACACGCAGCAATCAACTGCTGCCCACAGTTACTCATTGCAACCAGTCTGGATGGGTGTCTGTGTGTGTGTGTGTGCGTGTGGCAAAGACTTGCTTACAGCTTTGCTTTGGTTGTTCATTTGAATATTTTAGCTGCTTGTGCGGCTGCATTTACTTTTCGGTTGCAGGGCCGGGTACTCTAAGCAAGCTTCTTGTCAGTGTTTATGTCACCGGAAGTTTTGTTTTCACATGTGGTTAACGTCGAGCAGCTAGCCAGACAGACAGACAGACAGACAGACAGACATCCATACAGTCAGACAGACAGAGTCAGACAGCTCCGCAACGTCTTTTCTCTGACCTATTTGTCATGTGGCAGGCAGCCGGCTGTCGGCCTGACTATCCAGACTTGGCCAGGCTTTTAGAACGTTTGCCTTTGCATTTATGCATATGAGCCAAGTGACTGCCGTCTGCAGACTGCAACAGCACAGAGCGAGAGGAAAAAAGTGAGAGAAACAGCGAGAGAGAGAGAGAGAGAGAGCGAGTGAGAGGGGAGAGGCACATTTACCTAGCATATATTTTGTATGAATATGCAAAGTACTTAGTGCAACAATGCCAGATTATAGTGAAATTTATTAGCTCGTCTGTGCGGCTTGTGGCATTTTAATGTCTTATGACTGCAGCTGGTAAATGTAAGCCACACACACGCACACACACACGCACATACATAAATACATAGAGTATCTGCTTCCAAAGCGCAAGCTTTTGCTATAGATACCGCTGCTGCTGCTGCTGGTGGTTTGCTTTGCTTTGCTCCAGTCTGGGCTAATCAAAGCCAAAACAGCCTCCATGGACTTTGCTGCTAAACAGCTGAAAAACATTCATTCAGGGGCTCTGATAGGCTTCCTCCGAATTCCGACTTAAGGTTAAGCCTTTCCCATGCCTTGTATTGAAATTTATTCGGAACTGTTTCAAAAAAGTAATAAAATACAGGAGGAGAACATACTTTTTTGTACAAAAATAAATTGATAAAGTACTTAGTCTAAAGTAAAAGGTATTTTTTCATATTAAATTAAGTATATTAGTCAACTCTTCCAAAGGATAAACTTACTTCGAACCCATAGATTTAAATTCCATATGTTCGCTGGAATTGACCGGATGGAATGTCACTCTATTGTTGTCATGGTATTTAATGGTTGAATATCAGGCTATGTAGACTATGTTAGCTCTAAACTCTCTTTAAAAAAAAAAAAAAAAAACGTCCTTTTAAACTGAGTTATTACCTATTTTTTTATTTGAATGTCCTTAATTGAAATACCGGGAAAATCGTATCAATAGAATATTATAAATGTTTATTGATAATAATAATACATAAGATAAATCTAATAGATGAAAATATCATTAAAAACATATTAATTCTTACAGCTCGAAAGACTTAAGCACTCTACGAAGATTCAGCGCCACTTAGCTATTTATTCCGTAAGTAGATGAGAAAAACTTCAAAGAAAAATCTAGATGTGATGGTTCTGTGCTTGGGCAGCTTTAGGAGTAATTAATGATAAATACACTTCCGACTAATTGATGAGGAAACAGCATGTTAAAGTGGCAGCAACATTTGTTGTGCCGCTGACCGAAAACATGATTCTGCGTGTGTGTGTGTGTGTGTGTGTGCCGTGTGGCATGTGGCAGGAAGTGGTCCCCCAGCAGCAGCTACGTTAATACCAAATTAATATCGTACAAGAACTGGCAGCCCGAGCTAATTGATAAAATGAAATTACATACATCTAGTTGGAAAATGCGCTTCACGGAAGTCAAAGTTGGGCGAATCAAGTGGCGCTTATATGAATCTTATGTAATCATTAACCACGCAGAGATTGCCTCGAAGTGCACTTGAAAGATGCGGATGCATTTGTTTGGGTCGCTCCATCCCCCTCAACTTTACAGTTTCCATGCATTGCATTCGGCTAAGTTCAAGTTGGGAGCTCGTCTTGTGGCGCATGCATTATAAATTACAATGGGTCGCAGGCTTTCAGCTGCTTTTTGCCAGCCACTTTACCTGGGCGCAAAGTTTTGTGCTCAAGTTTTTGTGAGTTTCAATTTACCTGCACGAGTTTGGGAAGCATTTAAAATGAACTAAAAGATAATCACAGTCTATGCACTTAAGACCTGTATATGGTCGTCTCTATCTAAGAGAGTAAATAAATCTATGTGTATTTATATATATGTATTTATTAGAATCTAAATGAAAATCCATTTGAGATATGTTTCCTACACTTCGCAGAATCTATGCGTCAAAGATATTTTGTGCACAGTTTCAAGTTTTTTCCTAATTAAGATCTTAATGTATTCGGGTTCCAACTATTTTGGAAATTCCACCCGCAAATGTGGAAATTTCGCGACAAGTTTGATACTTGTTTGTCTTCCATCGAGTCGGCTTGAAACTCTCACCAGAAGCCTAAGACGGGCGAAAACCGTTGATTCCGACTCTATCTCTATCTCATTTCAACTCTCTATGCGATGGGATTCGAGCCTATTTTAGAAGAGACGTTGAGTTGAAGATAGCACGGCAGACTTAAATCTCCCACAGACGAGAGCAGGCCGATAAAGTACAAAACTGGTCTCAGGCAAGGTCAAGGAATAGCCGATAGTTTTATTATAAAATTGATCTAAAACAGAAACTTCTGCATATTCTACAGATTTTTTAAATTTTGAGCCTTACCACAGCGTAACTCATCGTCGTGCACTAGTTTCTTCCCACTTGTCTTTTTTCAAGTATATTTTGTGGAGCAGACTTTCTCGTTTCTGTGTCACTGGACACAGTAATCCAAGACCCCACGACTCCGTCAGAGCCTGTCTGTAATTGTCGAGCAATTTTCTTTTCTTATTTTCTTGTTGCTGTATTCATCCTTGATATTTTGTGGAGGCTTTGATTTCCATGCGATTTATTGTGTGACGATCGCCAGTTTTATCTCTGGCATTCATTGTTATAATGCTTCAGTCCTCACTCGACTGGCATAGCAGTCGCTATATTTATATATAAATATATATATATATATATATTTTTAATAAATCATTTCCGCTGCTTGAGCTGAAAATATCGTCTACGTTTCCGCCTGCTCCTGCTGACCAGCCAGCATTTGCGTGCTGTGGCTGGAAACTGAACTGAAAACTTTTCATAACATATTTGCTGGGGTTCCGTTTCCGACATTTGCCTGGGACAGTTTTGATAAAATTGCTGATGGTCCTGGCGCTTGAAGCAACGAGCATGAAATTGCACAAACAACTGTGAGAACGAAGCTTGGGCATGCGAATGAGAATGACAAATGTCCTTGGCGAGGCTGCATAATGGACATAATTGGAAAGTAGATGCCGCAAAGCGATTGGAAATGCGAGCTGCCAGCCATTAGCAGATTACAAACTGGAATAATGGAAACTCTTGGAATTGAAGGAACTGGTTGACATCCTGACAACCTGACTGCCCCATTCTGCCCCAATCTGGCCCAGTCTGGCCTGCACGGGCACGCGTCCATTGACCTCGCCACCCACTTGACTTGTCTGCCGCAACCGAAACACCACTGCGTGGGTCACACTGCATGTGGCCACACGCTGTGACAATTTTGGCAATGGCCGAGCCGAACAGCGGGGCCACCGACTAGCCGCTAATGCCACCCCAATGCAACCACAATACGGAGTCGATTTGGTGTACTGCTAGGCTCTTAATCCGGCCAGCAGATGTTACTTTAAGAACTCGTGTTCTTTAAATTGTTTGCGATGTGATTTCGTTTTGTTTGCCAGCTGCAGTTCGAGTGCATTTCAAATTTACCTGGCGGAAGTGCAATGCAATCGACAGACACGGCAAAAACTTAT
This sequence comes from Drosophila novamexicana, assembly GCF_003285875.2. Classification (NCBI taxonomy): domain Eukaryota; kingdom Metazoa; phylum Arthropoda; class Insecta; order Diptera; family Drosophilidae; genus Drosophila; species Drosophila novamexicana. The sequence goes on from NW_020824772.1 coordinate 2,436,020, forward strand.
TTTTAGCCAATTTCGTGGCACAATGTAAGAATTAAATGCATTAAACTTGCAAAAGACAGCCCGAGCCCGAGCCCGAGCCCGGGCCAGGGCCAGAGTCGAAATCGGAATTAGCGCCTGGAGGAAGCACGCCCAGGATGCGCCAGCTGTGCTCAATGATAAAGGAAACGGAAACTGCTAAATAACGTTGCCACTCACAAGCAAAAACAGACAGAGATAGCAGCACAGTCGAAGAAAGCGAGACACACAGAGAGAGATAGAGAGAGAGACAGAGGGGAGAGTAAAGCTTTGCAGTTGGCAGGTGCAAAAGTGCAAACAATGATTAAACCGGCTTCATTGCCATTTCGTATAGCTACTGCCACGCCCACTTATATATAGCAACTACCAGCCCTAACCACACCCATTTGCCAGCACTTGCAGCTTGATTGTTTAAATATTTAATGCGATCTGATGGCAGAGCTGCCACTCGCTTCAACTCCTTGCCACCTCTATAATTCATATCGATATACCATATTGAAAAGCATGTGTGGCACGTTTTGTGTGTGGGTGTGTCTCAGTCAGTGTGTGCTGCATCTCAACTGCTAAGCGGTAAAACATTTTTCAAAATTGTAATAAAGTTAAGACGACAGAGAACTATTCTGTTTGCACTTCTGATATAAATATTTATTATATTTCATATTTATAAGGATTTACGGGGTATCATAAACGAAGACTTATTGCAGTAGTATGTTTGGCCACAGTGAGTGTTTGGTCATATCAAAAGAGGCTTTATTTATGAAAATGTTCAGAGATTAGCCTAGCACAATTGGTGCCAGAATACCCAGGCAAGGCAGTTATTAACAAAAACTATTTAGATTCAGGAGCATTTGACTAATACTTCAAATATATCTACCTTTGGATAGCCTCACTTTCTTATTATGTTGATCAGGCGACCTTTAAAATCGTCTGCCGATGGAACATCCTTTAAGAAATCATTAATAAATGTAAATGTCTTAAAGTAAAACGAAATGCTTGAGCAAAAGCTTGCTTTTCCTTTTAAAATCAGAACTCTGCTGAGTATTTTTCGCTCTGAAGAAGCCAAGTTAGAGGCCGACCACCCGTTGTGTTGGCAGCATTATTGCAGGGTATTGGAAACACTTAAGCGCCATCTAAAAACGCAGCTCTGGCACATAAATACCTTCATATAAAATGAATTTAAAAATAACGTAGCCATCATAAACAGAGCAACAGCCAACAAAACAACAACAACAACAACAACCACAAATGCTGGCTGCCAACAGGCTGGCAGTCAGGCATGACCATCATCAGTTGGGTCGTAAAACAAAGTTAGTTGAACCAGCAAAGGATTTTTTTGTGGGTTGCCAGGACACACACACACACACGAGGGGAGTCCCTCCTCTTGTGGGTAAAAACAAATGAAATATTAATTTATTTTTATTTGCAATGCTCGTAAAATGAATTTCAGTTTTTGGTAGCAACAAACGCATATTGAGGCCATAAATTTTAATTTCAACTTGGCTACAACTGCTACAAAATGACATTTTCGGTTTTTATGCGTTGCCTTTGACACATAAGAAATGTGCGTAGGTGTGTGGGTGTGCGAGTGTGCGTGTGTGTGTAACAGGCGAACAGAATATCAAGAGCCAAAATAATTAAGATTGATGTCAATATTAAAGTCCAAAAATTTTTAATTTATTCGATTGCGCTTGGGAAATATTCAAACATGCAAAAGCCAGGTTTTGAATATTTAATTAGATTGAAGAATTTGAAATAAATATAAATATTCCTAATCGTTTGGTTGTTGGAATTTCTTCCGTTTCTGTTATTGAAAAATATTGAAATTTGAATATTTTCTAATGACTTTCAAAAGTTTAACTTTCCAAAACTCTCATTATTGTAGTTGTAAGAAAATTATATTTTTCTTCTCTGCTTAAATAAAGTTTGGCAGCGCGCCTAAAAGTGTGCTTAGCTATTGCGAAACATTTGTAAGTACCTTTCTTCAAGTATGCTCAAGTCAAGTCATTTTTGTGGCCAACAGGCAGAGATGCTTGAAACGTTTGGATGCAACCCACAAGACTTTCAGGCACTAATTAAACGATTAACTCAAGTGGAGCTTCAATGGTCGCAACTTAATTTACCGCAAACAACCGACGACAACAACAACAACAACAACAACAACAACAATTGCAACAGTATCTGTATCTGTGCCCGCAACCGTATCCATTGCAGCTGTCCAAAAGAAGTTGCAAAAGTTTTCCAAGTGAAATATCAGTGAAAGAGCGCGTGTGAGTGAGTGAATAAGGGAGTGGGCGGGCGAGTAGGCGGGCAAGGGAGCGGACGGGTGAGTGCATCGCGCCGCATGCACTTTGCACCCTGGCAACGGGGCCAACTTGGGGAGAACTTGGCCAGCACTTTCGCTGGCTGGTAAAAGCCAACTAAGAAACCCGGTCACGTTATGCACATTTCGCTGCACTTGCGCCAGGACAGCGAGGAGCATGAAAAACAATAAGCGAACTGGGAGCCGGCTCGCCCGCAAAAAGGACAACGTGCACGTACAAAGGCCAAAAAACGCATTTCATGCACTGGGGAAAAAAAAAGACCAGCAAACGGTTCAACAACAAACACAACAACTGGTAAAGAAACCGACAACTAAAATCAACGGCCAACACGGCCAGAAATATTGGTGGCAACAGTTTCGCCAACGTAAATTACCTGGAAAATACGTGACTTTAACGCGAAACGTGAGAGGCGAGCAACGAGGTCGGCCACGGCGCACTCGACGTGAATGAGAGGCCGGCGAAAGGACATGCCAATGCTGCACAGGACACCAAACAAACAACTGCAGGCGACAGCGGCATCGTTTGTATTACTCCAGAGGCTATCCGAATGCCTCAAAATACACGCACGCAGGCACACACACACACGCACACGCACACCACACCTGAATACACCTGAACACCTGAAACCCAATGCCTTAACAAGCAGCGGTTGTTTGAGTACACGGCGCGAAACATGCTGAAAATATATTTTTATGCATTTTCAATATTTAATATACTTTTTAATTGTGCTCGCCTCGTAGATGCCCTGTAAGGGCCATCATTCATCCCATCATCATGATGTATGTGAATAAGACACAAATCGTGTCAATTTGTTGGCTTTATTTAACGAACTATAATACTGAACATAATTTGTTAAATAGAAAATATAATAATATACATAACAATTATATAAGAATATATTCAAAAAAATTATGACTTTCAGTTTTATTTCTAATACCATATTGGAAAAATATTATTACTGTAAAATCGATTTTACGAAAAGTTTTAATTTCTCATTAAGTTATGAATATTCAGGAAATAGTTTAAAATATACCTATTATTTTTATCTCTCTTAAAAGTTTTTGATAGAAGATTTCTATCTTACTGGCTCTTAAATAAAATATATATTTTTGTTTCTATTATAATTTTTATATTTTAAAATTTTAATTTTTATTATTATTTATTTATATATCTTATAGTGTATGTAGGTTGCATATGCTTCGAGCATTTCATTATACCCCTCACAGTGACTGCAATGTTTAAGTGGTATATACACTCGCATTAATATAGCAGCTAGTGCGTGCTTTTTCTCTCAGTGCACTGCGAACAGATTGTGCGTGATTTTTATGCGGCCAATGCACTTAATTCAATTTGTTGCCCATTGTATAGACACGTGCCCCATTCTGCATTATCATCATTTGCTACGTGGAGAGTAGTTGTTGTTGTTGTTGCTGCTGATGCTCCTGATTTCCAGCAGGCAACATAAGTAGGGAAAGCAATTAAAACACTTTAAGCCTACATCATAAATGTCAAAATTAATCCACTTCCAGCTGGCAGTTGCTGCTGCCTTCCCCTAGTTGCGCAGCTTTCCTAATCTTCAGTCTGGCGTCTTGGTCTGCCGTCTACATTCGTCTACTTCATCTGGGCTCCACGCATACCTCGCACTTCAGTTGGCATCCTCAGTCAGCTGGAGCAGCTGTAACGACTCTTGAACTTGACATTTTCCTTTTGGAGGCAGCAGCTCCGCTTCATGCCACGCCTGGGGTTGTAGCTGGCTGTCACTTATATTTTTAATCTCAGGCAGCGGAAGACGACACATTGAAAAATTCTGGAAAAAAAGAAAAGCCAAAGATGATTAAAAATAGCAGCGAGACAGGGAAAAACATTTTGCGTGCAACAAAAGAAAAGGCGATGGAAAAAAGAACCAAAACGAAGATGTTGCATGTTGTCGTTGTTGTCGTTGTTGCTGCTGCTGCTGTCGTCCCTTTTTTTAGAGCGATTAACGCGAATGCGCAATTGAAATTAATTGTCAGTCAAAGTGGCAGCCGCAACGCCAACGCCAGCCAAACAGATAAGCAGGGGCAGCGAGGGGAACTTGGTTGCAGCAACAGCGTATCATGCCACCGGGCAATGCCGCAACACGCCGCGCGCTCACACGTGTTTAAAGCGCATTTGTATTTTTAATTTCTTTAGTTGCAGCTTCCACAGAATCCGCTGAAGCTCTCAGCTGCCACTGCACCCGCTGTTGTTGTATACACATGTGGCACAAATGATGTCAACGCGGATTTGTGCCTGAGTGTGCCACACTTTGTGCCTGCCCTTCAGTTTTCCATTCTGTATATTTTCTTGCCACGCCACTGCAACTGGCAACGCCTCTGCAAATGGGGCATGCCGCACAATTTGATTTCATAAATTTTCATATAAATTACAACTTTTTCCTCCAGCCTCCTATCGCCTGTCGCCTGTCGCCTGTCGCCTGCGCCTCTTCTGTGTTTATAATTAGGCGCCTTGATCTCGGCCCCGAGTGCGGCGGATACATCAATTAGGCATTCGAAAAATTTATGAAATGCTAATTGAACTGCGTAAATCGCCTTAAATTCTGTTTATACGTGTCTGCAGATTCTAATTACCATAAATTATTGGTCTGCCACGCGACAGGATGTTTATGACTCGCATTCAAATTGTGCTACTAAATGCAGCTAAAGTGGAACTATACCTGGATTGTGCTCGACATTTGTACGCTTGCCATGATAATAAAACAATTCCTTAATTATATTTTAGGTTTTACAAATTGTTTAAATCATGCCTGGCAACTAATTTATTTTGATTTACAATTCAAACATGTCGAATATGGGATGCAGCTCAGAAATTCATTTGGAATAATTATTTCACTAAATACATAATCGTACGATTTATATGCTTAGACTCAATAGTTGGGTCAGTGTGTGGCTTGCATTTTGTTAATCACAAGTCTAGAAATCGGACTTTAACCCGAAATAACCAGTTTCTTTACTGAAAACCGAAGCTTCTACTTTGCTAGTTTTTCTAAAAGAAAAACGGAACGCAATCCAAAATAAACCATAATTTTGTTAAGAAAATATATAGAACACCCTTCATTTGTATAAAGTATTATACCATAGAGTAGGTAGTACAATTTTGTCATGAAACATAAAGTATCACCATCAAAAGCCGATTTGACATGGTCTGTCCTGTCCCTCCGTCCAGCTGTTAGTCTATCCTTCTGTCTTTTTCTTTGCGCACTAGTCCCTCAGTCTAAAGCTGTCGCAGGCAGTGCAAACTTCGAAACTGGGCAAATCGGGCCAATATATCATATAGCTGTCACAGGAAACATTTGTCGAAAAGTAGGCTCTGGTGTGAAACCTCACCGAACTCGGTATTCGTTTTCACTATGATCCTCATATACATACATAATCATATAGCTGTCATAGGTACGATCGGTCGCAAAGTAAGTTCTGGTAGGCCAAAAATATTCTGTTTCCAAGATATTCAAATCAAACGCAGCATTTATGATCTTCACTCGTCTTAAATATCTGCAAAAGGAAAATGCCCGCAAGGGTATAACATTTTCGGCATGCTAAAGATACCCTTGCTTTCTCGTCTTTGCTTGAAGAGCATCGGAACGTGTCTGAAGAGCATCGGAACGTACTGCAATATGTCAAAGCTAAAAGTTAATATCAAATTTAACAGCTACTTAAACTGGGTGTCAAACCGTATATCATTTTTCTATGCTTATTTAGTTTAACTCAGTTCGGGGAATTTGTCACGAAGCTAATGTCAATTGTAATTATTTGACAAGCAGTTAAAATTCCAGCGTTGCCAGACTGTTTGAAATTAAATTTCTCACCAAATAAATAAAAAAAAAAGAATATTACGAATTAAATTTGACTTTCAATCTCTGACCAGCTCTGCCAAACAAAACCTAAGAAATGGAAAGCTGAAAATTCTTGGAAACTTCGGCGAGTAAGGTTTTCAACTGCTTGACGAGAGCCCAGCTTGAAGAGGCTTAAACCAGTTTGGATGGCACTGCAAGTTGCACTTTAACAAGCAGCCAGCACTTCTTCCAGCATCTGCTGCACGTATGTGTCGCATTTCACACACACACACACACAGGCAGGCAGGCATGCAGATACATGACCTGGCAACAATTTAAAAATCTCAAATACTGTGGCCAATTTGCATGTGCCGCTGAATTAACTGCAGCGTGCAACACGATGTTGCATATGCTCCCACTGCATATTTCTCACTCATTGTGTGGCAGAGCCAGAGATTATTTATAAAATTACTGCGAGCCAGTAACTCAAGACCTTTCGGGCATGCTGCTGCTGCTCGCCGCCACATGAGGCAAGCTACGTGCGCTTGCAAGAGATGCCACACACTTCCGGCCTGGCATTTGCCAACTGCCGACTGGTAACTGGTAGTTACACATGCTTTGCATATGCCAGCGGCCACTTGAGAGGCAAGACAATGGGGCGTGGCACATTTCGACGCCTCTCAATGAAAACAACGCGCGTAATTTTAGCAACTGGCAGCGAAATCGTATCAAATGTCGAAGACAAAACAAAAACCGACAGCAGTTCAAATGCTTAGGAGTAAAAACAAAACAAAACAAAAACAAAAAACTTAAAACTGAAGGAAGACCAGAAATAATAACTACAACAATGCTGAAATGGAAAGGGAATTGTCCAAACAAAGGCCTCGACTGCAAGTTGATTTTGTGTACACTTGAGATACAAATCGACGCCTTTGTTTGTTCCCGTCTTACACAGTCTCTCCCTCTCTCTCTCTCTCTCTATCTCTCTCTCTCTCTCTTTCTCTCTCTTGGGTTCAAGCTGAAACTTGACTAGGCATTTGCATTTCCCACGTTGGCCCAAAATATGGCCAAACTTCCGAGTCGAACCACCGAAAAAAGTCAACGTCAAAGTTAAACGTGCAGCTACAGGTACAGATACAGCCGCAGCTACAGATACAGATACATTTGACTGTCTGACACGGCTGACAACTGTTAATTGGAATTTCAATTCCATCTGACCCCCATATCAGCTTTATTTATATAAGTTTTTCTATTTAACTGCAGCAACAGCAACAGAAATCAAAAAGAAAAGAAACCGAAACCGAAACCAAAAGAAAGATAAATAGACGAAATTAACACGTACTCAGGTGAAAATGAGCAGGTAGTTGAACGTATGCGTGTTAAAGGACACACACACACGCACACACACGTACACACACACGAGCATAACTAGCCAAATAACCCTAATAAATAAGTCAAGTCTCGGGGAGCTACAAGTTAATACACAGGCAACAGGAACAGCTACATAAATGCCTGCCGGACCAAAGATGTGTTCATGGAGCAAGTGAAAAGGCTATGAGCGAGGCTGCTCGACTTGCAGATACCCAGCATAAAGCTGGCTATAAAGATAAAGCCCTTTATCTTCACCTGGAGAAAGTGCGACTTGCCTTTGTAGTATTGCCCTATATAATTCGGCAGATAGAACTAAGATTCCTATGCTTATATAAGCCTATCGCTTTTCTATCTTCCCACGAAAACGAATAAGTTAAACTTACCAATTTACAAGATACAAACTTACAAGATATGAGCTGCGGGAAATCAATGCATATTTTGTTAGAATTAAAAGTCATGATATGGAGTGTATATATACTATTTGTATGATGTTGGAAGTCTCTAGCTTTTATAGCTGATATTGATTCGGAATATATTTATATGGCGCACTATTACTCTATTCACTAAACTTAGTATATACTGCATACATACCATTTGTTTCAAGGGGTTTCACTAGCTTTTATAGCTGAAGTTGATCAACAATGTAATTATATGGCGGACTTTCACCCTATCCACGAAATTAGACTCCCTCTTAGGATCTGTTTAGTATCATCAAAGAGTCACAGGCACATGTCACATGCCCAGTCCGTAGTCACGCATGCCCGTTGCCCGCTATATAGCATACAGGGTATGCAAAAGGAAAAAAAGTTAATTAAGGTGTTTGCCCACAACAACAGAGACAGACCCTATAAATGAGATATTTATCTAGCAGTGGACACACAGACTTTGACTTTAACAAGGAGGGGTGGGTCGAGGGTTTGGGGGGAGGGTAGCCTAACCGAGTGATATTTCTGGTTCTGGATCGGGTTCGGGTTCTGTTTGTGTTTCTGGCTCAGCTGGTTGCTGCTGGAGGCTCGTTGCATGCGCTGCGGAGAGTTTGCTTTTGAAATGTTTGTCATTATCGTCGTTAACTTTTTGATGAGTCGAACGTGTGTGATAAAAGTGTCACAAGGATTGAAAACGAAGCGGGAAAAAAAGAAGGAAAACTAATAACGTACACACACACACACACACGCAACACACGTACACACAAATAATTTGGAACGTGAAAGGCAGCCGAACTCGGACTTGGCTCGCATGTATCTATCAGATACAAATTGCCATTAGTTTATTGAGCGGCTGGAATTTATGGTTCTTCGTGCCGCTTGCCACTTGCCACATGCCGCATGCCGCATGCCGCATGCTGCGTGCTGCGTGTATCGTGGCCAACCACGCAACAAAGCGTCGCACACAAATGCTCACAAATCTCTGCCTCTGCCTCTGCCACACACATGTGGGTCTTGCCCTCCGAAATTTCCATTCTCCCCCCCCCCCCCCCTCCCCCTCCCAATCTCTCATACTCTTTTCCAACATTTTTGGCATTTGTGGCACGTACAAAATTCATTTGTTGCACTATTTGATGAAAATGAAATCAAATTAAATTTTCGGCACAAATTCAAAGTGAAATTTTTTCGTACACTAATAAATATCTTTGAATCTTAGGTTATACGTGTGTGTGTCTGTGTGTGTCTGGGGCATTTCCCAGTGTCTTGTTAATTGAAATAATGTGCGGCATGTCGAGGATTTTTCTGTTTGCGCCTGCAGGCTGTGTGGCAAACGCATATTTATGGCCAATATTACATTTCAAGTTTTGGCATCTGGATAATTACGAGTGTTTCATATTTGTGTAGACATCAAAACATTGCTCGAACAATTAGCTGCGCCCACAGCAGCTTCTATGAAATTGTATCTGTATCTGCGTCTTGCTTTGTATCTGTATCTGCGCACGTGTATTGGTGGCCTGCAAACCTCTCCGGACAAGCTTGGTTTTATGTGGGCTTTGCACGCGCCTCTGCCAAATCATGTTCAACAATATTTATGAATTAATCTTTAAAGCACAAGAGTCTTTGCTTTCATAAGTACGTATCAAGTTATTGTTATAAATATCTAACTCCATAATTAGGAAATTACAAGCACAGAACAAACTTATAATAATTTTCGACTGAGAAATAAGATGTAAATTAAACCAAGCCAAGTTTCTGTTGTTAAATTCCACCCGCAACTGCGGAAAATGGGTGAAAAACCCACTCGACCAGTTTAGTTTCTCATGGTCAAAAAATATTGGCCCGGGGAAACCGGGTATCGCATCTACTTATATTATATATATATGGCTCCTTTAGAATCCCTTCAGGCCGAATTACATATTTGCTCATAACTAACACAAATTACAACAACAACAACAACAACAGCAACAACAACAGCAACAACAACAACAAAGCAACTACAAATAGCATTCAAATTGCATTCATCTAGTTTAGGCCAAATCGCACGCGAGTGTAAATTGCATTCGAGCTGAAATTCTCTCAGTGGGACGCCCGTTCACAATTATGCCATAATAACTGTAATCAGCAGCTGCCTCTGGGCTGCCAACTAGTTAGAGTTTTGGCCATAAACATAACAAGAACTAACTAAACAGCAATAACAACAACAGCAGCAACAACGACCGGCATTTGCCCAAAACAAAACAAGTTGTCTATAAATACACATACAAGCCCACTGCGACGCATACGAAGTCTGCTACGGCAGCTCTTATACTGACTGTTAAAATACCAAAACCTGTATTTCTTGCTCTGCGCCTAAATCAAGAGAGAGGCAAGATTTAAGAGAATATCTTATGCTTTATATTTAGTTTTGATTCAATTTTAAAGTTATCTATAAGCTAACAATATTGGTTGCAAATACGCTCTTTAAGCTTACTTTGTTAAAACTTATTTTAAACAGTTTATATTGTATTATTATTATTATACTTGTATATTTTTTCAATATAACAACATTATAATATAGACAAACCATTTGCATAGGTCAAGTAAGTCCAATCAAGTATTTGGCACAATAATAACAAAATGTTAAACGTAACATATGCCGAGTTTTCTCTTTAACACAAGCACCCACAACGCACTGTTAACGATTCTCTTCGAAATGTTAACGCTCTCAGCGCTGCTAAGCGCGTCTACAGTTAGTCAAGCGGTTATGCTGCTTCAGTTTATTCAGAGTGTCCGTCGTGAGTGCATGCAGCGCGCTTGCACAAGAAGAGAAACAATTCAAATCTGTGAATTTCTTTAAGGCCCGACGCTCGTGTGATTCGTGTGTGTTTTCGAGCAATTGGTAGTTGGTTTTTCTGTGGCCAACAAAGATTTTGGCAAGTGATGCGTTGAACAACAAATGAAAGCAAGTAACGCCATTTAATGCAAATGTGTGAAAGTGTGGCATGAATATTGCCAAAAGCAAATTACAAACAAAACACAATAAAAACAACAACAACTGAAGTGTCTGTTTCGCTGTTTGTTTAACAATATTGTAGGTGCGTAAAAAAAACAGTTGAAGACAACAACAAATTGTGGCTAAAAAAGTATTCACATTCCACGGATCTTTGAAAACGGTATGCATTTACAAGCATTAAATAATTACATACACATGCAAGCGCTTTTTAATTTTATTACATTACACTCTTTGAACCCGTTATTAACTCGATCTTTTTATATTTAATGTTTCGTTTTGTGCTTTGCTTTATGCGTCTAAGCTTCGCTTGGCGGGCAATCTACTGTCCGTCTTTGTCGCTCTCGCTCTCGCTTTCGCTCACGCTGGCTATCCCGCTTCGACCTGTATGTAGATCAAGCTAACTGTGTGTGAGTGTGTGCTTAGCTGTTGTTGTTTTTAGCGCCATAAAGCGGTGAATTTGCGCTCTTCCATTACACACTCTAAGCTGAAAATAACTGTTGTTACAGTTACACAAGCAGCCAAAGCACTGGTTATATTTATCTCTTGCATTTATGCATTATTTCCGCGAATCTCTTTTTAATTGTGTTCGCCGATCTAACTGCATTTGGCCTTGACGCGTGCTTCGCGTCTTTCGCCTTTTTTTCTTTTATCTGTCTCTTGTCCTCTTTGTAAGCCAAAGTTTGATCTGCCGCATGCTTTTGCAAGCTTAGCTAAAAGCTTCGCATATCAGCGCTCAATGTGCGTGTGTGTGTTTGTTTTTGAAGAACCAGTTTAAGAGTAAACAGCAACAACAACAATAAAAACAACAACAACAGCGGGACAACAATAAAAGTTTATTTGCGCTCAACAGGTTTTTTTTTACTTGCACTCTTTTTGCTGCTGTTTTTTGTGGCCAGAAAAGGTGGGAATTTCTATGGCTGAGTATTGTGAGCAACTGGGACTTGGCTTAAAGCAATTTAAATGCATATGATATGAAATTCTAATTGGGGATTCACGGGGAACATGTTGTGCAGCCAACTTAACGTGTTACGCGTATCGAGAACAGCGGGAAACGGCAAACACTCAATAAATAATCGGCCGACATTGGCCTTTGACCCCAGGTGATAAGCGCACGTTATTCATATTAATTTTAGTAGAGCTTGATTTTAATGCGAAATAGAATATAATAATTCTTTCAGTATTCTATAAATGTTATTGTGAGACTTAAGACTACAGAAACAGAAAGATAAAATAGGAATATTTTTGAAAATATAACTTAAAAAACAAAGAAATTAGTAGAATAGAAGTTTTTAATAGTGTGCATCTAATTCAGGCAAAAAAGCGTTGTACTTTGACTGAATATATACATTAAATATTTAATGTCTTAAATAATCAATCCGAGAGCATTGCCAGCAATTGTTGTGTTTATTAAAACTGGTCGTAAGAACAACTCGAAATCCACTCATAAATTCATTGCAATCGATAAGCCGAGCGAGTTCAGAGTTTATCTATCGCGGGCTGCAGCAGAATATATACATATATATAAACCGTTAGCTGTTGATAAATCTGTAATAAGTGTAATTTTATGTATTAATTGTAGATTGAATAGTTTTAACGAGATGATTATACATTACATTGTTTACAGAATAATCTTTATTTTAAGCTAAGCTAATATTTCGATTATTCTGTTTTGATTACAAAATTTTCTCTTATCAATCTTGAGCGGAATATTATCCCCAAGTATTCTTGTACCGTGGTAAACATTTGTTGTATTTCAAAAGCTGCTTTTTATTAAATAAGCCAACATTTTCTTTAAAGATTTAAGCCGCCTTCTAAAATGCTGTTAGTCGCAGAATTTGGGTCAGTTTGTTTTTCATGCTCATCTCAGATTAAAAAAGGCTACAATGGCCCAAAAGAAGATGAATCTAGTTTCAGTTTTGTGCGGAAGTCATTTAACCGTCTGCTAAGCACAACAACAACAACAACAATAACAACGACAACAACAACAACAACGACAACAATGGAAGCGAGCAAAACGGCAACTGGAAATGCTCAAGATGCTTCGACTTGGCCTTTTGCGATCTAGTTAGGGCCACATTTGTAGAAAGTATCCGTAATTGTAATGGCAGTTGCGGTTATAGCCAACGGACTTGGCCAACTGCGCGTCGAGTAAAAGTTTGTCAGCGAAAATTTAAAAACCATTTGTAAATCGACATGTCATTTGTGCATGTGTGCATGTGTGCATGTGTGCATGTGTGTGTGCGAATGTTTTTTTTTAATGTTATTTATTTATTTAGTTTCTGCTTATTTGTTTGTTTTTGCAACAATGATACTCTGACTATTTTGTTTGTTGCCTTTGTCTGGCTAATGACGGGGTTTGTTTTGTTGTTACACACACACACACACACCTGCATGCATATGCATTTGTATGTTGTGCTTTGTTGTACATTTAGGCAAAACTTTCAAAATCAATAAACACGCTGCCTCACAGCATTTGTCCATATGTTTCTTTCTCTTACATGTTTTGTACACTCTTCTTCAGCTAATGAATAGCAGCTGTGTTACACTGCGAGAATTTAAGTAATATAACAAAACGGTTAAATGCCCGTAAACTTTCCTCATATTTTCCTCATATATGTATAACTATTTCATTTTGATTTGGGCAATTAATTTTTATTAAGCACATTTGTTGCCAGTCATTGAACTCTTTCTTTTCTCGCAGTGCAAAAGCTGGCGCTTTTGCCAATGACTCAGCAGCTGAGCAAACGCCTGTTGCTCTAACGCACAAAAACAACTCATTTGGACGCCATATTTGTTGACAAGCTCAGCTGATTGCAAGTCGCTCACTCTCCCTCTCTCTCTCTCTCTCTGTCTTAAGTGGCTTTATCAATGTACAGTGCTTCGCAGCGGCTTCCACAGTAGAAGAGCACAAAGCTCAGCTCAGTGTGACGTCAGAAGAGTGCACGACTTAAGGGCTGACGTCAGAAGAGTGCACGACTTCTGGGCCTCTCTTTAATTAAGATCTCCAGAACTGCCAAACGTGAAGAAGTTGAATTAACTTATTCAATTTTCGTCTCTTAATCACGCATTTAGGTAAAAACCCAACAGCCGCAGCGACATTCTTATGGTTATCGTTATTATTTAGACTTGTATACAATGCACAATTTTCCCATTTTCCTAATGCCTTCATCAGCACAAATGAAAAACTCATTAGGTTTTCCGACGCTATCGCTTGACTTCGGCTGCATTGTTCGCGCTCCCTACCTGAGCACAGTTGGCCTCTATTTTCTTTTGAGTTTCGTCTATATATATTTATTTTGTAAAGAATCGTTCACCTGATCGCCGCGAAACCTGTCTAGCCGACTCCTTTGTGTAGCGTAGCGTATCGAGTGACTTGATTAGCATTTGGCTAATAATCGATTTCGTAATTAAGTCCAAACCAGCCAGCTGTTGTCACATGCGCTTTGTGTAAATAAGACATAAATTATGGCCATATACCTCCATATACTCCCCTCAGGGATAAAAAAGAATGTATAAATAATAAACCTCTGGCGGGCCAATTAGCTGCCACGCCTACGTGCCGCATTTTCACATTTCCAGCATATTTTCTCATTTCAATGGAAGAAAGAGAACCACAAAAAAAATTTAGACGCGCCTAAATGCTGAAATTAGCGACCAAAAAAAGAGAAATTTAATTAAAGCAACATAAACGTAACAAAAAAAAAAAAAAGAATGCATAAATTTAAGGCCCCTTACCTGCCCCTACCCTGCCGCCGGGCGAGTGAACACCCACCTGGCATGTAATATTGTAACCTCAAAGCAAAAAACGTGTAATTTTCACGGTCCCAAGCTGCCACTTTTCCCCCACTCCCACTCCCAGCTCCGCTCCTGCTGACGCTTTTCACTAGCTGGCCAGCTAGCCGGGCCAGGCCCAGCATAATGATTAGGGTCAGCATGAGGCGGCCGAAAATAAAAACTAGCCACACGGCAGACGTAGCCGAACCATAAATACTCTAACAAAGCTATAAACTAGCATTTCTGTTATTAGAAAGCGCATATCATATACATATGTCAGTTCGTACTGATCACGAATATAAATATATTCAGTATGTAGTTCTAAACGTATATCTGGCGCAAGTATGATAGATACTCGATTTGTAAGTGCTGAGTGCTTATAATTCGCAAGTTGTTTAAGCCGCCCCTTTGCTTAACTCAGCAGTTAGCGGCTGTCTCTTTCTGTGCAGCATTCGAGACATTTTCAAGTCAGCCGAATGCTTACTTTCATAGAAAACTTGGGCCACGCCTGGCAAACTTCATTAAGTATTTATAATGCCCTGCGCAAGAAGTATAATTACACGAGCAGCAGCCGCGGCAGCAGCAGCAGGTTGCCAACAATTTTGCGTTTAATTTTTCTTTTATTATTTTTATCTTTTTGCCGTTTTGTGTTTGCAAAGATAAAAGCATTTGTCATTAGCATGAAATGCTAAAGGTTTTCCAATTTGAAGATTCGAGTCTTTCTTGGCCTAATTCCCTAAATATTTGAACTTCATTAGCAGGCCCGGCGACAGGCGTCAGTGTCCCGGCGACTACTTGACCTATGCCCCAGACCCAAATGTGCACTTATTCATAATTTAAATTAAAGCCAATTTTAATGCTCGCCGAAGCAAGGCCCAAATGCGCTCTCAATATTTAAAATGAATGTGAAAACAACAGGAAAAGGGGCGACAACAATGGGAAACATAAGAAATGGAAAATTCTAAGACGCTTGATTGCGTTTTAAGCCTGCCGCAATGGGGAAATTAAGTTTCACTGCTCGACTAGCAAATGCCCTGTTCGAGATTTTATTAGTTGATATCGCTTTTTATATTCCCTGATTGAGGGGCTTCTCTGTAACATAGATTTGCACTTCTTTTCTATCTAATAGTTGCAGCAAACATGTCTAGAGTGCACGACTAGAAGTTACCCAGTACCCAACTGGGAAACAACCTACTACATATATAAGGAAAATATCCTTTTTGACATTATAAACATGTCTTTTGTAACGTAAAAACCAAGTTTCTTTTTTACCGCTTACTTATCTTCCATGGGAAAAAGCAGTTCTTGAACATAATTTGGCACAAATCAGAATACCCTTTTAGCATAAAACTAGAGGGTAGCATAACAAGAAATAAAACTTAGACAAGCCGGAAAGTGCAGCAGACAGTAAGGTAGAACGAAAACGGAACTCAATCATAGTCAAATAATATTTACCACGACGCCTTCAGGAATTATGATGATGGCTTCTACACGAACCACTCAAGCGCTCATATGTGTATGCAACAACAACAACAACAACAACGACAACAAAAACAACAACGACAACAAGAGAAAATGACGAGCGTCATGCCCGGCTGAGCGATGTCCCTTAAACACTTGAGGAACCACTCGGGTCACTTGAGGTAGATGCTCGCCGCTGATTAGCGGCGTTGAGATAGGTAGAAACTGTGCGAAGACGATGCCCGAGTGCTGATAAGCGAGGTCCCCGGAGCAACCTTTCAACTTGCCCACGCAACGCTCCGCTGGCCAATGCGTGGGTTACTCTGGGACCGAACTGTCCCTTCATAAAAGGTCAGACGCTGGGAAAATGTTGCTGTCCATTCATTCGGATAGGCTTGCAATGCGAATATAGCAAATCGCTTGGAATATTCTATATGTTGGGGTGAAAACAAATTGGCGCATTTGCATTTCGAATGATTGAGGCCCCATTGTTGGGGACAGTTCAAATTATATTGCAATCAGTTTTGTAGCCAGCGGAATGGCCAATGCCTGCAATTTTAATGCCGCGTGTGTGACTCATGGACGCATGGCATTTGCCTAAACATTAGTAGACAAATGATATATGCACACACACACACACGCATACCTACACATATCTACACATCCACACCCACATGCATATGTAAATAGAAACACGGGTCGAATGGCTGAGCTGCTTAGAATGCTATTAAAATCGGCGTTGCGTTGCTTTACGACCCATGACCCTATTACGGAGCAGCGACCAGCGAGCAGCGAAGAGCGGTGCGCGGTCAGCGATAATCGAACATACACGCACACACACACACTCGCACACACACACATAAATCTCTATCTATATAGCTAAGTTTATGGATGGGCATTTAAAAACTGACCCGCTGTGCGGCGCGAATCCACAAGAACTCACCGAAGCACTAAAGAAATAGAAGACGATAAAAAAAAAGTGTCATAAACATAAAATTGATTTTAAGTTTTGTTGTTCGTTGATTTTATACACTGTTCTTAAATAAGGGAGATGGAGTATATTGGTCTTGTGCTGCTTGGCGCATATAATAGAGAGCTAGTTGCGGACTTGAGCACAATTCTATAATCCCGTCACGTAATGTGTAAGGACTTTTTTACTCGCAAATTAAGTTGCACTATATACACCGTAAGAGCTATAATCCGCAACGGGACTTTCTTAAAGACACAGTTTTAAAAAATTCAAAGCTCATGTTCTTTTTAATATTATTATTAATATCAATACTCATGGTAAATATTTCTGCCATGCCAGATTTTACATGAATAATTAAGAAGCAAGAAGTCATCTGCCCTAAGCTGTTTGCACGCCGTGAACAGAGTATTGTGCAGCTGGTATGCTTAGAATTGAACAGTTCTTCTTTGTTTTATTTAAAGCTTTGCTTCGTCTTTGGGGTTTACCCACTCTCGCCCAAGCATATAGCTCTTTTTCGAAGACGTATACTTAGCTTAATGACTATTTTTCGATTCAGTATGGTCTTTGAATCGAGTCGCGAGACGCGTGGGCAGCTGTGAGACGGGTCTTGCGTATTGATTTTGAATGTTTTTCTCGTCGCAGTAGATATTCAGTGTGTTATCGCATTAATTGCTGTTATTATTGCTACAATGCGCATAAATTATTAAAGAAACCGCATGATGATATTATCACACGAAAGCGCTTTTCATGTTTTTTAATGACACCCAACCGAGAGTAAAAAGAGAACAATATCGTACCGCTCCGAGAATTTATGCTCGCGCAACAAATTTATGGCCCAGTCAGGCAGGTTGAATGAACCTGCAGCTTAAGGTTCTTAGAAGAGAACCTAACTTATTAAGTCTGACAAATTCTGTCTGGAAGCCAAAAACTGCTGCCGCACGTTGCACTCGGAAATAACTTTGTGGCTTACTCATGCCTAACGGGGTCGCATGTTTCGTGATCGTGGCAACCAAGAGCTAGCTTTGTGGCAAGAGATTGTGGCCGGAGTGGCTTGCGGCTGCGCCAAGAGGAAAATTCATTTTAATAATTCAATTAGGCACTCTAGAGAGAACTTTGAAAAGAACGAATTTGTTGCTTTGTTTTGATTTAATACGATTCTGTGGCTGACCAAACTTATATTTCCCATTTGGATTTCTTTGCTATTTATATTTCGATTATGTTAATCATTCAATCAGCGTGGGAAAGCCAGCATTCGGCCTATTCTCGTAGTTCCCCTAAGCGGCTTAAGGGAAACAAGCGGGGAAAAACAGACACTGGCTTAAAGTTGGGAATAAACATTTCGTTGTTGCTGTCTGTATTTGTCTCTTTAACTCTTTTTTTTAATCCAGATGTCTGGTTTTACAATTACTTTTCAACATTTGGCGTCGTCCCATTTTGTTGCGCTCTGTAATTATTTAGCCTGGCGAAATTAGCATAATGAAAAGGAAAATTCTGTTTGGCATGGAAAACTGTCAGGCGAAACTAAAAGCAATCACAAGATAAACACAAAACAGACTCCTCCATGCCGGTTAGAACAACAGAAATAAAAAACTTTCATCATTTGCCATGACTGCGAAAGTTAATTAAAAGATAATGACGATTTTACTTACTGTTTGTGTTGTTTGTTCGCATTGCACACAGCACAGGGATAAAAATGAAAAATAATATATAAACAAATACATATTTTTTTATAAGAATGCAGTTACAGCATAATCCTCAACTGTACTTTCATCAACTTCCAGAAAGAAGAAAGCACAGGCAGTGGCAGATTAATTTCATATTGTGATTAAAGCATTCCGCAGACCTTTAGCCTAATAGCTATTCAGCTTTATCCAAATAAATGCCTCTTACCACCATCTTAGTATTGAATAAACACATTCCACATTTGGTCTGGGATAAAGCTCATTTTTCTATTGAAAGCTTCTCAAAGCTTTCGCATAGATGCATTATATTTATAACGTGTAAAAAGCTCTTATTCAATAAGAGAGCTTTCAATGAGGAGCTTTTATACCTTGATTTTTCTTTTTAACAGATTAATCCAGTGAGCAATAACTATAAATTTATTACTCTATGAGATTAATCGTATGCAGTAAAGAACTTAAGTTTCTCAGCTTGCAGCTTTTTTTGCCCGCATTCAATGCTTTATTATGGCATTTAGCTAATTTCTTTCAATATTTGCCAAGATAATTATTCCCCAAGCTTTCTTCACCTAAATTTCTGGCAGTTAAACCTTAACACATCGCCATTATTGCTGCTTTAAGACAGCTATAAGAACGCTTAAATTTCGTGGCAAAACCTTAACGGAGTTGGTTTGCCCGCTTTTGCCAGCTTGATGACTTGTTTGCATGTCTGCCATTTTGCCTGTCGACACTCAACGTCTGCTGGCATGCTAAATATTGATCAATTATGCCTGCAGGGACAGGACCTTTGTACTCCGTATCCTGTCAGTCCCGCAGTACTGCAGAGGCTAAGCAATTAGCGTTTGCCCCACAACACTCGCAATACATATCAATCAGTCTGTAGTCTGTTTGCTAACCCACTCTTTAATTCTTATTTGCAGGTAAGCGTTTGATGAACTGTACAACAATAGAGTGAGTAATGCCAGGACTTAGTGCCCGAGCTTTTGTGATCCACTTGAAAAGAGCTTCCTGCTTGAAATTTAATGCCATTTCGAATGACAGACAGCTCTCATTATACAAATGATTTTTTTTTTTTTCATTCTGCCTTTGCGAAGATTATTTGTCAAAAGAGACCAAAAACCTGGAGAAGCACTTGAAATATGGTACAGCTTCTCCATCTCTATGGGAATTAACAGTTTCCCATTTTTCCCACAAGCAAACACAAAGCTGAAGATTATTGCAAAGCTGAAAAATATTTGAAATTATCATGGAGTTTAACATGCGGATAAGGCTAATAAAAATATTGCCGTCTACTAATTGAAAATGGACGCATCAGAGCAATATATATATCGATTCGATAAAACTCAAGTATGAAATCAATTATCATTAGTCTGGCCAATAAGAAATGTTTTTCCCAGCTGGCCAACAATTGATGACAGTTAGAAAACTCCGCACAGACAGCATGAGAAACGTGAATTGCATAAAATGTTAGGCTAAAAAAGCCCAAAAAATTGCTGACTTTTCTCGGGTTTGGCCTCATTAGAAATCCTCAAACATTTAATGCCAATTGAAGCGGCTCTAAAACGAAATAAAACAAAATTAATGAGCTACATTTCGTGCCAGGCAACAAGACAACAACAAAAGAGAGGGAGAAAAAATAAATTAAATTAAGCGCCTGTTTCTCAAGATTTGGTCCGTGCCCAAAGCTGAAGATGTACTGCGGCATTTTAAAAAAGTTTTTAGCCCAATACGTCTAAGGCACAATTGATTGTAAATAAGGCCGCACACATACACTAGACACACACACACACACACACACACATACACAGATGTAGGCACACACTTGTATCTTAAAAGCAAAGCAAATCGAAAATCGTGACAGGAATGCCTGAGAGCGAGGCTTTGGCTCAATTTCACTTGCAGGCACATCCAAATTGTCGAAGGCAGCCTTTGGCTTATTTAGCCATATAGATGGCCTTAATTGCAGCCGCATACACACACACTCGCACACACACACACAATGCTACACATTTGATTCAATCACACGCAAAACCATTGATTTTTTTTTGTATCCTCCATTATTATATTCTCTTCATCCATTTTAGTGACTTCTTATAATTGAAATTGATTTGCGTTTGATAAATGTATTTAAAGCGAAAAAGAGGAGAAAAACATTTTCAATTAATTTGCCAACGGCGTGAGTACCCCAAACAACCGCAAGAAAATTGTATTTATTTATCTCAAGCCTGGCGGGGCCTGTGGAGTCAAAGTGTCAAAAGATCCAAAAAAAGCTGGGCGGGCAACATAAGTTGTGGGGTTTGCGGGTGCACAAATTTCTGGGTCTGGGCGCCTTCAAAGCAAACAAATCAAGCGACAACATTTGCAGGAGTAGCGAAGGGATGGCCTAGTCGGAAGGGGGGTGAGGCCAAGGGACATTTTATGTAGATTTTATTTGAAGCAGTCGCGAGTCAAGAAATTCACACAAACAAATTGAATTTTGTATACATTTTTTATACCCGTATACCAAACAAAAACATAAAGGGACTTGTTTGCCTAACGCTCCACAAAGGCAGCCACAGTATTTTTTTTTTTACCCCCTACAGCCCCGCCGGGCATTCAACAAACCGAGTAAGGGATGCGTCGTTGCTTTAAAATGCCGATTAAATCATAGACATGTGCTTGAATAGTCTAAATGTTATTGTTTATTTATTTATACATGTGCCCAATGGTCAACTTGCGTCTGAATCAACCTGCCGTAAACTTCTTATTATTTCAATTGTGGTCTCCTTTGTTAACCTGACTCTTGTGCTGGCCAGAACACTCAAATATCTTCTTTTGGCATTTACTTGGACTTAAATTTTATTTTCATAGTTTTGTTGTGTATGAATCGTAAAGAAGTACAATTCACAGAAATACTATCCATTTGTTCTCGCATAAAAGCTCACCTGTCCTTCATTTACTGTGAAAATCTATTTATGCCTTTTCAACTAATTCAATTCAATTCATGTAAACCATGCTAACAGCTAAATAACAACAAAAGAAAACATTTTTTATATTGCAAATAGAGTATCCGAAGTGCGTGAAATTGAGGCTGGGCTTTGCACAGACAGACTTTTTCTATCCATCGATTTGCTGGCACTTGCCCTTTGCAAGTGAACTGACAAAAATAAAACATATTGAATTTCGCTTGTCACTTGTCGTCTTTTGTTGGCTGCATGCTATTATTATTTATGATATTTTTCTTTATATATATTTTTTATTTATTTTTCGTTGAAATAAAAAATGAAAAATATTTGTGAACATTTTTATGCAAATCAATGGACGAGAGAGGAACCCAAACGAACGCGGCGAAAGTCACCACAAAGACACAGCAGCTGGTCGACCCGGGAGGGGTTATTGGGGCGCCGAAGGGGTGTGACAGGCAGCGCAGAAATTCATAATATAATTTTGACATGGCGAGAGGACGGCCTGACAGCCGTAAACAGTGAAACATCAAAAAGTTATCGCAAACGCCGCGGCGTATCCTTTGCCGTTCGTGTAGCCCAAGGCGCTGCAAGAAAAACAAAAGCGCGAATAATAAAAAAAAATAAACGAATAAGACAGGGTAGAAAGGCAGCGCACCAGCAGGCAGGACACATGTTTACCAACACCGTCTGACAAGAGATTTTTTTTTAAGTTAAAAATCAAGGAAAAGTTGCCTTTACTTTTTTCCCTTTCGTTTGCTTTTTGCAATTCTTTTTTTTTCGCCTTTTCATCGGCAGTGAAATGCATAAAGTTTTACACAAAAGTTGCTTGTTGGATTTGTTTGTCGCCAAAAGGGGCGTAACGACAGGGAGGAGGTGTGCATATATTTATACATACTTATAGATATAAACATATATACAAGTGTATATAAGTAGTAGAGCGTTGGGCAGAGTTCAGAAGGTCGAAGTTGCAAACTGACTGTGAAAGTTGCTTTTCTCTTTGTTCGCTGGGATTTTCTTGGGGTATTAGCATTGTTAGCCGCATTTTTTTTTGGACCTGTTATGCTTCATTTTGCCAGAAGAGAAGAGAGACAGAGCGAGAGAGAGAGAGAGAGAGAAATAGGGAGTAGGAGAAAAAGCACGCAAAGGAAGTCAAAAGGATCTCATGCACTTTTGCGGTTAGAGGCGAGACCAATTTGTAGATGTGAAAAGTTTTTAACAAACCCCACGCCCTCTGTCTTCGCCAAACCCCCTTCCCGCAGCCCCCCATCCGACTGACTGTTAACAAGCAGACGATTTGAATATTTCGCGACTGTGAAGACAGAAAACTTTAGAATTTTGAGCTGTGAGTAGATTGGCAAATTAGCTGATAATAAGTGAAAATTGCGAGACTTGACACACCTGTTGACAAGCTCGAAAATGGGATATGTCATCCTATCCCCACGCACACACACACAAACACACATATCCCGTGCACAAATTTAATCAACTCAAATACTTGAATAAACAACGAATCAAACCAAACGCTGCGCACATACTTTGCGGCATTTTGCGCTTTCAATAAATATCATAATTCATGCTTCGCAATAACAGAATGCAAATCCCAACATGTAAAGGCAATTCAACTGAATTGTAAAGGCAACACACACACACACACACACATAGATAATGTCCTGCATACAAAAGCCTCAAATACAGTATGCAAGGCAGCAAAATCCTTGAATGCGAGATTTAAGATTTTACCAAAACGATAAATTGCGGCAAAAGGTGTCTCTCATTCGCTGAGATATATATCTAAGTGGAGTGTGCGCGTGTGTTTGTGCGATTTGTTGGTGTAGATTTGTTTGTCTGATAGCCTGAAAAAAAACGCCGAGAAACCTGATTTTTAACTGGCAAACTGAATGGCGCAGACATGACTACAAAAGGCTCTGCTCGTATGGCTGCATATGCTGGAAACGAAATGAGATTTCCCTATAGATAGCACGCGCACACATACGCACACAAACACACACACACACACAAACTTTTATTCATATCTTACACGGAGGCACACACACACATGCAACATTCGGTGGAAATTCTCAATTTGAATGCAAACATGTTGGATTATTATGATTTCCTTCTACCGTTGGCTGGTTTCTTATACTCCTGCAGAGAATATTATAATATTGTCATGAAATATGTAACGCTTTGAGGTAGAAAGCTCCGACAATAAAAAGGATATATGTTCTTAATCAGTATTAACAAACGATTCGATTTAGCAAACGAACTAATCTGACCACTATATCATATAGCTTTATAAAATTGATGGATTGAAGAGTAGGCAATCAGGATACTTGATACTCCGACCTTTACTACGCACCTTACATTAAAGTTTCATCAGGTTCGAACTACCGTATCTTATAGCTCTAGAAATGAAACAGTTGAAAAATAAGGTTTTGTATGCCCTTCCAGATATCCTCACCAAATTCAGTAATTGCTAATTTGACGATACTTCTCACAACTTTTGAGCCAGGTTTATTAAAGGGTATTTATTCTTCAGCATGCCAAAAATATCATTTCTTTTTTCCATATCTTCTCTTTTTTTAGAGTGTTGACTGGCATGCGCGTGCATGTGTGTGTGTTTGTGGTGTATGTGCTGCAATTTTTTGTTGCTGTGACAAGTATTAAGTGCAATCAAAAGAAGATTTACAAGCGTCATGAATGAAATATTTGCATCATATGCTGCACACACGAGGCAACAGTTTTGCCACGTGTAGCTGCCAGCTGAGTCCTTAGAAATACCCAGCACACAGACATATATCCTTTATCGTTTGCTTGCTTGGCGCGCACAAAAACTCATTTGACATGATATTTATGGCACTTTTCGAGCATGGCTAATAGAAAATGTTATTGCATGCTCAGCCCGCATTCCCGCCTCCTTTCACGTAACCCATGGGTGCTTGCGTCTATCTTGATGCAACCAGGTGAGTTTTAATTATTGATTATGGCGCCGTGTGTCGTGTGCGATAGCAAACAGCTGATAAGCTGCCTCAGCCAGCACAAAGTGAAAGGATCTGAACTCATTTTCAAAGCGCGCGACACTGTCAAATAAATTTGTCGTTGCTTTTGTTGCTGTTGTTGTTGTTGTGGTTGCTGTTGTTACTGTTGCTGTCGTGGGCTGTGAAAGCATCACAACAACAACAGCAACCGGAGGTTTTTGCTACATTTTGCCAAGTTTTCTCATGACTTTTGCTGTAACCTTTCCCACAATTGTCTTTGTTGTTGCTGGGCACCAAATTGCTTAGACAATTGGCTAAAAACAAACGTTGCAACGCGACGTGGCAACTGCAAACAGCAAGCCGAACAGTACTAACCAATGTTGCCACAATTTGATTTGGGGCTCTTGCTTCGTTTTCGCATTCGCATATTCATGATGACATAGGCGCATATGCGCATGCATAACTAACCAGAACTGCCCGCCCCCACCATATGCACCTTACCTCCCGCACCCACGTGCCATATGAAATCGAGCTGCATATAATGCACGCCATGAGGCATGATTAAGATGCCTCCTCTCGCCTTGCCACGCCAGTTCTAGCCAGTTGTCAAATGCACTGCGGCTGATTACATGAAATTGACTTTGACTTGTTGTACTATGTGCGAGAAATTGATGGGTTTGATCGATTGGCAACAGCCTAGGCATGGGCGGGCTACTTGCCGCAGTGGCAACTGATATAGCCAGCCACGCAGCCTGTTCTCGATGTAACACAATGCACGCCTCTCTTTTGACTTGACTTGACTAAAATTAATGATGCGCACATGGGATGAAAACACCATCAGACGAGAGTTCTGGCAGTATTTTGGCTGTTTTTGTGTTGCCAGCTATTGCATTACCGTCGATAGCTGATTGAGGCATAATGACACTTGCTGTAAGTGGTTTTTCTAAAGCCACTTTAACAGTTGCCTACGAATTTTCCATGTTCGAGTTAAGAGAGTAAAGAGATTTCAGTCAGATTTCAGCAGATTGAGCTTTATTTTCTATCGGATTAAGTATTGCATATTACTTGCGCAAGCAATAAAGTATGTAGGAATTTCCATTTAGCTACATTATTATGACTAACTATACAATTTTTGAACAGACAAAATCTATTTGGCTATTTGGCCTTTTAAAGCTTCACAGGCCTTTATTAAACACAATTAGAAGTTAGCATGGTTGAAATCGAAGTTTTTAAGCCCAATAAAAGAATCGAGTCTTAAGCGCTACGTAAGCTGACGTTTATTCGCATAAAAAGCTCATTTTAAGAGAAGCTTGCATGTGCTTTTAAGGCTCGTAATAATACACAAGCGAGAAGTCTGGCTTGTTTTTGCAAGATGATTTTCAAGGAACAGAGCATGTCAGTAGAGTCTAGCCTGACACCGATTATCTTCAGGAAACATGCTTTGAAATTTGGCTTATTTTCAAGTTGAAAGCAAAGAAAAATAAAATCATGCAAGATTCATCCCACATGCAAGCACAATTTAAACAATCTTTGTTTTTTTTTCCTCTCTGACAGCAGTCAAATATTGATAGATGACATTCGCAACAAGGGTTCGCCCGAGCTGACATCTGATTTAAAGCCAAGATTCACAGAATCTGTGCAGCTCATTTAATGAGTCAATGTCAGGGTGCAAACATATACACTTCTATACACTTTTCTAGCCGCTTTCGATGTGTATTTAGTGTCTTGCAGTGCAGTTAGTGTCAACGGGGATGTCCAATCGATGATTGCAAGAATTGCCAGCTGACAGAAGTGTGCGCTTATCAGAGGTTAATGGCGCAATTGATAAATTTAAAGCAGCTCGCAAGTCAAATGATGTGTAAATGGGCTGCATGTGTGTGGGAGTTTGTAAAACTGGCGTGCTTGGGTGTTTGCCTCTGTGTGTTAAGTTTATGCTTGTGCGGCTATCAGCGAGGCATTTTATGGAAGCAGCATGTGAGCGGCTCGTTAAAACGGTAAACGTAAAATTGGCAAAAGGCCGGCTATAAAATCGATGCAGGGCAGCCGCTTACAAAATACATACAATACAAATGGTAGAGGTGTATGTGTGTGTATATATTTATGACCAATTTGGTAGAGTGCTTAAAACTGTAAACAGCGCGCGCACAAAAGTATGCAAAGTTAAAGCAAACGCAATTGCAAAGGAAGCACAACAAAAACACACACACACACGCATACGCACGCACAACATACAAATATTGCGCATACGCCGCGTTCAAATTTGCATTGTTATCAGAAGCTGGCAACGGGGCTGCGGTCGCTGACGCGTCTTGGGGCATGGCCCCTGCCCATTCCACTCGCCTCCCAAACAATGAGGCAGGCAGCGAGGCAAACAGCAGCGCTCGACTTGGCAACTGTTTTGGTCCCACTTGGCGTATGCGTAACTTCATATGCCAGCACGTCAGTCGGCACGTGTGTGTGCGAGAGTATGCGTCTGTTGCTTTTATGCCGTATGTGTATGCGTTATTAAATTTATTTGACTTGACGTGCGCACACACTGAACGCAATGGAAAGCCAGAGAAACAGAGATGAAGAGAGAGTGAGAACAGGGAACTGTGGTTGCTAGAGAAACAGAATAACAAGAGAAAGTGACTGGGGAGTGGATGAGATTGTGAGTTGGGATTTTGCAGCGAGCCGCCATGGATTTTGGCCATGAGTAACTCGACACACAAATGTATAACTGTACGCATGCATCTGGCAGCAGAATTTCTGCTCTGTGTGTGTGTGTGTGTGTGTGTGGATGCGTCTTGCCCATACTCATTTAATATTTAAATTGCTTGCGGTTAAAATATCTCAAATGTATGTATGCCTGTGGCAATTTATATTTTGAATTATTAAAACAGACTTATTACATCACACACGATATATGTAAAGTTGTCTTCGTCTGACTGTGTGAGTGGAACAAATACAGGATTAAGATGGGCGTTTTATACATAATTTGTGGACGTATTTTGGCCCTAATTGAATTTCACATTTCACTTTTGCATTGCAAATAAAATTTAAAATGTCACAAGCAATATTTACTTTTGGTTTCGCTATTGACAAAATTCCTTAAAACTAATTTAAATTATATAAATTACAAAAATCTAAATTTCAAATATTTCATAATAAAAAGCATTTGCTCATTTCATATAATATGACAAAATTAGATATTTCATGCTGCGCTTTTGAGTTTTATTAACCCAAACTAAGCAAATAATATGAATTATAAATATTTGCCAGAGAATCCATGCCAAAAAAAATTCCATTTCCTGTGCGTATTTTATGAATCCTTTCTATTGATTTCGCATATACTGCATTTGTATTTAGACTATATTCCATACTAATGAATTTGTTTTGATAATACTTTAAGTACTCGAAACTTTTACTATGGCGTAAAAAAACTTTATGCGAAATAATTAATATTTTTGGATTGCATTTGCATAATATATGTATAAATACTGCGCTATATGCGCTCTATAAAAGTTTCTTTTAATTTGAAAGTTTCATTTCAACAGTAATTCACATAAGCGGCTTTCTGCACTGATTGTGAAATACTACTCGAGGGGGTGGCTAAAGCGAATTGTGTTCCATAAGCAGCTTAAAGCCAACTCTGGCCTCAGTCTTTCGGGCTTTCAGTCTTTGAGTTGCTATGCGCATAGGGAGAAATCTCTAATTTAATAATAAACCTCATCAAATGCTTATCTGCTATCAGCGCACAACAAATTGCCAACAGCTACAGGCGTAAGCATCAAAAATCTCAAAGGGAGTGGGAGGAAAAAAAGTAAAGATAATCCTATGTGTGCGTGTGTGTATGTGTGTATGGCACATACGCACACTGTCGTGACAAATGATGTAAATGCCTGCCAGAGCACTCAACGTGGTGCTGCAGACGGGGATCTACTTTTCATTAGGCGCGAAAATATTAAAGAGACGACAGCCTGAAATTATTATATTGGTCGCAGGCTAGAACTCACGAGAAGAACGTCATCAGCAGGCGATAACAAATTATATCACACATACGCCGCATAGGCTGCACGTGTCATTGAGCAGCTCATCATGAACATTACCGCCGCCATCGCTGCTCTTAGCATGCTTATACGAGCCAACCTTATAGCCTATCACATTTTCTCCAGTCTCTCTCTCTCTTTTTTTCTCTCTCTCTCTTTCTCTGTCTCGCTTTCGCTCTGTTTTGATTGTCAGGCAAAGCTGAGGAGCCGCCTAGAGCAACTGCTGCTGCTGCTGTCGCTTCTGCTCCGAGCGTGTGGGCAAGTCAACATTTGATATAGCATTGTTTACAGCTCCTGCTGTGCGCCCTCAAGCGGTTTATTATATATGTATCAGTTATGTGTATTATGACATTTCGTTTCCAAGTATATACATAAGTACATTTACTTGTGTATATTTTTTCTCTCATCGAACACACACACACACACACACACACACACACACACACCATACACATGCACACACATATATTACTATTAAAATAGAAATCAGTGCGGCTATAAAAACCCAACTTATGTGCCAACTTCAATATGAAAGATTTGTGTATGTGGCCTTCAGCCTCTTAAGTCCTTTGCCCGGGACACGGAAGTGGGCGTAATTGCGTTTTTATGCTTGGCATTTGTATGCCTTCATGTGTTCATTTCCGCACGCAAATAAACACAACGAAACCAGCAAAGCAATTCACAATGTCCAAAATAAGCAAAGTATCGTGGTATATACAAATATGGAAACACATGCACATACTTATGGAAATTTAACAAGAGCTTGAGTAAATCATTGGGTAAAATAAGAAGAAAGATCTTAAAAGCAGATCACAACTTTCATTTCGATATTTACTTTATTATAAGGTACAAAATAATTGCTTAAAGCTGAAAGCTCTCTTGAAGCTCCATTAAATCAAAAGCTTTGTATGTACATAATGCCGTTGAGCATGTATATTAAAGCTCACTTATTGCTTTAAGCCTTAACTTGGCTTGAAGCTGAAATTTGTCAACTACTTCTAGTCATATTAAAGTGCTTTGAAAGCGCGTTATGCTAGGAGCGTGCACATTAAACCTCATATAAAGCTGCAAGCTCTCATTTATGGCAAAATCTGTCTTTACTGTCAGTAACTTCAACTAGAATAAGTGCTTTAAGGCACATTATGTGAATGTCCATTGAATGGAAACAGTAAAACTCACTTAAAGCTTATTCATTCGCTTTACTACTTGTAATAGACAATGAAGCTTACCCGAAGCTTTAAGTTTTTGCTAAAATGCTTTAATCAGTTGTATTTTTTAAATTTATTTTTATATAAATAAATTATAAATGTATTTTGACTAATAATTATATATGTGTTATGTGCCAGACATAAATTTTATATTTAAATCTAGATTATATAATAACCTAGTGCTATATAATTCCCAGGAAAAGGACTGCTGACAAATCCTTGGAGCCGCCCAGACCTAACCGACGGCAGTTAATAAAACCCTAGACTGTGCCGTTTCTGTAGCCGAAAGGGCTTATGACAAACACAATCATTAAGCCATTATTATTGTTATTATTATTACACTTATACGCCTTCCAATACAAATGGCTCGACTGCGCAGAAGGACAACCGCCAACACACACACACACTCAGACGTACTCAGTCACACCACCACGAGCGCATGCATAAATTGTTAAATTTATGGGACGTGAGTCCTTTCCGACCGTTTGGCAGAGGGTCGAGCTCTGGCCAAAGGCTTCTCTGCATTTTTATCGATAAACAACAACTTGAAATGCAATGCAAAAATATAAATGAATTGCGAAAAGGAAGCGATGGCAACAGGACGCAATCGGTGAGAGTGAAGTGCGCACACTTGACAGACGTTTATCCTGCACGCCCGGCAGCGTCAAGTGTCCTGGAATCGCTGCATTGCTCCGTTATCTGTTTGTCGATTTTGAAATCTGATTTTATGGATTTTCATTTCGTTTGACTTTGCGCTGATTTTCAATTGCTTCGCCCAACTACTCCTCTTTTTTGTGTTGCTTCCTTTTTTAATAATAAATGCAGAGACAACCGAGACTTGGCAGCAGTGCCCCGCCGCTACCCCTACCCCACGCTGTGTGCTGGCTGTGGCTAGCCAGCTATGAGTATGCCGGAAAGGACCTACACACTGTTTGTCTTTCATTCCCTTCTCTCTCTCTCTTTCTCTCTCTGTGTGTTTGTGTTCTTGGCTCTTTTTTATGAAATATTTATGCTAGGCTTTGGTCAACAGTGAAATTGATTTTTGCCGCTGCCATTGCTATCAGCCAACCCGATCCCACTCTGATGTAGTGTGTGTCTAACAGCAACGCCTCATGTCGGTCAATTGCCACCCATTCCCGCTGGTCCAACACGTTGACATAGCCAAACAATTAAGGTTATGACCAGGACGTCCACGCCCCGTGATGCACGCATGAAATATATGAATTTATCATTGCCACATAAAGCTCGAGCTCGAATATTCATTATATTTAATGCACGGCCACTCACCTTAGTTATTTATTATTTTTTTTTTTTTTCAATAATTTCTGGGCAATTAATTGCTGATAAATGTTCATCATGTCGCATGTGGCAAGTCCACTGTGTGCATTTAAGCAAAGTTTCATGAAACAACAATTAAATACTTTATGCCACAGACTATAGCGGCAGCTATAGCCACGCCAGGCTATTATCATTAACATTATCAGCATTAACAACATTTTATCAACATACCAGGCGGCAGCAGGAGGCGGACAACATTATTATATCATTAAAGTTTCGCACAAAAGAGATGAAAGTACTTGTATTTTTATTTTATTAATTTTTAATATGAATGCTGCTGCTGTCGTTCTGGGGTTTTTAAGTGAATTCTTTAAATTAATTGCGAGAAGAAAAAAAAACACACTTAAACAATTTATTTTCATATAAATTGTTGCGTAACTTTTGCAATTTTTATAATTTTAATTAACTTCATAGTGTGTATTATCTTCAATACAACAACAGATACTACTACTGAAAAGCTCTATGGAAAATAAATGCAGCTTAATGCCCTTTGACTAGAATATTTGCTTACGCGACTAAATTGTCTGAATATTTGACACATAAATACAAAAATCGCTTCGTTTGTATTTATTTTTAATACAAAACGCATTTAGCTTAAAATATTAACCAAGTGACCTTGCATTTTGTTGTTTACAAATTTCAGTATGCTATGTGCAGAAATATGGTCACATTGTTTTGGCGTTTAGGGCAGATCGACGTGAAATATCGTTGACAACAGGTTGATGCTATTTAACGCAATGCAATTTATTGCCACATGCAACAGCATATTAGCTAACACTAGCTTTGACAAGCGCTTAAGAAAAAAGGCAGCGTTTTGCATTTGAGACTATTTTAGATTAAGCTCAGATTTCACTGTCAAAGAAGTTAGCATTTGAGTATAAATGTATCTAATTTAAACCTCAAAACCTCGATTTAGTTCTAATTAAATGAATTGAACACAACAAGAAGTTCCAATTTGACAGTTGTGCGAAGTTGGTTAAAGCACATTCACACACAAACCCAAACTGTTGTGTTGTGTTGTTTATTAAAAAAATCATTTTTCATTGCCATAAACACACACTCCTGAGGCTCGAAGGGGGCGGGAGATGAACGGCAGAACGAATGCATGACAGTGCCAGGACACGCACATGACAGTCATCAGTCAGTTGGTTAACTCGGCGCTGCTCCTGCTGCTCGCTTAAGTGTTTGCTCGAGCTTTACTCGCGCAGTGTGACCATAATCTGCCACAGACACTTGCACAGCGACACTTTTAACAGTATAAACAACAACAACAACAACAACAGCAAATGCGAGTGAATGAGAGACAGTCATATAAATAAACATGCGACTGGGGCTGAGCGCAACTGTGTATGTCCTTGCATAGCCTGATAAATGATGTTGCGACAATAATTAATTATATGCCAGGAGTGGGCTAGAGGCAGTGGTAAACGCGAAGGCGTAGACTGCAGAGCGGGCGCCAGCCACAGATAGGTCAGCTGTGGGCGGGTGTAGTTTACGCCGCAAGTATTTCATTTAATTTGCGCGGCATTTAACAGTGTTCCAAGAAGGGAGTTGCAGGTAAAAAGTTGAGTATAAACGCGGCCGCAGAAGCCACAAAATGATGCCTCAAAGATTTCAGTTTATGTTTGAGGTGCATGTACCTTTTGTATGTGGTTGTGTGCGTGTGTGTGTGCGAGTCTGTGTTTGTGACTGGCACTTTGCTATGTGCACTTTATGTCAAAGTACATTAGACTCAAATCACTTTCCGCTCTTCCAAACTCGCTCTCCCCCTGTCTCTTTCTCTTTCTCAATCTCTTTCTCTTTTTGCCTTGGCATAGCTCGAACGCCTGCAGGCGAGCAATTAAATAGCCATTTGAGTTATGCCAGCCACTGTAGCTGTGTGCATGCATGTGTGTGCGAGTGTGTGCGTTAGCATGTGCATGATTTAGACATTTCAATTTGCATGTGTTAACATGCAATGCAAAAAGGATTCGATTCTTATCGTTCGCCCACTCGCTAACTCACCCGCAATGCCAAAGGGCAACTACCAACTGGCAACTGCTCCTTACTTCTAGCCAGATCCTGGCCAAATAACTGCCAACTGCCAGGCAGCCCCGATACAAAGTGCTTTTCCAAGCGCTTTGCTCACTATTTTCTTTCTTGCATTCTTTTCTTTTGCCATTTCTGCTTGCATTTCGCATTTGAGTTGAGGTTTATTATGGCGCAACTTTCCACACTTGCATGCCATGTGGCTGGCACACCCCAACTCTTCCCAGTCCCCTATCGAATATATATATGAGTACATATGCCACAGCAGGAGTTGCCACAACCACTCACCGAGCACCTTCTTTATGTGGAAATTTGAATATCCTGCGGTAATTTCCACTATTTTTAGTACTTTGTTGCCCTTTTGAACTGTCAGTAGTACTATGGAGCTTACATTATAAGCACACACACACACATAGATTGTTATGCGCACGTGTGTGTTTGTATGTGTG
The DNA here is from genome assembly GCF_003285875.2 of Drosophila novamexicana. Classification (NCBI taxonomy): domain Eukaryota; kingdom Metazoa; phylum Arthropoda; class Insecta; order Diptera; family Drosophilidae; genus Drosophila; species Drosophila novamexicana. The sequence goes on from NW_020824772.1 coordinate 2,469,813, forward strand.
AAGCAGAGCTTAGGTGACGCCTCGCTGGGAGTTAACTGCCCAACACTTGCAGCCCCAAACTGCGCTGCGCATCTTTTGTGGCATTTGCGGAGCACAGTTCAACTTTGAGCTTTCCTCCCCTCGAAAAGGGGGCCATGTGTACGCCTTCGTGTGTGCGCCAAATGAGGTAAGGTTTCGCTTGTATCCAACCCTTTATTTGCATGCCAACCGAGTTACTGTTTATTGTTTTTCTTTCATATGCGACAAATTGCAGCGCAAACTCAACTAAAAATATCGTAAATATTTCTTAAATACCTCATTGTTTATACAAGCTAAACATTCCAACATATTTAGAGAAAATAAACAAAACAGTGCAAAACTCGCACAAATAGGTAAAGCAGCCGTTTGAGAATCCAACTGTGCGAGCCGTAATCTCAAATAAAATTACTGCCTAAAAGAAGGTTCAAGGAGGAGGAGGCATTGTGCTACTTTATTTTTGAATCCATACAATTTTAATATGGAATCAAAGTGGACGTCAAGGCATGGCCAAAATGTCATCAATCACGAAAATCAGTTTACTACTGACAAAGTTTTTACAGCTTGAAGTTTTGGTAAAATATTTTATATGAATTTGATAACTTTAAAAACAAAACTTTTTGAATTTTTGTTACGAAGTTCGGTAGGAAAATTGACCGCTTTATGCTAAATTAGTTGGATGTTGTATCCAATATAATTTTGTACATTTTATACATATTTTCTATTTATACATTTTACATTTACTTAACATGACGATGTGAGGTAGACATATCAAAGCTTTTGATCATTTTGTAACGTTCAGATGCTCAAATCTTAAGCAAAATGACGCAAGGCATGGAAATCGGTTTAGTTTTGACGAACCCATTGAAGAGGAAAGTTTTAAAGTTTCGTTTAAATAGAACTTGACGTGCAAACTTGGCAAAGTTACATAACTTTGCTGTGCATAGTTCGTAGTGCTCGATAGTGCTCGGAAAACTTGCGAACTTCTTAACAACTAGCTCTATCGCACACACACACACACACACACACACACACACACTCGTAGTGCAGACACACACAATCGCACGTGCATAGACCCAATTAGAAGTTTTTTGGTGGTCGCAACGTTTCGTATGTTGATTGAGAAATTAGCCAAGTCGAGGACTCTGGTCTTTTGTGCTATTATAACGCTCAAAGGCCAAGCTGTGCTAAGGCTGTGGATGCGTATTTGGCTGTATGTGTGTGAGCGTGGGTGTGTGTGTGTGGATGGAAATGTGAATATTGCGTGTGCGTCGATTTGCTCATTTTCAGCGCATTGCCAGCTCGATAGGTTTTTGGTGGCCAAATGAAGCCCCTGTAAGCCAGCAGCTATATGTGAGACTCTTGAGTGTGTGCGTGACAATTGTTAGTACAGAGTTTTGGCAAAAGTTTTGTTGTTTGCCACGAACTATGCACTCCATAATTCTGGCCTGGTCTTCACGTACGCCAGCCATTTCTGCGTAGGCCTAATCGACACTTTGGCTAACAAATTTGTGTGTGTATGTGGGTGTATGTTGGCCACATTGATGAAGTTGATCGTTTAGTTTATGCGCCAAGTGCGTGCCCTGAATGTTAAGCAGAAAGCAAACACATAACTTTATAGAGTCATGGAGCAGCATAGAGCATATAAAAACGCGAGATATTTCAGCTTCCAGCCGCACATTAACCTCAAATCGAATTGGACAAAGCGCGCAGCTCGCAGCTAACTGACATGTTAAATGCGGCCATCAGCTGCATGTGTAAACAACACACAAACTCGTGTCCAATTATGGTCAACACCGCTGGGTCAACAGCTAGCGGGTCATTTAGGCCAACTACGCAAAGTTGCGGCTAGCGGGGCAACTGGCGGGGCTCCAGCACGAGGCGCGGCAGCATACTAAAAATAAATGAAGACATTAGCGACGCTCAAATGACATGTTATCGACTTTGAGCCAAACGGAGCGAGCGGCTGCTAAACAGGCCAACCGTTAGGTGGCCAAAACCAAGCCCAGTCTCATTGTCGTTCCCATTCCCGCGCCCATTCAACCCTCCCTGCTGCTCCGCAACGACCCATTCTAGATCATAAACAAACAACAATAATGCGCAACCTTTCGATATGGTCGGGGTCTGTTTTTTTTTGTTGTTGCTGTTGTTGTTGTGCCTTTTTAAAGCGCTCGTTTTAGCGCGCTTTAGATTCTTGGATATGATACAGAAACATGCAAACTTCCGGAGCAGTGCGGAAGTGCAGAAGCGACAGCGCAACCACACACATACACACACAGGGACATCGCAAATGCGATACACCCGCACTTACACAAGCACACATGAAAAGCCATTAACTTGCACACACACGTATTTTCTGCAAAGATTGAAGCTACGGATTTGGCCTTTTTAGTATGTGTTTCGCGATAAATTTTCATTTTGCCGGGCTGCGCTTTTTCGCCTCATCCACCTCAGTCAGCGTGCAGCAGAAGCTACCGACATGCACGTAAATATTTAAACAGCCAGTCAGAGTGGAGAGGGGGCTGTGCAGTAGAATGGGGGCGTGTCAATATGGCCAAATGGCGCCATTACAACTTCTCTGGACTGCAGCAAAATGCAAATCAAGTTCTTACCACAAGACTTGGCCAGCACTCAATCAATGCAGGAGCCCCCATCAATTAAAGGTCATTTACATGTCAATGCAGTCAAGTACAAACCACAAACAATAGAACCACATTATACATACTCGTAATGCCACCAACTTGACTCCTTGGTAATTGAAGCCCGTCGCTGCGTCACGTCATTCTTGGATTTCCAGCTAACGGACGCCGCTTGCATGTGCTCCCAACAGACCTGAGCGCAACTCTCTTTCTATTTTCACTCTTTGCCAAATTGCATTTGCTGTTGGCCAAAATAGTTCTCAGTTTGTAATTTTTACAGCGTTGTAATTTGTTAAGTGCCATGGCCCACACATTTTTAGTTTTATGGCTCCTTGGGCGCTTAGTTTTACATATTAGCTTTCATTTTTGGGTGCCCGCATTTCAAATTAAGTCATTAAAGGCACGAACAGGTTTCGCTCAGCTTTAAAGAGCAATATAGAAAGCACAGTTTTAGAAAAGTTAATACCAAGATAAACATTTGCATGTAGCCGTTTTCTATGTATCATGTTTCTCTATCGGAATACGTCATATATAATTATAATTATACTTTCTCAAGAAGCAGCGATATCTCCGCTATTTCAACATAGTCTTATAAAGCAGTCTGTCTCCGTTTGTTTCTATACAAACTTTATTCTAAACTCTTATTAGACTATGCATATGTTTTTATTACGACTCTTAACACTTTTAAAAGAACCATCGATAGAGTCTTGAGTTTTTCTAATAAACAATATTTTGTTTTAGCACCAAACTCAAAGTTCACGAGCCCTGATTTATATTATGTAAGCAGTATCTTGCAGGCATCGGATATTTAATAAAGCTTCTTGATGGAAATTAGTTATTATTGAATGAACATTTAATCACATTTGGCACTCAAGGTAAAAGTTCGATCTTATTAGTAAATTGATAGCCGTATAGCTGCTTCAGAATAGATCTGTTTAAAAATAAATGTTTCACAATTACATTCCTTCTGTTACTAAAGAATGTTGTTTATGTTTAGTAAAATATATTATAGTTATACTAAAATGGTCGATAGCTCTTAACGTATTCTCGACACCAATTACTAAATAGAAATTCATATTCGAAATTCCTTTCACGGCAGCTCAAAAGTATGCTTTAGTTTGCATAATGCAAAGCTGAAAATTGCGCATTCCTCTCTCACAAATACACCCACACGCACACACACACACACACACGCCAGCACGCACACTTTAACGGGACAATAAGAAATAAATGAGGAAAGGAGCAGCTCGCGAGTTTTCATTGCAAATTTCAGTTGTGCATTCAACTGATTTGCATATTTGTCATTGTTTGTTGTCATTGTTCTGGCCTACACCCACATCCTGCCCCGCCCACTGCCACCCACCACCCACCACGTGGCACCCACTCAATTTATGTGTTGCATTGTTTATGACAGCTTTATCGCAAATTAATGACATGCGACTGTGATTTATGTGGCCGCTGCAAATATGCCAGACAGAATGTCGCCCTGTTGTCGGACAAGTGACAACAAAGTCAGCCGCCGCCGCCAGAGGGCGCTAATGAGCTTTGCTCTAGCCGAAACTACTTGAAAACTTTTCCATTTAAAGTTTATATTAATGTGAGCAGTATTATTATTATTTTTTTTTTTTTTTTTGACCAGCTGCAACTGGCAATAAATTGTTTGGTTTTTTGTCGGGCGTGGAAAGGGGCAAAGAAAACAAATTTCGCAAGCATGACAGTTGACATTTATGCAGAATTGTTTGTCATGCCGTTGTCTGTACCGCCCGTAACTGAACAAACTTTCCCGGCCCACCTCAAGTGACAGGCCTGGATCCACCCAACGCATCCGTATTGAAGTCCTTGTTTGTTGTCCTGCCAGCATGCCAGCCTGCAAGCCTGCTTGCCTGGCTACTTGCCCGATGCTGGCGACGTAATTTTTATAATGAGAAATTGTCGGCACATAAAATGAAGTCCACGCGATGACAGCTGACAATGCGCGAGAATTGTGCTGGCCCCTTAGCCCCACACCCACTTCCACATCCCTCCAAACAGAACTGCGACGCGACAACTACCCCACTCAGCCCCGCTGGCAACAATTGCTGTTAATTTAAAGCCCTTGCAAATTTCCGCGTCAGTTGCCGAGCGCCTTGTTATTGCTTTTTTTGTACATAATGAGTACGCGGCGTTCGCAAGTTTTATCATACCCGCACCCAAAACTGTAAAGTGCGTGTATATAGTGAATATAGATCATATACGATGTTGATGACGTTCATAAGAAATTCAAAAAAAATCTATAGGGCAGCAGAGTTCTAAACAAATAAAATGTTTTAAGAGAAACGAAATTTTTCCTACAAAAAAAAATATTTAAATTTAGTTTTCACCCTAAATATATATCCTATCTAAGTTAGATTTCAACGAAGAGTATATTAATATTTATAAATTTGTAATGATAGTGATAATGAAACTTACTTCACAATATAAAATTGATTTACATAAAGAAGAATTTGTAAATATATAAATATTTATTTTTGTTCTTTTTAAACCTTGTATACTCACATTAAACATTTCGGTTAACTATAGAATACCTAATGCTTATTTGTATAACAGCAAATATCGTAAATAGATTTCTTAAGATACATTTCACGGAAAATCAAGAGTATTTTCTTGTTGGCTAACTTTTGCTGCCATATTTACCCTCTTTTTGCGTCCCATTGAATCGGACAGGCCTGTATTTATGCGCAAACTTTCTTGATTACAAAGAGCAGCGCAAAATGCGGAGAAGAAGCGGAAAAGAGAGTCAACAAAAAAGTATTTATTTTTTTGTGCCATTCTTGTATTTTGTGTCCAGCGTTTACTTATTTCGGAAAAAGGTTAAGAAAAAAAGTACAATCTTTCAAGGTTCGATGCGCAGAACTTTACCTGAATTTTTTAAGTACATAAGCAAAGGTCAAGCGAACAGTTTATGTACCTGTAAAAATGCCAGCTACTTGATATATAGGTGCATGCATTGTTAAAACGCGATTCTTGCTTTTGCGTGCTTATATCCAGGGCATTTTTGGCTTTTTTACATATTTTTCTTGCTTTTTGAGGCCAGCCATATATTTCAATTAAAGTTGAACATGCAAAGCATAAGGGGAACAAACATAAACAAATGGCCGAAAAAGAATTTTGGCCTTAACTTAAGCAGAGCTGTCCCAAAAATTCAGTGCGAAATTCTTTACGTGCGAACTGAGCTCAGCTCATGCGTGAGCTAATGAAAAATGATTTATATGCGAGCTGCAGAAATGCCTGTGCGATGGCAACAACTTTGCCACTTCGAGAGGGCTCCTTATGCGTGCGACTAACTTGCTGACTTTGCGGTGGCGGCCCGACGCCGCACAAAAGGTAATTAACACGCTGCACAACTGTGGCTAACAACAACAACAACAACAACAAGGGCAAAAGAATGCATAAAGCTGCTTTCCTGGTTCAATGCGCCCGCTGCGGTTGCCAAGTTGATTAGAAAAGAAATGCAAAACCGTTGCTGAGCAATGAAGAAGAGGAAAACTAGTTTTCATAATGGGAAATCGAAGCCCCAATAGTAACAAGCGCAACAAGAACAACAAAAACAACGACTGCAGTAGAACACCCACTGCAATAGAAAGCAACGCTTAAAGTTGGTAAACAAAGTGTGGCCCAAAGCCTTAACAAAGCCAATTGTGTTATGTACTTATTCTTTCATTAGCATTGTTAGCAATGCATAAGCCAAGAGGCAACCAAGCGCAAATAATGCACATGCAGCTAACACGCACACCATCAGATACATTTGCCCCCAAAACAGATGCACAGATACAAATACAACTACAGATACACATGTATATACAGATACAGTTGCAGCTATAGAAAAATACAGCACGTATGTAATTACAAGAATTTTTTTTTTGCAGTTTATAAATATTCAAGCAGAAGTAAATAGAAGTAGCGCATAAAAAGCTAGAGAAAGAAGCTAATATGGGTTCTATGAGTGTGTGTGTGTGTTTGTGTGGAAGGGCTGGTTGCATGCATCCGGCAGATGCGCTTAAACATTGTAACCCCCCCTCCCTCCCAACATATACCCCCCACTCGACGAAAAATGGGGAAGCCGGCAATGCTAAAATGCCACACAAAAGGCGCACAAAAGCAGTCCACAAGCTGCATGAATGCAGACAGAAACCCAAATGCATAGAAGCAAATAAATTAGCAACTAAACTAAAAACAAAGCAAAGTGCCTGAAAGCGACGGTTGGGGGTAGGACCGACGCGTGGGGCTGTGGGGTGCGCGCTTGTTTTGTGCATAAATAGGGAGACAAAAAAATATCTACGGCTGCAATGAAATTATGTACAAATGCTGGGCTCGTGCGGGTATAGAAGACATTCATTCACACACACACACACACACACACACACACACACACACACACACACACACACACACACACACACACACACACATGCACAAAAATGGTTAGGAATTTAATGTTTGTGAGTGTGTGGTGTGCGTGTGTGTGTGGTGTATAGAGTTGTTTGGAGAGTATAGTGCAGGCAGTCTGCACATCTGTTAACTGCGCCCAGCAACACATTTGCACATTTTATTATTAAACAAAAAAATACCTAAAAATAAAACACGCATAGATTGCAACGCAATAGATATACTCTTTACATGAAGCTTATGTGGTTTACATACCTTACAGCCTTAGCGATTTGTATTCGCTGTAAGGCCCTGCGGCAGGGCATCAGTTGTGCTTTAGAAATAATGTGTGCCGACTTTTATTAACATCCATGGATGCATGCAGCTAAAACAGCACTCATTATGCGGCACCACGATGCGTCGTATATTAAAATTAACATGAAGCTGCTTTTGTTTTTCTGCTCTTGATTCTCCTTCTTTTGTTATTATTTTTTTGTTTCGCGCTAAAGAACCAAAATTGCCACACAAAGCACGCGGCTGTTGTTGTCGGTCTGCCACTTGAGTGATTTTCAATATGAAAATGCATGCGAAGGGAGCTGACAGAACAGACAGAGCGAAAGACATGCAGACAGCCAGGCGATTGGGGAGGGGGCGAAATGGGCGGTATTGCTGCATGCTTCGGTGAATTTGAGCTGCAACTGCAACATGGTGTGGCAACAAAGGCAGCTGTAGCAACGGACTGCGGCTTACAGACCAAACAAGTGTACACACACTCGCACACAAATATGTATCTATACATACACATATGTAGGTGTGTGTGATATATAATAACATGTCTTATTGTCAGTCGCCCGAACGTGAACTGTTATATATAAGTCAGGCTTAATTAATTGCTATAAATAAGCCTTTGAATACTGGCATTTGTACTATGGCCAGCAGACAGCTTATGCAAAACGCATTTTTTTCATTATAACTATCTAATTTTGAACAAACATGCAACACGATGTGGCAAATACTTAAATGCTAACATGAATGCCACAACATTGTTTGCAAATGCGTCTGGTTTAAAGTAACTTATCAACCTTAGGCAAGACTTTACGAATAGCTAAAGGCAACGACATCGAAACGAGATGGTCTATGGATAAACGAGCTGGTACGTTATATTTATGTGCTACAAGATAGGATATACCGTTAATATAGATGATGTGTGCGTAACGATAAATCTTAATATTTATCTACTTCGTGCTCGTTATTAGCATCTGGCTCCTTTGAATATATTCTGCATAGAATGTATACACAATGTGTATAAAATATATATTTGGAAACGGTGCCTTGTGATTTTTTTAAATAATTTAAATCAAAATCGAAAATATTTCATTATACTTAATTTGTATGAAAGAAATAAAAATGTATTTATAGTTTACAAATAAGTCTTTGTTGCAATGATGCGTACATAAGGCAAAATAAATTGTCCAAGTTACTAAACAATCAGTTATTAATTTATTTCTATTTTTTGCTCCCTTCTATATGCGCACAGTTTAAAGAAAATAAAACCAATTAGAATTCGTAAACAATTCTGAGTTTCAAAATTTGCATCTGACCTGCAATTAGACATTTTTCCTGCACAAAAACAGTTGCATTACTTGATAAAGAAAATAACATCGGCAAGGGGCGCAAGCATGCAATATATGCTGACCATTCCAATTTATATGTACATAACAAAATAAACAAAAACTTTGCTGATTTCATATTTATGACTAGCCCTAAAAATATATATTCAAATTGATGCAGCAGCCGAAATTGTATTTGCAAACAAGACTCAACCGAAAAATGTACTAAGCCTTGACCCCCTTTTTGCATCTGAAGCTAGATGATAAATTTATTATTTATTTGAGAGATTTCTTGCATAGAATTAGATGTTCGGTATTTATTATTTTACAATTTTTTTCTTGGGAACAGAATTTACAAATGTAAATTCAGATTGGGCTGGCAAAATTTGAAAACCCACACAAATTCAATTGAAAAACATATTAAAAATAAAATGAATAGAAGAGAAACATTTTTCTTCAAATGGTATATTTTTATGTATATAAATAAGAGCAGCTGCAGAGCCTGGGTAATGTGTAGAATATTGTTCTTAGCTTAGCTTGAATTTTCAACTAAATATATGTGTATATGTTTTACATGTAGATTTCCTTTTTATTGCTGTTTTTGCCATGTTTCATGCCAGGAGTCAACCTCAACTCATTACTACTCAGCTTTTTTGTCCCTACTTGGGTCATGTTGCAGCCTTCTGTTGCACACGCACTTGACTTGCAAATGCTTTTTACAGATGCACCACCCTGCAATGCTAAGTAGCAGTGAGCTTAATTAAATTAAACGCACACACACACACAGACTCCTATGAATAGACATTAGGTATGCGTTAAAATTTAAGTGGCTTACACGAGCGTGTCATGTACACATACTTGAGCAGGGGCCAGGACGACGCCTTATTTGCCACTTTTGCATATGTATGACATAATTAGTGTTATAATAAAACCAACACACACACACACACACTCACACACAGCCACTCCTAGCTCTGAAGTGGCAAAGTTAAAAAATTGCTGTGAACAAAATTTTTCTTTTGCCTGTCGCTCATTTGAAATGGTAATAAGAAGTCGTTCATCTACATATTCTCTAGAGATTCTCTTTTATTTTACATAGATACTCTTTCGCCAACATTTTACTGCGACTCCGAGTTATTTTTGCATATTTTTCATGTTGTTTTTTTTTCTCATTCTCTTTGCAGTAAATTACTTAAAAATACATTAAAAATGTACAACAAACTTCTTTAGACGCCAAACAAAACGAAATAAAGGGTAATTTTCCACTGCAAAAGCAAAAACAAAAAAAGGTGAGCCAAAATAAATATAATAATATTATAATTAATGAATGCTCAGGTAGAAACTGAAATGATTATGTTTTATTTACATACTATGCTCGTGTTTCTGTGGTTTGTTGGTTAAGTTACAAAAAATAAACTATATTATTTATTAAACCTAAATAAATAAACACGCAAAATTGGTAAAGAAAATAAAATGTGGTTATAACAAATGTATACATGCGCTGTTCCTGTACAAATAAAAACTTAAAATTCTGTTAAATGAAAATTATATAATAAGCAGAAAGTGGACAAAAAAAATACAAATTAACGAATGGTTTTTTTTTACAAGAGAGAAGCTAAAGTGAATTTGAATCCCTTTAACTGTTCCAAAGCAACGGCATGCCAGACTTTAATTCAGCATGGATTGGATATGCGAAGTGTGAATATCAGCTGTAAATTATGCAATGAATACTCCAGAGAGCTCATAACTTTTATCACTCACTGTCACGCGCGCGCACACACTAAGAAACACACGTATATCTGCTTATACAGACACATGTATATATTTGAGTATATCATATTTTTGTCATATGCAACCGCGTGGCATACAAAACAAAAACTACTCTGACCAACCTTTTTGTATATGTTTGTGTGTGCATTTGTGTGTGTGGGTGTTGCAAACAAAAATTATTCTTTCCCTTTGCTGCAACAGGGAGATAAACTTGCCCAACAATTTATATTCTTTGGCGTGGTCCACACATACATACACACACAGACACACACAACCCCACAAAAAATCAAATACACGCATACCGCCTGCGGCATGCAACACTTTTTTGCGCCTCTGTGTGCGTTTGTGCCCCAACAGCAACCCGCAAATAACATTGCTGCAACACAAAAAATAAAAAAGACAAAAAAAAATACACTCAAGTGCTAGACAAATTATGCGTCAAGTGCGATCCTGCGGCTCAAAGAGCTGAAGAATTTAATTAAATTTGAACAAGGCCAGCAACAAAAAGAGTGTATCAGCTTGCAGAGAACGAATAACAGATACTCTGTGCTGTACTGTATTTAAAATGAATATACAAATGTTGTTATATAGGATATAATTAATATAAATCTCAGTTCCCTTTACGTTTGTGGTCAGTAAATCTATTTATATATTTTAAATATGTAACTGGAAGTAATGTTTATCCTTTTAAAACGTTATTATGAATTGACATAATAAAATTGTCAATGAAGCTTCTATAATCGCTGAGAATGAATACCCGATTATCTGAAATCGTGTAATACGAAATAAATAATTCCAGTCGCTTTGATTTTAGAGATACATACATTTATATAAGATATTTGGAAAGTCTGTAATACGCTACCCTCTTATTCGCCCTGTGTTGGTGCAGGGTATCAAAAGTCAACAAACTGCAACGAACTGAATGTTACATTTAAGAGCTTTTCGGACAACTGGCCACTATTTGTGTGTGCAAGTGTGTGTTTGTGTATGTGGCTTTTGTTCTGCGAAAGATGCCCACTTAATTGAATTCCATCAGATAGATGGCACTGACAAAAAAAAAAAAAACCAAAAAAAGAAAACAGGGCTGGGGTTTTTCCATAAGGACAATTGCATTTGCCATTCACTTTGGCATAGAATTAATCAACGTGAACTCAACTCAACTCAACTCAACTTGCCGTAGTTTATTTGATTTAATACACATTTATGGCATAAATAATTACATTTATTTATTTCTGCACAATAAAATGTGAATTTTAATGCCGTTCGCTACATTAAAATCAACTGACACATATATGCATTTTGCCATGCCACATTAACCAGATAGTCTGATTGTACAATAAATACCATAATTTAATTGCTGATTATGGGTGGTGCCACGCCCATGCATCCGAAATTATGCAAAAATTACAAACAAGCGACTGCAATTAAAATTAAAAATTAACAAAATATTTGCCATTAAATATGCGAAGACACACACCGACACACACACAAACACACACACACAAAATTAACGCCCATGCACTGGGACAGCAGATTCAACAACTCATTAAATTTACATTTGCATATGAAATAGTTTCAACACGCAACAGCGAGCCACACAACCACCCACACACACACCCCTCCTCCTTCTGTATCCCGCCCAGCAGCGGGCTGCTAATTAATGCAACTGTTGGTGGCAACAGGGGCAAAAGCCTGATCCTGCAACTGAAATGTTTAGCACATGTAAATGATGTGAGTGTCCAAGTGTGTGTGTGTGTGTGTGTGTGGGTTCAAGGCATTTTATTATGCTATTTTAAAATTATATGCGTATTTACCAGAATGTCTATGACATATAAAATATAAATTTTTTGTTGGCTGTCAAATGTGTCGCCGGCAGCAGGCAGCGGAGCGTGCAACTGCCGCATGGCTTCTACCATTTTGTGGCAACCAATTAGGCCAAATTGTGTGCTGGCTTATACTGTATGCGCATGCATGTAAGTACGTAAGCATGTGTGTGTGACATTATGGCGTTATTGCAATTTTTTGGAACAAATATTAAAATGTAATTAAAAGGCCGTCGCCTGCTCGATGCGAATGTGCGTGCAGCTGAGGAAATGGCGGGTAACTGTGTATTATATAATTAAGCAGCAGCATTGCAAAATATTTGGTGTTTAATTTCGGTATGCACTTTATGCAACAAACTGTTAATTGTGCTCTTAAATATGCAAAATGTATAAATGTATTGTATACTTTGTTATTGTTGTTTGCTTTAACAGCCGCGCACGCGATTATTATGGCTTCGATTTGTAGCTTACACATTTTTTCAATAGTTTTTCCTTTTACACAGCGCTCGTCAATACATTTTCATTCATTGCATGGAAAATTGCTGTAGTTGTACGTGTGTCAAGCGCTGCGCGTAAAGTGCACTTTACAAAATTTTCGCGATTTTATGGCAACATTTCAGCATTTCATTTGAACCCAAAGGCCATATAACACTTCCCCAGCCCCAAAAACAGCGAATGCCTGCCCGGCATTCTGCGCCAAGGTTATAACTTCTTTTTATTTACTTTCTTTTATTTGTACTTTGATTTAATGGCTATAAAAAGTAAGACGGAAAAGCGTGGCAAAAGCGTGCTTCAAAAATAAAATACGAAATCTCAAACGCACGCTGTGAATTTCAATACGCACCACAGTGCGTATACACAATGTCACTGCCAGCACAATTTTAAATTTTATTATATTTTTTCATGTGGGCTGTTTTTTTCTTTTTTCTTTGTCTCATTCAACTTAAACTGGCTGCGGCGTTGACCGCTTAAATTATTTGCTATTGAAGCAAGGCCCCAAAAGTATGCAACCATTTTTGATTTATGCCCAACGCCCTGCAGTATATATGTGTGAGTGTCAGTGCGTGTGTGTCACCACTTTACGCGGTCCAATACAGTATAAATACATAAATTGAAATGAAGTGCCAGCCACTTTTGTGCGCATTTCAGAGATTTTAATCTTTATTTATCGCCTCTGCGTCCATGCGGCGATATGTTAAGCAGCAGCCACATCAATGATAAATGTTTATGTCTATATAAGTGCGTAACGCACATTCCCACACACACATACTCACATTCATAGCATAATGCACTTACGTACATACGTACAGCCTGTCCATATTTATGCATTTTTAATGCACAGATGTAAACATTTATAAATTGAGCCAAACAAAAAAACGCTTTCCACAGATTCATATGCATTTTTGAGCTTTACTTAAAGTGAAACAATTTGAAAAAAAATTTCAAAAATGCCTTTACTGTTTTTTTTTTTTATTTTTTGTTTGTTTTAATCTCCATTGATTTTGGCACTTTCCGCGCCTGACACGACGCCAATCGACAAGCGTTTCGCTGTGCTTGTTGGTGTTAGTACAATATAAATAACCGGAAGCTTCTGCTATTTACGTTTACTTGAGTGTGTGTGCGAGTGTGATATATGTGTGTGTGTTACGTGTGTGTCAGACCGACGCTTACACATCCGCCGCAAGGCACAATCAGCGCAAATATGCACATATAATCCAAGGCAGCACATAAATATTCCATAATATGGGCATTTAAAATATTGCAGAACAAGAAATGATAAATGCGTGACTACGAGATACCCTAAAGTAAGTCATAAGCGTATTTCAAAAGACTTATCAAAAAACCTAATAAATTAAATAAGCGAAAAGTTTTTGAATTCAATTAAAAAGAATACTATAAATAATTAAAATAACTAACTTAAATATTAAAACTAAAATAAAATCGAACTTAATCGAACTTCTGTGTTTAACTTTATTAAAATCAAGTTCGACTAGAACTTCCCTTTCAAATCCAGCATTTCTTTTACTATTGAAGGGTATGCACGCGCAGTGCATTTTTCCGTTAATTATTTATTAATATTTCAGTGAAAACAGGCTTAATAGAATCCAAGCCAAAATGAGGCAATAAGATGGCAATTGGCTATTGGCCTTTGCCCAATAACCCTAATGGCTCTTAAAAGCTGTCAAAACTGTTGCCAGACTTAATTACTCGGCAACTTATTTTGCCCGATAGCTGCACTTAGCCAACTTGTTACTAGCAAGCAAATCGTGTGCATTTGTAAATAACAAGCGCAACAAAATGCGCGCAATTAGCGCTATAAATGGGGCCCCGAGACTTTCAAGGAAGATGCGCTGCAGTTAAGCCAAACCCATTTAAGGTCCCAATGCTGGGCACAGAACGCCAAACTTTAAACGTGACTCACATTTCAAAATATATAAGAACTACGGCTACTTATGCTTATGTACATCCATACATACATCTATCTGCTTACTTATGTATGTATGTGTAGCATGGAACAATAAGCCTGAAGCTGTGGACCCGCGAATTAAACTGCATGCAGCTCGTGCAATAAAACAAAGCGCAAATTATGAGGGCCGGACAATGGACAATCGCAGACAAAGGAGACAAACGGAACGAGTAGGAATGTTGTGGACTGTGTGTATGCGACTAGCAGATGCCCTGTATATTCAAGTTAAAAATTGTAAAAGTTTAATTATGTTTTAACATAGTTATCAAAAAGAATATGAGAGCAAATTCGGCAAATTCCATAGCCCTAATAAACTCTGATATTAAAGATGTAGGCCCGCCAAAACTTCAAAGATAGTACCAAACTTGTTTGCAGAGTCGAAGATATTTTTTCCAGCCTGTTACAAAAGCTCTCACAGTAAATCATGTCCTTTTCAAACACATTCCATGGTCACAGGGTATTCAAAAAAAAGAAGCGAAATAAACAGAACTCAAGAAAGCATAAAAGCGCGCAGAGAACGCGCTCTGGCAGCTGGGTGCGCATTGCGCAGTGCCCAGTGCTCAGTGCTGTGGCCACGACAAAATTAAGTAGTTGTAGAACCAGTCCCTGAAGATTGAAGACAGCGCTACACCCAAAGGTGGCGTTCGCGAAGTCTCCGTCATCCTCAGCGTTGTCATCGTCTTGGCTGCTGCTGCTGCTGGCATTCGTAATTGAAGAGTACGCGCAGTGCGTTGCGCTGTGGTGCGGTGTCCCCTGGCAATCAGGCCAAGTTGGTCCCGGCCACACTTCTTGGCAGGTTGGCATTATGCTGTAATATTTACAATAAGCGCAGAAGAGCCACTGCCCTCGGCGTGGCTACACTTGCATAATAAACTGTTGTAGGCAATGGGCGACATTTTCATTTGGACATTGAATACTGGACAGACCCATCCACTCTGCAGGTCTATTATTTTATTTCTATTTCTATTTTGCTGCCAGCTTCGAGTTGTTTATTTATGTGAATGACTGTGCGAGTGCGTGCATGTGTGTGCGTGTGTGTGGTACTTGCACATAAATTACGAGCGCTAAGCTGCTTAAGAGCAGCGAGAGGATTGATAAGAGGAAACTTTCCTTAACTGGGAGTGGCTGGAGTAAATGGCAAGTGACTGACCAGCTGACGCTTAAGGAAATGCCTAGCTGGACAAGATGAGTTGGGGTCCAGCTTAAATTGGAGTTGAGTTGAAGCTATGAAGATTAAGAAGCAGCAGAAGCCATAAAATGGATTAGTATTGAACTATTGAAAGATTCATCGCCAATTATTACAAACTTTAATAAAGATTCCGCTTTCAGAGGAATAATATTAAATTCAGCAGCTCCCTAGAAAATCATTGAGCTTTATGTTAGCTTAATTGTATAATAAATGTAGCATCCCAGTGGAACTTGAGCTTTAAGTGAGCTTTTTTGTATTTTGTAAATCTTAACTTATAATTCTTCTTTATAGACTTTGAGCTTTAATTAAGTTTAATTTTAAGCTTTAATTTTTACTGTACTCCGATTCCAAATTTATTCTGTTGAAGTGTGAGCTTTCAGAGAGCTCAATCGGATTGACAGAACTCATAATTCTGGCTCAGTCTAGATTTAAACTGCAAGTTTTCAATTTAAAGGTATTGATCTTTGATTGGGCTTTCCTGTACTCACACAATCAATAAGCTTAAGCGCACTTCGATTAAAGCTCCTGAAAAGTTTTATGCTGTATCTTAAAATTACTCTAATGAAAAGATGCTGAAAGCGTATGCTTCCAAACTTGGACAAAACAAAAACTTTTGTGGCTAAAACTTGCGCTCCACTTGAATGCCGAAGTGGAAATCAATTTTCGTTAAATGTTTGCGCTGCCGCTAAAACTAAACAAGGCAAAAGACAGCCGGCAGGCAACCTAAGTAGTGCGTGGACAGGAAGTGCTCAGGATAAGGCGTGAGGGAAGGCGGATGAGCATGAAGCGTGGTGAGGACGCTGCTAGACAAGTCGACCGCAAAGTATCCATTTGAGTGACTTTGCTTAGAGCTGAACTGAGTAAATAACAAGCCAGTCGCATGGCCCGCGCTCTGGTGAGACCTAACCGCGTTGGGTAAAGCAACAAGAACAGCAAGTATAATAATAATAAAAACGTCAACAGGCTGGACAACAATGGAGGCCCATTAAACTCAAATGCGTCACGCACACGGGACAAAAGTGAGTGGAGCCTGCGCCAAGGGCTTCCAGCATGGGGGCAGCTGTTGCCTCATGGGTTACGTTTAAAGTTCAGGCTCAACAAGTTCCTTCATTTATCTTGAGCACGAGCGCATTATGCAAAAACTTGGCAGAAACTTATAGACGACAACATGATTAACGGACAAATGACATTACAAAGCCTTTCACTTGGCGACTGCTCTCGCTCTCTGTGTGTCTCTCTCTCGCTCTCTCTGTGTCTCTGTTGAATGCCTTTTTCTTTTCTTTTCTTTTTAGCCAGAGACAATGCGCTGCCTTTCAGGCGGCAGCCCTTCGCTGTCGAGCATACGCAAATCGGGTCTTAACCCCATTTTTTTTGCATCTGCTAAGCCTTAGCTGCATGCAACTTGAACTCTTGCTGCTATCTTTGGCTTTCAGCGCAAGTTCTTGTTCAATCTCTATCTCTCTCGCTCAGCTGGTTCAAGTAATGAGCGCCTGAATATCCCACGGCTTTGTCGCTGGCTCTTTGAAGTTGGGCTCTGGTGTTGCACAGCTCATTAGATGCCTGGTAAACACGGTGGTGCAGCAGATCTCATTAACAGCTAGCGCAGCTAAATAATATTATAATAAAAACTACTTAAAGTATGAGCACAGCAAAACTGAGCAACTGCCTGATACCCTAATTTTACCGAGATATAAATATATTTTATAAATTTCATTTGGTTTTGTTTTTGGCATAAATAATTTTAAAATATAATATCTGTATATATACTCTTGGCCTGATTTAAAGATAACATACGTAATATACCTGTAAAAATTTAAGAACAAAGAGTATACAATGCATGCAGAACTTTTGTAGTCTTAGCCCGTTCTTCATTGTATCCCATGATGCAGGCCCAACACAAGGCTGTGCTCGTAAGAAAAATGATTGCGAAAATGTTAATATGAGCATTCCATGAAGGGGCAGAGAACTCCCACTGCAAGCAGCGCTCCGCTCTGCGACGCTGTTCCGCACGAACACTTTGCCCAACCGCAGTAGGCTTGAGTGCAAATTGCACTTCGGCTCGGAGACGTTATAGCGTAAGCAGCCTGTAGTGATTTTTAGTCGTGCTTAGTCTGGTGGACTTCGATTACAGCCACAAGAGCAACACCAGCAGCAGCAGCAGCAGAAGATGCTACGAACAAGCAAACTATAATTGGGTTCGATTTTCAAATTTATTCGACTGTGAATCAAAGACAGTAAAATTTTCGGGAATCTATACATCTGCATTCATATATGTAAAGCCGATTAAATATCGTGTTTTGCGCAGACTTCATGTATTAAGCAACCGCAACGGCTTGATGCTAAGTTTAGTGGAGATATTGTTGTTGTGATTTGTTCAATTAGCCAAAGGCATAATTGTCCTAATTAATTGTTAATTTGCTTTGAATCCTTGTGCTAAATGGCGCATTAAAAGGGATTAGCATGGCTTTCGTTAAAGTTGTGCTCACTTTGGATAATAAACAAAGAGCAGCATGTGAAGGCATAAGGCTTAGATATATCACACTACGAAATTCCAATGTGTTTCAACAATTCATAAAATTAAAAAAGATGAAATTCCTTGTCTCACATATTTTAAGAATTTTTTTCTTTTCTGTCATGTCAATTTGCAAATAAATCTGTATAAGCAGAGCAGATTTATATACAAAACTTATCAAAAGCAAAAAAAGCGCTTCAGCCTTTAATTCCTAGATTCTGTTATTATTATATATTTCTTATAGAAATGTTTTCCCAACAAGACTTAAAACTGCATCCCAAATCCAGAGTTTAATGTCTAATGTGGGGATTTTCTTTTGAAAGCTTTGGGCATAAGCTGCAACATTTAAAAACTGAAAACATGTTTGTCAGCTGTTTGTTTATTAAATGTTTATAGATCATGCTTGCAACGCCCTTTTCAATATAAGCTGTACCATATGAATCCTGCCTTTGCTCGAGTATTTGCCAATATCGAGAGAGTTGCATCGACGCGTGCAACCCAAACCCAATAAGCAACACAGCTATTTACTCAGCGCTTCAGTCATAGCAATACGAATATACTCTCGTACAAGTACTTATGTTTCTGAGCCACCCCCGGAAAACCCACCCCCAACCCCCTATGGGCAGCTACGCTCTATGTAAACATGTCCCAGCTGCCAGTTTGGCACTTCTGTGTACACAGAATTGTTGGCCATGTGTTTGCCGGAGAAACGTTGTAAACCACGTTGGGCGCCATAAACATTGGCTCACAACTTGCTAAAGTTTCCAAGTATTGAAATCTTTTGGCTGGCTAGGCACACACACACACAAACACACACAGAAACCCACACACATGAAAGAAACGTTGACTGTGCCAACTATAAGATACAAAACCACAACCGGGCAAAGAGCAGTTGGCCAGCAACTGGAAACTTACTACCAATGTGGGCAATGGATTGTATATGCGGGTGTACGTGTGTGTGCATACATGCACATGCGTCTGCCTATGTGTGGCAGAGTATGTGTAAGAAGTTGTAAAAGTATTTTATTGTTTTTTGCAGTTCGAAATTTTTTAATAAGAAATTATTAAACAACTTGTAGTTTATTTGCTGCTGTTATTGTTTCTCTCTGCCCTACAGCAGTGCGAGTGTGTATGTGGGAGTATGTTTGTGTGTGGAAGTATATGTGTGTGTGTTGGAGTATGTGTCTGTGTGTGGGGCGTGGCAACGATGCTTCAACAAGCCGAACAGTTGCTGCGCTGCGCTCGCCAACAATTGTGGTAATTAGTCAACTTGATTGATGAATGCGTTTGCTACAGGCGCCTCACAATTGCTGTAGCATACTTTTGAGGGGCGGGCAGAGTGTTGGGTGGGGCGGGGTCGGACGCACAACATGACAAGAAATTGGAAAATTGGAAAATTCTGTGAAGCGCGCGAGCGCACAGAAATGGAAATGTCAACGTCATTAAAAGACGAAGGCATTAAAACACTTTGCCTTAATCCAACTGTCAGGCATTCAGAAATTTAAGCATTAAATCGCATGCCTGAAATTGTTTTTCCTATACCCTGTAGTCATTAAAAGTGCGTGAAAAATAAAGGGTATAATAAGAAGGTTGCATGGTATATGTATGGATGTTATAGACGAAAGAGAGAGACATTTGATATAAGAGTTCAGCTTATCGAAAAGAAATGAAATTAATATTAAACCAAAAAATCTCGATTACAATTATAAATATTTGTTAGTTATTTGCATATTAACATGTTAATCACTTTTGGTGATGTGTTAGTAGGGTATCTACTAGTCGAGAACAGTCAACACAAACACTCTCACTTATTGGTCTTGTTGCTATTTTTGCTTGCAGTAATAAAGCGCACCGCAGGCATGCGAAAGCCAATTTTCCAAAGCGCGCTGCGGGCGGTGCGACTATTTAATAGCAGCCACACACACACATACACGCACTCACCCACATGCACACACTCACACACATGTATGTTTGCATACATTGAAGCACTTTGTAGAGCGTCGGCAATAAAAATCCAAGTCTGTAGGCAACCTGGCGTCACCTGGCACGACACCGTGCCCCGCCCCGCATCGTTGCGGCTCAACTCAACTCAACTCAGACTTCCTTCTGCTCCCCCGGCCCCCTCCTACCAAGTCTCATCATGCGCTGCGGTTGTAATTTAGTGTGCCTAATGAATTTAGTACCGTTACATACCGGAAAAGAGCACGTGAGTGCAAAAATGCGCACTCTAGCTGGAATCTCCACACGTGTGCGAGTGTGTGTGTGTGTAGCCGTATGTATGTATTTGTGTGTGTGTAAATGTGTAAGAAATCTGCGCGTTGGCAAAACTTCGTTAACCTTTATTAACGACTCGAACTGTGAATAGGGTAGGGAGCGAGCGAGCGGGTTGCCAGGGTTAGCGTCTAATTAAAACAGACAAATGTGAGCAAAAAGAGGAAGAAAACAACCAACCAGGCCATATGACTTTATAATATTGTGTGTGTCTGCGTGTGTGTGTCTGCGTGTGTGTCGTTTAAAATTAACAATTATTTTTAATTGCCAGCCAGGATCAAATGAGGTGTCGATGGGGCAGGCTACCGTTGCAGGCTGAAAATGAGGCCAACTTAATTGGCAGCCTGAAAGTGGGCTTTCAATTTCTATACACACACACACAGACACACACACACACAGACACACACACAAATTGCTTAGCTCAGGCCTCATTAAATATTATCCAAGTTGTTATTGTTACTTTGCCCGTTCTTGAGCTAGTTCAACTTACTGCCAATTGGCTGAACATTTTCGAAAAACTTGTCAACAAGAATTCGCTTAGATTAGATTGCAGGAAAACAGGCACTGAGGCATATCAATTGAAAGCAGTAGCAGCAGCAGCATCATCAGCAGGAGCAGGATGAGGAGAAATCGCAGCTAGGAGCAGCTCCTGTTGGCCATTGTTGGTTATTTACACGGGCAGCGTAGCATAAAAGTTAAAAGTAATTTCCTTAAGTGAATATAAATGTTTAAAATCTAGGCAAGAATAACAACAGAAGCAACTGCCCGCTCGGCCTGGCAAGCGTCGCCTGTTTAGATAAGCCAGGCCAAATTTAAAAGCAAAAACAGTGCCGTGTGGCCATAAGGCTGGGTTGCCAACGACCAAAGGACGGGGCACTAGCTGTTATTTCGACTCGGTTAACTTGGCCGCCAGCGGGCGAAAAGTGCTTAAAGTTTTATGCGAAATAGAAGTTGGCTTTACAAATATTCAGCAGAAGCAGCAGCAGCAGCCCCCGCTAACCCAGCACCTTGCACAAATACAAACACATATCTATACACATCCATCTATATCCTCGCTTAGCCGGGGCTATGCTAAAATCAGGAGTTGAGATTTAAACGGATTGTGGCACACGCCGCTTGGGCATTGCAATTGGCTGTACAACGTATCGTATACTCAATGCAACCAGTACGTGTTAACGCTGCCGCCTAATGGCTTAGCTTCATTGGGGACGGCACTGCAAATCGGTAAATAGTTGCTGAGAACTACCTCATCCGATTAGCACTTAAGCCAGCTCCACCAGCAATAGTATTAAAAGCTAAGTGCAATCAATTTGGTGAACAAAAACTAATAGTTAAGTCGGCTGGCAAATAAATCTAAATCATATTAAAAGTGTTTAAAAGCCAGCTGCGCCTAAAGGTTGAATCTTGCCAAAGTTGTTTTGATCGTTGGCCTATTTGGCTTGATTTTTAAACTATAAGTTAAACCTTTAAAACACATTAAAGCTTTTGATGGAATTGTGTTGAGCAGAAATAATAAAGCAAAACTTAATTAGCTCTACCTTAAGCTCATTGCATATTAAATGCTTTTGAATTAACTGTGTTGAGTAAAAAAACTAAAGCTCCCCTGCAGCGATTAAATCGTTACTATAACGTACGTGTTAAACGGCTTCAGCTTAAGCTTAATATCAGGAAAAAGCTTTTTAATTTACTGAAAGCTTTAGCTGGAATTCAGTGCGTTGAGTATTAATAAAAGAACCTTACAACTAATTAAGCACGTATCAACTGAAAGATTCAAATATTACGAGTTCACTATATATGAAGAGCTTTTGAATTAAACTTGTTGGGTATAAACAATAAATCTCACTTATATTCTGTTAATCGTATACAATAATATACATTTTAACTAATAGCTATGAGAATATGAATAACGTGCTTTTTAAGCGCCTGAAAGCTCTCTTAAGTAAATTATAAAAAGGTTACTTCAAAATTGAATCTCTTATAATATACCAAAGAAATTAAGAAGCTTCGTTCGAGCTTTCATTTTATAAGCTTTACAATTAAATGAACATTTTTAAAAGCTGTTTAAACTCATCCCATTGATTGGTGGAATAATCTCCTTTACCTTTAACATTACAAGTATTTAAAATATTTCACGAGAAATCAAAAGGTGGCCAAGCGTAGAAAATGCACTTGCAAAAGGAAATTCAATATCTGTAATTATAATTATTTACTTTGCCCGAGGCGCCAATGAAAATTTCATCATTGTTGTAGGCTAATTAAAAGCAAATGGCAAGTAAATTGTTCGCCTGCGGGCGGCGAACTCACAGCAAAAAGTCACCAAATTGGAAATCAAATTACAGCGCGTATAATTTAATTGGCTTATCAAAATTTCATTCAAAAGCAGCTGTCGTAGGCAGCAAAATTATGGCGTCAGACCCGAAAGCGTCGGCTAAAAGCCGAAATGCAGCTAACTGAAAGCCAACTGGCCAAAAACAAATGGCCAAGTGAAGACAGCGAGAGGACAACAAGAAGAGCAGATGAAAAGTTTTAATTGAATTCCCTTTCAAAAATCTTTCTAATGGGCACAATTTAATTGTCAACAGGACCAAAGTCCTTCGGCCGCCTCAAAGTTGCTTAAAGCTTTAAACGACACTCGAGTGCATGACAAATTCATTAAATGCACAAAGCTCCCGTAAAGTGCACGTCGCCCACACGGTAGCCAAAAGAATGAAAACCCAGTAACATTTTACAACATTTTATACACTCCCTGACCGTAATTACACCACAGAGTTGCCAAAGAGAGCTCGTGGAACCCGGTCTGGGGATGCGGCTGCTGCTGCGGCTGCGGATGAAACCCGCTTTCCAAAAGGTTTTCAGGTGTGATTACTGAAGGTGCGTGGGGCTGTGCCAGACACATAATGCAACATTACAGGGGCAAACGAGCAAGGTAAGGATGCATAGCGCCGACTCCTCACAGGCCCTCTCACATGACCAGCTCATTTGTACTCTCCTTTGTGGAGCAGATGAGTTGTTTTCGTCCTTTTCTCCAGCCAGCTGCTGCAGCTGCTGCTGCTGCTGGACTTGTCGTTCACAACTGACGCGACAGTCATTCCATCCATCACATGCCACAATTAAATTGAAATTCTCTTTTCGTCACACGCGGCCTATGTGTGGAGCCTTTGCTTTATGCGTCGTCTATGAGGGCTGCCTCGATAAAGGGCGTTACTTGAATTATGAACTGTGAGAACTTTTAATAAAGTTTATTTTTCCATTCATTTTTCGAAAAGAAAAATCATTCAAAATAGTCAATAATTACCTTTATCTGAAATAATGGTTTATATTTGGAGTGTCAGGAAAAACCTTCTACATTTTAATCAAGAAAACTTTTTGTGGCAAAGAAAAAGCCGCCTTATGGGAATATATTTAAGGCTTGAGAAGGGTAACATATGAATTGCGGCGTTGGATCAATAAGGTTTATTACCAAAAAATTACAACCCCGAAATATTAAGGCATACAAGAATAAGAATTTATCTTTATTGCTAACTGAGCACTTTAGCAACAAACTACTTTGAAGGAATATTTATGCTGTGGATATGTTAAGGCCAGCTTTTCTTTAGGTTCGCCTGCTATAAGAAAGCAGGCATAAATAAAAGTTGCTAAAATTCATAGATAAAATTAGTCTTCATATTAATAACGCATTTTTTTAATAAGAAAAACACATTTTTTGTTCTGCTTTCAGCCTGTGAAGGACAACAAGTGCAACAGGATGCGAGCCGTAAGCGCAGCAGCGCCCACATTGCTGCTGGTGGTGTTTCTCCAGGCTCTCAACTGGCAGCTGGGCGTGGCCGTCTTTGGGCGCGACGATTGCCGAGATCTGACCATCTCGTCTTGCGAGTGCGCACCAGCTCTGTCCGAGTATGAGCTCAACTGTCCCGGCAATAGCTACAATCCCAAGTTCAAGATAACCATACGACCCGGCTCGACGGTGCAGATCGAGTGCAATCTGACGGATGCCTCGGAATACAAGCAGATGCCGCAGCTGAAAATTGGCAGCATCGATATGGTGCAGATCAGGCGCTGTCCGCTGCCCTATCACACGCCGATAGCGGGCATTATGGATCATCTGGGCATCAAGGACACCAAGGTGCTCATCTTTGAAGGCAACGATCTGGGCATGAATGTCACTCGCAAGCACCTGGAGCGCCTACAGAATCTGCAGCGGCTGCGCTTTGCCGCCCGCCGCTTGCCCTACGTCCCGGAGGATTTGCTGCGCGACATGCATCACCTGAACTGGCTGGATATGCGTGCCGCCAATCTGGGTGAGCTGCCTGCCCGGCTGTTGGCCAACATGGAGAACTTGCAGTTTCTCGAGCTGGGCAGCAACAATCTGAGACAGCTGCCACGCGGCCTCTTTCACAATCTGCACAAGCTGCTGCACCTGAACCTGTGGAGCAATCAGCTGCACAATCTCAGCAAGCACGACTTCGAGGGCGCCACCTCCGTGAGGGATGTCGATCTGCATAACAATGGCATTGTTCAGCTGCGGCCCGATGTCTTTGCCTTGCTAACCAATGTCACAGAGATCAATCTGAATGGCAACAACTTCCGCTCGCTGCCCGAGGGTCTCTTCGAGCACAACCAGAAGCTACAGCAGGTGAAGCTGCAAAACAATCGCGTACCCCTGCCCACGCTGCCCGCTCGCCTCTTTGCAAACCTGCCCGAACTGCGCACCCTGTACCTGCGCTGTGAACTAGAAACAGTCTCTGAGGATCTCATAGAGAACTCGACGGCACTCACAGACATCTCGCTGATGGATAATCTGCTAAGCACTCTGCCCGTTAAGCTGCTGGAGCATCAGGTGAATCTGGTGAATTTGGATTTGCACAAGAATCGTTTGAGCCATTTGCCCGACGGCATCTTTAACTATTTGTCCAAGTTGGAAAACTTAAATCTGGCTGAAAATCAACTCACCGAAATTTCCAGGTAAGCTAAACAGTAAACGATTCCCAGAATACTTGCTTAAAATTGTACTTAGAAATTGGATTAATCAGCTTTCGTAAAACAAAACCTTTCCTTACCTTTTTTTTGGGTTAACAGAAAAACATTAGGCATATTTTATTGTAAAAGCTTTTTATTACTAAGCATTACACCAGCATCTGTTAGAATTGCTTTAAGGTACAAATACTTAAAGCTCTAAATATATCTAAAATTTTATTCATCTTTATTTGAACTAAATAATACGAAAATACTTGTAACAAAAGTTGAGGGCTGCTTGGTTCGTTAATTGCGGTATAAAAGAAAGAGCTTTAATCACGAAGATCTTAAAGCTTTTTATTACAAAGAAGACTACGTGCATTGTATTGTATTTGGCGTAAGCAAATTGAGATAAATTAAAGCGTAAAGCTTACACTTGCACACAGACCTTCTCTTGCTGTAGTGTTACTTTACGAAAGCTTTTAAAATCTGATTAATACCACTTTAAGCCAGTGGCATTGAGTTCAAGCATCTCGTACTAAGCCCTTTTTCCTTCCTCTCCATCTCTCTTGCAGCAAACTGTTCAGCAAACTGGTGAATCTGAAAACACTCCGCATGAACGATAATCAGCTTGTGAACATTCGACCCCAGGCCTTTGCCAGCAATGTTTTGTTGCGTCAACTAAATATGGCCAACAATCGCATCAATCTGCACGAGTATCTGACGGTGCACGGAGTGGATGTGGATCTAGGTTCACCTTTCGCCCCTCTGCGCAATTTGACGACGCTCAACTTGCGCAACAACTCCCTCATGGTCATCTTTAGCGACTGGAAGTATGCGATGCGCGAGCTGCAGGAGATAGACTTGAGCTACAACAATTTCACCTGGCTGGACTACTCCGACCTGGACTTTGTTTCCGCATTCGATCTGACCATCAATATGACCCACAATCAAATACGCACCGTGCACTTCTACAAGCAGACCGAGTTCCAGCCCATTGACAAGGGTCTGCGACTGGTGCATGGCGTGAAATCGGTCAAAGTGGATCTCAATGATAATCCTCTGGTCTGCGATTGCACCCTTCTGCGCTTCCTGCAGGTGGTGCGCGGCGATATTCAGCCGGATTACGCCAAGAATTTGGTCACATATACGGATCGATTGAACTGCCAGTCGCCGAGTTCCTTGGAGAATCGTCCCATGCGCTCCGTGCATCCACGTGAGCTGCTCTGCAATTTTGACCAGGCGGAAGACCCGAATGAGAGACGCTGCCCACGCGGCTGTGATTGCCTGGTGCGCACCTTTGACGCCACGCTAATTGTCAACTGCTCCAATGGGGACTTGACCAAGGTGCCCAAGCTGCCACGCCTGCCCCCGAATCTGTTGGAAATGGAACTGTATCTAGAGAACAATACGCTGCTCAAGTTGCCGATCAGCAACGCGCCTGGCTACGAGAATGTGACTAGCCTACATCTGGCGGGCAACAATCTCACCCAGCTGGAGGCGGTCCAACTGCCCAGAAACCTAAAGTACTTAGATGTGCGTCGCAATCAACTGCAGGTGCTCAACTCAACGCTGCTCGGCTACCTGAACAGCACCATGAACAACAACAACCTGACGCTGCGTCTGTCCGAGAATCCTTGGGTGTGCAACTGCGAGGCCATGGAACTGTTGCTCTTCACCCAAAATAAATACAAGCGTATACCGGATCACACGGAGATGTTCTGCATGGATGCGGAGATGCCCACACGCCTCATGGAACTGAATATCAATGATATATGCCCGCGACCCCTGTTCATTGCGCTGATTGTGGTCATCTCGCTGACCGGCTTCCTAGTGGGCATCAGCGCTGCCCTCTACTACAAATACCAGCAGGAGATCAAGATCTGGCTGTATGCGCACAATCTGTGCATGTGGTTCGTCACCGAGGCGGAGCTGGACAAGGACAAAAAGTTCGATGCATTCATTTCGTATTCGCACAAGGATCAGAGCTTCGTGGAGAAGCACCTGGTGCCGCAACTGGAGCATGGTCCCCAAAAGTTTACGCTCTGCGTGCACGTGCGCGACTGGCTGGTGGGCGGCTTCATACCCGAGAATATTGTACGCTCCGTCGCGGACTCGCGGCGCACCATCATTGTCCTGAGCCCGAACTTCATCAAGTCCGACTGGGCGCGCATGGAGTTCCGTGCGGCGCACAGGGCGGCACTGAATGAGGGACGCTCGCGCGTGATTGTGATTATCTACTCGGACATCGGGGACATTGAGCAGCTGGACGATGAGATGAAGGCGTACCTAAGAATGAACACATATCTGAAGTGGGGTGATCCGTGGTTCTGGGACAAGCTGCGATATGCACTGCCGCATCGTGCACCCATTGGCAATTCCGGTAACGGAGCGCTGATCAAGTCGGCGCTGAAGGGCTCCACAGATGACAAACTGGAACTGATCAAACCATCGCCTGTGACGCCGCCGCTGACCACGCCGCCTGGCGAGACCACCAAGAATCCCCTGGTGGCACAGCTCAATGGCGGCACCCCGCACACAGCCATCATGATTGCCAATGGCAAGAATGGCCTTACCAATCTGTATACCCCGAATGGCAAGGCACACCATGGCAATGGCCACATCAATGGCGCCTTCATCATCAACACAAACGCCAAGCAGAGCGACGTATAGAACTGGCACAAAGTGGAGCCCGACGACGAGGAGCTCCTGTTTCACTGAGGCATTCAATCCTTACGCTATGACCAATTCCGAATCCAGCTGAATGTATAAAAGAAAAACTAAAACAAAACAAAGTCTAGACAACATTTTTGTGGCCAATTCAAATTGCACTCAAATTTATTTCTTTAGATATATATGTGTGTGAGTGTGTGTGTATGCGTGTGACTGTGTGCGTGTATGTGCATATGTATCTGTGTTTTGGTCTAGTTCAATTCTGTAGAATAACTTTACAAGAAACGCATCTGCTGCTCGTAATTCCAATGCACAAAATTGGTGAAAATTTCAATTTTCAATATTTCATGTGGCCTTCGTTGACATAAAAAAAGAAAGAAAATGGAAAATCTAAAAAAAAAAGGATATTAAATTTACAAACTGAAAAAATGAACAACTTGAGCTAGTTGAGAGTTAAGAGAGCTTATCATTCTGTTTAGTGTTATGTATATGTAAGTTAAGCATAGTAGAGCCTAATTATTTTGTACATTATATAATTATGATATTGTATATGCTATCTTTAAGTTTAACGCACGCAAAGCTAGAGGAAGCTCACAATCGAAATAATTTTATTTTATTTTGAGGATTAACACATTTAATTTGTTTGCACGAATCTCAAGTTTTACTTAACTTTTGAACAAACGGAGCTTTATTTTTTGTACAATCTATATTATTTGTTATAAGCTATTGATTAATGCACATGCAATATACATACATATGACGTATCCAAAAAGTAGCATATAAACTATGCCGTGTACTGAATGTAATTAAAACAAAAATAAAGAAATAATCCATAAGAATCTATATGCATAGTTATATCATCTAACTTTGTATGTCTCGATGCCCACTTAGATAAGCGAGTTTATTGAAAGCACCCAACAAGAAATTACCTTTGTACATAAAGTAAATGGAAACGTTTTTATATTTCCACAAAACTGTCACTAAAACTATATATGTAAATGCAAAGGCATCTCTATCATGACGTTATTAGCTGAGTACTCGTAAATGTCCCTCATACACGGCATAATACATATTTACTACATACATCACTTTATTAACCTTACCCAATCATATACATTTTTCTTCATTTTCACATTTCAGTAATATAGTAAAAGTACATAATACGCATAAATGGTATGTTATATAAATTGTAATTAGCATTAAAGAAAATAACGTATAAGTAGATATGTCATGTCTCTGAAATGTATTGCCTAAGGTACCTACAAATTTATTGCAGACACACTCATTTACTTATACAAAATGAATACATACATATTATGTACATCATTGAATGTATTTGTGTACAAGAGTATGTCAAGTATACAAGTACAATAAATAAAATATATTTTAAAAATCAAACAACTGCCTTATCTATATGTATACTATATAAAACGGATTTTCATCTCGAACTGGCTGAGTAACTGTTCCTCTATCAACGTAGAACCCAAGCTAAAAAACCTAGAAGTCTGCATAACTAGTTACTTGAAGGTATGTCTTAAAAAATACCACCCGCCAGCATTGAAGAGCTGTATGGAACTATATTGTTCCTTATCAAACTTTAATATTTAAAATTCGCGAAATCAAAGCAATAATCAATGCTGGGTTAAGATAATTTGCATTTGAGAAAGCCTTGCTGTGTCTAATCTAATCTAGGAAATAGATTGGGATAAACATTTACTGATAACAGAAAATTAAGATCTAATTTATTGAATGCCACTCGATAGCCTTTTCAAACAAAAATAAATAAAAAAACAACCAACAATTAAAATTTTGATCGTAAATCCGACCCCATGTTAGCTAAAATTATGATATCGATATCGATATCCTGCTTCTTGGGCAATTTTGGTAAATAATAAGAGCTAGATTCACCAAACTTGGCATATAGCTTCTAAAATAGAATATATATATGCATTTGATGTTGGAAGAAGAGAAGGAAGCTCCCGACTAGAACATCTTACTTGTTTAATATTATGTTCATGCAAATGGCTTGGGTATGCAAAGTAAGTATATCGATTTAGATAAAGCTGCCTATTTATATGGCTTGAATAAATCCAGTGGAGAGAGCTCGATTGGGACAGTATTTCATTTAGCATAATTTAATGAATCTCACTTGAGATATTCCAAAAAAGGTGGACTTTGCAATCGAAACGTTTTTTGGCCAACAACTTTTTTTTAATGAATGCCAAATGATAGTAGGGATCCGTACGCATTCAAAAAGGTATAACATTTTAAAATGAGATTATATTTACCCGAGATTTTCAAAAAATCGTCAAACAAGTTGAGATATTCGAACCTACCCCGATTTTGGAAAAAAAAAACATGACCCCTCCGCGCGGAAATATGACGTTCCAAAACGACATAACTCCGCGCGGAGATGTGACGTTCCAAAACGACACAACTCCGCGCGGAGATATGACGTTCCGAAACGACATAACTCCTCGCGGGAGATATGTCGTTCCAAAACGACATAACTCCGCGCGGGAGATGTCGTTCCAAAACGACATAACTCCGCGCGGGAGATATGTCGTTCCAAAACGACATAACTCCGCGCGGGAGATATGACATTCCAAATCGACATAACTACGCGCGGAGATATAACCTTCCAAATCATCACGCTTTTTTTTCAAAATAGAGGTCGGTGCGAAAATCGAAACTTTTTCGACGATTACACCCTGAACCCATCAAAAATGGGTATAAGGGCATATTGTATTTGTGCAAAATCCAAATGTATGTAACAGGCAGAAGGAAGCTTCTCCGACCCCATAAGGTATATATATTCTTGATCAGCATCAATAGCCGAGTCGATCTAACCATGTCTGTCTGTCCGTCCGGCCGTCCGTCCGTATGTATGAACGCAAGGATCTCAGAACCTATAAGAGCTGGAGACTGAAATTTTAGATGTAGGTCCTCCTAGTGCCTGCGCAGATCGAGTTTGCTTCCGATAATCGATAACTTACTCCGTTTCCAAGCAATCGATACAAATCGATATCGATATCATGTTTTTTGGGCAATTTTGGTAAATAATAAGAGCTAGAGTCACCAAACTTGACATATATCTTCTAAAATAGAATATATATATGCATTTGATGTTGGAAGAAGAGGGTTGGGGGTATCCCCTAGTCGGGAGCTTTCGACTAGAGCCTCTTACTTGTTTTTTCATCAATGTTTCCAAAACCTAGTTTTAGTGATTACTTCACCTTGTTACTTACCGTTCAGGACGTCAAATTTGTAAGATTTACAATTCGTCTATTCCGTTGGAGCTTAAGAAAAAGTGGTACCCAAGAAAGTTAAGCTTAGCGAAGAGCTTCATTCAGATAACTCTAATCCACAAGTACAATATCATAAAACAATGTCAAAAATATGTTTATATATTTATTTTTGCTTATGTTTTTCAAATTCTTTTTATACAGAGTATATATAGAATTACATACATTTATGTTGTTATTTAAATTGAATTATTTTACAGCCGGCTTAATAAACTAAAAAACAAAAGTAAAAACGTTATACAACAAAAAAAATTAAGTACACATCGCCCAGTCTCATACAATAAAACGACTAACAAAAAAATGGTGTCAAACATTTATCCGCAGTGTTGATTTTAAGATGTCGAATAAAAACCTGCAGTTGGATGTTCGAAACAGCAAAAGGGTTTGCTTACACATAACTAAAAGTAATGTTGCTTGGAAAAATACTTTAAGAGTTAAAAATCAATTGTCGCATGCAATTCTCTATTAGCAATTCGCTACATATATGTATATATGTATGTATATAGTAAAGTTTGTGGCTACGGGGCCTTATTGGGGTTTTGCCTTTACATATTTGAAGTGCAGGTATATAAAATATATAATATTGTTTAGGCATATACATTAATAGTTCCATTAAATTGGGTTTGTATGTTTGTCGTTGTCATCCAGACGTATTGTACATAAGTAAGTACATAATAGCTTTCATCAATACAATTCATTACTTGTCTACTATCAGTTTTTAATTCACAATCAGTTGCGTTTTCTGTCTTTGGTGTTGAACGTTCCTCACTTTGGGATTTCTCGTCTTTTTTTTTTTAATTTTAATTTTGTCTATGTCACTTGGTTAACTTTCTATAGCAATCAGTGCGTGCCACAGCCTCGTGACTCGGTGTAGCCTTCTAAAGTAGCATATCATCATCGCTTTCGGTAAACTCTCCATTCGGTTCCAGAAGCAAATTAGCCTCCTCATTCGAATGTACCTGCAATAGAATCATTGGTTGGACAATGGCAAAACAATTGCTGATTAGTAAATTATACCCTGGAATATCGCACCGCTGAGCCGCTGCGTCGGAAGAGTCGACGCACGCGCTGCCTTCGCGCCGGCGAGAAGGCAAACATTCCCACGCATGCCACAAAGAATGTCACCGACAAGATAATGCCCAGGATACCTGTTAATGTAATGATGTCAACTGCTGCTAAAGGATCTTGGCTAGCTGCACTTACTGCCCACGGAGGCCGTTGGGCTGGAAACAGCTGCCACTATTGGGAATGTTGCAGCAGTTGTTGCTGCTTCGGCTGGCTTACCCGTTGCCGTCGCCGGCGTGCTAGTGGTGGTGCTGCTAGTTGTTGTACTAGGGGTAGTCGTGGTGGTGGTGTGGTCTCCGGCATCCTGTGGCGGCACGCTGAGACCCAGAAACGAACAGATGCTCGGGGTGCGCTGCACATAAAGCAAACTACACTGTGTGTCCTGCAAACGAGAGTCTTGTAATTAGAAACTTTCTTCATTAAGTGCAAAGAAAAATAATAAATAACTAAATTGATATGGAGAAAAATACATAAATTTCAACCGAAAGGCAATTGCTCGACGCGCCGCGACACGCTCCCGCTCGACCCATTGCCGTTTACAAAAGCTCTGAAAATTGTAGCGCAACAACTGTTTGCAACTTGTTTGCGCGCCCACAGCCCCAAGTCCGGACTCCGATCCAACCCGGTCTGCCCAGCTCCATCTACAGGGTCGTTGTCGCACGCCATCCGTCCGGCTGCACGCTGCGTGTAACACTTTCGGCCAAAGACCATTTCCGGCGCGGCCAACAGGAGCAACAAGAACCAGAACATGGCAGCGGGAGAAACAGCAACGAGGCGCTGCAAATGTGCGCATAATTTAAAAACTTTTGCGGCGGCTGCAACTGGCAACTGCAAGTGGCAAAAACTCGCGTTGCACAACTTTGCCGGCGTCCCGGGTCGCGCACCCGGCCGTGGCGCCGCCCCAGACACGAACTACAAACATGTCGAGGACGACGCGCAGGACGACCGTAGACGCATTAAAAAGTTTTCAGCCATTTAAAATCCCATTTCATTGAATCGCTAATTTTCCGACAGCGTCGCTCCCGCTTCTGCAGACAAGTCCGCTTTTGCCTTTTGTTCCACTTGCCAGCTGGCCAAAAATAAGGACAACAAAAGCAACAAAAACAACAAAACTGTCGCCGTGTTTGTGTTCGTGTGTGTATGTTGATGCCTGTTTAGCGTGTGTTCTACGCAATTTGAACAACAATAGAAAGTTAAACAAACAACCGCAGTTTGGAGCTGACGGATAAAAATTGCTCAATGACCAACTGGGTACAATTGCTGACAAAAGTTTTTTTTTTGGGGCTTTCGGAATTGCATAAATTTCAATTTATATTCGAAATTATTTTACAAGCTGCTTAGCTTTGCTTATATTTTTTTAACTTAGTTTCTCATAGCGCAGTAGACCAAAAATAGTAAAGGGGTTTCTGCCGGTCTGGCAAGTCTAGGTCAAGACGTTGCGACTTGCCTGGCGTTGCCACACCGGAAACGGCACTAAACTATATTTAGTAGAATGTACTTAATTATAACAACTTTGCGGTTTAATTAAGTTTATTATTCAATATGCTAAGCATCGCTTTTAAATGGGATTCGTTAAGAAAATCAATTTGATCTGCATGAACACAAATGGCTTATTTTTGCTTAATTGTCAAATGGGAATTAACGAGCAGTTGCAACCTGTTTGCACACACGTAATTGAGCATGAAATGTATGTCAAACATGGGACAGACGGATAGACCCAGCGGAGCGAGCCCAAATGTCATTACGTGCACTTGGCAAAGAAATAAAATTAATAACACCTCGACGAAGTGTGTAATGCAATTAACCGCAATCAGACAAACACTCCCAACAGCTGCTGGCATGTGTGTGTGTATGTGCGTGTGTGTGTGTGTGTGTGTGTGTGTGTGTGGGAGGGGGCTGTGCAGTTCCCTAATACCAATCCATGTCCCATGGCCAGAATAGATCCATACCTCAGCTCAGTCCGGTGCGACTGCGTTCTGGTTGCCAACCGCTTGCAGCTATTTGTGCGCTGGTTTAAATTTGGGTCAATTGGTTTGTGCCACATGCGAGTGTTGCAACAAGCAACAACAAAGCGTCCCTACCATGTTTACATAGCAAATACAAAGAGAGAAGGAGAGGGAGGGGGGGAGGATAGAGAGCAAACAGAAATAAAAACAAAATAAAAATAACAACAGAGAAAGAGAGGGCCTATCACAAAATATACAGGCAAATATTTTCAATTGCTGACGGCGTCTCCTCTAGCAATTTGTGCGTAATGGACTACAACACTTATATGTGCGTACGCGTGTGTGTGTGTGCGTGCAAGCGTGCGTGTAAGAGCGAGATAGAAGGAAGGAGGGAGAGATCGTGTGTGTGTGTGTTTGCGTGTGTTTATTAAACCTCAAGCACTAATTGCTGCATTTTCGGCATTTCCCTGAAACAGGCCAATAAAGTTGCCAGCGCTGGACAGACCACTAATTACGAGCTGCTGCAAATTGACAATTTTTCAGCAACATGCGGTCGCCCCCTTCAAATACCTATATACCTAAGTAGTACAGGAACAGCAAAATCAATTAATAGATTGGAAAACACAAAACAAAACTGTAGCATACACAACAGCGCAAGGTTGAAGAGCAACCGACATTTAATTAGGGTATTCACAGGTGACATTTTTGAACAAAAAATATATGAATGTCTACATTGAAAAAGCTAGAATCTTATTGGAGAATATGTCATCCACATTATCTCAAATTAAATCTGGAATTATCAAAAGAAGTATTAACATCTCAAAGTGAAAATAAAAGCAATAAATCACAAAAATGCAGCAAATTTTGCAGAAAGTCAACGTTTTGAAGTGCTTTGGTGGTGTCCTAAAATAAATATTTGGTTTTACTCCAATGATGATACATCCAATTTGATACATAAACAAATTTAAAACGTAGAAATCAGTAAATAAATATAAGTTAAATACAATACATGCAGCAAAAGCTAAATAAAGGCTCAATAGACATTCAATGACAAATTGATTTGAAAACTATCAAATGAATTACTTACTCATTTAATATATTTAACTTATTTAATAGGCAAGTCGTTCATAACTAGCCTGAACAAGAAGACTTAAGTTCAATTAAGATACGCGCACAATAATTGAATTTTATGAGGCGTGCATTATGCTTGGGTGTAAAATATGCAACAGCTGCTGCTGCAATGACAGGGACAATTATTTGATAAACAAGAAGCAACAGCAAAGCTCAGGAATGAAGCTGACGCAGGGTCAACGCCAGTCAACGGCACACAAAGGCGTAATCAAAAGGCAACATAACTAACAAACAATGGCTCCGAGAGAAACTAGAGCTGAAAGCCGCTGCTGCAACTGCGATCTGTGGCAAGGGCCAAGACCCTAAGAAAGGGGCAACATGCTGAAGCTGTAGCAAGTCAGGCACGTGCATTTTGAGCTGCGATTGTTAAGCACAACAAAGGCTTGGGTCAAAACAATAGCACGCCTGGCGGCTAAAAGCAGCAGCAACAACAACAGCAACAACAACAACACCTTCTATGCAAAAGCAACAGACACCAAACAAGCACTAAAAAACCCTATCTTTCGCACACTGAGGATTAAATACTCTTGCGGACATATATATTATTAAACAAAACATAAGTATTGACCAACACTTACTTTTCGAGCGTTTCTTGTTATGAAGCTATATAATACAGAAAGGAGGAGGAGCTACAGGAGCTAATTTGGGAGAAGCATGGTAGAGCTCGTAATTGCCAATTTCGGTTGTGATATTTAAAAACCTTAAATGTTTTTCTGGCGACAACCGACCGTTCGTTCTTAAATGCTAGCTACATAATATAGTAATCCGATATGGCTGTTTTCGATATGTTTACCTTATCAAATGAAACAACAGTCCTATGCAGTTTCATGACAAATGCTTTTAAACTGAGAGACTAGAAAGAAGCGCTTCCTGGCTATAATATCGACTGTTAATACCGATCAAGACAATATACAATCGTAATGGGCCGGACATGTCGCCTTCTAAGCATTACATATTTCCATGGAACATAACAATGACGTACAAAAGGGTATAAAAAACGGTGGCTGGCAAGCCCAAAGGCTGCACAGGTTGGTAGGCAACATTCTTGCTGAAAAACAGCAGCAACAGCTAAGGCAACAACGGCGACAACAACAACAATTCGGAATGGCTGGCAAAACGGATTTGCCAAGTGGTAAGCAGAACAAAGGACACCTGCCACATTGTTTTTCGCCCAGTTGTGCCACGTTGTGCGGTCTTTTTCTGCATATTTCTTATAAATTTTTACTTTGAAGCAGCCGCGCACAGCTCCTGGCCAGACTTTGTCGAAGAAACTTGCTGCCTGTTGGCGCAGCTAGCAGCAGGCCATGGACTGCACATACATGCAAAAATGTGTGTTAAATCCACTTTGGGCTTTTCGGCTTGTTGCGTCTTCCATGTCAATTTAATGTGCTCTCCCTTTAGCGCACAAATGTATGCCACACTTTTCGCAAGAAAGGTTCCTGCGGCTCTTATCCACTTGTCTTGGAATTTGCCAAGTATTTAGCATGACATTTCCGAAATTAAGTAAGTTATTTGTGTTTTCTCATGTCCGCTTTCAAAAGCAAACCTAAATGTTGGAATCCCAAATGCTTAAACCTTATATATAAAAGGAAATATTATTTGAGTATATCGAACTTAAATGTCAAATCAATCTATCTACAAAAAAATTTTATTGCACAAGGAAAATAATAAAGTTGGTTTAAAAAAATTGCACTCTAAGTTTAAAACTGATCAAGTTAAACCAAAAAATGCTCATGTATCCAAAGTTATTATCACAATTATTTAAGAGAGCACTTAGCACAAATGTAGAAGCTGTAAATCTGGATCTTTACACAGCTCAGTAACGAGTTCTAATTAAGTCATTTTTTATTCAGATTTAACTTTTGTTTCAACAAGTTAGGTACTTACGTTGGTAATGCTGCTGGAACTCTCAGTTTGGTTGCTGCAAATAAAACGCATCTGGACATTCATCTTGCCTGCGATAAAAGTAAACAGAACACATTTTAAAGGTTTTAATTAGTTGAAACGAAGAAACAAAAATAAATATGAAAAAAAAAACGGAGACCCCAAACACAAACTTGACCCTAATAAAAAGTGATGAAAACCAGACAAACCCGTACTAAAACAAAGCGGCATTTTATTTTAATTGACCGACAAACAACGCAACACAACACAACACACTCAACTGGGGTATAGCACGAACAAGGACAACAACAACATTGCTTAAATGAATCCTTATCATATTCCAAATGCCTGGTCATAGAGCGAGAACTACGGCTTGGTTTGGGGCTGCTCTGTGCTGCAAAGTTATCACATAAAAGCCAAAAATAATTATCACTGGAGACGACAACAAAAGCCGCATGATATGAGTGGCAAGGGAGGCGAGGCGCAGGGAAACAGAGGGTTAGAATTTGTGGCTGCTGCTGTCGTTCAAATGCACAGCATGTCCAATGTTTGTGGGTGCGTTAGCCAGTGGGTGTGTGGGTGTGGATGAGTGTGTGTGGATGTGTGTCAGGCAAAATATGCACACCAGCAACTCTGTGGGACGCAAGGGGAGCCCAACTGTTTTGGGATTTCGGCTCAGACATACAGTCAACCAGGCAGCAGCTCCTCTTCAGCCCCCTTTAGCTGCTTGCATTTGTGTTGTGCATGTCGGTGAACATATTAAAATTGTCTGATCGCTTACAGATTGTCAACCACACACCCACCCACACACACACACACACACACACACACACACACACACACACACACACACACACACACGCGCACCCGAAATGGGTCGACAAAAAGAGTTTTATAATACTTAGTTGTATTCATTGTGTTGGGCTTTCAGCTGACTGCGGGAACGTGGTCATAATTAAATTGTCAGTTTTATTGCCCGTTGCCATAACAAACAAAAAGTTTTATTTAATAGTAAAGTTCTATTTTTAAGTCTCACACGCTAGTGCCAATAAAAATCATGACCATGCACAAAACACTCGACAAAAGTCTGAAATATTTTGTGTGTGGGCCTTTAAATATTCATGGCTTGAATGCAGCAGCAAAGGCAGACACATAAAAAAATGAAAGCATGAAAAAATATTGGTCTATTGGAATATACTGGACTGGGGGATACCCTCTACTCGCGTTTAAGGCTCGTCTGAAATCAAAGCTCTCACTTAACGAGCGAAGAGATATACATCAATACTTAATATCCATTGTTCTGCTTTTTGATATACGAAAACCTTCACCTATATTTTACATTCTATGTGATTGCTGGGAACATTCAGCCAACTATGGACTACATGACGAGCCCATAAATAGAAAAAGTTTCCTAGGTCAACGTTATTTTTGATGCTTAGCAAACATAAATTTATAAACTATATAGAATTATAACCTTTTTACCATTCACGTTATTTTTACAGGGTATAAAAGTGCTCGGACTTGCACGAAGATTATTTAACCACATTATCTCGTCGACAATTTAATTTTTTGTTCTTTTTTTTTTTTTGTTTTTTTTTTAGTCCTAAAGTTTTTTTCCGCCTATTCTGATAATTTCAAGTACTTTGCGTTTTTGTCGGCTGCAGGACATAAAAGGCTGTTAGATAACAGCAAAAAAGAAGACACGCAAAACAAAAAACAAAATGGCGACAAGCGCAGCGCGAAAAAGTGTCGCATTCGCTGCAATGGCGCCCAAAAGCAGGCAACGAAAAAATTGTGAAAAGCGCTTGACGTAGCGTGTGTGTATGTGTCGAGTGTGTAGAAGAAGGGTTATGGGGCGTAAGGGTTCACAGATAAGGAAAACGGAAGTGCATTGGGCTGAGCGCCAATTCTAATGCGATTTTGTCATTATCCAAAAGGAGCTCAAAGCAGCAGCAGCAGCTGCAATTGCGAAAAAAAGAGTGGCCAACAAAATGGCGTGCGGAAATGCGCGTGTTGCTCCAGCGGAAGTACAAGCGGACACGGAAACGGAAGCGGAAACGACAAGCGACAAGCAGCAACTCTTCAATAAGAACAAGAAACACTAATCGAATTAGCCTATAAGCTAGACTCACCCTCCTTGCCGCAGCCGGGCAGGTCGTGTGTGAAGAACAAGTTCACCAAATCCTGCGAGTAGTCCGTGTTGGCCTTGCGATCCAATCCGCATATGTTCACCTCCAGTTTACTTTTGTTGTAGTCGATCTAAGTAAGAGTTAGCTTAGTATCACAGCATATCAGGCAGTTGACCTCAAACTCACCTCAATCTTGCCGCCCTTTGTAAAGGAGGCATTCCTAACATTGTAACGCATGTTCAGCTCATCCTGCACAATCTCACATGTGTCCGCACTGAAGCTGCAGTCATGCGACGGACAAATAACACTCGTGTCCCAGTCAAAGTGATAGTTGCAGTCATCAATGAAAGTCAACACCGGCTGACCCTGCAATAATAAAAACAATCATAAGCCATTAACACAACTGCCGCAAATGCCGTCACATCATCTCGATACTTACGCGACCCGCGCGCATGTTGCACCTGAAGTGAACGCGTGTGGACAGTTGAATGGCCTTGTCGGTGGGGCAGGGATCACCTTTCACGTAGAGCAGCTCAGCGGTGGTGCGGTTGATGGCCGACATGCTAACCAGTGGAAAACCAAGACTCTGCAATCAGAAGACAAATATGTTGATAGGTAAAGACCAGAGAGTTATGAGCAAAAGACTTTAAACAGGTATGTCAGTTGATTGCTGTGCATGTCCATG
This sequence comes from Drosophila novamexicana, assembly GCF_003285875.2. Classification (NCBI taxonomy): domain Eukaryota; kingdom Metazoa; phylum Arthropoda; class Insecta; order Diptera; family Drosophilidae; genus Drosophila; species Drosophila novamexicana. The sequence goes on from NW_020824772.1 coordinate 2,510,284, forward strand.
TCTACTCATCGATGCAGCGTGTGGCCAAACACATGTCCGACTTTATAGCAGAGATTGCCGCAAATAACTAGAAATCTCTATCAGAGCCACGTTTACGTTCTTCGCGTTTGCCTTTGCCATTGCCCGCTGTCCAAGGCCAGAGCATTTGTTGTTTTTCCTATAGGACATGCGTTTGAGTGGCCCCATATATCGATGTGGACAATGTCACGATGAAACGATAAGCAGCCAAACGGATGGACAAAACGTTATGGCCCCTGGCAGCCAGTAACCCTGGGACAGTCAATGCAGCACAAACGACAACTTAATGGATGGCATTTTCCAGATATCAGTGGGGCCGCCGACAAAAGCTATATCAGCTGGTAAATTGTTGATAGCGGCCAGGTCAAAGGGTTTAAAAGTCACGCATAGAGATATCAAATAACAATAAACAAATGTTTTATTATAAAACAAATAAGAGCCGCAAAATCTAAATTGTGGCACGACTCACAAGTAAATTGTTTGCGGTGTAATAACAACACTTGCAATGCCTGCTTAAGCTGAGAGGAGCAGGATGCAATGTCCTTAGCAAGGCATTAGCTGTGCAAATTGCTCAATAATCGACCTTTTTGTCGCCTGTTCAATGACGCTGCGATTGCAACAGGCGTTGGCAGCGCCCACACTAGCAAAGCAAGCAGCACGCGCCAACTCCAAAACCCAAACCCCATTGTGCACCCTTCTGTTGCTGGCAAGCAGGCAGCTTAAACAGTGTCAGCAGCAGACAGTCAACGAGGCAGCCAGCTAGCCAGTCGGGGCATTCAACTGGCGACGTGCGCTTAATGTCCAAAGTGGAGCAGTTGCAGCACCATGGCAGCAGCCAGGGCAATGGCTGCCGCTCGAGTGGCACAAGATTTATGCCCCGGGTCAGCGTTGTCGATGGTGGCAAACGTTGCACATGTTGTCGTCTCATCTTAAACGTATTAGCCACTGGCGGGCAGACGGCACAAACTCATTTCGTATGCAGCTCAGGCAAGGTTTAAGCAGTTTGCTCTATTATTTATTGCTAACCGTTACGCTAGCTGCCAGTTTTTTGCTTGTGCCCTATCCTTCGTGCGCTCTCTGCTCCTGCCCATTGAAAATCCATTGAAAACTCAAAATCTGAACTAATGCGGCATCAGCAAACAACCAGCTGACAGCAGCAGCATTTAGGAATGTCCTTCAACAGGCAATGCTCATTAGCATTAGATATAGTTTGGTAGTAGGTTAGTTTTATACATATAGCATATATATTTATATATATATAAAATATGTATATAAAATATATATACATGATGAGCTGGCGCCAGCTTATCAGCTTAGCTGTAGACGGCAAGTTTTGAGGAACTTGCTGTTTCGAAATTTATTGAAAAACTTTCTTATCGTATTGGTACAAGCGAACGAGTGCTGTTTGTCTATGTTCCCTGGCCGCTTGTTTATATTTTCTTTCAAGTTTCGTAAACTTTTCGCTCAACAAAGAAAAACCGGAAAAGGGAAAGCATTGACCGGACCAAAAAAAAAAAAAAAACAAATAATAAGTAAAGCCAGCTTAATTGTTTGCAGATACCAAATAAATAAGTTGTAAAATAAAGATCTATTCAAAAAAAAAAAAAACATCAATAAAAACAGAAAACATACTAAGCAAAAACAAGAGCTCTTTATTTAGCGTTGCTAGACTAATAGCTACCCTTTTACCCAGCAGCCTTTGCAAGCATTCATATTTCACATACAATTTTTCAAAAACTCGGGTCAATATTACAATCTTTCTTATTTTCAGGTTTCAGAGGGACATACAAAAGAGTTTGCAAATCAAAGCTCACCGTTATATCTACAAAAAATAACAAATCGGGATAAAAGGAGCGGTATCCTAATAGTTAAATATTCTTTGATATCCTGGAGGTAGAATGGTTATGCCCCTTTACCTACATTCACTCAAAACTAGAATACCCTTACCGATTTTCAACGACAAGAAGGTATTACAAGTATGAACAACTAGCAAGAAAGCAAAGTCAAGTCGTTGCTGTGGAAAATCAGCTCCGCACAGAACTAAATGAAAACTTCAAGTCATGTGTGTGTCGTCGCATTTCGATTGCACTCTAATTGAAAGCACAGGACAACAACAAAAAATGATATAAGCAATAGATAGAAAAGTATTTGAGCACGAAATCAAACAGCAGCAGCAGAGTGCTTCTAAATCCGAAATGTGCTGTCTCAACAATTTCCAATGACTTTTTGCACACTTAATTGCTGCCCAGTTAGCTGATCAAACTTAAGTGCTTCATGCTGAGCAGGGTATAGAGTAGAACAGAAGTGGCCCGTTGTGTATTTGCTGCTAAAACTTCATTGAGTTGAAAACAAAAAAAAAAATAAATAAAAATAAAAGAAAAGTAAAAGCTTCAGCTCAAAAGCAATAAAGATTTGTGCAAGTTCAGCGTTTGGAGAGCTGAGAACTCGTAACTGAGCTGAACTGGCAGAGGACATGGCGAGCGTGAAGCATTAGCATCAAATGTCCTGTGGCGACACGCAGACCAAAGACATGGCTAGCCAAAAAGACGCCCAGAATTGTATTCCTGCTTGTGTGTGCTACACAATGGACAGCAGCATAATTTGCTTCGGCCGAAACAACAAAACAATGTCTGCTAAATTTAGCCAAAAATGTTTGACTAGCTTAAAGGTATTTCAGTATTTGCTGAGCAAATTCTACAAGTTCCAAACATAGTTCGACTTCGGCTATTTTTTTTTTTGTGCATTGCCCATTAACAGGTTGCATGCAACTTGGCAATGCAAGACACATGCCACGGCCAAATTTGCAGCGTTCGCTGAAGACGCTGCATGACAATGAGCTGCAGCAGAAGAAGCAGCAGAAGCAGTAGCGCATAGCACAGCGATTCGAACGCAGTGACAGTTAGAAAATCAAATGTGCCAAGTCAATGGGTCTCAAGGATATGGCTTAGGATGTGCAACTGGCAGCACATTAAAATATCTGCAAATGCCGGAGTGCAAATCCAATGAAGAAGAAGCACCAGCAACATCAGAGGCCAAACGACTTTCGACATTTGACAACTGTCAATGAGTGTGGGTGGCCGGGTGCTTGAAAGGGTTTGGTGTTTGGTTGCTTGAAGTAAAGAGTTGCCCGTTCAAGTGCGCGTCACCAGCTAGCAGCACATTTCCGTTTCCGCACACGAAATGCCGCTGAAAACGGAACATTTTCAGAATGCAAAACGTGGCGCAAATGTCAACAGCAGCAGCCACTCCCAGCGACTCCCAGCGACTTGCTGCGTATGCGAATGTGTGCCTGCTGTGCAAATAAAGCAATATAAATTTTAGAAAAATATATAACCATGGCTACGTTATTTCTAGGCCAGTGGCATGCAAACAAAACCGACGGCACTTTGCCCCAATCGACAACAGTCAACCCCACCCCGCCGCAGTCAATCTCTCCACTCTCACACACAACCCCCACGAACAGCCGGAAATGTTCTGCACAGCACGTCGCATGGGGCACACACGTTTCCCCATGCAGCGCACAACTCCAAGCCGGAGAACGGTTTGTGTATGGCGCAAGGGCGCATCCAACCACTGTGATGGCTGTTGGCCGCTAAAAGCTGTTTTTACAGTTTTATATGCATATATTTATTTGTATGTATACATATATGTATGGCTGTGTGTGCACATATTTTTACACCAGCGTCAACGCCATAGCCGCATTTTGCCATATCCTTCCGTTCCGTTCCGTTCCGTTGCTTTCTGCTATGTTACGTTCACAAATTTCGCGAGCCACGCAGCCGCACCGACACCCCTATCCCCGACAACCGGGCCCCGTCATTTGCAGCGCGTACGTGCTTATTTTTTTTAACAACTTGAACAATGTTTTTGCCTCAGGCATGTGATAAAAATTATGTTTTTGGGGGGAGAATTGCGGGCATTGCCTGTGGCATACGGCACGCATTCCATGTCGCTGGCAATGATTGGCTCGCTCAGACAGCGCAATATAATTCATATAATTATTGCATGAGAGAATCTCAACTTTGCGATCCAAAAGCAAGTGGCCCAAAAATTAATCGATGAAATAGCCGACAGTTTTGAGGTTTTAGCCTTAGGATTCAGGTCTAAAGAGTATGTTAAAATGGCTGGCGTTTTTTAAAATATATGTACTTTTTATAGAATTAAAGGTTGGTATATGGACATATTTATAAAGAATGCACATGGATACACGAGAAAATTAAGTTTTGAGGAATTCAACGTGCATAAAATTGAATGGAATTATTTAATTACACTAAAAACTATTAATCAGTAAACAGAGAGACAATAATTCAGAGCTAAACACATGCATGCGTATGCATATCTATTGATAATCTTGATATCGTAAGAGATCTAACTAAATCTGGGAAGCAAATTGCAGCACAAATTTTCAGCACATTCAGACATCTGTGTAGCACAAAAGCCCGACAATGTTGGCGAGCAATTTGTAGCCTGATCTGAAATCTCATTTCAAGCGAATTTCATTGCATACTTTTGTGGGCTTAAGTACTTATTTAAGCGCAGGCCAGCAGGACACCCAAGCACACACACACCCAAACACACACAGGGTGAAAGGGAGAGAGGAGGGACTCAGTTGGAAAATGGGCAAATGGGCGTGCTTACAATTTGTGGCATTAGGCAATTTTTAGGCACTGGCCTCAGTCAGCTCCAATAGCTGTCAACGGCAGGCGGGCGGCGACGGAGTCGGTTGCGCCGCTTAATGAAGTAACCAAATCCACTGGTCACTCACTGGTGCCTAGTGGCCACTGAGTAAAGAGCGGCTGTCGGCAACCGTAGGGCGTAGTCTGGCTTAGCAATTGGATTTGCTGCATATTTAATGCATGAATGGCGACACAAATTTTTTGGGCATTTGGCCAAACGGCTTAATGTGCAAATTGAAGCATTTAGCATGAACTAATGTGCTTATGAGTCGCAAAAATATTCAACCGAAATTGGCGCCAATTACGAACAAAGTACAGCGCGCATACACACGCACACTCACGAACAGCAACACATACGCTCGAGCTGAGCCTTAAGCTTATAAGCCGCTTTGGATGGTACTTACCTGCTCCTCCTCGGGCGCACCAGCTGCCGACATTTTGGCCATGCAGGCACCTGAACCGCCGGCGCAGCCTAATTGGTATTTCGGCACTAATGGACGGCACACATTCAAAAAGAACTGTAAAGACAAAGGGAAAAGGCAACTAGTTAGATAGCAGCTGCACCTATGGGAAATCAGCGGTCGGCACTCACCTTCGTGTTTTTGGGCAAGTGCTGCTGCTGCTTGGCCGGCAGCTCGACCCGAGCCTCATAATTCTCATTGGCGTTAATCAAGGGGGTTAGGTCGACCACTTCTTCGCCACCGCTACCGGTGCCATCCTCCGAGTGCTCTACATAGACCTTAACTTTGCATCTAATCTGCTGTTGGCAGGCGTGCTGAGTCTGGTATTGAATTAACAACTGACAATTGGAGTCCTCAATTATTTGTACAGCATCGATGCTGGCGCCGGTTCCATTGTCCTTCGTTGCATTGTTTGCACAAACAAATTCGATTTTTGTGGACCAGCGCCGGCTGCCGTTCCCGCAGTTAACGCCATCCTCGTACAGCAAATACGGCGACCCGCTCTGATTGAAACGCAAATGCGAATTGAAGTTGCCCAGGCCATAGGTCGCGCCATTCTCTTCATAACAGGCGCCTGCAAGTGCACAAGTAAAACCAAGTGAGTCCCAGCCTGTGTTAGACATATGCACAAAAACTCTGACAAGTGCCGCGCCAACGCGTCAACTGCGCACAACAAACCGCCACTCGCTCTACCCCCTTCCTCCGCCATCACAAAACGAAATGTCAGCCAAATGGAGCCGTTGCCATACAAGCATCGTCCATCAGCCGATCAAAGGCAAAATTAATTGTTGCTCTTGTTTCGCCATCTATCGAGTTCGCTTTTCTTATCAACTGCCATTGACTTTAGGCCAGCTCAAACTGTGCTCTAAGTGAAGCCTTTGACAAATGCTAAATGACCCTCAGTGCGCGGATGGATGCACAGGCGTCTCTATACTGAATTATTTACTGTATGTGCTCCATAAACGTTATATAATAAAAAATATAATTGAAAACTAAATCAAGACTGGATAAATCGAAAAAGATTTTATCCAATTCGATTTAAAATCGTTTAAAGAGATCTCTCTAATAATTGAATGGTTCAACAAATAATTATATAAATTTATATTATATGCTTATGACAAACCTCCACCGTTGATCTTGGCGAGATTATATCGCGCGGAAAAAAATCTTAAAAACTGTTTATTTATAATACATGTTTCAACTGTATAAAGTTTTTATTCGTAAGGAAATATAAAAACTATAAAATCCTATTTAGTCGCCTTGCCTATTTATTTATTTATTAAAGCCTCATTCTGTATAAATAGATAAACTCAGTTGGTTATCCGACTTATTTTAGTGTAAATAAAGTCGAAGCATAATAAACGTGGTAGTTTGAATATTAAAAATATACTTATAGGTAAGGCATTCTTACAATTCCAAGATAACGTTTTGTTCACCCTTTTTCAATTACTTTCAGCACCAAATTGCGTTTCTCCTCCAAGAACATCATTCAGATTGCCCGATTTTGATTGCAACGCGTCTAGTGGACAGCATTGTGATTGGGATTTGACTGGAATATGGTAATTTCACTCAACCACACTCTCTCCCTTTCCATCTATCACATTGATGCTCCTGGCTATCTTTCCATTTGTCTATTTTTGTACTTTATTGCACATGCTACAACAGGAAACGAACAGGAACAACAACAGAATCTGTTTGATTTCGTTGGCTTTTTGATTTGGCCACACAGGTTGACCCCCTCCCGACTCAACTGAACAAAAATCCGATTGAAGTGGTTTTTTCCCTCGAATTGAAAAGAAATCGACTGTCAACTAAATTGATAAATGAGAGTTTCGTAGAAGCGTGACAATACTTATACAAGCATCTGTGCATCCTGATGATGTTTGCGTGTGTGTGTGTTTGCCTGTGTATCCTATAGAAACATGCAATTGAGCCTTGCAGAGCAAATGAAAGCGAGTGAAACGAACCAACTGATGCTATCAACTCATGACCACCTTTTGGCTTTGAAATCATTTCCGTGCCAAGATTAGCTGTGAATATAAATCTGCTCTTCAAAAAAAAAATAAATAAATAAATAAAAGAAGAGAGAATAAATGGTTCTGCTACAAACCACTCACAAATTCAATTGCAATGCAATCACAGCTCGGGCAGCGCCCATGGGCGATCACAAAATGTGTAACCACAAGCCAAGGCCGAAGCAAAAATGAAAACAATCATATTGGTCAATTCGCTTGAAATTGTATGAAAGGGTTAACTATAAGCAGGGCCTAGACAAAGCAGAACTTGTGGCGTTCATGAGGTAATAAATTTAAGAGTTGATATCATATACATATATACATACTATATACATATTGCATTAACATTGACAGGGCAAGAAAAAAGAGGAGAACAAAAACGAAACGACACTCTAGCAAATTGAATTTCAATAAAAAAACAGTGAAGAAAACTCCAAGAAAAGGGCTCAAAATATTGGCCAGCAAGACCAAAACAAACAAGAGGTTCTAGTCGGGAGCTCCCGACTAGGGGATACCCTGATCCCTCTTCTTCCAACATCAAATGCATATATATATTCTATTTTAGAAGCTATATGTCAAGTTTGGTGACTCTAGTTCTTATTATTTACCAAAATTGCCCAAAAAACAGGATATCGATATCGATTTTTATCGATTGCTTGTAAACGGAGTAAGTTATCGATTATCGGAAAAAAACTCGATCTGCGCGGGAGCTAGGAGCATCTACATCTAAAATTTCAAGCTCTAGCTAGTCTCTAGCTCTTATAGGTTCTGAGATCCTTGCGTTCATACATACGGACGGACGGACAGACAGACGGACATGGCTAGATCGACTCAGCTATTTATGCTGATCAAGAATATATATACTTTATGGGGTCGGAGTTGCTTCCTTCTGCCTGTTACATACATTTGGCTTTCGCACAAATACAATATACCCTTATACCCATTTTTAATGGGTTCAGGGTATAAAAATCCAAACTTTGATTTGACCGAGATATACCCATGTCTATATACGAATCTTGGGGTAAGATTTGGACTTGAATTTCGACTAAAAATCGATGTTCAGATTTGAATGCCAGATTAATCTAGAGGGAAAACCATGAAGAAAAAGCCAAACTTCGTGAAAATCGGATGAGATTTGACCGAGTTATGGGGGTGGTAATTTTTGACCCATGTCTATTTACGAATCTTGGGGTAAGATTTGGACATGAATTTCGACCAAAAAATCGGTGTCGAGATTTGAATGCCAGATTAATCTAGAGGGAAAACCATGAAGAAAAAGACAAACTTCGAGTAAATCGGATGAGATTTGACCGAGTTATGGGGGTGGTAATTTTTGACCCATGTCTATATACGAATCTTGGGGTAAGATTTGGACATGCATTTCGACTAAAAAATCGGTGCTCCGATTTGAATGCCAGATTAATCTAGAGGGAAAACCATGAAGAAAAAGCCAAACTTCGTGAAAATCGGATGAGATTTGACCGAGTTATGGGGGTGGTAATTTTTGACCCATGTCTATATACGAATCTTGGGGTAAGATTTGGACATGCATTTCGACCAAAAAATCGGTGTCGAGATTTGAATGCCAGATTAATCTAGGTGGAAAACCATGAAGAAAAAGCCAAACTTCGAGTAAATCGGATGAGATTTGACCGAGTTATGGGGGTGGTAATTTTTGACCCATGTCTATATACGAATCTTGGGGTAAGATTTGGACATGCATTTCGACTAAAAAATCGGTGTTCCGATTTGAATGCCAGATTAATCAAGAGGGAAAACCATGAAGAAAAAGCCAAACTTCGTGAAAGTCGGATGAGATTTGACCGAGTTATGGGGGTGGTAATTTTTTACCCATGTCTATATACGAATCTTGGGGTAAGATTTGGACATGAATTTCGACTAAAAAATCGGTGTTCAGATTTGAATGCCAGATTAATCTAGAGGGAAAGCCATGAAGAAAACGCCAAACTTCGTTAAAATCGGATGAGATTTGGCCGAGTTATGGGGGTGGTAAATTTTGACCCATGTCTATATACGAATCTTGGGGTAAGATTTGGACATGCATTTCGACTAAAAAATGGGTGTTCCGATTTGAACGCCAGATTAATCTAGAGGGAAAACCATGAAGAAAAAGCCAAACTTCGTGAAAATCGGATGAGATTTGACCGAGTTATGGGGGTGGTAATTTTTGACCCATGTCTATATACGAATCTTGGGGTAAGATTTGGACATGAATTTCGACCAAAAAATCGGTGTCGAGATTTGAATGCCACATTAATCAAGAGGGAAAACCATGAAGAAAAAGCCAAACTTCGTGAAAATCGGATGAGATTTGACCGAGTTATGGGGGTGGTAATTTTTGACCCATGTCTATATACGAATCTTGGGGTAAGATTTGGACATGAATTTCGACCAAAAAATCGGTGTCGAGATTTGAATGCCACATTAATCAAGAGGGAAAACCATGAAGAAAAAGCCAAACTTCGTGAAAATCTGATGAGATTTGACCGAGTTATGGGGGTGGTAATTTTTGACCCATGTCTATATACGAATCTTGGGGTAAGATTTGGACATGAATTTCGACCAGAAATCGGTGTCGAGATTTGAATGCCAGATTAATCTAGTGGAAAAACCATGAAGAAAAAGCCTAACTTCGTGAAAATCGGATGAGATTTGACCGAGTTATGGGGGTGGTAATTTTTGACCCATGTCTATATACGAATCTTGGGGTAAGATTTGGACATGAATTTCGACCAAAAAATCGGTGTCGAGATTTGAATGCCACATTAATCAAGAGGGAAAACCATGAAGAAAAAGCCAAACTTCGTGAAAATCGGATGAGATTTGACCGAGTTATGGGGGTGGTAATTTTTGACCCATGTCTATATACGAATCTTGGGGTAAGATTTGGACATGAATTTCGACTAAAAAATCGGTGTTCAGATTTGGGGTGGTAATTTTTGACCCATGTCTATATACGAATCTTGGGGTAAGATTTGGACATGCATTTCGACCAAAAAATCGGTGTCGAGATTTGAATGCCAGATTAATCTAGGTGGAAAACCATGAAGAAAAAGCCAAACTTCGAGTAAATCGGATGAGATTTGACCGAGTTATGGGGGTGGTAATTTTTGACCCATGTCTATATACGAATCTTGGGGTAAGATTTGCACATGCACTTCGACTAAAAAATCGGTGTTCCGATTTGAATGCCAGATTAATCAAGAGGGAAAACCATGAAGAAAAAGCCAAACTTCGTGAAAGTCGGATGAGATTTGACCGAGTTATGGGGGTGGTAATTTTTTACCCATGTCTATCTACGAATCTTGGGGTAAGATTTGGACATGAATTTCGACTAAAAAATCGGTGTTCAGATTTGAATGCCAGATTAATCTAGAGGGAAAGCCATGAAGAAAACGCCAAACTTCGTTAAAATCGGATGAGATTTGGCCGAGTTATGAGGGTGGTAAATTTTGACCCATGTCTATATACGAATCTTGGGGTAAGATTTGTACATGCATTTCGACGAAAAAATCGGTGTTCAGATTTGAATGCCAGATTAATCTAGGGGAAAAACCATGAAGAAAAAGCCAAACTTCGTGAAAATCGGATGAGATTTGACCGAGTTATGGGGGTGGTAATTTTTGACCCATGTCTATATACGAATCTTGGGGTAAGATTTGGACATGAATTTCGACCAAAAAATCGGTGTCGAGATTTGAATGCCACATTAATCAAGAGGGAAATCATGAAGAAAAAGCCATACTTCGTGAAAATCGGATGAGATTTGACCGAGTTATGGGGGTGGTAATTTTTGACCCATGTCTATATACGAATCTTGGGGTAAGATTTGGACATGAATTTCGACTAAAAAATCGGTGTTCAGATTTGAATGCCAGATTAATCTAGAGGGAAAGCCATGAAGAAAACGCAAAACTTCGTTAAAATCGGATGAGATTTGGCCGAGTTATGGGGGTGGTAAATTTTGACCCATGTCTATATACGAATCTTGGGGTAAGATTTGGACATGCATTTCGACTAAAAAATCGGTGTTCAGATTTGAATGCCAGATTAATCTAGTGGAAAAACCATGAAGAAAAAGCCAAACTTCGTGAAAATCGGATGAGATTTGACCGAGTTATGGGGGGTGGTAATTTTTGATCCATGTCTATATACGAATCTTGGGGTAAGATTTGGACATGCATTTCGACTAAAAAATGGGTGTTCCGATTTGAACGCCAGATTAATCTAGAGGGAAAACCATGAAGAAAAAGCCAAACTTCGTGAAAATCGGATGAGATTTGACCGAGTTATGGGGGTGGTAATTTTTGACCCATGTCTATATACGAATCTTGGGGTAAGATTTGGACATGAATTTCGACCAGAAATCGGTGTCGAGATTTGAATGCCAGATTAATCTAGTGGAAAAACCATGAAGAAAAAGCCAAACTTCGTGAAAATCGGATGAGATTTGACCGAGTTATGGGGGTGGTAATTTTTGACCCATGTCTATATACGAATCTTGGGGTAAGATTTGGACATGAATTTCGACCAAAAAATCGGTGTCGAGATTTGAATGCCACATTAATCAAGAGGGAAAACCATGAAGAAAAAGCCAAACTTCGTGAAAATCGGATGAGATTTGACCGAGTTATGGGGGTGGTAATTTTTGACCCATGTCTATATACGAATCTTGGGGTAAGATTTGGACATGAATTTCGACTAAAAAATCGGTGTTCAGATTTGAATGCCAGATTAATCTAGCCATGAAGAAAACGCCAAACTTCGTTAAAATCGGATGAGATTTGGCCGAGTTATGGGGGTGGTAAATTTTGACCCATGTCTATATACGAATCTTGGGGTAAGATTTGTACATACATTTCGACGAAAAAATCGGTGTTCAGATTTGAATGCCAGATTAATCTAGGGGAAAAACCATGAAGAAAAAGCCAAACTTCGTTAAAATCGGATGAGATTTGACCGAGTTATGGGGGTGGTAATTTTTGACCCATGTCTATATACGAATCTTGGGGTAAGATTTGGACATGAATTTCGACCAAAAAATCGGTGTCGAGATTTGAATGCCACATTAATCAAGAGGGAAATCATGAAGAAAAAGCCATACGTCGTGAAAATCGGATGAGATTTGACCGAGTTATGGGGGTGGTAATTTTTGACCCATGTCTATATACGAATCTTGGGGTAAGATTTGGACATGAATTTCGACTAAAAAATCGGTGTTCAGATTTGAATGCCAGATTAATCTAGAGGGAAAGCCATGAAGAAAACGCAAAACTTCGTGAAAATCGGATGAGATTTGGCCGAGTTATGGGGGTGGTAAATTTTGACCCATGTCTATATACGAATCTTGGGGTAAGATTTGGACATGCATTTCGACTAAAAAATCGGTGTTCAGATTTGAATGCCAGATTAATCTAGTGGAAAAACCATGAAGAAAAAGCCAAACTTCGTGAAAATCGGATGAGATTTGACCGAGTTATGGGGGGTGGTAATTTTTGATCCATGTCTATATACGAATCTTGGGGTAAGATTTGGACATGCATTTCGACTAAAAAATGGGTGTTCCGATTTGAACGCCAGATTAATCTAGAGGGAAAACCATGAAGAAAAAGCCAAACTTCGTGAAAATCGGATGAGATTTGACCGAGTTATGGGGGTGGTAATTTTTGACCCATGTCTATATACGAATCTTGGGGTAAGATTTGGACATGAATTTCGACCAGAAATCGGTGTCGAGATTTGAATGCCAGATTAATCTAGTGGAAAAACCATGAAGAAAAAGCCAAACTTCGTGAAAATCGGATGAGATTTGACCGAGTTATGGGGGTGGTAATTTTTGACCCATGTCTATATACGAATCTTGGGGTAAGATTTGGACATGAATTTCGACCAAAAAATCGGTGTCGAGATTTGAATGCCACATTAATCAAGAGGGAAAACCATGAAGAAAAAGCCAAACTTCGTGAAAATCGGATGAGATTTGACCGAGTTATGGGGGTGGTAATTTTTGACCCATGTCTATATACGAATCTTGGGGTAAGATTTGGACATGAATTTCGACTAAAAAATCGGTGTTCAGATTTGAATGCCAGATTAATCTAGCCATGAAGAAAACGCCAAACTTCGTTAAAATCGGATGAGATTTGGCCGAGTTATGGGGGTGGTAAATTTTGACCCATGTCTATATACGAATCTTGGGGTAAGATTTGGACATGCATTTCGACTAAAAAATCGGTGTTCAGATTTGAATGCCAGATTAATCTAGTGGAAAAACCATGAAGAAAAAGCCAAACTTCGTGAAAATCGGATGAGATTTGACCGAGTTATGGGGGTGGTAATTTTTGACCCATGTCTATATACGAATCTTGGGGTAAGATTTGGACATGAATTTCGACGAAAAAATCGGTGTTCAGATTTGAATGCCAGATTAATCTAGAGGTAAAGCCATGAAGAAAAAGCCAAACTTCGAGTAAATCGGATGAGATTCGACCGAGTTATGGGGGGTGGTAATTTTTGATCCATGTCTATATACGAATCTTGGGGTAAGATTTGGACATGCATTTCGACTAAAAAATCGGTGTTCCGATTTGAATGCCAGATTAATCTAGAGGGAAAGCCATGAAGAAAACGCCAAACTTCGTGAAAATCGGATGAGATTTGACCGAGTTATGGGGGTGGTAATTTTTGACCCATGTCTATATACGAATCTTGGGGTAAGATTTGGACATGAATTTCGACCAAAAAATCGGTGTCGAGATTTGAATGCCACATTAATCAAGAGGGAAAACCATGAAGAAAAAGCCAAACTTCGTGAAAATCTGATGAGATTTGACCGAGTTATGGGGGTGGTAATTTTTGACCCATGTCTATATACGAATCTTGGGGTAAGATTTGGACATGAATTTTGACTAAAAAATCGGTGTTCAGATTTGAATGCCAGATTATTCTAGAGGGAAAGCCATGAAGAAAACGCCAAACTTCGTTAAAATCGGATGAGATTTGGCCGAGTTATGGGGGTGGTAAATTTTGACCCATGTCTATATACGAACCTTGGGGTAAGATTTGGACATGCATTTCGACTAAAAAATCGGTTTTCAGATTTGAATGCCAGATTAATCTAGGTGGAAAACCATGAAGAAAAAGCCAAACTTCGTGAAAATCGGATGAGATTTGACCGAGTTATGGGAGTGGCAATTTTTTACCCATGACTAGGTACGAATCTTGGGGTAAGATTTGGACATGCATTTCGACTAAAAAATCGGTGCTCAGATTTGAATGCCAGATTAATCTAGTGGAAAAACCATGAAGAAAAAGCCAAACTTCGTGAAAATCGGATGAGATTTGACCGAGTTATGGGGGTGGTAATTTTTGACCCATGTCTATATACGAATCTTGGGGTAAGATTTGGACATGAATTTCGACCAAAAAATCGGTGTTCCGATTTGAATGCCACATTAATCTAGAGGGAAAACCATGAAGAAAAAGCCAAACTTCGTGAAAATCGGATGAGATTTGACCGAGTTATGGGGGTGGTAATTTTTGACCCATGTCTATATACGAATCTTGGGGTAAGATTTGGACATGAATTTCGACCAAAAAATCGGTGTCGAGATTTGAATGCCACATTAATCAAGAGGGAAAACCATGAAGAAAAAGCCAAACTTCGTGAAAATCTGATGAGATTTGACCGAGTTATGGGGGTGGTAATTTTTGACCCATGTCTATATACGAATCTTGGGGTAAGATTTGGACATGAATTTTGACTAAAAAATCGGTGTTCAGATTTGAATGCCAGATTATTCTAGAGGGAAAGCCATGAAGAAAAAGCCAAACTTCGTTAAAATCGGATGAGATTTGGCCGAGTTATGGGGGTGGTAAATTTTGACCCATGTCTATATACGAACCTTGGGGTAAGATTTGGACATGCATTTCGACTAAAAAATCGGTTTTCAGATTTGAATGCCAGATTAATCTAGGTGGAAAACCATGAAGAAAAAGCCAAACTTCGTGAAAATCGGATGAGATTTGACCGAGTTATGGGAGTGGCAATTTTTTACCCATGTCTATATACGAATCTTGGGGTAAGATTTGGACATGAATTTCGACCAAAAAATCGGTGCTCAGATTTGAATGCCAGATTAATCTAGTGGAAAAACCATGAAGAAAAAGCCAAACTTCGTGAAAATCGGATGAGATTTGACCGAGTTATGGGGGTGGTAATTTTTGACCCATGTCTATATACGAATCTTGGGGTAAGATTTGGACATGAATTTCGACCAAAAAATCGGTGTCGAGATTTGAATGCCACATTAATCTAGAGGGAAAACCATGAAGAAAAAGCCAAACTTCGAGTAAATCGGATGAGATTTGACCGAGTTGTGGGGGGTGGTAATTTTTGATCCATGTCTATATACGAATCTTGGGGTAAGATTTGGACATGCATTTCGACTAAAAAATCGGTGTTCCGATTTGAATGCTAGATTAATCTAGAGGGAAAACCATGAAGAAAAAGCCAAACTTCGTGAAAATCGGATGAGATTTGACCGAGTTATGGGGGTGGTAATTTTTGACCCATGTCTATATACGAATCTTGGGGTAAGATTTGGACATGAATTTCGACCAAAAATCGGTGTCGAGATTTGAATGCCACATTAATCTAGAGGGAAAACCATGAAGAAAAAGCCAAACTTCGTGTAAATCGGATGAGATTTGACCGAGTTATGGGGGTGGTAATTTTTGACCCAAGGTATATACGAATCTTGGTAAGATTTGGACATGAATTTCGACAAAAAAATCGGTGTTCAGATTTGAATGCCAGATTAATCTAGAGGGAAAGCCATGAAGAAAACGCCAAACTTCGTTAAAATCGGATGAGATTTGGCCGAGTTATGGGGGTGGTAAATTTTGACCCATGTCTATATACGAATCTTGGGGTAAGATTTGGAAATGCATTTCGACTAAAAAATCGGTGTTCAGATTTGAATGCCAGATTAATCTAGATGGAAAACCATGAAGAAAAAGCCAAACTTCATGAAAATCGGATGAGATTTGACCGAGTTATGGGGGTGGTAATTTTTGACCCATGTCTATATACGAATCTTGGGGTAAGATTTGGACATGAATTTCGACCAAAAAATCGGTGTCGAGATTTGAATGCCACATTAATCAAGAGGGAAAACCATGAAGAAAAAGCCAAACTTCGTGAAAATCGGATGAGATTTGACCGAGTTATGGGGGTGGTAATTTTTGACCCATGTCTATATACGAATCTTGGGGTAAGATTTGGACATGAATTTCGACTAAAAAATCGGTGTCGAGATTTGAATGCCACATTAATCTAGAGGGAAAACCATGAAGAAAAAGCCAAACTTCGTGAAAATCGGATGAGATTTGACCGAGTTATGGGAGTGGCAATTTTTTACCCATGACTAGGTACGAATCTTGGGGTAGGATTTGGACTTGAATTTCGACGAATAAATCGGTGTTCAGATTTGAATGCCAGATTATTCTAGAGGGAAAGCCATGAAGAAAAAGCCAAACTTCGTGTAAATCGGATGAGATTGACCGAGTTATGGGGGGTGGTAATTTTTGATCCATGTCTACATACGAATCTTGGGGTAAGATTTGGACATGCATTTCGACTAAAAAATCGGTGTTCCGATTTGAATGCCAGATTAATCTAGAGGGAAAACCATGAAGAAAAAGCCAAACTTCATGAAAATCGGATGAGATTTGACCGAGTTATGGGGGTGGTAATTTTTTACCCATTACTAGGTACGAATCTTGGGATAAGATTTGGACATGAATTTCGACTAAAAAATCGGTGTTCAGATTTGAATGTCAGATTAATCTAGAGGGAAAACCGTGAAGAAAAATCCTATATCATATTTATATTCTATTTTAGAAGCTATATGTCAAGTTTGGTGACTCTAGTTCTTATTATTTACCAAAATTGCCCAAAAGCAGGATATCGATATCGATTTTTATCGATTGCTTGGAAATGGAGTAAGGTATCGATTTTCGGAAACAAACTCGATCTGCGCGGGAGCTAGGAGCATCTACGTCTAAAATTTCTCTAGCTGTTATAGGTTCTGAGATCCTTGCGTTCATACATACGGACGGACGGACGGACAGACAGACGGACATGGCTAGATCGACTCAGCTATTTATGCTGATCAAGAATATATATACTTTATGGGGTCGGAGTTGCTTCCTTCTGCCTGTTACATACATTTGGCTTTGGCACAAATACAATATACCCTTATACCCATTTTTAATGGGTTCAGGGTATAAAAAAGGACAAGAACCAACAGCAATCTTCGGCAAGGCGATGATTAAATACCCTTGTAGTCATTGAAGTTAAGTAAGGAAAATTTCGAGGTTGGTCAAGATATCGTATAAGGAAACACAATTTTTCAATACAAAAACTTATTTGCCAACCAAACCAGTAATCAGATATTTGATAAGATTGGGCTCATATGTGAGGAGCATTGTAGAACTCTTAAATGCTGAGCTCGGATAACGTATCTTGAAAAACAAAAAGTATTTTATTATGCAAGAATTTTTATTCCTATGACAGCTATATAATATAGTCGTCCAAGTCGGCCGATTCCGCCATATTTTTCGCTGGCAGCAAAAAGAAAACCGAAAGACTAGTTCGCATTGAATCGGCTGTTAATTCTGATCAAGAATGTCTAACATGTCTCCTTCGATGCGTAATGCATTTCAAGACAGAATTGTAATGCCCTCTACAAGGGTATAAGAATGTGAAAAACAAACGTATAAACGATTTAGTAGCTGCTTGGCTGGCACATCCTGGCGCAAAACAGCTGCTGGCAAGTGTCAGGAATGGGGCGTCTCTCTAAATTGAATCTGCCCAACAACAAGGCAACAGTAAAATGCAAAACAAAAGCAAAAACTCCCATAAAATACAGCAAGAATTGAAATGGGAAAAAAAAGAATATATAAATTGAAAATTACAAACATTGTAGCATGCCAACTGCTCCGCTGGCAAATAAACACTCACATAACACTATTTCGAGAGGTTATTTTTGCATTGGTTTTTCATGAAGCCGACATCCAGATGCATTTCTTGGCCAAAGCTTTTGGCATTACAAGCCACTTTTCAGGCACTTTGATCAACATTAACAATGCCATTGGCCTTTTCGAATTTCATACGCACCGTGGACTAATGGCTGAGTCCATCAGCAGCATAAAATCGACGCACAACATCGACATTTGAAAATTGATATTGATGCGATTGGAAACAGAATAAACATTCATCATTTATCATTTACACCTGCATACCGATATCTAAATAGCAATAGGCAGCGAAATGTTTTCCCAAATACACACTCGTACATGTTTGAATTTCAAATGCAAATTACATAAAATGACAGCGTGCAACGTGCGCGGCATAAGCAATTAACAACATTTTATTGCCGCTAACTCGGCGGCCCTGTTGGTAATAACCATGGCTATAACTTGCAGTCGGACAGCGTGCACCAAATGCGCTGCAAAAATGCTTCCAAATGTAGAATTCAATAAAACAGCAATGCAACAGTAGTAGGAAACTACAAACGATTCCATTGTTTTGCCCATGCCAATGAATTCTTAGCAAAATTTAGATTTTAGTCGACCTGCAAGTTACTCTAGTTAACTGAAGTTAAATTCACACCTATACCTAATACCAATTATTTAAATTTCGAGTAAGATTTATATAGAAACTGCACTAGAGACAATTGGAAAAGATGTTAAAATATCCATGCCACAAGACCATCAAAAAGTATTCAAGATCTTATGTAAATTTCATAATATGAACTGTATAAAATAATTTCATAAATATAAATGAATACACGCTAATTGCTGCAGGCTGTATTCAATTTTAAAGATAGTTATAATTAAATGTGATTCACCCTTTTTATCCTTAAGCCACACAGGGCATATACAAGAACAACAACAACAGAAAGTACATGCAGCAATATGGCATCTGTCAGTGTCGTCTGGGTGCCAGATATCAGAGCTGCATATAAAATGCATGCGTCGTCCACGTACAGCGCTTTTCGCGTGACCGTGTCTGCTATTTGCTTAACAAATGAAATTTTCGTGTAGTGCCCCGGAAAATGCTAGACCGCATGCGCCTCGCCCCTATCTGTATCGTAGCCGCGTTGGTGTCTGGGCCGGATAGCAATGTCAGTTGCCAAATGCAAGTGGGCTTATTTATTTGTTTAGGCCCAGCGGTGGCCATGATTTTGTGCCCAACTCTCGTTGCCCGCCGATGTTTTAACGGGAGGCGCGAGGCAGCCCAGCCAAACAAAAAAGGACGCGCCAACGGAAATGCGTTTGCAGTCAACTAGAAATGCAGGCACATTTCTCTGTGTGTGTGTGTGTGTGTGTGTGCGTGTGTGAGTACGATGGAGCGTGTGTTAGTGCTTTGTATATTTCATGGATATGCCCAAGCACGTTTGCCCTGGCAACAGCCCATATGGTTTATATTTACTGTTTTTGTTTGCAACAGCACAACGCTTTCATTTTTTGAGCATATTGGCAATCGAGTCAACCAACTCAAAGAAACGTGTTGCAATCTATGAGCACTGAATAGGAAAGCTGGCCATATCAGTTGCTTAATCCTTTTATTGCGTAGCTGCCTTTACCGACATTTAAACGTGCCTAACCTTACACACTTTAAAAACTTTTTAGCTGTCCTTTCATGTTTTTCTCTATGCGCCGTATCATGGTATATAAATAAGTACCCCTTAAAGGTTTGCTCCATACGAATTCCCCATATTAACTCATGTCATGCGTGTAAATAGAGCAATAGAGCTTCGGTGGGTTCACCATAAAATAATTGCACACTCACGGGTCTAATTTTAAAATGGAATATTTCATTTCAGGGACTCGGGTTGAGTACACAAGTATTATACTTCGTTTATATACATATATGCATGCAGACATATAAGCACATAAACTATGTAAATGTATTTATGATGACTGCATCAGAAATGTGAATCATCATCCCTAGAGTTTAAAAACGCGCAAATAAACACAGATGTGCAAGCGTACGAAACGGCAGGGGATTTAAAGCGTCAGCTCGAAACTTAACCGGCTCATTCCAATAAATTCGAAATATTGAATACTATTTTTGAGCACTTGTTGGATTTGGTTAGCAAGTTGAAAAGTAAACAGTTTAAAGGGTTGCTTGCAGCGAGTCACCTGAATTTCCTACTTTTCTCGCACTTAACTATACGGCTATTAAAATTTAATTACATCTGCTCTGCCACGCATGTGACGTGCAACATGCAAGGTGGATGCTGCCATACGTGCAACGTCGACAGCTGCTGTGGCTGCACTTAAAATCTTCGTTAATAATTCAGACAACAAATGACCGACTTACCACCATTCGCCATGCAGGGCGTACCAGCGCTAGCACATACAGCCACATTGTAGATTTTACCATCTTTGGCCAATTTGTGCGGCGCTAGGGTACTGAGCGGACTCAGGTCCAGACTGTGCAAAATAAAAACAGAACGAGATATATTCTCCGTAAACTACATGAAAAGGGGTTTACTCACAGCTCATTGCCCGTGGCCACGGCCGTGCACGGTTTGATATTCTTGCAGGCCAGTGGTGTGGAAAAACTAAACTGGTAGGTGCAACCATCTTGACTAGAACCCATGAACTCGGGATGTGCATTCTGCAAAAGGATAACATTGTAGCTCATACCAACAATATTATTTTCATGAACGTACCATAACTCTTCTGCCGCAGTAGAAATTAACAATGCTGGTATAGTTAACGCTAGAATTGCCTGCACACGGCGTCCAGGACTCGTGACGCAACAATGGCTGGCCATCTTTAATGACGGGCTTCGACTGTACATTGCCAAAGTTAATGAAACTGCAAGCATATGCAAAAAGATAAGTTAAATAAATATATAAAGCATTTAAATAAACATTCCGTACCGTTTTTTTAGATCGCTGACCTTGGGCGAATACAAGCAAATGCTGCTGCCGGCTGGGCACATGGCGTTCTCGCCATAAAGCACTGGCTTGCATACATTGATAATAAAGAAGCCTCCCTGTCGGTCTGAGGTTCTATAGTTGGCATCGCTAAGCGACATCAAATCGAATGTATCTCCAGTATTTGTGTAGCTCACACTACACGTATTGGACTGAAGCCCATCCGGTATAGATAAGCAGGCCAGGGGTGTCTCATAGGTAATGTAAAAGGAACAAGTGTCCTCAGCCTAAAAATAAACACCAAAATATTTAATCATTTCAAAAGTGGGCTTAAAGACGTATTAATTTACATAAGCCGTTATATGCAGTGGATTGACATCCAGCGTGTAGTCGCAACTGAGAAGCACATGCAGCTGATAGTTGGGATTGTCGTTGGTTCCATTTTCACATTTGGCACCACTCAAATAGTCGAGATACATTTTACCATTGTGATAGTGCAGCTCATGCTGGCGGCCTATAAGTACAGAAATGTTGAAGCACCAAGTGATTTTGCAATGGATCATATTACGCTTACCCAGCACATACTCCTTGCCTTGCTTTTTGAGGCAGGCAGCCACATTGCTCTCGTTGTTACAGCTGTGCGTCAGATTGCCGCATATGTTAAACTCAAAGGAATCATTGCTAAAGCTTCGCACCACATGCGCCAAATCCGAGTGTAAGCCGCTAAAATCAAACTTATAGCCATAGACGGGTTCCGTCAGCGTACAATCGCGTGTTGAAAAGTCCTGTAAACATACGAAATTAAATTAAAATATTACCGCCACTGTTGTTGGGCTGTTAACGTACTGTTAACTGTCGATAGGTGGTTGTGGTGCTTGTTAAGTAGCCTGATTGATTGCTAATATATAAAAGACACAAAGCCCTATGTGCACACCAATACATACAGACACACACCTATATATTGCTAGCCAAATTGTATAGCTTATCGTTCCTTTACCTGTTAACATGGCAACAAGGGCGCAGTATGAAAAGTGTACAGCTGTAAGCCAATGGCCCAAACACGGTAACAAAAACAAACCAATAAAATCTTGCAACACACCCTCAACCCATCTCCCGGCAACCACTTACCAGCTGATTTGCGTCATCCCCAGCGGTTACACTGCATGCAAACGCAAGCAAAATGACCAGCATCGGCGTCGATATGGCGCCACAAATCCCTGTTTTGCGTAGATTACTCATTACAACAACCATAACTCCTCCATAAATATGTGTCGGCGATTTTGCAAAAACTGCAGAACAAAGAATTTGTTGTTGTGCCCGAGTGGTTAGCACTTTTGCGCATCAAGTTCGAATGCTATACGGCTTATCAGATATACTCGTTAAATGCTTTAGTGTATTGTTTATTTAGACACGGTTAGTATTATTGCCGCTTCGATTTTTCAAAGACCGCTTCCTTATCTGAATAGCGCGCTAGAACTAACGAACGATAAACACAAGTCGGGCCCACGCAATGAATCACATTTATTGTACGAACGCTTGCTTATTCTAAACAACTAGCTGCATTTTATGCAACGCAGTAATTTTGATTAAACACAAACTCGGATAACGGCACCAGCGGAGCCGTAACGGGTTGGTGGAAATGCAAGAACAGCAACAGCATAGAAGAGGAAAGACCAGGGTAGAATGCAAACAGTGTTGAGTAACGTGCAAGCATAACAGCTGTTTTCCGAAATGATATAAAACAATAGTTATCAACACTTTTTACAGTGTTTTGCATTTATTATAACAAAATTTCCACCATATTTAACCAAGAATTTTATCTGAAAAAATGGCCGCAAATATTGCCGCAGCAGCCGCTGCTGCTCAAGAAGTAGATCCTGTACTGAAAAAGGCAATTAAATTGCTACATTCATCTAATCCAACTTCTGCAGCCGAACTTCGCCTGCTGCTGGATGAGGCGCTTAAATTGCGCTTTGGGCCTGAGAAGATGATATCAAAGAATATGACCCAGCGCATGATGGACGACGAGGCCAATTTTCCAGGTCGCGCAACCCCACAACCACCGGCACAGCCAGTGGCCACCGATGAGATTATCAATCTGACCAACTCACCGGATAAGGTGCCCTCAGATTCGCCCGACACCATTGCGGATTCCGATGATGGCAGCGCCGCTGGATTAGCCATGAGCGGTGTCGTCAACACAGGCGACACTGGAGACTTTGGTGACTTGAACTGTTGTGTTTGTGGCGAAATGGTGTATAAGGCCACCAATCGACTCATTGAGTGCTCCGACTGTGGCGCACTTTATCACCAGGAGTGCCATAAGCCACCCATTACCAATGAGGAGGCCGCCGACGATCAAGTCCACATTTGGCAGTGTGACACCTGTTGTAATAAGCCCTCAACAAGTCGGGCTGCTGCTAGCATGGTCTTGCCGGTCGCCACCCCCACTGTAGTCATACCCGATGAGCCCATGCCGCTCGCCAGCGGCCCCAAGACCAAATCGTCGGTGCCCTCGTCGCGTTCATCTACATCATCCAACTCGTCCTCGCCGTTTTACAAACCAGAGCCGAGCAGCTCCACAAATGCCAGCAGCAGCAGTAGCAGCAAGCATGGACACAAGTCATCCTCCTCATCGTCCTCCAAGTCGCATAAGGAGGAGCGATCAAGCAAATCTGTGGCTCCTGCAATAAACACGATCAGCGCACCAGAGAAACACACTAGCAGCAGCAGTGGCACTTCCTCCTCCAGGCGCGGCAGCTCGACTGCCAAGTCCAGCAAGAGTAAGCATCACGAAAGCAGCAGCAGCAGTAAACGCAGAGCTAAATAGTGGACACTTGAATTTCAATATATATGTATCATTATCTTTAATATTAATGTAAAAGCCAATGCACACAACATGTATACTTATAGAACATATTTAAGCTGACACAGGTTTGAAGCTTCAAAACATATACCCAGCAGCGTTTTATTAAATGAAAATATATAGTTATATGTATAAAAAATTTAATGGAATTAGCGCCTATACTTGCGCAGAGTGACTGCAGGCGTGCGTGGACTCCGCGTGGAGTTCAGAGCTGGCGAACTAGTACCCTCGTCGCCATTTACTTTTCGCAGATTAATACGTGTCGCTGGAGAGCTGCCTTTGGGCGTCGCGGCGATGTGCGAAGAGGGTGTCTTGTTGCTGCCAGAGGGAGTGGTGCTGCCTGCCTGCGCCTTCTTTTTGCGCTTTACATTCACAATGACATTGGCATCCATACTGACATCCAACTCGAAGTTGAACTCGTATGTTTTATTGGAGCGCGGCTGTGGAGTCAAGTCATCATTGATCACCGTCTTACCAGGCCTGCTACGCAGCGAAACTGCTGGACTAAAGTTGATCTTGGCATTAGCACCCTGTGCTTTCGGAGTGGCGTTGCTTTCCACTTTTGCTCGCTTGAGCGGACTCGAACGCTGTGGCGAGGTGGCTTGTGGTGCTTCGCGTTTCTTGGGCGAAGCTGAAGCTGGCTTGTGCGCCGCTTTGCGCGTTGGCGTGGTTCTTGTAGGTTTGGATCTAGAAGCTGGCGATGCTTTAGCTGCCACCAACTTTCTGCGCGGCGTGTATTTTGCATCCTTTTCCTCATCGCTGGCAATGACTTCATCCTCTGAAGAGGAATTTATTAGCAGAGATTCTTCTTTTTTAACCTTGCTCCGCTGTCCCAATGAAGCCGATGTCCCTGCCTTTTTGGCTGGCGGACTATTGTTGTTATTGCTGTTGTTCTGCGACGTCAGTTTAAAGTCCAAGTCCCCACTGTTGACCACTTTCATTTGCTTGAGAGCATTGAGGAAAAACGTGCGACACTTGTCATAGTTGGGTGCTTCGTTGTGCGCCAGCTTAGATACGTATTTCATGTAGTCAGAGATGGGTGCCGGCACCCCTTTGGGAAAGAGGGGCTTTAGTGCGGCGTTTACGTCCGCCATAAATGCCTCCTTGGCCTTCTGAACTTTCAGCGGTACTGTCAGCAGTTTTTCCCTGATCCAGGGCAGCTCCACTCCTAACCATTCAATAATATTGTAGCCGAGTATTTCAAGATCGGCCCGCCGAGTGGCTACGCCCAAATGTGCATCCCGCGATGTGTACTCAATAGTGCCATTATGCATTTTCTTTGGATCCGGTTTGAAATCCCCCGTCACATAGTGGGAAGCTAGCCCAAAGTCCACCAAATAGGCCTGACTACTACCGCCCTTACCAAGGCCAAGCAATATGTTAGCCGCCTTGAGATCTGCATGAACATAGCCGGTGCCGTGCATAAATTCATACACATCCAGCATTTGAATTGCTAGTCGGTAGACGGTAGCCTCGGGCAAGCGCTTGCCGTTCTGCGCATAGAACTTTGATATGTCGCTGCCGTATCGCGGCATAACTATGAACCGATGCTTCTGACCATTTATGTCCGCAGAGCCGTTGGCTAGTATGTAGGGCATACCCAGAGATTTGAGGCCATGCTGCTGCTTGAAGTTCTTGATGTCGTCTTGTTTTGCATTCCGCAAATAGAAGTGCATCTCGACGAACAGCGGCCCATTGGCATGTGGCTCCTGGAATATGAAAAGCCATCGATGAGGGCAAACAGTTTCACACATTTTGCAGCTTCAGCTACTTACGCATTTCACCACTGCATCGTAGTTCTTTTCGCCGTTGCGACACGCTGCATAGATTTCACCGAAGCCGCCAATTCCAATCGAGGGACCAATGCGCCACTGTCCCTTGGTCAGATCTGTGAGAACGGTGCCCTCTTTAAGCTTCTCCGGCATAGCATACAACTTGCCCTTGGCTTTTTTGGCCGGCGCTGCCTTTGGCTTGGCGGTACGACGCATTTTCGTATCTGAGACGGCTCAAGTTACAGCGTTGTTTAAATCAAACACAGTTCTAATCAATTCCAACATACAAATGCCGCCACAACGCATCTGCATCAACCGCGCGCCATTACATACGGCAGCATTGCCATTCACGAGGCTACGTCGCGTCATTTTACCCTCAACGCGATAGCAGATTTCTCAATTTTGCGTTAACAGAGCTGTGCGCATTAACAGAACGCGGTTCTGTCAAATTTAAATATATACGATTTGAAATTTTACGATTATATTTATAATGCAAAGGGCAATTGATTTTTTGTTTATTGCAGAGTGACAGATTTTAAAATCGTAGAAAATCCTTGCATTAACCGTCACTCCAATGGGATTCAATGAACCGGCATCATCATTTGCCACAGCATCCACATTGACTGCGCAGCTGTTTGAACTGTCACCCGGCTTTTGGATGCCACCCACCCTCAACCCTCAGGGAGCCTGCAACAGGACGATGCCGTGTCACATTTAAAAGAGCGCACATCAGGATCTCGTGCTCAGTAGATGTTTCATCTCGAAAGTCGACACAACGCATATAACACAGATAAAGTGAAAAAATAAACAACTTATAAAATGTCAGCGCGCGTTTAGAAAACAAACTTTTAGCGAGTGATAGATTACAAAAGTTAAAGATCAAATAAATAAACGGAGAGCTGTTCGACAAGTAAACGCAGCTAAAATGCAGCCAAGTGTCGGCAATAATGGAATGCTCTTATTGCTGTTACTTTTGATGCATCAAAATGCATTCAACTGGCATGCGGCTCTGGCATTGCCCGACGTTATAAAAATTGGTTAGTTTTGATTTATTAAAGATCAATCAATTAATATAACTACCGCCTCATTTCTCATTATTCATTGGTTGATTAAAATGGCATCCTTTACGCGTATCGATTTTTTTACATCAAAAGCGCGCGTGTGTCTGTGTGTGTGTATCCTCGTAAATGTCCTTACTGATGTGTGTCACCGTGTTTGTGTTTTGTTTGTTTTCCTTTGGCCGTCTTTTTTTTATGAGACACGTTTGTACTTGCTTATTAATAACATTGTTTTTCATCGTTTATCGCCGCAGGTGGGCTGTTTCATCCCTCGGACGACCATCAGGAACTCGCCTTTCGCCAAGCTGTCGAGCGGATAAATTCCGACCGCTCAATTTTACCCCGCTCAAAACTTGTGGCCCAAATTGAGCGCATTTCGCCATTTGACAGCTTCCATGCCGGCAAACGGGGTAAGCAGTAGGAGCCATCGCTACACCTGACCCCCTCAAATGTATCTGTTATTGTTTTCATTCATCCGTTTTGTTCCGTTTGGTCCCATTGAAAACATTGCACTTTATTTTTGTGTATTCTCCATTAGATTCCATTAGTTTTTGTATTATTGTTATGCAAATCGAGTTGACTATTGGGAATTCACATCATGTCCACATGTATATTCATATATCATAGAGCTAAATTATTGCAGTTGAAGTACATTTTCAATCCCCTCATTGTGTGGTGATTGTTTTTAATCTAAGCTCATGTGTTCTAATCTTATTGATGTGTAGCATTTGTATTATGTGAACTACACGCTGAAGTGTGTAAATTAATGCATGAATACAAATTGCAGAAACTATGCTACACACTCTTGTTGTAATAATTTAATTCGAGCTAGAAATGTGCTCAACGGAGTGCAGACATTTTAGCACTTGAGAATATATTGGGGGAAATGGTACTTTCACAGTTTTAAGATATGTGTTTGGCAAAATACTTGAATAAATATCTTATTATATTCTGGGTTTTAAATTCTAAAGCAATCCCAGCCTTAAGTGAGAACAGTTGGAACTTAAACAGAAATAATATTGTCTGTTGTAATAGCACATGGTAATGCAATCAAATAATTAGTTCTTTAAATTATAACTTGATTTAATATCTCAAATTGCTTTTATTTTAAAAATTTGCCAAAACTAAACCGTTTAAATACCTTTTAATTAAAAACAAGCAAACAGTTGATGTTAGCAATAATAGAAATTCCAATGAATAGAGCAGAAAATAGTGTGATTCTGATAAATGAGGAACAAAGCTCGTAAAAGGATACGTCGGGCCTTATTACCAACTCTCATAACCATAGATACCTTGCGGCACGGTAAAACACATTTTAGCACGACGGTAACAAGCTGGAAAGGACACACTTTCACACGACTACCTTATTTACCACAGACACACACAGACACACACAAGCAAACGATATGTTGCCCTCCATACCTATGCTTGTATATGTGTAGTGCACAACTACACCTGCACCCACACGTGCTCGGTAATTTGATGAGCCAAAGGATGGTATGGTAAAAGCCAAAGGCAAAATGGAATTATGTCAATTTGAAGTGCATTTTAAATATGCGAACTAGGCGAAACGAGCTTTACTGTATCTGCCGACAAGTATATGCGCTACTTGGACTCATTTTGCGCTGCCGCAAATCATGGGATTCCATTCGAGATAATCTTGCTGGCGCACTGGCATAAGGTGCATTGGGACTTGGATTGGGAGCAGCAGTAAGCGTATTACATGAAAATCAATTTGAGACTCAGAGGTTGCTCGCTTGGGATTTATGTTTATAGCAAACATATATTTGCACTACCTACCTCAGCAATCTCCTCAAGCCTTTGGCAGTCAGTGCAAATGTTGGCCAGTAGCTGAGAATCCGCCTTATACATTACTCTCCCGTCATATCCTTTTCAGTTTGCGGCTTGTTGAACATTGGCGTAGCTGCAATTTTTGGCCCACAATCCTCGCATACGGCCAGCCATGTGCAGAGCATATGCGACAACATGGAAGTGAGTCCTTCTGTTTAAGTGGGGCATGTGGGGGGGGTAGTTGTGAAATCGCCTTAATCTATGTCGGCTGTTGCACACAATTATTTAGATACCGCATTTGGAGAATCGCTGGGATTACCGCCTGAGACGCGAAAGCTGCCTGGTGAATCTTTATCCCCATCCAAATACGCTCTCCAAGGTAATGTGCATGTGTGTGCTTGTGTTTTGCTGGCAACTGTACTTTAGCTGCTGATATTTGTATTTGTGCTCAGGCTTATGTGGATATTGTGCGCCACTGGGGCTGGAAGACTTTCACCATAATCTATGAGAATAACGATGGCATTGTGCGGCTGCAGGAACTGCTTAAGGCGCATGGGATGACGCCATTTCCAATCACAGTGCGCCAGCTTAGCGACAGCGGAGACTATCGGTGGGTTCATCTTTAAGCAAATAAGCCAGTTAATTCTTGATCTATGTCAATCCCATCATATAGACCCCTGCTGAAACAGATTAAGAACTCGGCGGAAGCGCATATTGTGCTGGACTGTTCCACGGAACGCATTCACGAGGTGCTCAAGCAGGCACAACAGATCGGCATGATGAGCGATTATCATAGCTATTTGGTCACCTCGCTGGATCTGCACACCGTGGACCTGGATGAGTTTCGTTACGGCGGCACAAATATAACTGGCTTTCGTTTGATCAACGAGAAGGTCGTCTCGGATGTGGTGCGTCAGTGGAACATCGATGAGAAGGGCATGCTCCGTTCGGCCAATCTGACCACTGTGCGCTCGGAGACGGCGCTCATGTATGATGCAGTGCATCTGTTTGCCAAAGCGCTGCATGATCTGGACACCTCACAGCAAATCGATATACATCCGATCAGTTGCGATGGCCAGAGCACCTGGCAGCATGGCTTCAGTTTAATCAACTACATGAAAATTGTGGAGATGAAGGGCCTAACCAATGTCATCAAGTTCGATCATCAGGGCTTTCGCACAGACTTTATGCTGGACATTGTAGAGCTTACGCCGAGCGGCATACGCAAAATAGGCACCTGGAACTCAACGCTGTCCGAGGGCATCAACTTTACGCGCACCTTTAGTCAGAAACAGCAAGAGATTGAGGCAAATCTGAAGAACAAGACCTTGGTAGTGACCACCATACTGGTATGTATGCATAGCGCCAGGATCAACTGCATTTCGTAGTAACTAACTGCTTCTACTCTTTTGCAGAGCAATCCTTACTGCATGCGCAAGGAATCGGCAGTGCCTCTGACGGGCAACGATCAGTTTGAGGGCTATGCCGTGGATCTGATTCACGAAATATCCAGATCGCTAGGCTTTAACTATAAAATTCAGCTGGTGCCCGATGGCAGCTATGGTAGCTTAAATAAAATGAGCGGGTAAGTTGCTTTGTACATATGAGCATATGATTTTATGCTTACCTCTATTTATTTTACAGCGAATGGAATGGGATGATACGCGAGCTGTTAGAACAGCGTGCGGATCTGGCAATAGCCGATCTCACAATCACCTTTGAGCGCGAACAAGCTGTGGACTTTACCACGCCGTTTATGAACCTCGGCGTTTCTATACTCTATCGCAAGCCCATTAAACAGCCACCCAATTTGTTCTCCTTTCTGTCGCCATTATCTCTGGACGTTTGGATCTACATGGCCACAGCCTATTTGGGCGTCTCCGTATTGCTCTTTATATTAGCCAAGTGGGTTAACTTTTTTGTAACCAAAATGACTTCCTATTGACTGTCTTTATTGTTCAAATAGATTTACGCCCTACGAGTGGCCCGCCTACACCGATGCCCATGGCGAGAAGGTCGAGAGCCAGTTCACATTGCTCAACTGCATGTGGTTTGCCATTGGCTCCCTTATGCAGCAGGGTTGCGATTTTCTGCCCAAGTAGGATTGACACAATTTATGTTATATGCTTGGCTTAGCCTTGTTTTGGATTGCTTTTAGGGCTCTGTCGACTCGCATGGTAGCTGGCATTTGGTGGTTTTTCACGCTGATCATGATCTCCTCGTACACAGCCAATCTGGCAGCATTTCTGACTGTTGAACGCATGGACTCACCTATTGAGAGTGCCGAGGACTTGGCCAAGCAGACGCGCATTAAATATGGCGCTCTCAAAGGTGGCAGCACGGCGGCTTTCTTCAGGGTAAGCCATACACTTAAAATGCAAGAGAAGTGCCAAACTAATAATTGCCCTTTGTAGGACTCGAAGATCTCTACATATCAGCGGATGTGGTCCTTTATGGAATCGGCACGTCCCTCGGTCTTTACGGCCAGCAATGGCGAAGGCGTTGAGCGCGTGGCCAAGGGCAAAGGTTCTTATGCATTTCTAATGGAATCCACATCCATCGAGTATGTCACAGAGCGCAACTGTGAGCTAACCCAAGTGGGCGGCATGCTGGATACCAAAAGCTATGGCATAGCGACCCCGCCAAGTGAGTTCCATCGAAGTGCAGTCTTTTAGTGTATATTTCATGGTTTGCTTATGCCTCACACAGATTCGCCTTATCGCACTGCCATCAATAGCGTCATACTCAAGCTGCAGGAGGAGGGCAAGTTGCATATACTGAAAACCAAATGGTGGAAGGAGAAACGCGGTGGTGGCAAGTGTCGCGTGGAGACTTCTAAGTCATCGTCGGCGGCCAATGAGCTGGGACTGGCCAATGTGGGTGGCGTCTTTGTGGTGCTAATGGGCGGCATGGGCGTGGCCTGTGTCATAGCCGTATGCGAGTTTGTGTGGAAGTCACGCAAAGTCGCCGTCGAGGAACGTCTCAGCGCAATTCTAAACGAATGAGAAAAGTTGTAAACCCAGGATGAATGGGTTTAAAAGTCGGTCGGTCGACGATTTGGACCAGGAACCAATAAATGCAAGCATACATTGTTGCAGCGCATAAATCCCAATCTGTAGTATAGCTACGAAAAATTATATTCTGGCATACCCGTTAGGCAGCGCACTTGAAGAAGGGAAAATTAATAAAGTTATTTCAGAGAGAGAGAGAGTGTTTGGGAAAATGGAAAGAAAGGCGCAACCAATGATAACCTTTTGAAAATTAGCAATAGACAAAACATTTATATACATAAACATAAACTATTGAACGAGAAAAAAAGTATATACGCACAGTTTATATGATAGACCTTCTTTCGTAATACTAATATTATATTATAAATACAATACAACAAGTACGGATAACAATCGAAATCGTATGCATTTATATTTGAAAGCATTTTTGGAATTGTATAATAGTGATAAGTGTAGCTAAATTATACATACATACATTACATAGATGCATATACACATATATATACATATACATATGTACACCAAGCGCAATACTTGGCCAATATATCTATAATACCATTTAAATATATATACTACTTAATAAAAACCCTAATATGCTCATAGAAATAAGTTAGAAAATAGCCAATAAAACAAAAAGAGAAAACCTAACCTAAGTGAATTGTAACTCTTAGTTAAAACCCTTCGTTCTTTCAGTTCCCCTACTTCCCTAGCTGTAAGATTGTAAAATGTAATTACCTTACACGCAATATTGATGAACAATTTCATAAATATAATTAAATAAACGAAGTTAACACCGCAAACACAATAGTTTCGTAGTCGAAAATCCTTTATCGGACACCTGCAACAATTTGCTGACGTGCCCGACATTTGATGTGGATGTCGACGCCTAACCGCAAACTGTCAATCAGCCGGCGACCGCAGGAAAACCCTTCGCCGCCGACTTTGCCCAGCTTTTAAATATTTGATGTGGCTTAGCAACACGCCCCAGTGCGCTCCAATTGCTCGATTTTAATTGGCTTCATGGCTTTTATATTTTATCCTCTAACATAAATCAAAGGCCCCATCGGTCGTATTGTTAGCTTTCACTTATCAGTTAACTTTCAGCGGTTCCGGCATCATGAGGCCTCCGGCCATGGTCTTCAGTGTGGTTTGTGGCCTGCTGCTCTACGTGCCGGCTCCAGTCGGGGCCAATGACTTCTCCTCTTTTCTGAGCGCCAATGCCTCCCTGGGTGAGCATGGACACATCCAAATATGTTTTTCGGCTCGGCAGTTTGATTCTTTCAGCTGTGGTTGTGGATTACGAATATATGGCTATGCATCGACAGAACATTTTGGCACATTTTGAGAAGATTCTCAGTGATATCATACGCGAGAATATGAAGAATGGCGGCATCAATGTGCGCTACTTCACCTGGAATGCCGTTAAATTAAAGAAAGGTGAAAGAGAAACTTTACAGAATATTTGTGGTTCAATTTAGTCTCTAACAGATTTTCTGGCTGCCATAACGATTATGGACTGTGAGAGTACCTGGAACTTTTATAAAAATACACAAATAACATCGATACTTCTAATTGCCATCACGGATTCGGATTGTCCGCGTCTACCGCTTAATCGTGCGCTGATGGTGGGTAATCTTTTGGACAGAATTGACGTGCATTTCCATCAAAGTTCTTTATGCTTTCAAGATACCCATGGTGGCGCAGGGCGATGAGTTTTCTCAAATTTTACTCGACGCCAAGGTGCAGGGGATTTTCAAATGGAAGTCGGTGGCTGTATTCGTAGATCAAAGCATACGTGAGTATTCCAAAAGTTTAGCCCGTCCAGCTACCATATGGATGTATTTTCCTTTACCCTGCCGCAGTCGAGGAGAATCCGATGTTGATCAAGTCCATTGTGCACGAGAGCACCATAAATCATATACCGCCGTTATCGGTGATTCTCTACAAGATTGACGAAACGCTGCGTGGCCAGCAAAAGCGTGCTGCTCTGCGCCAAGCATTGGCACAATTTGCGCCCACCAAACACGAACTGAAGCGCCAACAGTTTTTGGTCATTTCCCAGTTCCATGAGGATATCATTGAGATAGCCGAGACATTGAGCATGTTTCATGTGAACAATCAATGGATGTTCTTTGTGTCGGAGCAACTGCATGCAGGTTTTGATGCCAGTACTGTGACCATGAATCTGGACGAGGGCGCCAACATAGCATTTGCACTCAATGAGACCGTGTCCGATTGCGTAGATACACTAAACTGTACCATATCGGAGGTATCAATGGCCGTTGTCACCTCGCTGTCACGCATGATCCTCGAGGAGCAATCGATCTATGGAGAAATATCCGATGAGGAATGGGAGTCAATACGCTTTACCAAGCATGAAAAACAAGACGAGATGCTGCAGTACATGAAAGTAAGCCAAGCTAAAGAAATTCTATACCCACGCAGAAGCTCAGGTGTGGTTCGTATTTTGCCAGGAATATCTGAAGGCTAACAGCAAATGCGCAAGCTGCGCCAAATGGCGCTTCGAAACGGCCATCACCTGGGGTAAGAGTCAAGAGAATCGTAAATTTCGCATGGGTAAGTTCGCAAAGAATCTATAGGATTTATACTGACCCAACTGCCTGTCCGAGCGCAGCGCCAACTCGCGATACGAAAAACCGAAACTTTGAGTTCATCAACATAGGATATTGGAGCCCACTTCTGGGCTTTGTATGTCACGAACTAACCTTTCCACACATAGATCAGCACTTTCGCAACATCACCATGGATATTGTCACAGTGCATGTGAGTCATTGAACCAGGAATATATGTATGTAATTCTTATATATTGGTTCAAATTTCTCGCAGAATCCGCCCTGGCAAATACTGACTAAAGACAGCCGCGGAGCCATCGTGGAGCACACTGGCATTGTCATGGAAATACTAAAGGAACTAAGTCGCGCTTTGAACTTTAGCTATTACCTGCACGAGGCCCATTCGCCGGACTACGAGTACTCGCTTGGCCAGAGCACAAATGAGAGCGTAAGGATAAGAGTAGAAAATACTTGAGAATATTAATATTACTGCATTGGCCTGCAGGATGAGCTGATGGGCTCAATGACCTATCGCATACCGTATCGTGTGGTTGAGTTGGTGCAGGGCAGTGGGTACTTCATGGCAGCCGTGGCAGCCACCATTGATGAGCCGCACAAGAAGCGCTTTAACTACACGCAGCCCATAAGCATACAGAAGTACACATTCATTTTGCGCCAGCCGGATGAGGTGAGTCGCATCTATCTGTTTACAGCTCCGTTCACCCTAGAGACCTGGGGCTGTTTGGCGGGCATTTTATTGGTGACGGCGCCCATGCTGTACATTGTTAATCGGCTGGTGCCGCTGCAGGAGCTGCAAATCCGCGGCCTGTCGACAGTCAAAAACTGTTTCTGGTACATTTACGGAGCGCTGCTGCAACAAGGTAGGCGAATCGGGCTCCTTCAACTGCAGTCTTCCTAAAAAAAGCAACTCTTGCAGGTGGTATGTATCTGCCTCGTGCGGATAGTGGCAGGTTGGTGGTCGGTTTCTGGTGGCTTGTTGTCATTGTTCTGGTTACCACCTATTGCGGGAATCTGGTTGCTTTTCTCACATTCCCAAAGTTTCAGCCGGGCATCGATTACCTTAATCAATTATTTGATCACAAGGAAATCAAACAATATGGCCTGCGTAATGGCACGTTCTTTGAGAAGTATGTGCATTCCACGACACGTCACGATTTCAAGCGCTTCATGGAGCGCGCTTTAGTCTATAATAGCTCACAAAGCGAGAATATTGCAGCAGTAAAAGAAGGTGAACGTATCAACATTGACTGGCGAATTAATTTGCAGCTTATTGTGCAGCAGCACTTTGAGCATGATAAGGAGTGCAAATTTGCATTGGGAAAAGAAGACTTTGTGAGTGAGCAGATCGGATTGATTGTGCCCTCGAGCAGCGCCTATTTGCACTTGATCAACCAGCACATAGATCGGCTGTTTCGCATGGGTTTCATCGATCGCTGGCATGATACGAATCTGCCCTCGATGGACAAGTGCAATGGGAAGCATATGCAGAGGCAAATCGCTAATCATAAAGTGAACATGGATGATATGCAAGGCTGTTTTATGGTTCTTCTTTTTGGCATCATTGCGGCGTTGCTAGTGAGCTGCATTGAGTTCTGGTATTATCGGTTATTAGTTCTGAACAAGGGTCAGAGCATTGCCTTTGCCAATTGACACAAACACACGAGACGCGTCGGATTACAACTTGACGTGCGTAAAATAAGTTGTGTTTAATTGTTGAAAATTACTATATGAACATTATTTTGCAATAAAAAATAGCTCAGCTTCTGTTCATCATTCCTTTTGCAAACTTATCCGTCTTACGTCGAGTTGGCGTTGGGGCCACGACGACGGCCGAAGCCCTGAACAATGTTGACAAAGCGGCGATTGTACTGGATCCTACGCTTGGCGCGACCGGTCTTCTTCTTCTTCTTCTCCTGCTTCTCAACCTTAGGGGTCTGGCCCTTGACCTTACCGGCACGCGCCAAAGAACCGTGCACCTTACCACCAATCATGGGAATGGTAATGTCCAGCTCGAAAGAGCTCAGAGCAGTCACGGGCGTGTCATTGGTCAGAGTGGTACCCTCGCAGTTCAGGCTGAATTCTTCGGAATCGAAGCCATGCAGCTGGGCGATTTGATTCTATGATGCGAGAAATAACAGAAATGAGGTTAGGGGGAAGTTTTTGTTGTCGTGACTTCCACAATCACTCACCTTGACACCAGCAATGGTGGCATCCTGGGACACCTCCAAAGCCTCAATTGTTTCCAAGCCACGTACGAAAAGCTGCATATTGATGTGCTCTAAAAATCGAATAAAACGAAATTAAATTGACATCCA
Organism: Drosophila novamexicana; assembly: GCF_003285875.2. NCBI lineage: Eukaryota > Metazoa > Arthropoda > Insecta > Diptera > Drosophilidae > Drosophila > Drosophila novamexicana. Next base: position 2,546,840 of record NW_020824772.1, read on the forward strand.
GAGCCTACGCCTATGCCGAAGTGGGAAAACACGTGTAGCATTTCGCACTGATATTTTCACAACCTAGCGCAACGCCAAGTTAGGAATTTTATGCACAACACATTTTGCACACTTCATACAATACATTTCGCGCATTTACGTTATTAAAACCCTTTAAATATCCATAATTTTAGCAAAAACTTTTGCTCACCTTGTCACTTTTATGCGGATCTATCGAAAAGAAAGAAACTAGGGTTGCTGGCGATATGTTATATTTGTAATCGTCAACAGTTGTCGCTAGAGGGCGCTAATATATTTAATGCAACTCGGCGAATTCGAACAGTGCTGCCAGACGTTTTAGACAATTAATGGCGGGCCTTTGCTTAATTTAAACTGCGAAATATTTTTAAATTTGTATATACATAATCAAATGATAAGAAATGCAAATAGTTTAGAGTTTACATATATGACTTAAATTTATATGTACAATGTGTAGCTATTTATGTCAAATGGCAAGCAAGCAGCCTTGACAAAGGCCAGTCTAACTGACGCTACACTAAGCCACAAAGTGCGCTTACCTCAATCTACGTAAAAATGGGAATTACGTTAATCTCGGCATGTCTAGTCTGCTGTGCCCGACTTGACCCACATTGGTATTATGTGCGTGCGCCTGCACTGCTTTTGCCTGCACATTGTCTTTGGCACTAAGAATAGGACCTGGGAGGACATTTACAGCCCAATGCGGCGCATGGCTGTGTTATTCTACGCCATTAGAATAAATATTGCCGCATTGTTTGTCAAACAGGACTAGATTAGTAACATAAACATTCGTTCATTGAATGCAAATCATAAGCCGATTTTGCAAATTTGCACGAATTATCTTCAACTAATGAGTGTGGCTTAAATTGTTCAAGAAGGTTTCTGGCAATATGCTTTAAAGTTTTTGATACATTTTATGCACTCCCTCTATCAGCTGGAATGCATTTGAGCACCGAACAGATGTGTCATTTGATATATTTGTCATCTTATACATAGTAGGCATCAATTTAGAACCCTTCGACGACCATTTCCTTTCGTTTCATATCGCCGATGTTCATTTAGTATAGGTAAATGGCGCATGCGCTCCAGGCCTCCTCTTGCCCACATTGGTCCAGTTTTTAGATACTTATATGATCGGATTAGGCTAGGCTTAGGTATAGACACCGCCAGGATTTGCGTAAACTCATTTGCCTTCCAGTTTGCCGAGATGGCAAAATCATAATCATCTTTCGTATTCGCAAGAGTATCCTTAAACAGGGCGCTCCCCGCACGTCTGCACTTTTTGCTGTGGGTCGCCGCTTGGTAATTTGATATTTTTGTTGTATGCAAACAATGGAAAGCGGAAAAACAAATTATTCTTGACCATGAAAACAGCAACAATTGCGGAATCGGCTTAGCATATGCCCCGCCTCACTCTTCAGCGCTGTTTGCTGTTTTTCCGGCACGCGAATCGCTTCGTTTTCATTGATGATTTCTAAAAAGAAAATTTCCCAGGGAGCAGCATTTTTACACACAGTGATTGCACATGGTTCACGCACTCTCATGATACCCTTGGCGGCAAGGTATGTGAAGAGCATGTGTGGGAATAGTATAAAGCAAGTCCAGATTGCAGTTTCCACAAAAACGTATCTCATCTGGGAGATCACATTACTTAACTTGTTGTTTTATATATATTTGGATTATGTTAATTTATCTGATAAAAAAGTGCGTTTTCTTCAACAGATTTCATTTTATCCATTTATATATTAAATCAAACCAAAATCGAGGACTCATACAATTATCTTACTTGATAAAATGTGTTTCCCTTTTAAAATGAAGTAAACATTTCAATTCTTCTCTAAAGTTATTAATACAAATTAACAAATATTTATCGATTTTTATGTATTGCTGAGGAAACAATTTCATTTACTAATAATAGTGCTAAAGTTTCAATATAAAATATAATTGTTAAAAGTAGACTGAAAGTAAATAAATTATTTTCTTTAAAAGGTTAATTTATTTGCAGAATTTAAGCATGCCTTTAGTCTAATAAGTCAATTAAAATATATAGAAATTTGTATATAACAAGTGTCATTAAAAAATATATGAATAAAACATAAAAGGCTTATAATTATTTAAAAATATATTTTGCAGCTGATTTTCGCTTTAACTAAGCACAGTTCCTTACAACTCTAGAGTTACTAGCTAAAATTAAAAAATCTAAAGCACGTTTGTACTATAAATCCTAAATTCTAAAAGATCCATAGTTATTCAAAATTTGTATATCTAATTTCCAGGCAACTTCAGAATTTATCTCATATAAAAGACCTTTTAGAGCCATAATTATCCGTTCTATAAAATGAATCACATAATCAAAAGAATTTATGTTCAAGTATTTCATTTAAAAGTTTGTTTTATTTATAAAATTTAATGTTAATAATAATTTATGTATTGTCTTTGTATCGTAAGTCTAAACATACATGTGCTTATAAAGAAATAATATTTACAAAAAGTCTTTCAATCCAATGTACAAACAATCACAATTTACACACTAACAGCCAAAATTTGAGCTTTCTTTCTAAACACGCCCCGTTTAGGCTCCAATTGCTTTTCAAACAATGACCAATATATCCGACTCCGTGTCCGGCTCCGGACTGGATGCATTCGATGAGAAGGTGGAGTCGCAGCTCTCGTCCTTCTCCCGTTTCTCACGTCTTTCGCGGGCACGACGATTCTGGAACCAGATCTTGACGCGCGTATTCGTCAGCTCCAGAGATTCGGCCAACTTGTTCGCATCCTCGGCACTCAAATAGTTGGACTCCTTGTAGGCACACTCCAATGCCTGTAGCTGGGCGGGTGTGAAGGGAATGCGTGGCAGGCGGCCCGGTGTGCGCTTCGCGGGTCCCTGACGCAGCGCTCGCGGCAGCTTGGGCGGATGGTAACGCGTATATTGCAGCCAGTCGTACATGGGCATCGGTCCATCCAACATGGAAACTGATGCTGCGGACGGCAACTGCTCCTTGCGTGCAGGCGAAGCGTATGGATGATACAGGTTGACTCCAAGTCGCTGCATTATGCCCACGGAGGCATTGGTGCCGACATATCTGTCGCCGGCGCGGTTCAGTATGTAGTCGATGCTAAAATCACTCATCCTAAACGATCCTTGCGCGCCTCAGTGCCAAATAGCTACTGTTTCAGCGCTCTGCGCATCCTTGGCTATTTAAGGCTGCTCTCTGAACAGGCACAGCCACCATTTTGTGCACCACAATGGCACCACAAGCGACCGCAGCCAAGAGCAGCACCGTATGGCCATCCCTGTCTGGCAGCGGCTTCCCATCTCATTCGGCATTCGAATCTCATTTGGGCGCAGCGAGGCGTTTAATAGGCGTTGCCCGGCTCTGGCCAGAGACGGGCGAGCACATCAGGTAGGCTGCCGTTTATTATTACCCTTATCAGCCCGCGATTAGGCAGCGCAAGTAATTGAAGTTGACACACGGAACCGGCCAAAGATACAGATACAAATGCGGATACAGATACTTGAGCGATTTGAATGGAGTGTATCTGCATCATCAACTGCTTCTGTTTATGGTTTACACTTTGTTTGTTATGGTTATCGTTAGTGGTTTTTGGGGTGGTGCCGCAGGCCACCCCTTGTCCTAATGTACTCATCTGCTGCGCCATTTTCAATGGGAATACGAGTTGAGCCTCAAATTTTAATATGTTTTGATTGATTTGTAATTTTGTTTTGCCATAAACGAGTTTTCATCAGACTAAATAAAAGGTATCAATTACAATATTAATTTGCTGGCATATGTTCGGCAAGAAGTGGGGACTCTTTTGCACAAAGATTTAAATCCTATGTGGAATTGAAGTAAAATATTTAATATAGACATTAAATAACTTTAAATGCCTATCCAACTTATTTTGTATAGTAAATATTCAAACAAAGTAGACAATAAAAGAAAGAGGTGTCATTAAAATACTATGGACAAATTAAAAGAAATAAGGCGCACATGTAATAAATTAAAAATTTATTATTCAACTTAACCCAAGCTATTTAGCAAGATTATTCATATATAAAAAAGATTGCCAACTTCGAGGCTATCAAGGAGCTTTAATCGAATAAACATTTACTACTAGAAACAACCTTTGTTTGTGTTAATAATCACAGAAAACTTATCTTTGACAGGTTCTTGAACTAATTGACTGAGACGCTTCACCTTTCCTAGAATATGTATTATTGACTACGCGATAAGATATGCACTATATTATTTTATTTGTTCTTATTAAGAAAGGTATTTTGATCTGTTGGCAAGCAACAAATGCGCAAATCAAATGCATAAATAATGAAAAGAGGAAAACTGAATTATTGCAATAGACTAAACAGCTGTCTTCTTATCGTTGATATTGCTGCAATTATGTCCTGCAATTGTCATATAATTGTCAACTAATTTGTGCCCAACCCAAATTAGTTGCGGAAACTGCTTGCAAACTCACAGGGTGCGATCGGAACTGCCGATAGGCGTTGGCAACAATACACTCGAGATACAGATACAGGCACAGACAGCAAGGATACTAAGGAATGCAGATGCATCTTTGGCTGTGGTTAAACGACAGTCCACCAGCTTGGATTGCCGGGGTTGATTCATTTAATAGCTGATTGCATGCAGATGCAGAACTTCTTGAGAGTAGCATCCCCTACACACTGCGAGTACTCCCTGTATGCCGTCATTCGACTAATGCTGGGCACAGAAATGGAGATGCGCTGTGTCGCGTTGCTCCACTTGACCGTTGCCTCGAACAATGCCGCGGCTGGTGCCGTCTCGTATCTGACCAGGTAGGAATCGGTTTGGTTTGAGTGCGATAATATTTGCGCTTTCACAGACTTAATTTTAGTTAATTTCAGGATCTCACACGTTCCTGTCAGATTTTTAGCTGCCAAATAATTGTTTGTGGCCTCGACCAGCTGGTCTGCCAGGAGTTTTGCCTTCGGATCGGTCTGTGGCACCTCTTCTAATTCCAGGCAAGTGCACCAGTGTTCATCGATGCCCGCATCGGTGCAATCTCTTGACTCGGCTACCTCCAAAAAAATGCTATGACAGCTGGGACAACCTTCAGGTCTTGGTAAGTTAGCGAACGGTGTCTCCAACTCCAGGATGTGCATCAATGTTGCGTGGATGTCGTACGGTGAAGTTAGGCGATTCCGATTAAGCATTAAATTAATTACATGCTCTGGATACTTTTGCCTAAACCAATTGGGTAGCCAAATATACATAATGGGCATGCGCTCCTCCAGAAAGCCACTCTCCAAGCTGCGTAGTGCGCCGAATCGCATTCCATGATCACTAAAGAATAAAATAATGGAATTTTCAAGGGTTCCACTTTTCTGCAATGTGTGCATATATTCAAGGATCTTGGCATCCATGGAAGAGGGCAGGGCAAAGTTGTTGTGGCTAAAGGAATTCGTCCAGAACATGCCAAAGGTGGACTGATTTTTATAGAATTCCGTAAACTGTAGTGCAGCGTCAGAAATATACTCCGCTAAATGCCTTCGTCCCACGCAATAGGGTATGGCCATGTCGTTCACCTTCGGCAGCTCCTTCTCAACGGCCAGCATTAGTGGACGTGCATAGTAATCCGTTGGAGGGTTTTGAAAGCCCTTAAATAAAAAATTGAACGTAGAATAACGGCTCCAGTCCTCCGCATAAGCTGTTATGTAGCGCTTTTCCTTGTATTTTTTCCAGAGCATTGGACAAGCATCCAAGCCACCCACTTCTTTGGGCTGGCAGACTGACAGGGATCTGGTGCTATTAAATCCTGTCAACACCGCCATTAAATTGGGAAATGTGTTGTCTCCCATCTGAGTAAGACATTTGATAATAGTAAAGTGCCGGATGTATTATGGAAACACACACCTTGTTGTAGCCCTGCAGCTCGTACCAGTTCTCTTCTCTGAGATACTTGTACATCAACGGCATGGTCCGCTGGAAGTTCATTCGCGACATGGAGTCAATGCCCCAGAGCAGGACACTGGGTCTACCCTCAGGGGATTGATCCATTGTTGAATTATTCAAAGTTGTGCGATTGTCCACATGTCTCGCTGGTTGCACAAAGCCAAAGGCATCCTGTTGCAACAGCTTTTTGTCCTTCAAGCGACGGCATTCGGTGATGATCGCATCTACGTGTTGAGGCACAACGAAATCCTGATGAAAATTACTGCATGGCAGCAATCTATGATCACAATCGTGATCATTTTATAATTATCATAATAAATTAATATTTGTTTATGTATAGTACGTGCTTACCTATACATCTGGTCCGCATGATCGCGATCGCCGGAACGCAGGATCTGTTTATAACAACATGTGATATTCACTTCGTTCATATGTAGCCTGTAGAGACCCTCCTCAAAGTGCACGGTGATGAGATCCTTACTTGGATCGCACTTCTTGTATGTTTTTGGTTTATATATTTTCAAAACATCAGCCGTAAAGGGATATGGGGCAGACATACGACACTTTGAGGTTTTCACATAATATTTGCTATCGTTGTGCTCTGCTGATATTGCAGAAATTTGAATTAAGCTCGTGATGAACTACACCAAATATTTCACTATTACCCAGAGTTGAATTGAAGACATAAATTTCAATTGGTATCTGCGTACTTGGATTTATTGTAGTCGTAGAGCTAAGCCTTGGGTCATTTAAATCAGTTTCCACAGTTGGCCTTGTTTCTGAGACATGTCTAAGATAATACAAGACAAGCAGCAGAACCGAGGCAGAGCCTAGCAGAACTTTGAAGGGCAGCCGTAAAGTCCGCTCCCCGAAACGTGGCGGACTCTGTGGCCCAAGCAACTGGTATTTCAATTTTGCCATAGATATTAATGTATTAAATCACATTTCTTTTTAAACCGATTCTTATTTGTTTGCTGGTTTTATAATCGATGTGCTCTGCATGGTGCCTCATAGCCGACTGCCCACTACTTGTGGGGTTATCAAGGCAGCCGATTCAGCAAACACACTTATATAAATATATACAAATATGTGTCGGGTTCACATCATTGCTAATTCCTATGTGAGCCCTGATATGGTCTTATCATTATACAAAAAAAAGCATTAATTTGTAATATTTATCTACCACACAGTCGGCACCTAATGCCAAATATAAGTTTCCTATTCAATTTCTTGCTGATAGCCGCATATATCATCGGGTTTGATCATCATGGTATCTAGAACTCTTACGAACTTATACAGTTTAGTTCGAATTGAAGGCAGGCACTCGGCAATTGTAGCGTCACCTAATCAAAATTGCGTTACAAAGATTGCATAATATCGAATGATTATTTTGGGACTTAAGATAAAAACTCTAAAGCCCCTTTAAGCTAGACTATGCCCTTTTATATGTATATGACTAGCTTTTATTATCAGGCCTTGCCTGGATCAAATTTGTTGCTTAAAACCTTAAACCTCGACATTCCATCAATTTACGATCGGTAGAATATTTAAAATTCAACCCGTACTTTCTTTAAATTCAGAATTTCCGTTCTTTATGAACCTTTTACCCCATTCATCATTCTACACAGATGGATTTGGCGAAAAGTGTGAAAGACATCTTAAATAAATTGACACAACGAGACTGTTTAAAAGAGTTTGAAGTCGATTACAACAAAAGCAAAAATGTAACATGCAGCCGCTTCCTGCAAATTTTCCCGACTGCAAATTGGAATAACCTAAAATCCTGAAAAATGTGTTCATTTAGACTTTATGCCGGGAAGCCGGAAAGTTTCGAAAAATACGAATCATTTCTTAAATAAATGTTCATAAAAATCTTTAGAATTGAGTTTGAGCTCCAAACTTCAAATACCAAAGTTTTGCACTTCATTTTTATCATATACGGAAGGGTTTTCCGAAATGTGAAAATGATTTTCAACAAAGATCTTTGAAAATGATTGCATGGTAAAAGTTTCACACCATTTTTCACGATTTTTCAACATTCAGACGTGAAATTTTTAAAGCAAATTTTACACAAGGCTCAAAATTTATCAGGCTGTGCATAAATCTCCAATCGATATTTAATTTTTTTTTCATTTAATTTTTAGAGATTCAATCAATGTACCCAAAATGATAAGCAAAATGATAAGGCATGCAAGGAAAGTAAAATCATTTGGCATTTGGACAAGAATTATAACTTATATATGTCGCTAGTAATAAAAAATTCGATTAGTGCAATTGGCATGTTTACAAGCAAAAATTGCGCTTCGTATTTATAACTTCTTAAACTCACTTTTATAGCATACTTCAAATGATCTTGAATTCTACAAAACATTGGATTTTAATTATAGGACTATATATAGTATGGCTATTAATGCTTATTTAATAATATTAACATCAATTATGTATTCAAATAAAACTTTGTGCACGGCATATCACGATGAAAATAGCTCAAATATCCAATTTTGGATTTAATATATGAGTCAAAGACTTAAACAGCTGTCTCAGACCTGTTGAGTATTATTATTAATATAAGTTCCAATGAAGAACTGAATAAATCTTCCGTTGGCTTTTATCTCAGAGATAAACAAACGCGGAAATAGACAATATCAGGGCTTGTGTTCTGCATAGTCATAGCATATGCAAAACTTTTTAGCAATATTATCTTCTACGCACTTGGATAGTTGACTGTACGAGTCCAGACGACTTATATCAGGCACGTTAATGGAGATTCGCTGAGTTTTGTTATTCCAATCAGTCGAAGCCTCAAACAGGGCATTCTCCGGTTGGGCCTCGTACCTGACAAGATACGATTCAAATGCCTTCGCTTTCAAACTTATTTTTCTCTGCACCGACTCGATATTTGACAATCTTAGAGTCTGACAAACGTCAGTCAGATTGTTGGCCACAAGATAGGCGTTTGTGGAATCAATCAGCTGTTGTGAGATTTCCTTAATATGATAATCCGTTCGTGAGTTTTTTTTGAACGTGTGGCAAGTACACCAATGATCATTAATGCCCGCATCCCGGCAATCCCTCGACTCGGCTACTTCGTAAAAGATGCTATGACAACTGGGACAGCTTTCGGGTCGCGACAGCTCTGCCAGCGGAGTGTCCAGCTCCAGAATGTGCCGCAACGTGGCATGGATGTCGAAGGGCGAGGTTAAACGATTCCTATTCAGCTGTAAACTATGCACATACTGTGGATATTTGTGCCTAAACCAGTTTGGCAGCCAGATATATAATATAGGCATGCGTTCCTCCAAGAATCCACTATCCAGGCTGCGCAGTGGACCGAATCGCATGCCATGATCACTAAAGAATAGAATTATGGACTTTTCAAAGATTCCATTTTTCTGTAATGTGTGCATATATTCAAGGATCTTGGCATCCATGGAAGAGGGCAGGGCAAAGTCGTTGTGGCTAAAGGAGTTCGTCCAGAACATGCCAAAGGTGGACTGATTTTTGTGCACCCTAGTAAACTGTATGGCATAATCGTAAATGTACTCCGCATAATGTCGACGCCCCACGCAGTAGGGTATTTTGGAAATCAATACTTTTTTGAGCTCCTTCTCGACGGCCAGCATGAGAGGGCGTGGATAGTAATCTGTTGGCGGTTTGACGAATCCCTTCTTGTGATAGTTAAATGTAGAAAATTGACCCCAATCTTCTGCATAGGCTGTGATATATCCCAGCTGCCTGTACGTTTGCCAGAGTAATGGGCAAGCATCCAAGCCAGCCACAAATGTTGGCCGGCAGACAGACATTGCTCTTGTGTTGTTGAATCCTGTGAGCAGTGCCAGTAAATTGGGAAATGTGTTATCTCCCATCTGAAAAGAACCGAATGGCATTTCTCATTGTTAAAGTGTGGGCTGTTTTATCAATTGAAACACACCTTGTTGTAGCCCTGCAGCTCGTACCAGTTCTCTTCTCTGAGATACTTGTACATCAACGGCATGGTCCGCTGGAAGTTCATTCGCGACATGGAGTCAATGCCCCAGAGCAGGACACTGGGTCTACCCCCAGGGGATTCAGCTACAATTGAATTATTCAAAGTTGTGCGATTGCCCACATGTCTCGCTGGTTGCACAAAGCCAAAGGCATCCTGTTGCAACAGCTTTTTGTCCTTCAAGCGACGGCATTCGGTGATGATCGCATCTACGTGTTGTGGCACGACGAAATTCTGGGGAAAATAAGTGCATGGCAGCAATCTATAATGCCATTCATAAATATGTTGCTTTAATTAAAGGCTATTGCGGCACCTACTTGAACTCGTTGTCCGCCTCGGCACCATTTCCGTTGCGCAGAATCGCCTTATAGCAACATTTGATTTTTGGTTCATTCATGTGCAGCTTGTAGCGTTGATTGCCGTCATCATAGACTACAGATATTAGATCCTTGCTCGGGTCGCAAGTGTAATACGTTGTCTTTTTAAATATCCTAAGCGCATTCTTGGCGAAGGGATTCAGAGCGGGCATGCGACATTGCGAGGTGTACACAAAATAGTTTTCCAATATGTTTGGGCCTATGTGTGTGAATGCAGGTCACAAAATCTGTTTTGATTTCAACACGGTAAATAATTACCCAAAGTTTCGTTTCGCCGTGTAGGTGGTATTAACTGTGCTCGAGTCGATGTATAAATATTATCGTCTGGACTGGACCCAGTTTGTTCAGTGGAAGCGTCATACTGATCGTAAGTTGAGCCCGTACAGTCTGGCGGAATATAGCCCTGAGATGGGATAATTTTAACGCAGGTGGACCAACTATAGCAGACAATTAGCAGAAAGATGCCACATAAAGCGCTGATTTTTAGAAACTTATGCACGATTCTCCCGCCATGCGGCCATGCCGTTTCCGCTTGAATAAGCTGATACTTTATGTTTGCCATTTCATATGCATGCATATATCACAAATAGTGCGTGAGTGTACCACACCAGTTATACTCTCATAGTTGTGAGGTCCGATCGCGAAGCCTTCGTAACTGAAACTGTGCCATTGTAATCTACACTCAACGCTCTAAGAGCTATATTTTAACTTCGGATTCAAATATTTATCACATCCCGTTCTTATAAAATTAAGTGTGTATGAGTTTGTTTATCTGAATAGACGTGTATACAAGCTCATAATAATAATTTGTGAGATAACCGTACTATTTAATATTTTTGTATGTATGCTAAATTAAATAAATAATATATTATTGTTGCAGTAATTGATTTGAAGGAGTAGTTACTATGCTGGTGCATTCTTTGAGAAGAATCACAATCACAATGTCGCATGAGGGCTCGGCATAGTTAACAAGAACATGATAACATAATATAAGACAAAAAATTACAAGTGCCGAGCAATGAGCTCTGATTAAAATACATTTAGTTGTTATTCGGTTTTGTATTTTAGTTTTATTTCAATAATTTAAGTTATTTAAAAATGTACATATACAATAATATACGTATACTTTTTATAACACAAGTATACACAAAACTTCATAAATAATAAAAAATGTTCATGAAACGCATTACAAATACCACGCACATATTTGAATATGCTTCTTAAATCGTACGCAGATTGCAATTGGCCACAAAAATGTGAACGACCAGTTGAATCCAGTAAAAAATGCGCGCACATTCAAAAAAACTTACGAACATTTCAGTTTTAGCTATAGCATAATACATATGTAATATGTTTTTTGTAATATTATTTCATACATTGACGTTTACACTTATTGTTCTCTTGACCTTTTATCTAGTGTTAATCTGTATTCTGTTTTTCCTGGTTTTTTAGCTACATTCATTTCAATTCTACTGTGGATGAGTTATTATCAAGTTTATGTTTTTTTGTTTTGCTTGGTTTTCTTTTCTATTTTTTTGTTTGTTGGTAGGTTGGATTGGCTTTGCTCAACACAAATTCAATGTTTAATACATTAGATGCCACACCATGGTGTGAGCATTTGCTCATAACAAATTCTAATACATATCATAATAATTTCATCAACGATTGTTTCTTTTCTTTTAATGTATACGCAATCCGCAATACATACTTTAACTGTATTATCTTGGTAACTTAATATTCTCAATGCACGCTCCGCACACATCCAGTTGCACTTCACCTAATTTGACCACTTATGAGTGAAAGATTTCCACATAGTTCGCTGGATACAAGCCCACACGCCCGTTCATGCGACCCTTGCACCACCCTTGCTCGTCCTCATCCTCCAGTTTCTCAAAAACCTCACCTGGTACAGCAGAGAAAAATAAAGATTAGAAGAGAGAATGACAGTTGCCATATCGGTAGGTTTTATACCTTGCTTGAATGTGAGCTCGTCGCTTTCAGCGCCGTCATAGTCGTATAAGGCCTTGACTGGCACACCCGGCTCCCCGTTGTCGACCAGCACGTTGTCGGCCTCGTCCCACTCCTCCTCCTCGTCGAATGGGTTTGCATCGACTTTGCCGTTGCCATTGCTGTGTACATGCAAATTGAAATCAATTAGTTCAATGAAAATGAGCGACAAAACCAAATAGCAGCAACAACGGTGACCACTCGAGTGTAATCCAAAACAATTCGGATTCAGAAACTGTTTCCAACTTACGTTACGCTCGGATTGCGATTTGTTGCCGCCGCCGCTGACGCTGCCGTCGCTGCAGCCGCTGTTGCTGTCGCAGCGCCGACCGCCGATGTTGTCGACACTGTTGATTTAGTTTCGACTGATGTGGCAGAGGTTTGATTTAATGCTTGTTCCTGCTGGCTGCTCTTGCCGCTCGCTTTACTGTTGACGCTCGCGTTCTTCTTTAGACTATTTGTTGTTGGGTATTCCTGTGCGGTAAACACAATTAATAAGGCAATTAAATGTTTAATTAGAGCCCGGCCGACTTACGTGCACATCCTCGGCAACGGGTCGCTGATTAATGAGCGTTATGGCCGCGGCAGGCAGCGCCTCTTTCGATTTGTTTCCCTTGGCTATGTCACGGAACTCCTCCGTGTATTCCTGCAATGGCAACGTGGTTTTAAATGACTTTCTTAAAAATACGGAGTAAGATTTACCACAAATGCTGGCCAATTCATGGCCATATTGATGCCATGATTATTTGACCACCATTTCAAGTCCTTTTGTTGGTCCGCATTGTTAATTGTATGATAGAACTCCTCATAAATTTGGGGCAGGCTGCAATTAAACAGGAGGTTAATATTTAAGATTTGATTTGTGAGCAGGCAAAAATAAATTGAGCTCACTTTTGCACTTTGGTCGGATCGAGACACTCGTGCACATTGAATAGCACTTCTTTGAAGAACTGCAGTCGTGTCTTTTCCATGGTTTGGCACTTCTCAAATACGGATGTCATATCCTCAATGTAAACGGAATTATATTTGGTTATTTCGCCAATGGCCTGTTCATACTTCTCGCGGCACTTTTGCACTTGATCTTTGGTCTTTTGCACGCGATCGTGCATCTTCTTCACCTGCAATATAATACGTTGTTAAACAAAGCCATACAACTGTCTATCTAACTAAAGGTTATATTATATAACTAACCTGATCCGGTGACAGCGAGCTGTCGGCATTAGCGTTTCGCTCTTGATTGGTGGCGCTGCGTTCCGTTTTGCATGCTGAATGATAATCGGCTTTGGCCTTCTCCACTTTGGCCAATAGTTTGGCCCAAGGCTTCTGTGCTTTCTTGAACAGATCATCCATGTCTTTGCGTTCCTTGATCTGCATGAGCGTGTGATGGTAGTTATCCTTTTGCCAGGTCTTAATCTGAGTGTTGACATCATTGCACAGATTATCCTTGATCTTCATATGTACATCCGACAAACGTTCCGATTCGGTTAACACGCCCTTCCAAGCAGCTTCTGTGGTGCCATATTCGGGCCCTGCAATCGAATCAAACAAATGATTAATTAATTGTTTATCAACACTGGTCACATCATTTAACGGTAATTATGTGTCATTATTAAAAGATTTTAAGGTAGTTGTCTGCTCTTTAGCTGATGTCATCGACGCTTGACGGGCCTTTTTATCTAATCAGTTCGAAGTCTATTTGGATTGTGTGTGTGTTTCTGTGTGTGTGGACTGAGTGTGTGCGTGTGTGAGGCACATTTTTGGCATGTTTATGGCGTGCTAACAAAAAATGAAAAACCGTAATAAAGTTTATATGATGCCCACTTAATAATTGCAAATTGGGAATGCACGAAACTCGTTTGACCATTTTGACTAACGGCCACTCAACTATTCTCAATTGGCACCCCACACACACACACTACACACACACACACACACACACATATATTACACATATGTGTACATCATACAAATTGAGGCGCTTAGCACAGAAATAAACACGTTCTATTTTCTCATCGCATTGATTTTTGAAACCATTTCGAGCGACGCTTTGGTGCGGGTTTACTATGCTACTCTTTCAATTGGTTGAGTGGGCGGGGCGGGGATTGGGGAGAGGTGCTGATAACTCTGGCTAGACGCAACTAGGCAAATTCGGTATGAAAATGTCGCGCGCTCGTAGAAGCCGCTTTTACATGTATATTACCCCGTCCGCAATTGCTGTGTTCCGTCGTGCTCACTGTGAAAGTGGGCAGAGAGCAAAGGCGGCGTCTGCGGTGGGCATAACAGCAACAACAACAGCAACAACAACAACAACAACAAAAAATAACAGCAATAGCAAAAGCGGTTACCAACTTTGCGCGCAGTGTACTCGATTTCATTTCACAAAAGTCAACATGCACACTGGGACACAAAGTTTAACGAATGAACATGGCAAAAATCGGTGCAGTGACATTTGCTTTTTACGGAAATTCGGCATTCCACGCTTAAAGAAAAAGCTTAACTGGTTATCATATTGATTAGGGACATATTTGAGACCAAAAGCTAAGATAGGAGTTATTGACATGCACTATGAATGTAAATTAATATTCATAAATAGATTAGTTTTGAATGGCAGGCTCTAAGCTGAAATTCCATTGCATAGAAAGGTAGCTGGTTCACAAAACTGCACTTTTACCATGAGTCATACATTTGATATGGGAAAAATGTGTGACAAGCCAAGGTAAGAACCTAAAACCAGAACCTAATTTCGTGGCTGTGAGAACCCCGATTCACGTAACTAACCTGAGTACGAGTCATTAATGTAACCCTTTATTTTTATATTATCATTTGCGAACTAACAGAATCAAATGATTATTTTACATAGAAGTACAGCGAAATAAATGGAATATTTTGTAAGCTTCTGTAAGACCATCCCCCACTTTAGAACTTATCTGAAATATTTTTCATGCTATTTGGCACCAGAGTGCGAAGCTGCCGATGACAACAGGTAAAAGACGGTGCAAAAAAGGGCAACAAAAAAGCCCATTAATAGCTTAAGCCACTTATCGCACAACAACAACAAAGCTCAGTATATAATGTACACAAAATGTGGCAAATAAGAAGAACAGAAGTCTGTCAGCCCACTGAGAAGTGACGCTGGCAACGGGTCATCGCTGTTGCTGTTGTTGTTGTTGTTGTTGTTGTTGTTCCTATTGTTTTTGTTGTTGCTCCATTGGGCCGTTCAGCAGGCGTGAATGAATGTGTACACAAATAACACGGTTATAAGCACACAGACACACACATAAAAGCTTATATAGAGCGTTTCATCAACTCTCTTTTCCTTAAATTAATAAGCTGTTCCCAAAGTGAATAGGGTATGTTGGCTTTTAACAGTTTTTTGACCAAAACGCCAACATATGCATTCCAATGCTGCTATTATATATCATATGGCTTACAGTCTTAAAGTCGGCAGCCCAATTGCCTGATTGAACATCTTATAACAAGGAAACAGAGTATTGCGCAGTCGGTTACAGGCTATTGCAAACTGTTCTCACTTGTTTCGCTTACCTTTCTCAATTAGTTCACCCCATTTCTTGGACCAGGCGCGCAAGCTTTTTGCATATCCCTTCTCAATATCGGCGCGCTCCTGTATCAGTTGCTGTAGGTCGTTGCAGAGTCTGTGCAGGCAGATCAGAGAGAGAGAGGGAGAGCAAACAGAGAGAGAGAAAGAGAGAGTGAGACAAGTTAATAACAGGTTTTTTGTTATTGCTGGCAATGACCCAACTGTGTTTACAATTTGTATACTTTTTTACTCACTTGTAGCTATCTTCGATGCGTTTGGTGGTGCGTTTGTAATTGCCAGGCTCCCAGAAGGAATCACTTCCAGCCTGCAGAAGCTGATCATCGCTGTGGTGGGACATTTCCTATAAATGATAATATAAAATGAGTGCATTTTAAGGAACTCAACAAAACACAAAGCGTCGCTGTTCAGCTTTTATTTGTCCAACTTGTATGGCAAGGCAACAACACAAACTGTTAGGGCAGCAATAAATCTTTAGGGCATAATACGTACAATAAACGATCTCTGTGCTGGGCTCTCAGTCACAACAAGTAAAACAATTCAAGTGATCAGTTTGATCCAATGAGCATTTGTCATGCAACGGCTTGCTGCTAAATCTGATTCGATAAACGATTACGCGCTATGATTAAAAATATAAATGCGCAGAGGCAATGGAATCTTGGATGATTTTTAGTTTTTATTTTCTACCTTTTTGTATGCATCATACTGTAAAATAGAAAGAATGCCTTTAATTATACCCTTGTCACAAACTGTTGAATCAAACGAGACTTCTTCGAAACAATAAAGTACAGCGGTCGTTCTAGAAAATCAATTAACCGTAGACCTTGTAATCGAAAACTATTAGAAGTAACGACATAGAAGGAATCATCTCCGCTAGATTCCCAAAACTTGGCCAAAAACTTAGCAAAAGAAAACAACTATATCAAATATATTACGGGTTTACTTTTGTTTAGATAACGTTGCCAATGTTTTCCTTCAAGCTATTTAGTTCTGGTTGAAATAATTCGAAAACAATTTACCCAATCGGAAATTCGCGGTCTTGTTTAAATTGAAAGCTTGAGCATTTCTGTGAAATTAAGGCATAAAAAACTCCAATTAAACAGGTGAACAACTGGCCAAATATTTATAAAAATAAACAAATCAAATTTGCTGCTTAAGAAATTCAATTGAGTCTTGATTTAAAAGGCCAGACAATTGTCAAACCAATTGGCGCCTTTATATTAGAAACCTCTTACGAATACGCCAAAGTAAATACGTGCACACACACACATACACATGTTGATAACAGTTTTTTAATCATATATGTATGTATGTGATTTGAGAGTTGGGAACCACTTTTATCAATTACCTCAAGGCGTTTATAACTTAACGCAACACGTTCAATTGATTTGGTATGTACTCAATGGAGTTTCAGGCGAGACAAAAAAGAGAAACAGGAGTGTTCGACTAGTAGATACCCTACACCCATTGGAACAACAACATGTATATTCTAACGTACTTCTTACGTCGATGTGTATATTGTTCGATCGTTTTGATACAAAGCGTATACACCTATTAAAAATAAATGCGTTTTAATGGAAGTGGGCTGGTATTAATAAAGCTTTTAGAATGTCCGAAATATTTGCAACAACCTAAATTGTTACCGATACTTATCGTTTTTTTTCTTTGGTAATAAATGAAAATATCGATCATGCGAACTTCTGTTCCGAACTTAATGTTTAACTTTTAGAATATAGTCAAAGGAAGCATTTACAGAAACGGAGAAAAACTAACTAGCTTACAGCTGCCTGTCACATACGCTGGCACAAAAGCATTATATCCTCGTGTTGGCTATTTGAAACGTTCACAGGGTATGACGAACTCATCAGCTGTTTGTAAACAATGCAAAGGTTGCCTCACAAACACACACACACACACATACAGATGCATATATGTACACACAATTATGTTATCAATGAAGCCGCATGCAGACATTCGGTCACTGACTGCCGGCGTTTGGCGGGGCACCAAGCAAGAGAGAGAGAGAGAGCCTTCCGTTTCGGGTTAGGCTGCGCCCCATCCAGTTTCTCCCGCCGAGCGACAAGCGTCTGCCACACTGCTGGCAGCTGAGCTTTTGCTTTTGACATCGTCATCGCCAGCGTCAGCGTCAGCGTCAACGCTCAGTGCCGTATTGCTTACGGTGTTTTATTTCCATTGGGTGTTTTATTCGCTTTGCTGTTATAAATTTAGCTGCATGCAGTCATAACTACTTATTTAGCATTGTACACGTTATGCGACTTTGATTTCTCGTAGCCAAGTTGTTTATTAATTTGATTATTGTTGTTGGTGCAGATGTCGCTGCTGCTGCTCTGCTGTTGTTGTTGTTGTCATCGTCGCGGTCACCGACGCCGCAGCATTGAAGTAGAAATTTTTAACAGAAAGTTAACAAACAGGTTGACGCATACTTCGCATATTTGTCGAGATAGATAAGCAGGCACACACACACACACACGTACGTAGTCAAACACACACACACACACACTTAAGGAGCAACGCAGTCCAAAAAAGATAAGCAGCGCACGGCCCAAAACTCGTTTATCTCTGGCCAAGATTGAACAATTTTACGTATTTATAACAAATATTTGCACCTGTATCCAGCTAGTTTAGCTTACATAAGTTCTAATTCTATACGATTTAATGTTTTGTTTAAAACTTAATGGGCGCCATACACATACACACACTGGCGCACACAAATTGTTTCCTTTTTTTGCACTAATTTAGCGAGTGAAGCGCAGCGAAGAAGAACACTTCGCTCACACACAGGCAGATAGACTACACACACACACAAACGAACACACACACATAGCACGCATTTCAAATTCCGCTACACAATCCCGCACCGTTGTCCGCACCCAAAACGTAAACGCGTTCACACAAAATGTTCTAGGTAATGTTCTTATTGCTGTTGTTGTTGTTGCTTTGCCACATGTATTCATTTAGCACTTTTGGCATTTGGCATACTGTGGCACACTTCTAACATTTGCATTTGATGCCGTGTCGATTCGCTTGGACATACCAAAAAACAAAATAGCCGTAAAAAGCACTACAACTTGCGTGTGTGTCTGAAATCGCCAACTAAAAAAAACTGGCAGGGCTGGCAAGCGACAACTAGATATTGTGCCAACGAGGGCTGCAAAATGTTGCTGGTTCGCGCCAGCGGTCTTGTAGTTCCAATGCGGGTATGACACCTTATGTAATTTGTATGTTACTAATAATTTGGATATTTGCGTTAAACCATTATGAATTATTGATGCTTATTTAAGACGTGAATTAAAATTATATTAAAATTTAGCATTATTGTACTTATTTTTTAAAATGCACGCCACACACGATAAAAACGTTTGTCAGACTGGAGCATAATTTTGCCCCAAACAATGCTTGACATTCTGTTAGCTAACATCAGGTGTTAAATTTAGTTAACAGTATGGATACATTGGTGTTAGGGTTATTCTATTATTCCTGTTTGTCAAATGCTGTGCTGAGAAAATAATTCATTTTTCTTGTTCTCCACTAGTGTGAATTTTCGAATGCCATAATACTTACTTGGGGCTGTACAACCGCCAGAGCCGCACTCAAGCAATTAGCTAGTATCACACGCACATGGCTGTTCAGACAGGTATCCATTACATTCATATCTTGGACGTACAATCAAAATTTAGCAGAATTAAATTGTATTAGAACTAAATATTTTTATTTGACAGCGTTTTCACAGGACCTGCTCCCTAGCCACATACGACAGCATAAACTCTATTTTCTTGACCAGCTGCGACAGTTTGGTTCGATTCAACACAACACTGCCGCTGGCAAGTGCGAAAAGTTTCTGGAATTCAGCTTCCTCTGAATTTTTCCGTCTGCTCAACACTTTGCTCTGCTGGAGCAATTGAAGGACATCGCTCAATGCCGCCAATTTATTTCGTTGCGTGGACATGAGCTGTCGCGCATCCTCCTGCAACTGTTCGCGACTCTCGACTAGGAAATTTGTACCTGCACCTGCGCTGCCAACAACAGCAGCACCAGCCGATCCATTGCCCGTGGTGCATGCCTCCATTTCCACCGATATAATTGCATCCTCAGCGTCCTCGAAGTTGGTGCCGTACTTCAACGTTGCACTGAGATTCACCAAATGGGCAACAGCTTCGCTGGCATTGGTGCGCTGCTCGCCGCCAAAGAAACGCGCCACACACGCGTATGCGCTCAATATATTCCAGAGATTGTAGTGCAGGCACGGCGACGGTGTTTTGCATAGGTCCGTGAACTTCGGTATGTTCTTTTGTATTTGAGGCATGTCAACGTTAACATCTGTTGCTGAGGGCATGACCACAATCTTTGAGTTCTTTGGCTTGCACCACCAGGGCTTATAGTCGGGCATGAGTTTCATAATATCACCACTTGCTATTAGTTTTTGGAATTCCTGCTGCTCGTCCGTTGTCAATCGGCTCCAAACTTCATCCGCATCATTTATGTCGATGCCCTTCAGACGCTCAGCAATGTCCACAGTCTCATCCGTCTCCTCTTGAGCAGGGTACTCTGTGCCATCGTCTCCCTCAACCCCTTCATCATCTTGTTCGGGCTTCGCTTCATCATCCGAATCTAAGGGACTGTCCAGCCCATCGGCATCAAAATCCTCGGGCTTAAAGCCGGCGTCAAATTTGTGCATACGTTTTAGGATGTCATATATCTCACGCATGCCTTTGTTGCTTTCCGACGTTGTTGCAGCACTGGCCAATTCGTCTTGGATGCACGTCTTGTAAAACTCTTCAGAGCACTTTAGATGTTCCTTCGACTTGTAGCAAGCGACGCTGCAGTAGATCGCATTGCACTTTGGACAAGTGTATTTAAAGGGCGCCTCATGGCAGCTAGAAATGTTGTCAATTAATTAAATATGATCTATAGTTTTCTTTATACATACAAGTGACATTTTTCTTCAGACATCTCGGGCATTGAAAATGCGTCCTCAACTAAGTGCTAACAAAACAATCTGGCAGTTGACATATGTTGGTCGGTGTTGCCAGCTTATCCAAAATGTTCGCGCTTTACGCTGAATAGCCCTAGTAGTGATATAAAACACTTGAAACCCAAACAAGAAGCGCAAGTGTAATTCAAATTTCTGACAGAGAGAAAACCTTGTAAGAAGTAACAAAATGCTGATTTATAGAAAATATCTGAAAATGACAACTTCATATATAACATTTATTCATCAAAATGCTGCATAACACATAGCTTTACATTTCAAATATTGTTAAATCAAGAACTCAACCTTTCTGGCAACGCTACAAAATGTACTCACAAGACCATGCATTCACTCTGGTAACGCCATGCACTGACAGCTGCAAATCAAACTATTTTATAAAAACAGAACGTGTTCCGTTTTCAAGCGAGATCAACGTCGTGCTCGTTTTCGTGGCCGTGCCGAGAATTTCCTGATTGTGGTACGAAATGTCAACAACAATCGCAGTTAATGGTAATCACTACCAGCAATTGCATCAAGGACGCACCAGTATGTACAAGTCCAAAGTGGATGTTGTCCTAGGCGCCCAATGGGGCGATGAGGGCAAAGGCAAGGTGGTAGACATGCTCGCTTCGGAAGTGGACATTGTCTGCAGGTGTCAGGTAAGCAACACAAAAAAATATTTTTATAATTTTCGTGTGAAAAATCAGGGCGTCAGCAAAGAAAAAATGTATAAGCAGCTGATAACAGTTATCCTTGTGTCAAGGACACGCATACGCGCCAGGTTCATTGCCGCCGACGCCAAACCCCGAGGCTGTCATACAGAAAATAAATCGCTGTGCGTTTTCAAGTCAACAATTGCAACAGCAACTGAGCATTTCACATGTAGATACTTATGTATTTTCTTCAGAATTAGCTATTATCGCCGTGGTTGGCGACCGCATGCTTCGCTTTTTCATTTGAATATACATACATACGTTTGTACAGATGTATGTATGTATCAATTGTGACTGCGGCGGCGGGTGTGTGCGCGCATATGCTCATAGTACACTTTGTGTATGTATGCGTTTGTTTTGTGTATGTGTGCACAGTCAGTTAGTCTGCCAACGTCTGCTGCTTCAGCAAATTCGTCACCATTCTCCCTGACGTTAGTTGTTCCGCCGTTCTACAGCACACAAATGTTCTGTATATATGTGTACACATATTTACACATGCATATAATATGTATACACTACCACAAACACACACACACACACACACATGGCCTGCTAAGCAAAACGCCAGGTTTACATAATCACCATTGTGAATGTCCCGCGCACTTTTCAAAAAGTGCCGCACAAGTATCTTACGTCAATTTTAGCCATGCATATGTATTTTAATATGAAACATGCATACATGTAATATTTTCAAATTTCAATAATTTAACTCTTAACCAACAAAAAAAACAAGCATTTCTTAACTGTTCGATTGAATTGCGTGTCACAATTTTGTTGACCCGGTGCTACCAACTTGTTGAATTCTGTTCTGGGTCGGCAGTTCAATGAACGGAACCGATTTAGTTCCCTTCAACCACATACAATATTGTTTCCCTTTTGCTTTATATATACTTTGTTATCAACATTGCTGCTGATTCTTATGTAATTCCCCCATTGAAACTGATTTTTTTTTTTTTGCTATTATCTGAGTCACAGCACACGCCTCCGTTTTTCATAAATTGCGCAGCGAAAGTTTCTTGCCTACGGGTCTATTTTGCAATATATATTCATTATAATCTTATCTGCGTAAGCGATCCTCCACAACACATACAAATTTGAATTATTTCGTTTCGCAAACGGCAAATTTGACATATTTTCAATTCTGAAGTTTAATTCCAGGGCATTTGTGCCAATGTTTTTGTAGCAGATCAGTACATGCCAGAAAATTGTACAGTTGCCAAGAAAACAAACAAAAGTTTCGCTTTTATTTATCGGATTTTGCAGAAAAACATTTTGCTCAAATACATGTTATGCATGTACAGTGAAAGTTCCCTAAAGGCGACACGCGGTTTCCAGCTCGTCCGTCCGCTAAATGAGATGTGCAATAGTAAAATAACAAAATAATAGGTAAAAATGCATAAACCAATGTTTTACATAAATCTATGAATATAAGTATTTCGCCCCGCTATCCTGCAAGGATCAAAAATTGTTCGACAAAAAGTCGATGTCCGACATACATACGATCGCATATACAAAAGTAGTTCGAACATTGTGGATACTTTGTGTCACACGCCATACACACGGCCGCCGCCTGGCTATTTATTTGTTATTTAATACCTGCTGTTCAACAATATTTATTTATTTATCACACAAGTTTTAATCAACAAAAACAAACATGCTAATTCTGTATATAAACAGCTACGCTATGCCACACATATGTATATGTATGTATATATTTTATATAGTATACTTACGTGTGTTTTCATTTGTATGCGAGAGTTTCTCATTCTCTAATTTCTCTCATTTATTTTTTTCCCCCATCTCTGCCCTCTCTAATCGGTTCTCTACAGGGCGGAAATAACGCTGGACATACTGTGGTGGCAAATGGCACCGAATTCGATTTTCATCTGTTGCCCAGCGGCGTCGTGAACGAGAAGTGCATTTCGGTCATCGGTAAGTGGTACAAGGGAAGAGGCCCGGTTTATTGGATGCAAAAGGGATATCAAGAAACTCCTACTCTATTGGTATAAGGCACAACTATCCACTGTTGACACATTCTCAAGTAAAAGAAAAGAAAGCAAGAAATATTTTTCAAAATGAATATTTTTCAATGAAAGTAAGCATCTTTTTCCTTTTCTTTCTTTGTTGTTTTCTATCATTTCTAATGCTTTTCTTTCAGTATATTTTTCTTATTTTTTATTTAAATTTAAGAAGAACTCACACACCTTTACATTTTATATATATCACAGAGTGAAATTTGTTTTTATTGTTTTGTTTTTAGCTTTCGTTCGTTCGTTCGTTCGTTCTATTGCAAAAGTGAAATTGAGCGTACGAAATAAACGAAAATGTAGTATATATATATATATTCATTTACATATATACAACTAGTATGTATCGTGCGAATGTTTACATATAAGAATTTTGTTGGCAAGACTTGATGCGACATTGACATTGGCTTTTGCGGTCAGTTGGTCCCGCATTTGGCTTTGACATCTGCCTGCATTATAAAGGCTATTTATTTTCTATTTTAGTTTCACTCTCTAGGCCTTTGCCGTCTTCCATTAACTATCTCGATTCTTCTTCTCGCATTTTGACGTAAATGGAGCTCTTGCTTGGCTTGACGTAATCCGTTGTTGATTGTTGCAAAAGGCAAGGTCGTGCCCGTGCCAGGGCACACGTTTCTTCAACTTGCTGTTATCATATTCATATCTTTAAGTTATTAAACTTTTGCATATTTTGTTCGTTTCTTAAAGTTTAATCGATAAATTCCCCTTCCGCAGCAAAATGTAGCTTGTCATCGCCTGTCACAAGACTAATTTATGAGATAATCACAATCTCATCACCTATACATGTAACTGCGAAAGCATTTCACAGTGCAGTTCGCATGAAGTCTATTGCGTGCTACAGGCTTACGTTCAGCAACAGGCAGCACAAATTGTCTGAAAATTAGTCAACTTAAGCTGAAATATAGACAACTTGAATATAATTAACGTTAATGCCACGCACAAGATAACGCAAAGTGCCTCCATTTCTTTGAAGCCTAGCCAGATATCAGAGCAGTCTGATAAGGTGCGAATCCATGCACGTGTTTTTATTGCCAGTTATAAAACTCTTTTTTACCCACTTACTGCCTTTAATCTCTGGAAAAGATAAGATTGCGAAAGATATTTGACAAAATCATTGCATTTAAGCTCAACTAATAGAGCTTCCTTAGTCCCAAATTTGCTTCTATTTTTGCAGAAAAACCTTCCTTTTGTACAAAATCTATTCCTGAAGAATCAATAGTTATATCATATTAGAGTTAAAATTAAAAATAAAGAGAATCTACAAAATAAGAATCTAATAAACAATTCTTCCTATAGGACTAGTCCGAAGTTGATAAGATTTTCTTAATTGTTTGTTTATTACTGATCGAAATATCTTGATAATCTTAAAAGTGTGACAGTTTCGACCGATCAATCCTGTTTCACCTATATAATGAAGTCATCCGATATGGTCGGTTCTACAAATGTACTGCCGGCTGTTGCATGTCAGCTTTAAAACTGACAGAATAGTTTTTTATAGAAACAGACGGACAAAGAACGCTTTAGTGGACTTACACTTAAATCTGTACTACGTTGAAGTTGTAGTTTTTTATTTATTTATTTTATTTTTATTTATGTACTTTCTGAGTCGTCAGACTTAGTCAGCCTAAAATAAATAACTGAGGTCCACTTTTAAATAAAGTAGAATGCATTTAAAATTATTCAAAAGTAGCCCGAATTGGTATTTCCTTTAAATCGACACCGCACCGCAGCATATGGATCCCTAAATAACAGAATATTTTTCTTTGTTATTTGCGTATTTTTAGGCAACGGCGTCGTTATTCATCTGCCTTCGCTGTTCGACGAGGTGCTGAAGAATGAGGCTAAGGGATTGCAGCACTTGGAGAATCGTTTGATTATCTCGGATCGTGCGCATCTGGTGTTTGATTTCCATCAGCATGTTGACGGTATGCAGGAGGCCGAGAAGGGCGGCAAATCGCTAGGCACCACCAAAAAGGGCATTGGTCCGGCCTACTCCAGCAAAGCCACCCGCAATGGCATTCGCGTGGGCGAACTTCTTGGTGACTTTAACTTGTTCAGTGAGAAGTGAGTGGCTCCTTATACTGATCCCCTCTCAATGCCTGACTAGCATATTTGTACATACAGATTCAAGTCAATTGTGAATACACATTTGCGGCTGTTCCCATCGATTAAGGTCGATGTGGAGGCCGAGTTGGCGCGGTACAAGGATTACGTGGATAAGGTGCGGCCATATGTCAAGGACACGATTTGTTTCTTGCACACGGCACTGCGCAATGGCAAGACTATTTTGGTGGAAGGCGCTAATGCAGCCATGCTGGACATTGACTTTGGCACATATCCCTATGTGACAAGCAGCAATTGCAGTATTGGCGGCGTGCTGACCGGCTTGGGTTTGCCGCCACAAACAATTGGCGAGGTCATTGGCGTTGTCAAGGCGTACACGACGCGTGTGGGCGATGGTCCGTTCCCCACGGAGCAGTTGAACGTGAGTTTTCCCTTGTTAACTTACACTTGTTACTAAGAAATTTTGTTTTATACAGGAAATTGGCGATCTACTGCAGACGCGCGGCTTTGAGGTTGGCGTAACTACGAAGCGTAAGCGCCGCTGCGGCTGGCTGGACATTCCGCTGCTCAAATACACGTCCCTGGTTAACGGCTACACTTGCATTTGCATAACGAAGCTCGATATTTTGGACACCTTGCCCGAGATTAAAGTGGGCGTAAGCTATAAGCGCAGCAGTGGTGATAAACTGGATCATTTTCCTGGCACCATCAGCGAGCTGAGCGACATTGAGGTGGAGTACGCTGTACTTCCCGGCTGGCAGACGTCCACTGAGCACATACGCAACTTCAAGGAGTTGCCCGAGAACGCACAAAACTACGTACGCTTCTTAGAGAGCCAACTGAGCGTACCCGTGCGCTGGGTGGGTGTTGGTAAAGGGCGCGAATCTATAATTAATGTACATTAGTTAGCCATACACATTATGAATATGCGTACATATACGAGAGGGAAACGCTTTAAAATCTATTTAACCCATTAGCCAGAGTTGCGCCTGTTTTTGCGTTCAGGGCGTTTAACTATAAACTTAACCGTAAAGTAATATCTATAACTACAACAATTTGGACACAAATTTTTAGCCTATTGCTTTCTTAAGGTATATATTTTAGTTTGATGGACACCATTATCTGGTTTTTAATTGTCGATTTACTAAAAAAAAAATTGCACAGGCTTATATTTTCGTTTGTTGAGACGTACTTAGGTTTTAAGATCGTCGAGTGGTTTTTAATTTTGATATGCATAAAAGAGTAGCAGATTTTTATTGTACAAAAACTAATTAACGTTGATTTAATATTTAAATACAACATTGTGCTTTGACTTGTATAATTTTAATTGTAATCTACATGGAGTTATTTGATTATTGGTCCCACTTCAGTCGCATTTGTTTGTCGCAAATTAATTGAGAATGCGCAATAAAAATAACATAGTCGAATATTTTGTGTTTTATTTGATTCAAAAAAGAGATGTTTGGCGCGTTGTTGTGAACGGCTTGAATCGAACTTGTGCTGCCAGATGTTTGTTTGACTGAGTGGCAACGCTGAACATAGTTGCAGCCCGTGGGGCTGTGACTGGCACTCGTCCCATTTCGTTTTTGACCAGCAAGTTAACTGGTTCAGCGCTGCTCAAAATAAAAAGATTTGACTATCTCGACCAGATAAATTGCTAAAAATGGTAATTTTTCAAATACCATATTGTTTCGGCTTGCTACAATAAAGTATTCCGCGTTTTAAAATAAAATTTTATTTAAAAAAAAAACTGCACGTGTTGGGCAAGCATCTGTGTGTAACATAACCTCACAATTTTACTTTTTTTATGCTTGTAGGCTGCTGCTCCTAAAGACATTGAGAAGCCCCATGGCGGCGATTCTGCATCTGTGCACCGCATTCGCATCACTCTGACTTCCAGGAACGTACGCTCCTTGGAGAATGTGTGCCGTGACTTAATCAACGGTGCCAAGAACCAGAATCTGCGTGTCAAGGTAAGAAGAAGAAACGCTGCCGCGTGTAGATATCTCAACATTCTTTGCCCGCATTTACCTGGAGGTTTTGTGTGCCTGCTTGCCGCTTAGCCTAGTCAATATTAAATGCTAGATCAAATGCTTGAGTTGGACATTATTTTCACATTGAGACAAACGGTGTGAAGATATTATATGATTCACGCAACAAACGAAAAGTTTGAATCATATTGGTTTTCCAGAAACTAATTGTAAATATTTTAAATTTCAGGGCCCAGTGCGCATGCCGACCAAGATCCTACGCATCACCACCCGTAAGACTCCTTGCGGTGAGGGTTCCAAGACATGGGATCGTTTCCAGGTGAGTCAAGTTCAGCCATCGATTGTTCTTATATGGACAGATCAGATATCGTGCCTTGGCACTCAAACTGCCTTTGCACAGTATCAGCGATTTGCCCAGATTAAACGTATTCTCATAGTCCACTTTGCTGGTAATCCACACAATTTGGCTCTCCGAATTCGACAATATATTAATTGTGAATTTACTTAGATTTTGAAAGCGTATTTTTACTAATTCTCATCTCTCCCTCCTACATTTTAGATGAGAATACACAAGCGCATCATCGATTTGCACTCTCCATCTGAGATCGTCAAGAAGATCACCTCGATCAACATTGAGCCCGGAGTAGAGGTTGAGGTCACCATTGCCAACTAAGATCGGCTGTCGAACCTTCTCAACATGCTGAAAAGTTTCGCATTTTAATAAATCCACAAACTTTTCATAAATACGATTGTTGTGAACTTTATTGCATTATGGATGCTTGTTTTAGTATAAGATTTCAAATAAGTACTGGAATGTAAAGCACGTTTGTTTGCCAGCTGCCTGCACGGTGCTTTTGGTCTAGTAATAATCTGGGACCGGTGCACAGGCTATTTTCACAAAATCAGCGTAGCGCACGGTGCTATTATTGTTGACATTCGCCTCCCTGAATATGTTATCCACCTCGCGCACGGACAAGCCCTCGCCCCAGTTTTGCAGCAAATTGCGTAGCTGTTTTGCAGATATTGTGCCCTTGTTCTGTGGATCGGCTGCTTTGAAAGCGGCAATCACTTCGTCTGGTAGATTCTCCACCGAAGAGTGCTGGTGCATGATGTCCAGAAAGTCTGCAAAACTCATTTTTCCATTCTTTTGCTTCAGATACGAAACTAGTTCTTGTATAGTAGGTGACAAGCCCAAGGAGCGCATAATGACCTGTTGGATCAAATTTAACTGAAATGTTGTTCAGACATTTTTTCATGAATAGTGCTTACCGTTAGTTCGTCCAAATTGTTTATTTGGCCCGAACGAGCGAAAAGATAAAAACACTCGCGGAATTCTACGGGGGAAGGAGAAACATAGATAAGCATATTTTCGGAATGAAATCATGCAGTGACTATTTTATGTTTAGTATAATTACCATCGATGTCCTGTTCTTTAAAGTAGCGAGCCTACGCACAAAAAGAAAGTAAATTCAGAAAGTAATTAGCATAATAATTAAAATGGGAAATGGGGACATTCAGTCAAGTGGAAAGTAGTTTTAATAAATGCTTGCAAGCGGACAGTTTGAAACGTTTGTTTTATCTTTTGTAGGCAGAGTTCTGATAATTAATTTTTGCTATACCATACCATTTAAATTGTTGTTTTTTTTTTCTATTTTCACTGCAAACAAAATAAATAAACGAATGAAAACTCAAACAGGTTGTGGATTAAATTTTGGGCGCTGCCACCTTGTTGAAAATGGCCGATAACAAATTCGATAGCTAGCTTACCTGTGCAACAGCTGTCGTGCTGTGTAACTGGCAAAAGGTGAAGAAGCAGAATCAATTTGTGTACGTGTGTGTTTTGATAGCTGAGCTAGCTAGTAGCTACGTGGTGATTGTGCGTGCCACCAAATTCGAAATCCTCGCAAACGAAATTAGCGCTTCCACATAAATGCATCTGTCAGACCTTACAGCGGCTTTGCTGCTTGCCCTAGTTGGCTACAGCAGCGCACAGCGTGTGGCACCCGGCGTAAATCCTCAGCATTATGTGAGTAGAATTAAATGCTGAATATTTTTATATATTGTGCAACCAGCTGGAAGTTGACTTATAAACTTATTTACTACCATTTATCATGTGGAACAGCAACAAGTGCCCCACCAAGTTCCACAACATCACCAACAGCCGCCACCTCCACAGCAATACCAACAACAGGGACACGCTGCGCCCGGCGTGCCTCCGCAGCAATATGTGAGTGGTTGTCAGGGATACCCCTGCTATTCAAGGCAACTTATATGCCAACCTATATTTACAGGTGCCTGTCCAGCAGCAACCACAGCAAGTACAATATCAGCAGGTGCCCGTGCAACAACAACAACAACAGCAGATCCATCAGCAGCAACAAATGCAGCAGCCTGTGCAACAGCATCCACAACAGGTGCCGAATCATCAGCAGCAGGCGGGCGGGCATCATCATGGACAGCCACAGCAGGTTTTGAACACGGGCAACATTCAGCAAGAGCGTGCGTAAGTGTCTGCCTTGGCAAAATTATCAAATGATACGTTGATAATTTGCAATCGTCGCCATTAATCATTGTGGACTGAAACTGTATTGAAAATTCACCGCATCGTAATGGAAATAATCTTATCATATGCATAGACAACTTCGCACCTGTATACTAACTTACGTATTATCTTTCCATAGTCACATCCAGGAGCACATGCAGGTGCCCATCGATACGAGCAAAATGTCCGAGGCTGAGCTGCAGTTCCATTACTTTAAAATGCATGATTCGGACAACAACAACAAACTGGATGGCTGTGAACTGATCAAATCTCTGATCCACTGGCACGGTAAGCACCGCTGGGTACCACTCATTTACGTTGTTATGTCTGTAGTTTGTTTAAAATATTTGCGTTCATTTTGGTTTTTTTTGATTCATGTGTTTTGTTTTACCTTTATTTGCATATACAAAATTTTACTACATTTCGGCTGGTTGTGCTTCTTCTGGTTGTGGTTCTGGTCATGTTCAACATTATCTAAACCCATTTGGCATGTGGCTTTAATAATTCATATTTCAAATCAACTGTATGTAGAGCAAGGCAGCAAAGAGCAGCCCAATGGTGAGAAGCCCCATGTAGAGGAGAAAGTATTCTCAGACGAAGAGCTGGTGGCGCTTATTGATCCCATACTGCAGATGGACGACACATCGCATGACGGTTTCATCGATTATCCGGAGTTTATTAAGGCTCAGCAGAAGGCTGCCGAAAAGCATCAGCAGCAACAGCAACAGCAGCAGCAGCCTCCACAACAGCAGCCAACCCATTAGTATCTAGTTCAATCGATTCAGCTTGCATAAACCAATCCAGCATAGTTATGTCTGTCTAAGTGTCTTGGTCCGCATTGTGCAGCTCCATGTACTCATGTTTCACCACAAACACACACACACACACCACACACAAATTGAAATTTAGGCGCAAACAATTGCAGCTCAAATTGTAATATACTTCAAACAAATGTTTTGAACATGCTACAAGCATTCCAATCGGGCAACTTCTTTGAACAAATTGTATAATTTATTACACAACTTCTCAAAAATTCGAATAATAGCACACACGAATCTCCTTTTGTGATCAGTGCAATTAAACTGTTTGTTTTTTGTATAATCTTTCCCTAATTTTAGTTATTCGTTCAATATGAAGTTAATTTTAGGCGTCACTTAAAAACAGCGAAAAAAAGGCTGATTGTGTAAACATTTGTTTTGTACAAAAGAAAGAAAATAAAAAAAAAAAAAACAAGCGAAATGTTCTGAAACTATTGCATTCAATTGATCTTTAGAAATTGATATATATATATACATTATATGCGCATGCAATTCATTATAAGAAACGTGTTTTTAGCAAATAAAAATGACCTACAAAATAAAAATGGAACAAACTAAAATATGTATAATCTATAGTTGGCCTATGACATGGTGGAATTAGCCTTAAGAGAAAACTAAACGTTTAATCATTACATTTAAGACCTAACCTTTTCTTTGTCGTTTCAGTTGAAGATCCAAAGAAGGCTGCCGAAGGAACTGCTGAGCCGGAGCACAAAACAGGCTCCGTGTATACCGATAAGGCGCTGGAGGAGACCATAGACTATGTGCTCAAATCCATGGATATAAATAACGATGGGTTTGTGGATTATGCTGAATATCGTAAAACTGAAGCGACCATCGGCAAGGATTAAAATTCCGACTAATAATCAGAGAGAGCCATAGAACTTGACACACATTTTAGTTGTTTATTTGAGTTTGTTAAAACTTGTTTTTTTTTATACTTTTTCGTAATAAAAATGACCAAGTGGAATTGGGTTTTTATTCGTACTCCTTTGTGATCAAAATTTTTAAATTAACGGATGCTAATATCAAAAGTATTTATCTATTATTCAATTGCTGTCACGGCTAGAACTTTTACGGTACAATTTGAAACAGCCGGCCGGCCAATGGCGAAAAAGCTCTCACATTGCATAAAAGCTCCTTGGCGGTTGAAGCTTTCAATCTGCGTCGAAGCGTCGCGGCAAACACTTGCAAAATGCGTTGATAAAAGGAAAATGATAAAATCAATCGTTAAACGCTACATTTTCTCATAATAATAACTTGGTGCTATAATAATTGTATATTCATCATACGCCACGTGTGCCTAGAAATCTAAAAGACATTCGCAATGTAAGCAAAGCCAAAAAAAAAGAGTACACAAAACAAAGTTTCAATTTATGAGTTGCATGCCACAAATACCGTTGCTCGGGGTGACCCTGGCATCGCGTTTGTTGACTGAAAATAAATAGCCTCAAGCGTGTCCGGGGCACGCATCCGGGCGCGCATAGCACGTGCTCGCGTGCAGCTATTAATTGGCCCATGTGTAAATATTTGCCGTTGCATAAATAATAAAGGTGCCAGGTGCCAGGTGTGGGTGTGATATCGATTTTACCCAGCGCCCACCTGAAACCGTTGCGCAGGGTTAAGTGGGGCGTTTGGTTGGCAACGATTTATAGATTTACCGGCCGGCATTGTGTATACAAGTATATATTTTTACGACATTATGCTGATATTTTCGTTTATTAAGTGTTAATTGTGCCTTTTGTGCCTTACAGGGCTGCAATGCAGTCAGCCAGCAGTCGACCCCGCGAGCGTCTGCTCTACGCCTTTCGTGGTTGGATAGCGTTTGTTGCTTTTATGGATCTGGGCACAGCGTTTCGCAGCTATATCGAGCGTCGAAGTTTTCTGGGTGATCACAGCGATACGCAGTTCATCGAGGGTAGATATAAGAGCAACATTTCTACATGTAATATAACTAAATTTCAATCCCTTAGGTGATTATACTATATCTCGCATAATCGGCATGTACTGTCTTCTAAAGGCAATCGCATTGGTGCACTGTACTCTGTATATACACTACAGGCCGTAAGTATAAAGTAGATATTCAAGGTAATGCAGTGTAATAGTTATTGTCTTTCGAACACAGCGTTGTCAGCATGGGCGGCTGTTCTTTGGCACTTACCATGGTCTTCTATGCCACCGAAGCACTCTACTTTCGTTCGAGCACTTTGAACTTTTACGTTATCTTCCCTTGCGTCTTGAATAGTGAGTAAATACTGTAGGAAATACGTAGGTCACAATTAAGCATTCCAATATCCATCTACAGCAATTACTCTACTGGGTCTGATATACATACCAAAAAGACTTCGCCTCTGGGAGCCCAATTTGGACATGGATGATGAGAACTCGCAATTATTGAGGCAAATGACTGGCTATAAAAGACGTCGTGCGAAAAAGCAATAATTCGATATTTAAACAAAAACAACGAAGCTAGAAACAGAAACGATTACAGTTTGGATTGAGAAGAGAATGAGAAAGAGAATGAGTTATAGAACGACACATAAATCAGATGTTGAAAGGCATATTATCCGTTATGGACTGCATCGATGTGATCATAAACATCAAACAATACTTAACTATATAGCAATACTAACCGAAGCCAAATTAGTGATTTTCTATATTAAGAACAAAGGAGAAATACTCTGCGTACATACGTCAATTGCTGACATAATCACCCAAAAACATTTTGTACTTCCTTTTTAGAATTAATACATATATTATTAATCCATGTTAGAGTTTATTGCACTTTTAATATATATAAATAATTAGGTAATGCCATTATATGAATAAGTTGACAAGTTAACGTTAAGCAAATTGAACATTTGACTCAAGAAAAATGGCTTTAAATTTACAATCACGTTTATAATCAAATATTTATAGTATTATGGAATTTTTCCATTAGATTCACAAGTAGTTAATTGCAATATTTGCACATTTAAAAATATATATCCAACGATCATATACACACATATGTAGCAAAGATGCTTTGTATCAAACGTACACCAATATTTATTTCAAATATATAACAACAATAATAGATTTAGCAACAGTACGGTTCATCCTTATATATTCAATAAAAAATGAAAAGTTTGAATTTTTGAAAGAAATACATTTTGCTTAACTTACTTGGTATGACAAAAAGTAAGTATCTCGTTTAATTTTGAAAATTCTGAGTACTTTTTATTTTAAAACTTACTCTTACGATACTCTACGATTAGCATCGAAATTTTATCGCACTGCAGCCAGTTTAACAGAATTACCAATTAACAGAAAATGTTGTATGGCTATCAGAAATGTTTAATCGATATATAGCTATCGATTATTTTTTGCTGTACCTGGCGCACCGGCGAATTTCATTTTAAAAGTATTTTTCATCAAATTTTGTTATTAAACACGTCAAATTGCTTGTATTATCCATTATGTATCGAAAATTTAAGAAACGCACCAATGCTCGATTAGGACTCAATACAATTGATGAGAATGCAACAATTAAAATACCGGTAAGCGATCACAGAATCTGCTGTGCCTGAGATCATAAGCAAAATTGTTGTTGTCTTTGAAGCGCGTTCCATCTGCCCAAAAAACAGATGCTACAATCGAGACATTGACTGGCGAAAGTGAGGAAGAGAATATACCAGCTTCCCAGGAGCAAACGCAACGTTTCCTGTCTCAACACAGCCTCGCATTGGCCGCTACATTGGGTCGCACCCAGTCATCGTCTAGGATCAACAGTTCCCGCCAGCCGAATAGCTTCTTTGAGATGGTGCTCCTGAACGCTGGTGTGCAACTGGACCAAGCGGACACATTTGTGCTGTCCTGCGATCACATTGCTATTGTCTCTAAGCTACGTGACATATTGGTGCGCTCTCCAAAATATCCCGAAAATATTGCAACCTTTAAAACGGGTCTAAACGTAGCGCTTGCACCCAAATCGAAACTGGCCCAGAAACTGCTTAGTGGCTGCACCATAGACACTGCTGGAGAAGAGCAGGTGTACCAATCACAGAACAGCATGTTCATCAACTTTCTGATGATTGACTTTCTACGCGAGCCCTGCCTTGAGGTGCTTTTTAACAAAATCGAGGAGATTGCCAAGTTGGAGCGAGTGCAAACGGTGCCGGGTTGCCTGCCCTTGCTGCCATTGATGCTTGCCCAATTGCGGTACCTAACGCTGTCGCATAGTGATCAGATTTATGCACACATCGAACGCATCTTTAATAACGCCTCAGAGCCGTCTAAGTTAGATATCATTAGCAGCGCTGAGTATTTGCTGGATGGAAGTAAACACGACGATTTTGTCGAGCTGCTCACGTATGTCATTAAGTGTCTATAAGTGGAGCTCTCTCTGTTAACTGTTGTCTGTCCTATCTAGCATTAATTATTCGAGCAGCAAAGATCTTTTTCAATTGACCACACTACAAATGTTAAGCAATTTGACGCTTAGCGCTAGAACACAGGGGAAACTTCGCGAACGTATCCTGGAGTTCATCAAGGACGAAAACAATTGCTCGGATGTGGTAAGCTCACTCAATGTAAATAGATTGTGCACTAATCAACAAATTTTGATAAATCAATTCTTTGTAGACACTGCCGCATCTCATACGCATCTTGCTTAATAGTCTCAATCAGGACACAGACGCTGTCGTGCGTGAGGTACAACACAATAAATACATTTTGTTTTAGCTCTAAGCCAGAGACAACTGGAAGTGTGGACTATCAGTATGAATATTTGAGTATTTATGGCCATGATCCAACAACCTATTTTTTTAATTGAAAACCTATATTGATTGATATTTAGACCCACATGTCGAACTGGGCCGGTTCAAATCACTTAATCAAATAGCTGGCATTATTAAAACGCTTGTTGGAATTTGTTTGTTCACGATTTCTGAACAATCTCGCATATAACGAGCTTCATTATGCTTCCTTCTTATCATCAACATATTATTGACACCAAAATATTTAAATCGGCATTCCTATAATAACTCTTACTTCTTGTTATAAATTATAATTAAAATAATTGTTTTGCTTTTTTTAGCTGGTCACCACACTGCGCGAAATCTTCACCTGGCGTCATAGTTCGCAAAGAGAAAGCTCTCCTGCGATTGACGCGCGTGTTGCCAACGATAAGCAATCACAATTGGAGCTCTTTGGTTTTCTGCAACAGGGTCTTAAGCGCTCCAAGCGATTTTATCAAATGTGGCAGCGTACCATCAGTGGTTTGCCCGCCAGCGAATTCAAGTGAGCTTTAACTATATGTGATATATATGATTATCCATTTGAACTGTTCGCTAAACACTTTGCAGATCCTTTGATTTTATAATGCTGTTGCTGCTCATACACATCAACGAGGATAACACATTATTTATTGAAAATCTTGTAGGTGCTATCCAGGCATTATCTGATTGTCTTTAATGTGCCCTTTTTTGTAATTTTGCAGTTGCGCCGACGCATTAAACTAGAGCACATCACAGTAAACATATTGGATGAAATAAAAACGCACTTTCCGCATATATTGGAGCAACATATTGGCACCCTGATGCACATACTCCATGACTTTATGCGTGAAAAGAATCGCATTGTTGCTGATTTTGCCAAAGCTGCCTACAGGTGGGTTCTATTGGATATATATGCTTACTCTTCATTAACCGTATGTCTCTTTGGTACAGTGTACTTTTTAAAATCTGCAACTCGATACAAAAAAGCATACTTAAGAAACTGTTGGAGCTAACCTTTGATAAATCTGCCCAGCATGTGACCACCACGTTGACATTACTGCGCGAACTGCAGCGGAAGAATCCTAAGCACGTGCAGAACTGTGCCATGTTGTTAATGCCGTTGCTCGATCGCCTCAGCGATTTGACGCTGCCCCAAACACGCCTTGCCATGGACTTGCTGTGTCACGTTGCATTCCCCGAACCCAAATTGCCAGAGTGTGCGCCGCTGCAGGATCAGATCGAAATGGTAGTAAAGAAGCAGCAAATCAATCGCACCGAATATGTCAAGAGGCAGGGCATCATTGGCTGCGTGCAGCTGATTGATGCCATTGCACGTATTGAAACGTTGCTTATGAACAACGAGGATTTGCAAACCAGCGTGGACAGCATTACCTCGTTGCCAGACGGACGCAGCAAGCAGGCAGCTAACCTGATAAGTAAATATATTGAGTACGTTCATGGAAATCAATTGACTGAATTCCTTTCAACATTCAGTGCTCACTCAGTCAGCTATATGCAACTCTCCTGAATTGCTGGCATTGTTTTACGATGAGTTGGCTAGTGTTTTGAATGTCCGCTACTACAACCAAGAGTCGATTTATATGCTGGACAATCAGTTTCTGATGTGGCTCTGTGAGTTGATGACCTATCGCTTCCAGCAGAGCTTTGTGAATGATCATCAGCCGAACACAATCAAGTAAGCCCATTTCTTAGGACTACCATTTCCACTTACCATAAGCGTACGTTTTTGCAGAGGCATAAGGCTAGAGTGTCAGAAGAACATCAATGAATTAGACGATACAAATGTAAATACTGAAGCAGCTGTACTCGATATTGGCATTAATATATCTGAACTGGTTTTGAGTCCAAATGGCAAGTGAGTTCAAGTACACGTTTTTACTTTAAAACCTGTACACACTATAGCTGCTACCTTTTCAGTGCCTGTGACTCGGTTTATGTGCTTGCTCCACTCTTTCACCTGGTCAGCGTGTTGCACAATCAACGCTATCAGTACAGTCTGGAGTTGGTAAATGCACTGCAGGGTTGCGCTATTGTGTTGCCCTCGTTCTTTGATGATCCGAATTATTTGGCCATCTTTGACAATTATGATGAGGAATTGCAAAAGCGCATTTTGTGCATTTACTTTCACACGATCAACTGGATGCGCGTTACGACTTGTGCCTTCGCTTCCCAGAAGGATGAAGCCACACGCA
This sequence comes from Drosophila novamexicana, assembly GCF_003285875.2. Classification (NCBI taxonomy): domain Eukaryota; kingdom Metazoa; phylum Arthropoda; class Insecta; order Diptera; family Drosophilidae; genus Drosophila; species Drosophila novamexicana. The sequence continues at coordinate 2,584,849 of NW_020824772.1, forward strand.
AGCGGGTTCTAAAGCGTCTCGCCGATTTGATTTGCACAGAGCAAAGACTAAAGCCGCTTTTGGCGCATGCGCCCACTGGTTTTGCGCCACCGCCATGCCAGTTCCTAAGCCATCCTAAGCAATCCGCAACACAGCATGTTGTGCGCGACAAAAGGCCTGCCACAAGCAAGGCCAAGGCAATTAATAACGAAACAATTACAGAGGATCCACAGAGCATGGACCAATCAAAACTGACCGATTTCAGCGTCAAGTTGGGTGCGTGCAAGTCCGTTAAATGCAAAATCAATTTTGAACAATTATATGGACCCATGGAGCGGTTTAGGCAGCTTGATGTGGGCATAATAGTGTTGTTGAAAGAGCAACCCTTTAGCCTGAACTATCCACTGGAAGCGGATGAAGTGGGCACTCATTTGGGTTTGCTTGAATTGCGCTTTATACTCACAGATTTGGTGCATAAATTGGACACTATTATCAATGGTCACCAGGACGTAAATGAAGCGGATTCCTTAAGGTCGCATGTGGCTAAGCCGGAACATTTTTTATCAGATTTACAAAAATGTCTGGATGAAATTCATATGTGTTTAATCACTCTGGGAGCGCACATTGATGAGGAACTGGAAAGAGTCAATAGTGTACACAGTAATTTGGATCTGTTCAAGGATCGTTTCAACTATGTAAAAACTTGCTTTGGTCTGTGCATTCAATTGTTTGCTTTGTATTTCTCATGGAACGAATGGAGTGACAAGTCCAAGACTGATCTGCTTCAGTGTAAGTAAAACATACCTATAAGCAAGTCCATATGATTGATAGATTGTTGTCCCGGCAGCATCTTTATATGCCCTGCTGCCACCTGGACAACGGAAGACAGCCAAAAAGCCAGCCATTGGACGCATTGCCTCACAGATTTTTGATTACTTCCTAAAATATGAAAAATCGACTTTGGTTCTTAGTACAGCTGTGCAGCTCCATCATCTGTTGCGCAGCTTGCGGAAGTTGAGCTGCTCCGGCGATAATGCAGCCCAGCGCAATGTTCAGCAGGGCGAAGATATGCGTAAGTTCTAATTATTGTACTTAATGCGATTTTCTGAACTTGTGGCCTTTTTAGGCAAATTTTGCACCAATATGCTGCGACGTAAGTGGTACCACTCCTCGGGTAGTGTGGAGAAGGGCGCACAATGTAACATTCACCTCGACGAGCTGATTAAAGGTTTTCTTAGGGATTCACCCTTTGAACGGCAAAAGGATATTTTGCTGGCACTTAGGGATGAGTGCCTGCTTCTAAATAAAAAAGATATGGCCTTAGAATCGATTCCCAATATCAAAAAGTAAGTTAAATCAATTAAATCCATTTTTCCAGAAAATTCATTTATTGGGTCTTGCAGGGCCAATTTTCCTTTGCTGTTTCGTGGCTTGTGTGAGATTCTCATTAGCACGCTGAACGCCCAGTGCAGCGGCTACACCGAAGGTGATCGATTTAAACTTTGGGAGTCAACTATATGTCTACTAAATGGCCTTTTGGAGATTGTCCAGAAAGTGGAGCAGCCACGTAACTTTGCCTTGTTTTTGAAGCACTCACAGCTGTTCCTGAAGCTGCTGCTACAACATGGTCTGTCTGTCCTTGAGACTATTGTGCGCGACAGTCCCGAACGGCTTACCAAGTTCCTTCGCGAATTACAGAATGTAACAAAGTTTTTGCACAACCTGTGCTGTCATTCAAAGTCCATAAAGAACACTGCCATCATAAGCTACATTCCCAGCCTGCGTGAAACACTGGAAACACTAGTGTTTCGAATGAAAGCGTTGCTGGCGGCCAACAAGTGCCACGCCGCTTTCCACATCAGCATTTTGGACAACAAGGATCTGCATGGCGATGCAATTGTAACGCCCAGGGGATCTCTTATCAACGAGACGAAAAGCGATGAGGAAATACCCGAGGATGATGCCAGTGTTGATGAAACTGTTATGGACGACGATTTGGCCAGCAGAAGTGTGGATAGTTCTACGCGGCGCAGCACCAATAGTCGCAGCAAATCAAACTCGCGCAGTAAATGCTTTTAAATGTGCTTGTATTCTTGAAAACATGACAAATATACACATACATTCTTTATGTTGAAGGAAAGTGTTGTATTATTTCGGCCTCTAAATGTATAAGTTACGCCTGAGTGGGAAGTGAGCACAAGTCTTGTTTTGCATTGTTTATTTAATTTTTTTATTTTTTATTATCTGGATGCAATTTTATTTAATTTTTGTATTACAAATAATAACAAATGTATGTATATCAAATATTTTAGTACAATATGCTTCTCACTTTTATTTTCTTCGTTAACAATAATTGTTTTATATGACGTAAAAGTTGTTGCTTCCTTTCGCTGTTTCTCCTACATTTCAGAATGTTCTTGAAATGATTATTAACTTTAGTTCTATACGTTTCTCTCTTTTTCGACTTTTCTTTAATAATTGGCGACGTTACGTTTACGGTTTATATAAGTCCTTCATACGTGTGACATGTATGCAAATGTATTGTGATGCTGGTTTCAAGGATAAGTAATTATATAAAACGATTTTCTTTTTAAAACAATTACAATTTCTTTAAAAAAAAATAGATATATATATATATAAAAACACACACAAACTATAAGTATACATATATAAAAAGAATTCGTTTCAAATTGTGTTGTAAATAAAAATTAATCGCGTAATTGTGCCGCTGATAAAAACAATGCAAAAACAAAATATTCTCTAAGTGTAAACATTTTCGACAATTCATTTTAACAAATATTGTCCTGATTGAAAGTATTAGTGTATTTGTGCAAACAACTGACACTGGAAACTGACTGTTCTAATTGTTTGTGCAAATCCCGCTGTGGATTTGCCGGCTGCCAGGATACAACGGATACTATTTGATCCGCTTCTAATACTCCCTGCATTCTAAACAGCTGCGCTTTTATCCAATTTGATGGGAACTTGAAATATACGTTCAAATAGCAACATTAACTTTGAGTTTTGCTGAAAAAATTCAAAAATAAATCGGATTAATTTGGAAAAGATTTTTGCACCCTCACGTACTGTTGGTATACTATTTCAATATTCAAGCTGGTTTTTTTTTTTTTTTGATTTATTAATTTTTATTGTTTTCTTTATTTGCCAATTTTTCAAAACTTAAAACATTTTACACAAATTAATTTAAAAAATTTTTAATACGTACGCAGTCTGTTTAAAAGTAAAGTTAGATTATACACTCCTACATCTACATATACACTATGTACTCACACATACATATATATATATATATATATATATGCTTTTGTATTTTAATAGAGAAAGATATATTTTATATATATGTATGTATATATAGATTTAGTAATTATGATTAAATCTTGCCTTTGCATCATCACAATTCATGTAAAGTTTTTGTTGTTGTTGTTTATGTTTGTTTTGTTTTGTTTTGTTGTTTTCTACATTTTTTTGAAATTTAATCTTTTTATTTTTGCTCAGTTTCCACGCGCCTTTTGCAATTTTTGTTTATAGTTTTATTTATTTAATATTGTTATATTTTGTTTGTGTTGTACGATTTATTTGTTGAAATTCAATTTACACACGTATACAGTTATTATTGTTGGATATTATGTAAGTATATTAGAGCTGGGTCAAAGGTCGAAAATGTGCTTGCGCTTCTGCTTTTACGATACACAAAAATGTTGAAAATTAAAACCAATTAAACAGCTAAACAAATTAGTTCGGTAAATATTTTTAACATTAGGGCATTAAGTTTATACGTAAAAATATTTTGCTAAAAATTAATATTCATATAGTTTATTATATATTTGTTTATATATATATATATATTTATTTATGTAACATAATATTGAAAACTTAAGCGCACAAACAAAACTAAATATTCAAATTAAAAACTAATTTTGCCAAACGTTTTTGCTTTCCCGAAAAAAATTAAACAAAATTACAAATTACAATACATATTTAACACAAAAATATAAAGGGCAGGGCCTTGGGGTTTTCGAAACAACAAATTTTGGGCTTTCCAAAAATAGGGGAGGGGGGAGGGGGATTTTTTCAAAACAATTATATGACTGCAAAGGCAGCAGCGGCACATAATTCAAATGAGTCTTGTATTGTATTTAATTTTTTTTTTTTTTTGTATAATTTTTGTTGCTTTTCGTTTTTAACCAAAGTGAAAACTTTAACGGATTGTGTAACAGGTTTTGCCAATTTGTTTTGTAGTTTACAATTAAAACACATTAACAATTAAGACTTATAATTAAAAATTACAAATTTAAAACAATATAAAATCAGTACAGCATCAAATTAAACAAAACTTTATCATTAGTTATATGTATACATATGTATATTTGCAATTGAAAATGGGTTCAAGTTTCAAAGTCACCAAAAATTTCCAAAATTTCGTTATCTTTCTTCTTTTTCTTTAAGGCATAAACAAAATTGTTTAACATGCAAAAATGCGCGGCGTACAAAATTTCAGTTTTTTTTTTGCCTTTTTGTTTTTGCTATGTTTGTGTGTGTTAAACAAAAAAATATATAAATGGATAAAAAATAATAATCTTTCGTAGGCAACAATTGATGAAAAGTAGACACAAAAAAAAGAGAAAAAAAATGCGCACAACGAAACTTAGTACAAAAAATTGGTTAAATATTTGTGATTGCTTTTTTTTTCGTTTTCGTTTTTTAATATTCTTCAATGTTTAGATTTATTTAGTTAGAAAATGGCGCACACTTTGCTGCGGCTGCTGCGGCTGCAGTTTACTCTGTTGCAAGGGAGTACTTTTAAATATTAGGGTATACGTTTATCTGTGTGTTGAGTGTGTGAGTGAGTGTGAGTGTGTGAGTGTGTTACTAAAGTTAAGCTTAACTATGGTCATTTAGAATTTGTAGTAAATGTTCTTATTGTTGTTTGCTAATGTATTTTTATTATTATTAGGTTTTAAAGTTTTTTGCTGGTGTTGCAAATTTGTTTTGTTTTGTTTTCTTTTTCAATTTGTTTTGTTTTGCGCAAGTTTAAAAGTATTTTTTGCTCTTCGTATATATTTAACTTTAGGCAACTGCTTGGTGTCTGTGTGTATCTGTATCTGGAGCTGTAGATGTCTGCATGTGTGTGTGTTGTGATTAAATTTTAAAATATCATATATTCCGTTTTAGGCGCTTGCTGAACAATGTTTATAGATACGCTTTAAAAAACTCACGCCTACATTTTCAAACATCATCTTCATCTTCATCTTCAACGTCTTCGTTTTGTTCTTGAGTTTAAAATTGGAAGTTTTGCTTGTTATTTGATTATAACTAATTTAATTGTTTATACATTTTTGTTATTATTTACTTAACTTTTTGTTTTACTTGAGATCTAGCAAAAAAAAAAATATATATATATCGATTGGAATAGACCGAAAGGAAAATTAAAATTTTACACAATTTCAACAAATGTTTTAGCCAAAAGTATCTTTTGTTCTCATATTTCATTTCGTATTGATGTTTGTCGTCTAGGAGGCATGGAGTTACAGTTAAATAATGCTTATTTATATATTATTATAGAGTTGCTAAATATGTGTGTGTTTATACGTTTCGATTTGCTATGAATCTGTGACAGCACTCTAATGTCAACTTTTAAGGACAAAAATCGAAAATAATATTTAGGAAAAGTTGTGTATGTAACTTGGAAGTTTCTTTTTAGTTTTAAATGTTAAATGTTTTTATTTGTTGTTGTTGTTGTTGTAAGTTAAATCTTTGAGGGCTGCTGCTAGACGCGTTGGCTAATTGATTTCGTAATTTAATTTCTTTGTTTTTTTTTTAGTTTTCGTATATATTAATGTTTACTTGCTTATTTACCGTTATTAAATTCCCTATAATATTATCGCTTGTAAAATTTATAGTTCCTATTAATTGTTTGTTAAACTGTGATGTCTGTGTGTGAGTGTGGGTGTGTGTGTGTGTGTCCTACTAATTCGTTGCTTCTCGATTGCAGCTATTCAGTTCATGGACTGCTGCGTTTTGTATCTGTAGCTGTAGCTTTAGCTTTAGCTGTATCTTGTATCTTTTGCGTGTATATTTTTTTTTTGTGCAATTTCTTAGCTCTACATAATTTATTTGTTGCTGGTTTTAATTGATTTCAAGTTACCTAAATTAGTTCAATTTAATCAGAAAGTCTTGCCAACGTGCAGCGCCAGACATTATATAATAATGCCACTTGCTGCTGCGCTCTAATTTTTAGTTTTCTTAACTCTCAATGCCAAACTATTTAATATTTTATTTATCTTTTATCATATTTTGTTTTTGCATTTGTTTTGTTTTTTTTTTTTTATAATTTCAGTCAATGTTTCTTCATTAAGCTTTGCTTCTGAATTACTTTTATCAATTTGATTAATTTTATCAATTTTTAGAGCTTTAATTTTATGTAATTTTTGAATTTCATTTTCTTTTGTTTTATTTACATTTGAAGGAAATTTCTTTTTTCATGTGTTTTTTCATTGTGGTTGTTGTTGTTAACGTGCAATTTCTCATACAATTAGGTTCCTATTTAATTTGCCGTTTGATTCGCGTTGTATACAAATAGTAGTAAAATGTTAATATATAATATTAGTTTGTTTGTTTTTCAATTTGGTTTTCGCGTTATGTATAAAAAGGTTGCTTAAGTTTTAAAAATCAATATACGAGCCTAACTGCACTATATACCGATATAAATAGATTATATACGTAGTTATATTTTTTCCCATTTTGTTTTTATATGCTCAATTATTGTTTCGATTTCAAGTTAAAAACGTATGCAGTTCTCGAATTTTAAAAAGGGGATTTTACATGAGTTTTTCTTTCATCTTTTGCCTTTAAAATATGTTTAGCATAATGCTCTAATTGTTATTTATATCATTATGAACTTGAACGAAATATGTTTGCTAAAATGCTGCGGCAAGTCTATAGATATATGCTATATATTTATATTAAATATTTTCTTCGGATTTATAGAGAGAAAGAGTGAGATGTGCAAAGCATTATCTAAACACAACGAAAAAAACATTTTCTTAAAGGGTCACATAAAGCCCAATTGCTAAATATAATTATGTTTTTCTTAATTCTTTTTTGTTATATAGGATTTATTGCTTTTTCAAGTTTTAGCTACGCTCGTTGTAGAGTTGGAAAAGATAAAAAGATACATATGCACACACATATGCATGTGTATTTATGCGCTGAGCGTTTTGCTGTATCTGTAGCTGTTATTGTTGGTGTGCCTTCTAAATTCCGTGTGTGTTTATTTTCATTTATTAACTGTAGCTGCTGTTATTTGTGGTTTTTTTTTAACTCCATGCCGAAAACGTATCCATATACCACTGTTCACCATTTGTGCCTAAGGGTTGCTGTGGTAGCGGTAAACTGCCCCAACTGCCGCCATTTCCTATTAAACCGCTCTGGTAACGTCGCTTAACATCTGCCGGATTTTGGTGACCTCCATCGAACTTACGTTTACCGACTACTGCAGTTGGTCAACAGGAATGCGTATGCCGTTGGTGTGTCAGCGTGTGTGTTTCGGTGTGTGTGTGTGTGTGTATGTTTTGAGTGTGAGTGTATGTGTTGTTTTTCATATGCGCGCGTGGGCGTGTGTTTTGGGTGTGGAACGGATTTAAAAAGAGAAAAAAGAGAGAGTTAAAATTGGTTGTTAATACTACAAATGGAACAGTTCTTTCATATTATTTCATGTTTTCTTTTTGGATTTTTTTTTTTTGGTTTTTTTTTGCTGGGCTATGGTTGAGCAGAGGGTTTATTTGGTTTTATATTTAGTTATTTTTTATAACTTTTTCGTTTTGTTAATAAATAAAATATAGTAATATACACACACAGATTTTTCGATTTTTTTATTAGGTAGCTCATTTAAATTGTTTTCTTTTTTTCTGCGTACAATTACACAACAAAATGTAGAAAAATCTTATTAATTGGACATAAACGTCGGGGACTTGTTATTTGTACACAAACATGACACAGATGTATGAGTGTGCGTGATAGTAGTGTGTGTGTGTGTGTAAGTGTGTGTGAGTGTGCGAGTGTGTGTGTGAGTGTGTGTGTGTGTTTATGTGCACGTGTAAGATAAAACATTGTACATGATATTATCGCTTTTTAAGCCACATGTAAGAATTAAGTGTATGAGGGGGTTGGGTGGGTGGTGGTGGGGGACAAAGTGTGTTTTCATTAAGTCATTTGGCCTTTTCCTTTTTTGCTTTTCTTGAATGGAGCGCTGTATCTTGAACACAATTCGCTGGCTGTGTCTTGTTCGCCTGTTAATTTGGAATTTTGCGTAAATATTGCATCGATTATGAAATAACGATATCTTCGTCGTTTAAAAATTCTTGAGTAATTGAACTGATCTGCCTTTTAGAAAAAAGAAAAAAAAAAATATTGAGAGGGAGAGAGAGTTTTGTGCGTGTGTGTGTGTGTGTGTGTGTGTGTTTCTCGAATAAGGATTTCGCAAAATCAGGCATATTGGTTGATTGTGTTTTATAATTTGTTTTCTTTTTTTTTTGTTTAGTTAGAGCTCCTCTTTTTTTCTTTCTTTTCGGTACGAGATGACTTGGACTTGCGTGAATGCTTCTTGGATTTGTGTGATTTAATTTTGTTACTTGAGGAGCTCTGACGCTTCAGTTTCTTGCTCGGCGAGCGACTCTCGTCGCTGCGCACGGAACTGACGACCGAGGAGCTACGCTTAGTTGCCCTCCATGTAAGTCTTGAGTGCAGATCCAGCTAGAAACAGATTATATTTGGTTTTTTTTCTATCTATTGTTTTATACAGTTTCGAGTGTGGTGTGTACATTAAAGCAGCTGAGTTAAACATATATACTTATATATGATTAAATGAAGCCGTTCTCTATTTAAGGAAGAAAAAAAAGCTTACAAAATGTGTATGGACAATACAAAATGTGGGCGCATATAAGTGAAGCGTGTAAACTAAAGATGCTGAGATGTTGAATTTATAGATATATATATAAGTATGTATGTAGTGTGTGCCACGCTTTTGCTTTGGCCAGTATGAATAGAGCTGGCGGCAAAAGCGTGCAACATTAGGGCACGTTTATATATATATATATATATGTATATGTAGCCATAATTATATTTATAACAAATTATATTATATTAAGTGTAAGTGTTTGTGTGTGTGTATAGTCAACACGAATCGATTAGTATTTGGTGTACAAAAAAAGAGTATATATATACTAGAATTTAACCAAATAAAAACATAAATGTACAGGTGTGTTGGTGTTATTTATTTATATATTTCATATATTTATATTATGTGTGTGTATAGAGGATATGGTTACTAATATTGAACGTTTTTGCTAAATAAAATGATTAGCAAAGCATGAACTTATTTATTTAATATGACAAATACATTTATATTATACTCAAAATTTAGAAAAATATATTTATTGTGCCAACGCATCAGATATTTGTTTCTAGATTTATGGTAACCAAAGTGTAAAAAAAAAATTATATACACGTACGTCAAATTTGTTTATTGTCTGGTAGCTGCTTCTAAGGGGCTAGAAAAGGGTGTATTTTCAGCTCTCCACTGACATTTGACAACATTATCTACCAGAAGTAGCAGGGGAGGGGGGGAGGGGGTAGGGGCGGGGCTTGGCGGTCTTTGTTAGGGTGATATATTTAAATACTAATCGATTCATAAACGTTTACACAGCAAGTTACATACATATGTACATAAACATATATATGCATTCATATAATTTGTTATAGTGGCTTTCCATATACATATTTGCAAGTGAATGTGTGAATGTGTGAATGTGTGTGTGTATGTGTGTGTATGTGTGTGTGTGTGAGTGTGGTGTGTGTGTGTGTGTGAGTGTGGTGTGTGTGTGTGTGTGAGTGTGGTGTGTGTGTGTGTGTGAGTGTGGTGTGTGTGTGACCTGCTTGCTGCTTTTGGCAAGCCCGAACTAGGAGCATGCAAGAATTGTAGCCTACATTTGAGCGCTGTCGAAATGATATTCAAAATGATGGCCAAAATCCAAAAGCAGCAGGAGGCAAAAACTACAGTAAGAAAATATATTTATAATTTAAATATATATGTATATATATATATGGACATTTAAAAGATAAATATATAAAGAGAAAATATTAATGAATTGGCAAAGTTGGTTGACAAAAAATTTACAACATTGAAACACGTTTACAAAATGCAAAAGGAAAAAGAATATTAATAAAAGTAAAAAAACACGACATTTAAGTGAACCTGACGATGCTCCCATAACAAGCTTTTTGGGTGGTTCAGACCACGTAAGATCGTCGGTTTGTACGATGTGTGTGTGTGTGTGTGTGTGTGTTGGTGTGTGTGTGTGTGTGTGTGTGTGGGCTGGGAGTATCATTTTACTTGGCTTTATTTATTAATTTATATGAATTTGTATTGTTATGCATTGAGGTTGTTTCTGTTGTTGCTGTTTGATGGTGTTCGTGTCGGTGGTTGTTGTTGCTGCTGCTGCTGCTGCTGCTGCAGTTGTTGCAATGTTGCATTTGAACGTTGTTTGGACTTTGGGTTTGATGGTTGTTTTGTTTTGTTTTGGTTTGTTGCTGTTGTTTTTTGTTGTTGTGGTTGTTGAGCTCACCTGGTAAATTTTGTAGCGGCTTGACGTGCTGGGTGCCAGGAGCGCTGGGACGCATTGGTGCCACCCCACGGACCCCCCCGGTTGCTGCCGGAGCCCCCTGAACGGTGGCCGCCCCCCGATGAGCCGCCGCCGCCTGTCCCACCGCCGCCACCGCTGGCGCCGCCTGTGGCGCTGGTTGGGCCCCCAGACGACTGATGCTGCCACGTTGGCCAACGGCTCGGCCACGCGGGACTGTGATTCCATGCCCACGGCCAGCCCCCTAGTCATGATCATCATCATCATCATCACCATCATCAACATCATCATCATCATGGCATGCATGCATGTTGTAGTGTGTGTGGGTGTGTATGTGTGATAGTGTGCATTTCGTGTTTGCGTGTGTGTGTGTGTGTGTGTATGTTGTGTGGTGTATTTCGATTCGATATATTATATTTATATTCCAGAGCGAGGCATTCCATATGATTCCATATTCAGATATTCCAGGTATTCGAGCGTTGGTTTTGATTTGTTTTTTGGTTCGATTTCGAATTTTTGCAGTTTAACAGTATTTTTTTTTACATAATATAAATTGTGTGTAAGATATATATAATATATATGGATCGCCAAGATAATTGTCAAATTTGGTCATTTCAAATGAAATTAAATTAAGCGAATAAAATACATTTGGATTTGGATTTGGAATTTAGTTGTCGAATGCAGTTGCAAATTTCGAAATTTGTTTTTAAGAGAGAAAAAGACGGTTGGGCAAAAATTGAATAGCGGGGATTTTGGGTTTTTATACAATCATTTTTTTTGGTTGGTTTTTGAATCAAAAAGTTTGTCGATAGATTTTTGGTTATGATTGGTCGTTGGTTGTTTGGTTGCATTAATTTATGGATATATATTTTTTTTTTTGGAATTTTGTTTGAATTTGACGAACATATATATAATTTTTTTTTGTTTTGGTTTGCAAAGTTTAGAAAATTTTTTGTTACCGAAAAACAAATGATTTAATCGTATATATATATATATTGTAATATAAATACATATATATATAAATAGTATATAACAAGAACATATATTAAAAGAAAAGAAAGAAAAGAAAAATCGAAATAAACGCGTTAGATTCTTGTATTTACATACAATAATATAAGTATGTAGATATTAATGTTTATATGTAGTAAATATGTATGTATGAAATTTACGTCTGATTGAGAAAAAATGCTAATTATATATATATATTTGTGTGTCTCTGGTGTATTGTCTTTGGTGTATACTAAATGTGCTCGGTTTGAGCAACAAATGCAAACTTTACTGTCTTTTGAATATATGTAATTTAGTACTTAACAAATCACAGAGCAAGAATTCAAGTGTCTATAAACAAAACGAGCTTCAGCTCAATTTATGTAGAACTTTTTTGTATAGCTTTCTGTTTGATTGCGATTGACACAATATCAAATAATTTACTAAATTTTTCGTAAACAATTGAAAAATAATTAAAGCATTTAACTAAAGCAATGGGCGTTTCTTAAAAGTATGCTATGTTATTGTTGTTGTAACTAAAAAGCATTTTAACTTAACTTAATAAATTTAACAATCTTTAAGAAGCACGGTGGAAAAAATGATAATTATTAATAAATAAAATTTAAAAAAAAAGCATAGCAATATAAAGCATTTAATGCAATTAAGGCAAAGTTTAATAAAAGCATAAAGCGCAGGATGTAACAATTCAATTTTGTTTTTGTTTGTTAGTTTCCAGGGCATAAAGCAAAGCGTAGCATAATAAATCATAAATTTGTTTCCATTGCTCAAATGTTGGCCAAAAGCTTTTGTGAGGGTCTGTGAGCTGTAGTGGGTGTTGGTGGTGGTGTTGGTGTGTGTGTGTGGAATGATGTGCTGCGCTGTGTTAATTGTTGTGGGTCGTGTGCAGTTGGCAGCATTTAACATGCAAATTTGGATTTGTGTAAATGAAAATATAAAAAATTTTCAAAATTAATGTTTAGCTTAAAAAGCAAAAACAAAATAAAACGCTGAAAGCAAAGCTCATTAAATTAAAAAAAAAAACAATCGACATCAGCTGAAAATGGCACAAGAGGAGCTTTATTACAGCAAACGACCTTTGCAAGTACATTGAGCTTTTCACGATGCCAATTTCAGCTTTCAGCACGAATCGCATAATAATGACACTGGCTGAAAATGACACATGGGCAGCTTTATTATAGTAATCGAGCTTTGCAAAGTGCATTGAGCTTTTCACGGTGTCAATTTCAGCTGTCAGCACGAGTCAAACGAAGTCGCTTTTCAAACTACATTTACGAATTCACGAATTACAATTCTACAGTAAATAGCTACTAGTTTTATCAATTGTATTTCTTAGTGCGTGTTGTAATTGTAACTGTTGGCAACGACTGTAACTGTGATTCCGCGAGACTAAGAGCATAATGAAACGGTTTAGAGCACGCACCATAATCACAGGCGAATTGGCCGAGCCACCTTGCTGGGATCTTGGACGCTGCGAGGCGTTTAGGGAGACGGCGCCGCCCCCCGAATTGTTAGACATGGCTACAGCAGCGCTGCCAACGCCGCCGGCAGCTCCATTGCCGCTGGCGGTATTCGGATAATCATAATAGCTGTATTCGCCTTCATAGGCGCGATAGACATCATCATAGTACGAATCAGCACCAAAACCGGGGCGAAATTCCGAATAGCCAAAATAATCATAATCGTAGTCTAGAATTTTGCACAATGTGGTTGGGGTAGGATTGTGGTTAAAGGTTTCAGGTTAATTAAGGAATAATTCGACTGTTAAATTGTGAGAGAGTGTGGGTGTGGGTGTGGGTGTGTGTGTGTGTGTGTGTGTGTGTGTATGTGCTTAAGGGTGTGTATGCATGTGTGTGTGTGTGAGGGTGTGGGAGAACCTGTCGTAGCTGCGTTTTACCAATTTATAACACGAATTGGGCGCGTTCTAAACGCTGATGGATAGTATATGGTGGGCGTGGCAGACACACATACACATTCGATACAAATGTAGGTTTAAGTAGATTGATGACTTGGATTACTTACCGGTGATAAAACATCAAACAGTATACAGGGTGCTTAACATTCGCTACACAGAGAACACAATTGCAACGTTTAATTATGATAAACACAGCTATGAACAACGTTTAGAGGTTAAGTCTAACTATGTGGTAGTGGTATTAGTAAGTTAGTTGTTGTCAGAGACTAAAGCATCTTGAAGATGTAGGAGGAGAGCCGAAGATAAAATGGAAAAGACAACGAAACGAATGACAACATCGAAAAGAAACGGACATGCAAACAAATTATGAAAATTTGATAGAAACAAAGGAGAGAAAGAGAGAGAGAGAGAGAGAGAGAGCATTGACATACAAAACTTGCAAATATGAATTATTTATGTTTAGCACAAATGTGAAAATGATAAATCAAAGTTTGGTTATGTGTGTGCGCAAATTGGTTTAATCATATGCCAATTGTCAATTGGTTAGTCTCAATCTAGCTGGATACTTTTGTACAAGACTGTGTAGGGTAGGTGGTGCTAGAGGGCGTTGTGTGTGAATGTGTGTGAGTGTGACTGTATGTGTGTGTGTGTGTAGTATTTGTATTAGTTGGGAGGGCACGAGCGTACAAGTTAGTGGGCAGCGCGCTTTCTAACCTTAAAATAACTAACTAAAATGAGAGAGACGATAAAAACGATAAAAGGTGTTTAATGAAGAACCAAATATTGTTAAGCTGCAGACCAATTAATTGCTTCTGTCTAGTTATGGTTAAACAACTTCAGTTGTTGGGGGTTAGTTTGCTGTGGCATTGTAGCAATACATTTATCTAAAATTTAACTAAACATTAAACCTAAGAAACAAGGTACCTCTCGATGGTTACACTCGTTGGTATTCGCAAAAAAAACTACGAAACTAAATCAAATTTTCGTTTAACAACATTAGATAATTCTTCGTTTAATATTCTGCGATTTCAGGTTTTCTCTCATTTTCGGAGCCACAGACATGTGCACTCGTTAAGTAGATATATATATATATATATATATATACACATACATATTTTTTTTTTTGATACTTGGATGAGAATCATCGATTGGGTTCACTTATTGGCGTATTTGCCCAACTTACCGTATTCACGGGGCATCGGTGTGCGCAGCGGCGGCATACGCGCCCCTGGTAGGCGCATGGGCGTTATGGACATCATGCTGGGATGTGTCGGCGACAGGTTTCTGTATGGAGACAATGTTTCAAATCTTTACATGGCAACCAATGGTCAGAGTGTTGGGTTTTAGTTTTGATTTTAGTTTTGGTTTTAGTTTTGGTTTTGGTTTTGGTTTGTCGTGTGATGGGAGGCAGTGAAGCAACAAACAAGTGGGATCGCCCATTTTGATCACGAGACGATTGGCGATTGGCAAGTCGCAATTGGCAATAAAAAGAAAGAAAATATAAAGTTAAATAAATTAAATGAATCGCATTCGGATTCGTTATTGTGGATAATGGCGACTTGAAAAGCAAACATTTCTCAAAATTTCAATTTTGAATCGAATTTCTTAGCCCAATTGTAAGCAAACATCTGTGCATGGGTTCATTTATATTTGATTTTTGAATTTTGCGCCAATTTTGCGTTGTGCTAGACAAGGATTGTAAGGATGTAATATGTTTATTGTAAATGTGTGTGTGTGTGAATATAAGCCCTGTACGAAGAATGACTCGTTGTGCTTTCACTAGACCAACGAGTGATTCGTTGTGCAATGAGTGATTCGTTTAAGTTCAAACGTAAACAACGAGTAGCTTCACGTTTGTTCGTTCGTACAAGGCTTTAAAATTGTGTGTATGTGTGTAGTTATCCAACTGGCAGCTGGAAGCACTTACCCAACGATTCCTGGACGCGCCTGCATCATTTGCATCATGCGTCGTTCGCGTGCGCGCAGAATTTCCTCCTTTTTCTTTTTGTCCGATGGTGGTTTGGCGAGTGAGACCTGTTGAATTAAACAAATGCCATATATAGATGAACTAAAGATGTGATTCAAATGGGATTTACCTCAATATTCGAGGCGCCGACCTCCTTGCCATTAAGGCCACGCATAGCTTCGACGGCGCTATCACGATCCTCAAAATGTATAAAGGCATAGTCTTTAATCTTCTTAACGCGTTCCACTTTGCCATATTGCTCGAATTGTTCCTGTTTAGAAGAAAATTTGTGAGTAAATTTGAATTAAATTGGGCTAATCGATACACTTACCTTCAGTTTATCCTCTGTAACGTCTTGCGTCAGATTTCGCACGTAGAGCACTTTAACCTTGGACATTGTTTGTTCATCCGGCTCCTCCTGTGGATCAGCCCAATCGACTATAATATCACATCCCCAAACCTGCAAAGCACAGAAGTTTTTCATATTGTATTTAACGTTTCGGGGGGGAGGATAGGGTTAAATACTTGCCTTAATTCTACCAGTGCCAAGTCTTCGTTTGGCCAATGAAGCCGCCTTGTGTGAATCGTATTCGAGAAAACAAAAACCGCGATTCTTTTTCTTGTCATCTGGCGAGCTGTAGATGATTACCTCGTAGAGGCCAGCTACAGATTTGTATGTATATTGCATTTGTTTTTTTTTTATAAATACAAAGGAGAATGCGTTAAATGAGTATTAAGATTTAAATAAATAATTACAAATTAATTTAAATTATCAAATGCAGTACTACGAAATAATGATTTGTTTCGCACACACACAAACATTTATATATTTATATGGAGATAAATACAACAAAAAAGTATTTGTATTGACAGCATTTTGGGGTGAGTACATGTGTGTGTGTGTGTGTAAGTGGCTGTGTGTGTGTATCTGTGTGATAATGACGGTATCAAGATCCGTACTTTGAAATATTGAATTAGATAATCAAATTAAAGACAGAAATGCACAAAATTTTACATGACAAGCGGCGTTTGTGCAATGTAAAATAATGCAAATTCCTGATCGTATAGATATTGAAATTTATCGTTTATACAGATGATTTTTGAAAACCAATGCCAACAAATTTCCTTACTTTTTTCAAATATTTTTGAATAAATTAATGCGCTAAGCTAAACGTATTTGGTGTGTATATATATATTATGAAGAGAGTTTCGCATAGTTATATACGTATATATAAAGATAGAGACAGAAACACAGATAGAGAGAGAGAGAGAGCGAGAGAGAAATAAAAGACACACTTAGAAGAAAAATTAAAAAAAAAAATGAATTTCTTTTGAACGCACATGGATTTCTTTTGTTTTTGTTTTGTACAAATTGCAAATTGTAAAAATAATATGGAAGGTATTGTAGAGCACACATTGAGCTTGGATACTTCTTTGGTGGATTAAACAAAAACAATAACAAGATAGTATACACTGAGAAAGACAGATATAGTAAGAAACACGTATAATAAACTGATTTTGAATTTCAATTGAGTTTCAATCGATTTGCTTCAATTGCAGCTGGGTCGCTTATAGAGACAGACAGCGAGAGAGAGAGAAAGAGAAAGAGAGAGAGAGAGTTACGAGTAAATGAGTTTTGGGGTGGGGAATTAACACGTTTACATTAAGTGTTTTCTCCAGTCATTACCATAGTTATATGATTGGCCAGAACAGAATTTATACGAATTGTATTATCCTAACCAAATTGATGGGGCTATTTGTGTGCGCGATTTGTCTTTAGCATATTGACAGACATAGTATGTGTCTGCACTAAAAGAAAAATTGTAACGCTTTCTTGGATTGTTTCAAAAATATTCAAAAATGTTTTTGGTTTTTTCTTTTTTTGGCAAATTGTTTAGCTACAGGTTTTCAATGTCAACAAATTGGGCACATTTATTACAAATCATAACCAAAGTGTAACAATTAATTTTTTGTTGTATTTTCTAGCAGTTAAATAGAGAAAAAGAGAGAGATAGGGGAAGAGATAGATAGCTCAGGCAAAAATTCTACAGTAGAAATTTTGCAGAGCTACTTTTTTTTTTTTATTTGATGGGATCGTGTGTGTGGCATGATGTTATAATTTTAAAAAGATATTTTTTTTTTAAAAGCGAAAATTGCAAAACAAAAATCCAATTAATACTTTGTTGCTGCTGCAGTTGTTTTCAATTCTGGCTGTCTGCAAGAATCGCCCCTAAAAAGTGAATGCCTTACGTACATTTATACCAATTCGCTGGAGGGGTGGGTGCCTGGGTGTTGGGGGGTGGGGAGTGTGTTTCATGATTTTGAAAAAGTTTTTGGTTGGAGGGGTTTTTGGTTTGGCTGATTTCATATTTGGTTTTGTTGTTTTTGTTTTGTTTTGGATCACTTACGTGCATGTTTAGAAAATTCCTCAATTAATTCGTCACGATCTCTATTTTTAGGTATATTGCCGACAAAAAGCCGGTGATTGTTAAATGATATCGTAACACCAATCTTTTTGCCTTTCCGAATTTCAAAATCATTTAGCTGCAATTGTTCAAAAGTTCACACAAAACAAAAGAAAATTTTGATTTGCTATGAAAAAATTTGTATCCATCGGTACAGCAACTTTTTTTTTGACTTTTCGGGTTTGGTTTTTTGGGGTGATAGATTATGGTTGTTTCTGTGTGAGTGTGTGTGTGTGTGTGTATACGTGTGTGTGTGTGTGGATGGGAGGCGAGTGTGCGTGTTGACTTAAATTTGTAAGTTCTAGACTAGCCTTAAAAATTCGTAAAGTTATTTATTATTCGTGCCAAATAAAAAGGAATTTATGAAATATTTAATAAGGTTTTTAGCTAAAAATTTATAATATTTCGTTGGTGAGTTTTATATTTATTTGCTTTTCACTACAGCTGCAAAAGTCATCCGTAGCCATTTTTTGCAGTGGGGGGGTCTCATCTTACCTTTTGAATGCATACACACACAATTACAAAATTTTGACACCAATTGTAGATGACCTTATGACCGTAAAACCGTAAAAAAAAGAAAGGTACCTAATTCCTATAAGGTGTACAACTGAAAATCATTTACGAAAAGAATATGCATTGCCTATGAATTTTGGAGTAATTTTTCAAACATTTTCATAATGTTTTCCATTTTGGTTTTTGTACGCAAAGTTAATGACTGGAGATTATATAATATAGTATATAGTATAGCATATAATTATATAGTTTGATAAAATATGAATGTCGTAAGCGTATGGCAAATCATATTTGTCAATGGATCAAATGGGCGTGTCTGCGAGTGCGGTTGTGGGTGTGGCATGTGGCATGTGGCATGTGGCATGTGTGGTGTGGCATATGGGCTGTGGGCGTATGAGTGCCACCCAAATAGGGTTTGAGCTGCTTAAAGTGCATCCATGATATGTGCGAGCGCATTTGAAAAGAGTTTCGGATTCGATTTGAGAAATGAGAGAACGCTTTGATTTGAATTTGAATTTGTACTGCATGTGAGCGGGCATTGGAATGGCGGATGGATATGTTGTTGGATGTGATGAAAGCATAGAAATGATTAAATAATAATATAATAATCAAACGAAAATAACCTGACCAGACCTGACCTGACCTAACCTTATTGATTGCCTGCCTGCAATTAGCCAATTCAGTTAAAGCCAATTGGATTTTTGTTTTTAAAGCCGATTTTTGTTTTGGAGCATTATAAAAGGCGCTTGGGAAAGAAAGAAAAGCAGCGACCTTTCATAGAGCTCCGTAGTTGAGAATTTTAAATAGTTCAATTTCGTTTCAATTTACCTGTAAGTTTACCAAATTCCTCTAAAATTTCATCTTTGCCTTTTGACTTGGGTATATTGCCTACGAAGAGGCGCAGATTCGGTACGCTTATATTTATTTTCAGACACTTGCCGGGTTTTATTTCGTGATTATCGAGCTAAATTGTGGGTGGGAAGGTAAAACGATTTTTAATACCAATTCAATTGTTAATCATAATAAATAAAAAATGCAAATCATAAACAAATAACTCAGCAAGAATTTTGTAAAAGGAATCAAAAATAAATTCGGATACCGTTCGGCGGGGGCTTTTAGGGATTCGGGTTGCGGTTGGTCGGGGGCTTTTTGAATCAAAACAAAACGATAAAATATTTAAGAATAACCAAATAATGTTTTATAATTTTGTATTACCAATTTTGAAATGTTTTGCAGAGATTGTTCGAGTAGCGGCAATTTGAAATATTTGAAATATTAATGTAAAAGGTTTAGTTAGTAAGAGTTCTGTTAGATTTGGTTAAATTATATTGCAAGCTCTGCAGAGTTCTTAAAGACTGGATCGTTAGTATAGTACTTAGTAAAGGACATGCTCGGATTGCTTTTCTTCTTCTTCAATAAAACCAGACAATGAAAATGTACCCCTACAAAATTGATAGTCGATATATAATCTACGTTTTATATGCTAGAGCTACAAGTTGACTTAAGGCTAAGAACAAATTTCAAAATTATAAGCGAAATTAAAGAGGGGGACTCAACGGGTTGTACATATTTGCAGTTCAAATATTGTATATATGTATCGCAGAGAGAACTCTTTTCAAATTTGCAAAATTTCGTTTATCGATCAACACTATCGATCTCTAGTGCAATGTACTTTCGAATCGCGTAACAAAATTATATATCTATATATAATTCATAAAAGGACATGCATATATAACAGGTTACAGATAGATTTGTAGAATAGGCACAGCGTAAGAGTAAGAGCGTTAGCGATAAAGATTAGGGCAGGCGATTTTTTAAGTAGCAACAATAAAGATTTTCTTCATTTTAGTTTGTTTTGTCTCAAAGCGCCAAATCGGGATAATTCTGGTTGTAGTTGTTGGAGTTGTTGTTTGTTGTTCAAGTTGAATATATCATCAAATCGTTCGAATTTTGGTGCTTTAAACTAAAAGTTTTCGATTGTAGAATTTGGGAGCAAGCGGCTGTGTTGAGGACCAAAACATTTTCGAATCGGTACTGTTTCATTTTTTTTTTACCTACTATACAGAAATTTTGATAAATATATTATATATATATATATATATGTTAAGTATATAGTAGTTTAACACAAAGCGCTTTATGTACGGACAGTGTTTTTGCTGTTTGGGGTCGAGGGGGCCGGGGGAGACAGTTGGATGGATTGATATAGTCAAGGTTGGCTTAAATACCTGTCGCACAGCATTGACGGCTGCCTCGCGATTTGTGAATGTGACAAATGCGTAGCCACGATTTGTACCAGTCATGGGGTCCATCATGAGTCTAAGGTCCCAAATGGTGCCGCAATTCTCGAATAGCGGTATTAGCTCGTCCTCAAACATATCCTTGGGTATTTTGCCACAGAAAACTTCGCAGCCATTGCCGGGCACATTGCCCTCCCAGTTGGGTGGCGGCCCGCCGTATTTGCGTTGTCCTGCAAGGGTCAAAAATAAATATATTATAAATAAATGCAAAACAAGGACTTGTGATAGTTTTTTTCATACCTGTGGTCACGTCCAATGTGTAGCCAGTACGCTCCAGAATCTTTTTGATCTTCTCTTCATCCGGCCCCTTTACCTGTATGGAGCTGGCGGTTGCGGGCACACCTTGCTGACTGGCGCGACTCTTTTGACGATAGGTTTTCATGACCCCACACAAGTAGGCAGACTTATTTGACACATGCTCCAAATTTGACTCGAGGAACTGACTAAGCACATTCAAGGCACCATCAACGGGAAACTCCTTGAGCGCGTCCAGCGCGCGCTCATCCAGCTCGGCGTGGGCAAGTTTGCCAGTTTTGTAGATTTCATCCAGTTTGCCGGCGACCTGAGCAGCAAATATGCGGCATTATAATAAACGAAAACAGCTTAATCTGGCTTCAATTTTAAGGTACCTTCTTGTCCAGACCGTACTCCAGCAGCTTGGGATAATCCTCTGTACGTTCGCCATCGCCACGGTCGTCGGCTTTCTGGTTAATGTCATCTAAAAGTTCGCCATTTCCTTCCGCCATTTCTGAAAATGAGAGCAAAACATTTTAGTAAAAGCTTAAATGCGAGACGCGTAATTATTTATGCATTCAAGTCGAACAATGAACATCCGTAAAAAATGCGAGCAGCAAGTCGAAATAGGTCGCGAGTAAAATTCGCACGCATCGCACGCACCAGAGAGCGCTAGACAACGTTAGTGGGAGAAAGAGCGAAAGAACAAAAAAAAAAACAACAAAGTTGTGCCAAAAAGTTTATTGACCTCAAACAAACGCATGTTGCGGCCTGATCAACAGAGTGGGAGACAGAAAGGCAGAGAGTACGCAACGCACGCACAAATTAGTGCGTGCATGACAAAGCTTATCGGCAAAGGCGAGAATGAGAGCGAGAGCGAGAGCGAGAGAGTATTTGACAAAAGCAAAAGGTAAACAATAGAAAAAAGAGGCGCGTTTGCGAATTGTGCGTGTGTGCACGAAGTACGGATAACCGAAGTCCCGATTGCGGGACTCACGAACTGACCGCTGGCCGGCACACGCGTGCATGACGTATTCGGAGACGGTGACGATGACAGTTCGGTGTGTGTGCGCTTGTGTGTGTGTGTGTACACGTTAATCAATTGTGTGTCATTAGGACGGCGGCACCGTAAAACTGGTTGTATGGTAACTGTACGGAAAAAGAACGCTGTACGTATGTAAATGTGTTTGTATGTATATAGTATATCAATTACACTTGTCAGCCGGGTTCATTTACATATATATTTATATGTATATGCAATATTATGTGCAATGCAAATGTTTGTTGTGTCACTGTGCAGCTGCTACTGGGCTAGTCATAATGAAAATACCAAATTGGCACCCGTTGCCAAGTGATTCAAACACACACATTCATATTCAGTTGCCAATCTTATCAGCAATAAATTTGCACATATATTTTTACTTGATGTATGTATGTGTGTGTGTGTGTGTGTGTGTGTGTGTGTGTGTGTGAGCGTTTGCTCAAACTAAAGCGAAATACACATTCTTTGTCCGCAAACACAAAAAGAAAAGAACTACGGAACGCGCATATTGCGTAACGAAGTGAAAAAAAAAAATTGATCGCAACGCGAGAGAATGAGAGTGAAATGCCATGGAGAGCGTGGGCCGTGGTGACGAATGGGGGAGTGTGTGTATGTGCATGTGTATGTGTGTGTGTGTGTGTGTGTGCATGCGCAAGTGTGTGCGCGATTCGCTCATAATTCGCATTTACGTACATATTGCAAATATTTTCAGCGCTGCTTTTTGTTTGTTGCTCCGCTCGCCAAAGCTCTCACCCAGTTTAGCTCTCTCGCTCTCGCTCTACGCTTGGCTATTGCTATTGCTATTTCGTTTTATGTTCGCAGTTTTTTGTCTGTCGTTCATCGGCATGACATTGAAAAAAATTGTGTATTTGTCGTTGTTGTTGTCGTTACTCACTTGCGCCCCGAGTTTGGGGCTTAATCTCATAGTTTTTGTTCACAGTGGCAGCTGGTGATGTTGCCGCTGCTTCTGCCGTTCCGTTGCCGCTGGATCTGCGTCCGCCTATAAGGACGCTGGTGCCAGCGGCAACGCGCTGGGTAACGTTAACCAGCATCGCTAAAGCCAATTGCAAACGAATAAACAAACAAATTAATTCCAGACGATTTGAAATTTACTTTATGAAATTAAAACTTTAGAAGCTTTTCGGAAAGGAATTTTGGTTTTTTCACTTGAAAATTCCGAAATGTTTGGCCCACGTCTAATTTTTCACAACTGGGAAGAAAAACTGATTTGATAGCCAACTAACAATGTCAAATCGTGCAAAGCCTACTTCAAAAGCATTACACACGTGCCGATATCGATAAATTGTTCAACACCCTGACAACCCTGCCCCAACAATTTACAGTTTCAACCTGGCAAATTTACAACTACTGCAGTGTGAATATGTAAAGCGGAAATATGCAAATGAAGCGGATATTGGGTCACATTGTTTTGCAATGTAGCCCACAACAATGACCAAAATGCAGTCAGCCAGCAACAGGACCTACTCCCAAATGTGCAGACTATTGGGCGTGCATTGTTTGCCCCACATGGCAGAGAGCGTGCGCCAAGCGCTAATAGATATGCCCCATTGTTTTACAATAGGCAGGCGCTAAAGTGCGAGCAGTGCTGCCAATGCCAAACAAAATTTCAAGCTGTTGTCAAATGCAACTCTGCAAAAGTCCCTTATATGCGAGAAAAGTCGCGAGAGCTTACATTTGGTCAAGCTGAATCTTTATCATCCTAGAAATAAGCCCGCAGTTGTCGGTAGGAGTGAAAATATGTAAAATTGTGTAAAACTGACACGTATAATACCTAAAGCTAGAATGCACATGGTTACGTTTACATATTTTGCACGGGCTTCTTCCATTACATGTGACATTCATAACGGTATTCATAGCCCAACACTCGAGCTAACCCTTAGGCACAATACACACACACACACACTCACACACACTCTGCCGACCTCTGCACATTCAATTTGCAAATTTTTCCACATTTGTTTTTTTCTCTTTCGTATTTTTCGTGCTGTCTCTGAACATCATTTTTAATGCATGTTTGTTGTGGCAACGGGCTGTGTTTGCAGTTTCATTTCAAGTTCCGCCCTGGGTTGTTGGCGCTGCACAAATGCATGAAATATACACACACACACAAAAAAGGGAATTTGCATGGCTGGTTGTTTTTTTTTTGCAGCCGCCTGGTGGTAACTACCTCAATAAACTTTATGTTGTCGCCGGGACACGTAAACAACGGGACCAGCTCACCAGCTCGTGTTAGTTACCTCTATTGCTACGCCATGTTGCACCCCTAACTGCAGCGGGGGCTGGGCTGGGCTCTGGGCCAAGAGATAATGCCTGGTGTAAGGTTAGTAAATCAGCGATATGACAAATGCCTTGCGCGTCCATTTTAATGCAGCTTTCAATAACAGACAAAAGAAAATCAAATCTGCTGATAAAGCGAAATAAATCGCTTTTCACATTGGCCGCAAAGCGGGCGACGGCACTAGACTTTACGCCGCCGCCGCCGCCGCCGTTGTCTGGAACTGGAATTACAATGCAGTTGTATGCCAGACAGGGTGACCTGCGGGCTAGCGGAAAGGGTTGACTGAGGTCTGGAGCTGCTGCTGCTGTAGCTTCTGTTACGGGGGGTTGCTTGTTTTTGCCAGCTAACAAATGACAGTTAAAGCAAAAAGTCCCCAATTACACGAGCTGAAAGCCAACCATGAGCTTTTGCCTAAAAGTCTATGCTTGCAAAAGGGCAAAGCTCGCAGGAAGCTTCCATGTGCTTTTTAAAAAGGATCTGAAAACAGCAGAGTAAAACTTTCAAGAGCTTTCAATGATATTTTTGCCAGCAAAAAACAATCCATAAAATAAGCTGAAAGTCCCCGCAGTAGAGCAACGGAAGTAATTTGACCGCCTTAAGGATTAATGAGCTTTCAACTAAAAGGACATCCGAAGCTCGCTTAAGGCTTTCATGTGCTTTTTTAAATTTGTTTGACAGCGCATTGTTCAATTTTAGTGTCCGACCGGCATTAAAGTTTGCTTAAAATCCAAGAAGCAGCACAAGGGGACGGTGCGGAGTGCAGAGTAGAGGACAAGCCGGGGGCTTAGTGGCCATTTAAATATTATTGCCATGAACGGCGACAACAATGAAGGCAGTCCCGGCATCGGAACTGAGAATGAACGGGGAGTGTGGGGCTGAATATTGATTTTCTGCACTTGCATATAGAGCCGGCAGCTCCTGTTAAGCAATGGGGCAGCGCAACCCTTTGGCTCACACCAGGCAGACGCCGGCCAGATAAGCCACCCGGACCGGACCGAGTGCCATAAGCCGATTTAAGGCATGAAAATAGCTGCAAGTAGTTGCAACTGCAGAAATGCCACTCGAAACGCAACGCGGCGAGTCCCGAGGGGAGCCCAGCGGAAGTGTGGCAATGTTTGCTGTAATTTATGGCCAGAGTCGTATGAGGAGCAGAAGGGGCGCAGGAAGGGTCGATGCGGCCGCATAAGTTTGTAGAAATTAATGCCATTGCGACATTGCAGCCGAAGGGCTCTACGTAAGGTAAATTAGAAAGGGGAGCAGAAAAGCAGCAAGAGAATGCGATTTCTTTTAGTTTATGGTAAACACACAAAATGAAATTCTCATTAAGCAAATGTGAAGTCTAAGGAAGCCAGACAGGACAACGAGCACACGGGCGGGCGGAAATCTTACAAATGCAACAAACAAGACTTGAAATTGTATATTATGTTGAGCTGAGGTTTATAGTTGGATTTGACTCAAGATGACTTGCTTTACTTCCTTATGAAAAAATATTTAATATTCTTACAGTTTTTGCTCTTTGCTCATTCACCATTTTGTTTGCGGTAAGACTCAAATTCGTGAAAATCGCGTAGAAAGGTTCTGTCACAATAACAAGCTTTATATTTGCAGTCTACATTTATCATGGAAGCAGTTGGCAACCTGTTCCTTGCCGGACATTTCCCGCAGGGCTTGAGCTTGCCAAAAGCCGTATTATTCACAATCTTTTCCTGTTTCCTGGCAAACTATTCTCAGCACTTGCCTTTAGATATATGTTGCCAAGAAACCCAATCAGGCGGCTCCGTTCGGCCGCTTGCTGCAAAATGTTTACACCAGCCTCTTTTGGCAGCCGTAAAACTTTCAATATTTGATGCACAAACACATACACACTCAATTCTGTGGCCAAAAAGCGCAGGACACGCTCCACGATGCTCAACGAGCGTCAACAAATAAAGGGGGCTGAGCGAGAGGGGGGAGGGTGGCAGAGCCACATTCAGTCACGTGTAGCGGCCTGGCCAGGCTGTAAAAAAATTGACTGCAATGCGGCTAAGGGAATGCTGGGCACGGCACGGAATCGTAAAGGATCTGGTAAGGGGGATAAGGAGTGCGCAATAGGGCGGTGGGGTGAGATGGCACAACAGTTGCATGCAACGAACATTGTCTGTGATGTCCGGAGTGTATTTGTATTTGTGCAGTGGAAGGCTGGCAAAAAAGGACAATGTGCCGGCAAACACATAAAGGAAGGCGTCGACAGTAAGAGCGAAGGGGGGGGGGGGGGGGGGGTTCCTCACTTCGACAAAAATAACAATGCATTTTAATATACACACAAAGATCGAGACAGTAGGAGAAAAATGGAGCACACATAAAGGATTAGGGAAAAAGTTCGTACACTCTGTTGCTGAGCCGGAAAACGGGTATATTTGTTGTAAGCTAGTAATTTCCTTAAGATTGGACACCAGTGTAACTGTTTGTTCAGTTCACGGTTCGAACCCCATCGAAACCGGACATTGATGGTTCGAGCCTTTGCTCCAACATTGCAGCCTAGCTGCAGAGCATCCAGTAGTCGTGCTGCGCCGCTTTTCCTCATTTCCATTTAGGCAAAAAAAGTGTGCCCACCCAGCGAGCAAGCCGGAAACGTTTGTGCATCGCGTAGCCAACAAGCCAAGCTCCACTCGCGCCGCTCCCCATTTTGCAGGCTAGCAGCAAGGACCCGGCCAAGTTTTGTGCGCCCTTAACAACGGGGGCATAGTTTGCCATTCATGGCGAATTAGAAAAGTGCCGGCAGCAGGCGCCGCTCAATACCAGAGCGCCAGTGTGGGGGGCTATACTTGACTCCGGGTGTATCTAGCGTTTTTTATATAGCATATTTTATTTGCGAAATTAGGCTGAATGCTTTTGACAGGCAACGTGCCGGAGCAGCCCGCTGTGCCCCGCTCGAGGACATAGCGCCTGCAATTGTGGCAGACGGTGCCTGGCACCGTCAACGAGCACACACACGCACACACACAATCCGCTGATTGCATGCCGGTTGTGGCAGTGTCATGAAATGCCTTGTTGCATAAATTGTGCGCCGCACGAGCAAATTACAGTGCAGAGCCAAAGAGATGCACATGTGAATCAAGTTATGGATTTTCTTTTATATACAAATGCATGAGCTGATCACTTGGAGTCTTACTTAAGAGATATCCTTTAATTTGGACAACATTCGGCATGACAATTTGCTTGCAAGTTTTCCTCTCAACTTTTTGCTGTCAAACTTTCCAAAAATAATAAGAAGCAGAAAAGCAACATTACAAGCCAAATGAAAAGTCGAATGCAACAAAAATAAAAAACGAGGCAAAGCGACAAATGCGGCCAGGCAAAAATAAAAACGTGTTTGCCGGCAACGAACTCGCCGTGCCCGCCGGCTCCAACATGCGTGCTGCATGCCTCCCGCCATAATGCAACACCCAACTGCAGAGAGGCTCCTCGAACTCCCTGAGCCCCCACCGTACAGGGGTGGGGAAGGGGGAGGTGAAGTCAAAGCAGAAACGGAGAAAACATGGCGAAGCGCCAAATTATCCACACATGCCGACAACAACGGAGGCGAGGACGAGGCGGTTGAAGAGGACGTGGTTGAGGCAAGCCAAGGCAGTGGGAAAAGAAACGGAAACAAGACAAGAACTGCAAATAATTGCAGCTGTACCTTTCTTCTATTTATCTGTCTCACTTACACGCTTACTAGCTCTCTCTTTCTCTCTCTCTCTCTGCGAGTGAGCGCATTGCAATCGAAAGCTTTTGTCGTCTGACAATGCAGCCGAGCTTTTGGCGCTCAATGCTCTCTATCTCTCGCTCTCTCTGCATCCCCATGCCCCGCATTGCATGCAACGCGCCGGCCGGTTTTCGCTTACTTTTCACATACATTTATGCGCATACATCTGTGTGTGTTGTGTGTGTGTGTATGTGTAAAGTTGCCTATGTAGCAGTGAGTTTCTGTTTTGTGGTCTGTGTGGACGCCATTTGGCTGACACGTGGCTGACGTGGAGCCCAGCAAAGGGCAGCTACACGAAAATGCAAGGTAACAACAAAAGTGGCTAGAGGGTGCAAAATCAACTAGCTTTAGACAGGCGCAAGGCAACAAACAGAGGAAGCAGAGCTAAAACCAAAAATCAGAACCAAAGTAAAGGAAAGGAAAGCAAAAGGCGACGCAAACCGGTTTCATACAGACCAACTAACCAACAACAACACACAAACACACGCAAACAGAGCAATGCGGAGCAACTTTGTCTGGACTTTTCTTTATTTTAAGTTCACTTTTAATGATTTGTGCCGTTTGCGGCGGCGGCGGCGGCGACGGCGGGCGATGCAAAAGCAAAAATCAAAATGGTGGACATAGCAGCATGCGACTGCGACGGCGACAGCGACGTCGGCCGCGCTGCTACTAGCAACGACACAGCGGCTTTTAATGCGATTGTGACGATGTTAAATGCATTGCTCACAAACTCACATGCACGCACACACAGACAAATGCTCAGACAAGCACAGCGTCGCAGACTAAAAAAAAAATTGTAGCCCCGTCAAAGCTGCATGGCTGGGTGTGTGTGTCTGTGTGTGTGTGTGTGGGGCCGCTTTTGTTATGGCGACGCCTGTGCGTGTGTGCTCGTTGCAGTGTTGAACAACGCAGACTGTGGGGCGTTGATGTTGTTATTGTCGCCAAGCTTTGCTTCTAATTGCCTTTTTGCATATAAGCGAAACACCTGAGCACGCACATGCATATTTACATACATACATGCACATAAATCCATATCGTTTCATTTCACGCCACACATGTCAGCTGTTTGGTTTTATAAATATCTGCACACACACATTCATCTTATATATGTACATACATATATTTAAAATGTTGCTGTCTAATGTTTGCACTTAATTGCACACACACACATACGCACTTTTGCATTTGGGGCCTCTCAAGAAATGCCGTCGCTGGCTGCTTGTCGCGCCGTGTGCTTTTTACTTACACACACATTCACAACACTGGTACTTGATATGGATGTCTTGTTGTTGTTTCTGCTCGTAGGTGTATGTGTGTGCAATCTGCAGCGGCAAATTTAAAGCTTAGTAACTTTTATTTGGTTTACCTTTTCAATTTGTTTTGCACTAAATTTCACAAAAATTCACTTGTATGCACTTTAAACTAGATTTCGTTGTGTTTTTGTTTATATATATATAGATTTTATAGCTAGCTCCTCTGCATTATACTTTTATATAAATATAATTTGTATATTATTTTATTTTATTTTATTTATTTATGAGATCACAGTGGCCGTGCCGTTCCGTTCCGTTAGCATTTCGCATGCCGCGCGCGCTCTGCCTACATAACTCAGTGCACCTAGTATACGTGTGTGTGTGCTTGTGTGTGTGCTTGCGAATTCTCCAACGAGCATCAAATAAAAATACATGCATGTGAGTATGTATGTATTTGCATTTGTATTGTGTTGTATATAAATACAAATTGAACTCTTTGTTCTATTTTGATTTTGATTTGATATAAATTGCCGCACTGCACAACACAGTTGAATTTCTATTGCTGATTTCCGATAATTTATTGTTGTAATTTGCGTTTAACAGCCGCCGCGTTGTAATAATGGCGGACGCAACGTCTACGTCACCGGTTCTTGGTTCGGTTCTTCGCACACGTCTGACGTTCGCTGGCTGCTGCTGCTGCTCAGTTGGTCTTCACGTCGTCACTTGCGTCGCACAACAAAACCCACAAGCAACTCTGGGGAGTCGCAGCCGCAAGTCGTAACGAAAGCTGCAGCGACGGCGAGCACGACGACGTCGACGACGACGACGACGGCTACAAAAATGCACACAGTCAAATGTATCGGCAACAGACGGCGACGCATGCACACACAGATACAATGCACACAATCATTCGCATACACACACACGCACACGACGACGGTCAGAGGCAGGCAAAAAGTTTGCAAAGCGTGCAAAAAAAACCAAGAGACAGTGTGAGAGCGAGCGCGTGAGAGCGGGCTTTTTAACGTCTGCGCTGACGCTGGCAGCGCGAGCAAGAGAATAAGCAGCGCGAGTGGCGGCAGAATTTGCACACCAAAACGTAAGGCGAAAAAACATGAGCACACAGATTCACACACGCACAAGCTCTCTCTGCCGCTACGTCGCTGCACAGAAGATCGTTTGTGTGTGTCTTGAAATGCAAAAACGTGTACAAAAAACTTCAAGACTCTGTCGGCGGGCAAAGTTTTGTCGCGTGTGGAACGTAAGTTTGCGCCCGTGTGTGTGTGCGTGTTCAACGCAGAGCTAACTTTAAATACAACAAGAAAAAGTGAAAAGCGTGGAATAACTGCAGCATAAATACCAAATAATATAAAAACGAAAACTGCCAAGAAATATGCTAAAGATAACAAAAAGGATGGCACGTTAAAAGTAAACGATAAACATGGACAAAGCGTCGACGTTCCACATGCCATCCACATCCACACACACACACAGATACAATATGCGTGCTATGCAAAAAACACACACAAACTGTTAACATTCCTTCGAAGGGGTTAAACGAGCGCACTACACAACTAAACAAGAACAACAAATAGTCTGTTCATTTTTCGTACCTCTAAATTGGAACCAAATTGCAATGGTAAATAAATTGCACGCACACCGCTGCATTTACACACACGCACACGTGCTAATACATATATTGATGTATGCATGTATATTGTGAGATTGGCCAAGCGAGCGACTGGCCGAACCCTGCGCCCACGCTTAGCTGGTGGGCTCGTCGACGTCGACGTCGCCGCCGCTGTCGTTGCCATCGTTGCCGCCATGCGGCATTTTGGTCATGAACTTGTGGGTATTGCCAGCGTGTCTTGTTGGGCTACCTTCACTCTGCTGCTGCTCCCCAACCTACCCCTCATTCGCATGCTTGGGACGGGTCAGTTTTTATCTAACCCCCTCGTAATCCCCGCACGTGATTTTTAATCAAATATCAAATGATGTATGCATTTTAATCAAAATATGCTATTTTATTTATTTGTTCTCCCCAAAAACTTGAAAAGCTCTCAAGTTACGCACTGATAGTTGGGAATTCGAAACCATGGGAGCCCTGCTGAATATTGAAATAACTTTTCGTTTAGAGAGTAGCGCGAGTGGGCTGGGGTAACCTAAGCTCTTGAAATTCGCAATATTCTAAGAATCTAACATAACGGAACAGGGGCTTTAAAGCTTTATGCCGTATTAAATGTTTAAAAGGTAGTTCTTGGTTATTTAAGAGGGCATGTTCATGGCTTAAGAACTGCAATTATTAAATTCCCATTTCGTTAACTGGGATAAGGAATATCTCAAAGATTTTCTTTTTAATATCATGCCAATTCCTTCTCTAATGATTCCATAGGTTAAAATTCATGAAATTGGTTTAAAAGAACCAAAAAATTCGAAAAGTCACAAAGTTTTAGTTTTGGAAAATGCCCATCATTAAGGGATTACAATTTCTGAGGAATGCGTTCTAGACATTTTCTTTTAAAGAAATCTCATTGCAGTTTCAAAGTAGTTCACGTTTCATAAACTTATTTTATTTATAAAGCTGCAATCTATTTGTGTTAATCATTCTATAATTAATTTGAATGCTGATAACGTGGAACAAATATTGAATTGTAATCAATTTAGCCACGTATCAAAAGCTGGGAAATCTATAGATTTATCTGCGATTTTAGATACATTGTTGACTTACTCAAGCGAATTTTTTATCTGTAGCCGCGTAGCTCTGCTTATGTGTTGAGTATCCAAATGTGTAGAGTATCCAATTGGCTGCTGCAGGTGTAGATATTTAATCCAAGTAACTGTCACAATAGTCGTTATGTATATTAGAATATATTTTGTATATTTTGTTGCACTAAAACACAAACTACACTCATTTACGTGTCTTCAAGTTGTTTTCTTTTTTGCACGAGCAAAAAAAAAAGTGTAAAACAGAAACGCAACGAGCCGCAGCAAAAATCGTTTTTAATTTCCCCCCGTTCCGATTGCTTGGGGACTGCCGAGTTGCAGATGCTGAGTGACCGGCGTACAGTAGAGCGAGTGATGTTTGATGATCTTTCGTTAACCGCGCGCGCTCTCTCTCTCTGTCTCGACTGCTGCGTCTCTTTCACTTTTCGCTGCGTAAAATGCAGCCAGCGTCAATTGCAATCAGCGTTGCATTCGCTAACGAACTGATCTCGTTGTCGCCGCTCGGTGGCTCTGGCTCTGCCGCTGCTTGTTGCTGGGGGCTGCGGCGCAGGAAGTGCACGAAGCGTCGCTCCGAGAGCTGGCCGAACAAGTTACGAGCGCACAAGACGCACGCCGCTCGGTTCGCTTTTCGGCTGCTGCAGTTATGCACAGTATCTCCCTGTCTGGCGCGTTGCAGTGCGCTGCGCTCGTTGGGCGTGTACTTCGTGTGGCTTCGAGCTTTGGAGCTTTCAAAAGTTTGCGATCGCTAATCGTCTATTCTCTGGCATCCAGCGCGGCTTCAAAGCTTTAGCTGCACTTTCCGTGTATGTGCTGGTGTGTGTGTGTGTGTGTGTGTGTGTGCGTGTGTGTGATTGGTAATTGCATCAATTATCTGAAGTTACGTAAATGCTTGTGGTGAGCTTTGATTAAAGCTTGCGAGTTGCAGTTGTCTTTGTAGCTGAGGTTTCGAGGCACGTTTTGCAGTAAATGATTGCAATTTAATTATTTTCAATTTTGATTTGAATTTCCTTTCGCAATTTTGCTGACTGCGTTTTCCTTGCGAAAATTGTGGCTGATCCTGTTGTGGGGCAATTTCAAATCCTGCTGCGGCCGAATTCAAACGCAGTCGATTCAATATTAAATTATATTCTCAAAATTTGTGTACTCTCGTTTGTTTTTTTTTTGTATTTTGTATTTTCTTTTCACTTGATAATCATAATTCGCACAAATCACTTTAAATATTCTTTAACTGAATGCAGTCTCAACTTTTAGTTTCTCACTTAAGTGTATTTTGTTGTTCTTTTCTGCGTGATTTCAGGTTGTGTTTGTTTCACTTGTTAGCAATTTATAAATTTTATATTTATTTTTAATGCATTTCCAAACATGGCGCTGCATTTTTATGCGCTTTGCGTGCCCATAGGAGACGTTTAGACTCTTGTGTATCCGTCAGATGCGTTCTTAAAATTACAAGTTTTATGCATAGACTGCGTAGCTATTATTATTATAAATATTATATATGTTTTATTATTTGTATTATTATTATTAGTTTTATTATTATTATTATTATTGGTAATAAGAAGCGTATTGAGCTTGTGTTCCACTTTTTATATTATATTATAAAAGATTTACCGTTTTATACCGTTGCAAATAAAGAAAAACTTAAACAAAAACTGGCAAATGTTGCACTAAACACTAAGAAAATCGTTTAATTTTTAATAACAAAATGGAATTTCGGATTTTTTATTCTGGTTTATTTTCGATGTGTGTGTGTGGTTTTTGCTATTGCTATTGTTATTAACTTTGTTATTGTTGTGCCTAAATATCCAATGTATGAGACGTATGCGCGGACTCCGTTCTTTTTTGATTACTTTTTGACAAATATTTATTGCATCTGAATGTTAACTGAAAATTTTTGTTTAGTTTTATGCTGAAAACCGAAAATGCTGAAGTCGAATTGATATTTCTATTTGATTTGAATAGATTTCGTTGATATTTTGCTTTGATTTTTAACCGTTTGTGTAAAAAGTTCCAGATTTGTAACTGCGATTTTTTCGCATGGTCGTTTGCGCGTCCGCGATACTTGCGAGTGGAGTGGCGATGCGATACAGATACAGATACCCGGCCGTTCAGTCAGTCAGACGACCGTCTCGCTGAGCTACAGCTACAAAAAAAAAAAAAGCTTGCAGCGACAAGAATACACACATACACAGACAGCCGCTGTCGCTGACGCCGGCAAAGCTTCACACAAACGCAGCGTGAGTTTCCTTTTTGTTTTGTTTTGGTATTCGCAGCGGCGAGTGCTGCATTGGTATTGGTATGCATTGCATGCAATCTCTCTTTCACACACACACGCACTCACACATACCCATGCAACGACGTCGTCGTCGACGTCGTCTGTGTGCTTTTTGTAGTTTTTGCACACGCTGCCAGGCAGCGCAGTTACTCAGCTAGCAACCACCCAGACAGCGTAGCCGCAGACGTTTTGTAGTCAAACATTTTGTAGCTCGAAGCTCGCTCTCTCTGCAGTTCTCAGAGCGATAGCGAGAGGGAGAGCGACTCTGGCAATGCTTGCTCTCTGGGCATCTCTAGCCGTTGGTAGCACATTTTTTGCAATAGTCTATTGGCATTTTTTATTTGAACATGCCTACACTCACACACACGCACACACACACACGCATAGATACATATTTATGCATGCATATATATAATTTTGTTTTACCTCAGCTTGACCCCTCACTTTTGTCGCCCGCTGCCGCGTTCGCTGCGTTTTTTGTCGCTATGCGCCGCCGACTGCGGAACATTTCAATTAACTGCAATTCTTCTGCTTCGGGCAATCGCAATCCGTGTTCTTTTTTATGATCGCGTTCGCTCTTTGCTGGCGTCCAAGTTTAATTAACTTCAAGTCCCTGCCCCTGACTGACAAACGTATCTAGCATCTAGATGCGCCGATAAGATCTGCCATCTCTTTTTTGTTCTCCATCTATTCGCACTCTCTATGAGCTTTTGCTTTTTGCCAACTCAATTTGAATGCGTGCAGCAGGTGCGTTGACCGTTATGGCAGCTTAAAAGCTTAACTGCGCGAGTGCCATCAATGAGATCATCCAATTAGCTGGAAATTATAGATCCTTGGCTGTTAATGCGATTATGTGGCATGCCAACTGGCGCTGTGCTCTGCTTTTCTTTTCAGTCCGTAGCAGCTTATCAGCTATTCAGAGCTTTCGATAACAATGTGCATGCTTGCATATATACATATTTTTTAAAGATTTCAGTTAAAATTGAGTCATAACCTAATTTTTGTTAAAACGAAGAAGACAATTTCGATTTTTGCTTTCGATTTCCTCTCGCTTCTGGTGACGGGTCAGAGAGTAGGCGAATTGGCAAGCAAAGCGCAACAGTAAAAAGCAAGATGAAACTGCAAATAAGGAGGAAGGACATGGGCGAGGATAACGCGGCCAGATGATGCTGAATGTTGAGCAGCATCATCAAAAAATCGGTGGCATCATCAAAACTAAAGTCCGGCAACAACAATTGCGGCGATAACGCAATTTTTGCTAAAAACTGCGGCATTGAATCCTGTTTTTATTCCCACAGTTTTGTGCGAGGCTTTTACAACAACTGACCGGGGGGGACCGGGATCGCTGGCTGACCATGTCCATGCCCGAGCCCTCTACTGCCCCTCTAGCTGCTGCGGCTGGTCAGCGGCGGCGCATGGTCATCATCAATGCCGCTGCTGCCGCTGCTGCCGCTGCTGCGTGGTCTCAAAATAATAAGATGACATCCAACACTTCTTTGCGAGCGGCAGGCAGAAAGCGCAGCCGCAGAGCCGCAGAGCCGCAGAGCCGCAGAGCCGCAGTTCAGGCCCTAATCTTACCCCATGCGCCGGCGGTGGTGGTGGTGGTGGTGGTGCCCCTGCCGCACTCTCTACCCTTCCACACATGGCAGCCGTAGTCCGTTCCAAATATTTTTATATAAAAAAAAATCGCATTTTTCTGCTGCCGATTCGCTCGACGCTCGCATAATAAAACTTTTTCTGCATGCTTTTCGTTTCTTTCCCCAGATAACAGAGGCAGCGGCCGTAGCAGCAGCACCACCACCACCACCGGCAACAACAACAGCACATCAGGGGCAGCGACGCAGACAGCGGCGCACTTGGCCACACAAAGGATCGGACTGAAGATCGTCGCGAGCACGAAAAGGACGCAGGGACTTGTCTCCATTCAAATGAATGTAGGTAGAGGTACTCGAATGTACCTGAACCTCTCGGCAACGACGGACACAAAAGGATGGACATTGTCCAGTGACCAAAACTTATTGAGCACTGATGATAATTTCAGCTCCTCGCTCCTGCTCCTGCTCCTGCTGCTGCTGGTGCTCTGCTCATGATGCTGCTGCTGCTGCTGCTGCTGCTGCTGGTGGTGGTTGTTGTCTTGGCAGCTCCTTAGCACTCCAGAGATACGCGATTAAGTTTTAATGTCTTGTGAAAAATTTGCAGAGTATGAAAAACTTGTGTGGTTCGTGAAAAGAATGGAACAGGTCTTATATTCTATATGAACTAAAATACGAGCACTAAACAATTTATAGAGTATGCAGATAGAATAATTTAGTTTAATAATAATTATATATTATTTAATTATTTTTACAAATTAATGAAAATGAAATTAATGGCACAAAAATTTTTTAGTTTTCTCAATTGAGAAACATTTTATATTCACAAAACCATTTTCATTTTCCTTTTTATTTTTATCTATTTATGACTATAATTAATTATTATTGATTTTTTTTTTAATTTTTTTCAATAAATAAATCTATTTTTATTTCACAAAAATATTTTCATTGTATCCAAAATTTGTATGTGTATATATTTTATAAAGGATAAAAATTGATTTAAAATGATAAATACCAAGAAAACCATTTCCATTTCAAACAAATTAGTTCATTGTACTCTGGTTATTTTGGATTCCTTTTTATACAGGGTATGGGATAGCTATTTTTGAATGCATTTATATTTGGTTTTCGCATTCGAGCCCAGAATCAAACCTGGAATCAATACGAGATGGAGCTGCTGAGGCAAGTTCAACTAGGTTCGCTGGCCGTTGCAAATGTTGTTTACCCAAAATCTTAGGAGCACAGGAAGTGGATGATCGGCGAGGACAGAGAAGTGGAAGGAGAAGGAAACTCAACGCGACATTTGCATTTTTAATGCAGACCAACAAATAAAATTGCGTTTTTTATGAGTTGATTTCGATTTTTTTGCGACTGGTTCATACGGTCTAAACTTTTTTCAAACGCGTGTTTTAATGTATATTCGTTTTTTTTTTTAGGCAAATACCATCTATGGCCATTGTGTGTGCGCCACGGTGTCACCTTCGAGCAGAGCAGGAGCCGCTGACCAGACAAGACAAGAAAGCAAAAAATTGAAGAAAAAACGAGGAAAAAGCTAAGCAGAAAAGCACACACAGAGCGCGATATCCTTTTGTGATATATGAGTAAGTTGTACCTGAAGGATGCGCCGCCGTCACTGAGCCGTTGTGCACACACATCCATGAAAAGGAGGCTGTTGCAAGGCGAACGAGGCGGCGGTAGCGGCAACGGCATCGGCATCGGCATGGTCAGGGGCAGGGATCAACTTCAGGCAAGCTGCAGTCATACTGGACTCGGGAATCTGTGCGCTTCTTGGAGTTTATCATTTGATATCGTGCATAGAGCGTGATTATTGTGCCGAGGTATCTGGCATAGCGGATGTGGCCCAGCACCCAGAGAGCAGCCCTCGCCACCAGCTTGCACAGCAGAGCCCTGACCAAAGCCGGAGCACCCCTCCTATAGGTATGGGGTGGTGGTGATTCTTTGTTTTTATGTGCCCATGGCTGGTGGGAAAATTTATCTAAATTGTTGATGGCGTTTTTTTTTACTTTATATAAAGTTTTTTTGCTAAAAGGGATTTTGCATTCTTCTAAGTTTTTTTTAGTTTTTGTTGTTTTTGTCATATTGTGGAATGTTTTGTCGTCACTTTTTTCAAAAATGATGCGCAAGAGCAAATGGCCCAAAGTCCATAAATTAAGCCAGGGCAAAACTGACAGCAGGCGAAGCCAAGGATCAGCGTCGAATATGTGGCACAACAACAACAACAATAGGGACAACAAAAATGAAATTGGATGAAGGTGTTAAAATACAAAGGCGCCGTTGTGTGCCAGCTGATGGTATTGTTTGATTGCCTGTGCCAGGCCCGGTCCCAGGAGCCAGCACCGACAGGATAAACTCCCTCTCTCCCACACTCTCTCTAAGCGAGAAAGAACCATTTTTTAGCCAATTAGGTTTGTTAGGCGGACACTTGTGGAGAGACTCCGGTTGCCAAGCACCGAAATCAACAGCGGGAAAACTGCGACGTCAATTGCAGCTGAAAAGGAGGAGCTTTTCGCACGCTCAAGGGCTGGCAATTATTTTTAACGAACTTTTCCAAGCTTAGCTGTATCAGTGTGTGTCTGTGTGTGGGTGTGTGTGTGTCTGTGTGCGGGTGTGGGAGTGCTTGATTCACAGTTTGAAAATATTGCGCATACGCCACGTTGCACGCTGCAGTGGGTCCCATAAATCTCACGCACTGCTGATCCATCGGAAAGATTCCGCAAGAAAATAAGAAGCAGGGCACAGCTGCGATCGGCACACATAAGTCCCGAGGCGCCGCAGCTGCAGGCAGCAGGCTGCAGGCGTAGCTGCCACAGTATAAGCAAAGCATTAAATCATTTTTAACTTGGCCTACATTTCGTCCGATGCGTGCAACAAAAGCAAAACTCGAACCCTTAACGCAGCATTCTGTGGCAGCCGTTAGCTTTGACGACTGCAACTGCAGCTTGCACATGGTGCGGCATGCAACGCAGGAGAGATGTGTGCAGAAGGGGGGGGGGGGGGGGGGGGGGGGGGGGGAGAGGGGTTGCTAGTTTAATCTGTGAGCACATGGCGAGTTTTCATTTGCTTTTTTTTTGCAATTAATTACCTACATTTAAAGGTGCAACAAGCGGTGGCCGGTTGCAGATTTTTTTGTGCCTTTTGGTGAAATTATGGTCGGTGGTTCGGTTTAAGGTTTGAACCAGCTTCCAGCCTTGAGGTTCTGTTCCATAAGACGCTGCATTGTTATATATTTTCAGCTTTTAGAAATCTGATCTTAACCAGTTAAGGCTAGGTAAATTTAATGGTAAGAGCCGAAGCTATTCATAATTTTTGGTTGAGTCTTTCCAAAATTGTGAACCTAAAATTGAATAAGGTTTGCTTCGATTCGGGTCTTGGTTCAGCAACTCCGTTTGGTGTTTAAGATTGGGTTAATATTTGAAGGAGTTCAACTCTGGGTCGCACCGGCTCGGCGGTTCAAACTTGGCTAAGGCTGAACGCAACATGACTCAGTTTCGCGCATAATTTGAGAACGACCATTCGAGTTGAGGGTTGTGGGTTAATTATGTTGAACCGTTTAATTGTTAGTCATTAAGCCGAACCGAAATTTAAACTTATATTACAAACTGCATTGCTCTGAACAGACACTTGCTTGCAAGACACTTGCACCTTAAACGTCCTATGAAATTCCGTCCCAATTGCAAGTCTGATTTAATAAAAATTGCATTTAACAAATATAAATATTTTAACCGATAATATTTTATTTTCATTTTATAGTAGCACTTCGGAACGATTGAGATCTTGTCTGGCTGTGCATACATTCAAGAAGCTATTGACATTATCATGTTGCACGTCGCGCATTGCGCGTTGCACGTAAAGCGTTTAAGGCAGCTCCTTCCCCCCGAGGGCAGCGACATTGGCAGACAAACGTTGCCGCATGTGAAGCGCCGCAACGAGAGGTACTTCTTAGCATTCTTCCCTCCCCTCTGGCCAATGAGTGCAAGACCCTGCCCGGGCATACTGCAGCATATTACGTAGCTATTTACTTAACCCATTAATTCTGCAGTGGCAGCAGTCGCGAAAAAGAGAAGAAGAACGTGAAATTGTAAAGGCAGCCAAAGGTGCTGACATCGCGTTGGTTGCAACGGAACAGGTCGAGGTGCTTGCGGCAGCCGTGGAGCACATAGGGGACGAACGCAACGTGCTGCATGTGGCAAAAGGCGCGAACACTTTTTGCATATGCATGTGCATATATATATATATACATATATATTTATATGCATTTATGTGTATGTGGGCATTATGTAAACGCACTCAGCGCCAAAGTGGGCATGTGGCACATACATTTATGTATAACCGGCTGGACCTACACCAATGTGTGTGCAACAGCATGGCAAAGCCAGTTGATGATGAAGAACAACTGCCAGTTGCTGCTCTATGCAGGAGCTGTAGGTGCAGGGCAGGAGGGCACGCCTCTAAACGTAACTCCTGGCCGCGCCATTTGTGGCACACAAAAAGTCCTTGAGGTGTCTCGCCGACAAGCGGCAACACCAGATATTACATTACTCCTACAGGGCAGACACAGGATGTGCAGGATGTGACGGCCGGGTTGGCTAACAAAAACATTTCCGCAACCTGCGCGACGACGAGAGCCAAAAGTGACTCGACTGAAGTTGCCAGGCATCTTTTTAAGTGCGTGGAAAAACAATTTGCCACCAACTAGAGCGGGAGGCGGAAAGCCTGCCTCACCCAGAATTAATTAATTGAATTGGTTCCACTCACCGCCATGTTGACCCATGGAGCTGTTCCGTGAGGCGTATATCTCACTGTTGTAGGCCCGATACGATTCCCGTGCTATGTTGTGTGCAACTGCAAGTAAAGAATTGAGAAAGAAATTGGTATAAATATAGATTGAAGTCCTTAACATTAAATATGAACTAAACAAGGCTGCGAACTGGTTCACACTATGAACCAAGGTGTTTAATAAATATTTGCCCCAAGCTGATTTTCTATATGAAATATATAATTACGAGAGGAAACCCCATTAGAAATTTTAATTCCAAACTGTGGTAGCAAAAGTCGAAGCAGGGCTCGAATAAATATCTGGGTTCATTGAACCAATTTGCATGGGTTCGCGCCGTGAACTGAATTGCCAAGCTTTGTCTCTCGTGCTTGCAGTCAGATTAGATAAGTACTTATTATATTCATATTTTTCCCTTCTATTGTGGAATATATTTTGGGAATTAAATCTTTAAGAAAGAATATTTAATCTAAATATCTTGCAATCAAGAATCTATGTAAACTGCATTAAGCATGAGACGCGGTTGCATTGCATGCAACACAAACACATGCACACACACACAAACACACACAAACACCTCAGAAATGCAAAGGGTAGGCCTATAAAAAGCGCTTTGCTGCAACTTCATGTGAAGAAGGACGAGAACAAAGTTAATGGCGAACATGACAGCACGTTTATGTGTGTGTACGTGTGCCTGTGCCTGTGTGTGTGTGTGCATGTGTCTGTGTGTGTGAGTGTGGGTACAGTATGTACCAAGCGGTGCATTGCTGCTCCTGGCACAGCGCGACTCCTTTTAGCTTTTACTTAACGTTTCGCATTGTATTTTTTATTATGCTTATACATTTCTATGCAAGCCGAGTGTGTGTGTGTGAGTGCATATGTGTGTGTGTGTGTGTGTGTGTGTGTGTGTGTGTGTGTGTGTGCGACCGGAAACTGCCATTTAAAGTGCATTTTAAGAGG
The DNA here is from genome assembly GCF_003285875.2 of Drosophila novamexicana. NCBI lineage: Eukaryota > Metazoa > Arthropoda > Insecta > Diptera > Drosophilidae > Drosophila > Drosophila novamexicana. The sequence continues at coordinate 2,626,545 of NW_020824772.1, forward strand.
ACGATTGCGTCGCGCAGACGTAGCGTGTGCTCGTCCAGAGCGCTGCTCGACTTGGTTGCTTCACTTCACTTGTGTGTTAAGTGAAAAGAAGAACTTTGTCCCTGTTCCTAACTCTTGCTTGCTGCTCCACGGACGTTGTGAGTTTCTTACGCCAAGCATTTGTTGTTGCTTTCAGAAGCAAGCCCCGACTCCCTGACTGCCCGACTGTCTGCCAGGCTGGCAGCACGTGTAATCCAACTCCTTTTAATTACATTCAATACCCTTCACATGCCCCCACCCTGCTTAGGTCTGTTGAAGGTGTTGCTTTGCTCCATCCTTAGCCTTCCCTCAAATATCGATTTTCAATTTTCGAATGCCTCCCTTGGTCTGAACAAGGTGTTAAAACAATTTGTAAAGGTGGCAGCCACAGAAGATGAGCACGAAGAAGAAAAGTGCAGTCAATTGCCAATAATCTCGAGTCAAGGGATCATATTTGCCAGCCTGGCTGACAAAAGTGCAGCAAACGACTGCACTGCAGTGCATTTCGCCAGAATGCATTTTGGTTAGCTGAAATTGAATCAGGATTGAAACTCCGAATGCTTTCAACTGGCAAAAACTGTGGAAGGTACAGTCAATGCAAGCACAAGCTAATGGAACCTTAATCTGAAGGATAATTGATCTGAACTGCCTAGCACCCGGCCTGGCTCGTGAGCCTTGATTTCCAAATCGTAGAAGCCAGGTTTTGCTTCTTTATTTTATTAAGAAATGCTTAATGTCAATGTTTTACACACTTACACATGATGTGCTTGTCAATTTAAAGTCCATAATCTTCAAGTCCTGTAAATGTGTGTACAGCAGCTGCTGTGTACTCCCCCTCCTGCAGAACTCGAGTGGCTGCTTGGGGCAAAGAGCATAAACTTTAAATATGTTTACACATGAGTAAATTTAAAAAATCGCTTTGTGCTTTTTACTCTATGCTGTTTGCCAGCCAACCCATACAACATTTCCAGAGGAATAGGTCAGTACGGTCGCTGGGGTAAGGGTGAGGGTGTGCGTGTGAGTGTTCATGTGTGCATGTGTGTGTGTGAGTGAGTTAAAACAAAATAAAAAACTGAAGAGTAGCGCAGGACTTGTAGGTAAGTTCATATAATGAACACATAATGAGTACATAATAATAAGTGCAATGGCTTCCTCTCACAGCTCAACGCTCTCTCCCTTGCCCCCCTCTCGCAGGCCATGCAGTTTCCCTCGCTGGGGTTCAATGACAGCGTCGAAGGTCGAACATGCACATGAGCTAGAAGAGGGCACAGCCAAGGGATGCTCTAAGCAACATTATCCTTTTGGCATGCAGGATATCGCTGATATATGACTTCGATTTCGCCGAGTGAAGAGCAGCAGAGCAGAGCAGAGTGAGAGCCTAGCACTTGGGTGATGTATATCTCAAGAGTCGGACACCAGTTGCCGCCGAGTTGTTGCCTGCAGCTGCCAGCTGCAAGATACAAAAGTATCTCATAGATAAAAGTTAATGTGCGTGAGTCTAGCAACTGCATCCAGATAGCAATGCCAGCCCCCTTACCCCAGCTCCTGCTCAGCTGCTCCTGGTCCAAGTTTCTGATGAAAATGTGTGCGCGCAAACTTCCGCTGCAAGTTTCCTTCTTGGATTTGTTGAATTTGCATTATGGCTCTGTTGTTTATTTTATAAGCATGTTGTGCCTTGCCGCCGTTGACCAGAGGAAATCTTTTGTAATCGTGCGATAACCCCGTAGCTGCAGAGAACTTGAAACTCAACCCCTAAGCGCAAAGCAGAGAAGTTGAAAAACAATGCCAAATGCAATGCAATTGCATGTCCAGCTTGGCAGGATGCCTGCCAGCCAGCAAAGCAGAGCAGAGCAAAGCAAAGCAAAGCATAGCACAGTTTGGTTCAGCATGGCCGGGCAGGTCCTTTGCGGCAATTAGAACGCGGCCAGGCAGTCAGCCTTGTTATTTATTTACATATCAAAAATGGCATTATATGCTGAATAATGAGGCAGGGAGCAATGCAACGGACGCGCCGCGCTTGCATTGCCTTTGTGCGATATGCGAGAATCCTTTTTCGATATCTTTTGTGTATTGAAATGCATAACGAATCGCAAGGATTGAATAAGGAATGGCGGCAACCATTGTGTCCAGGCAGAAGAGACGGACAAACGGACGGACAGACAGACGGACAAACGGACAGGAAGCGGGATAGGCCAGCTATGAAATTAATACGCATAAATTACATGCCAGTTCAGCCTGGGAAAGTATTTGCTGGCCACATGATGCAGATAATTGCACTCCAAACTGAATGCACATATCATTTTTTTAAATTGCAATTCAGTTGCCATTTGGTTCCACAAAAACGTACAATTTGAGCTTTTCTAATGGAACCAGATAGTTCTTAATAAGTATTATTTTTTAAATGAGGATTATTGGAATAAATATCTTGTAATATCTGCTGTCAAAAAGGCATTCTTTTCTTGGCCCAATTCTTTCCAAATAAAATATTTCTTTCCCCTTTGCCCAGCTCTTGAATTCATGAAAGTGACAAAAATGCTGTGTAAGAAAAATTAGAGATTTGAGAATCCCATTTGGAATACAAAAGTAATTTAGAAGCTGCCAAAGGGCACGAGGGGCCAGAGCTCGTAGAAACTGCTGCAGTAACCGAGCACAGGCCCGGGTCCGGGTCCGGGCCCGAGAGCTTGTTGCTTGTCAGGTCATTCCTTTTGGGCTTGTGCTCGACAACTTTTGCTATTGTCGTAGGTCCTTGAAGGGCGCGCGCACAAGTCTAGAGCTCAGCCAGGCACAACGGCTCGCATGCCTCGGGGCTGGGCCCATAAGCAAAGTGTTGCAGTTGCAAACTGTGGCCTGCGGCTGGTCAGGAACCTGCAGCAACGACAATCGCCATATGTGACAAGGACAACAATTGAATTACAAAAACTATTTGCTACTGTCTTCGTGCCAAATGGAAGTTAGCAATGACTTGAAGCTAGTTGTGCAGCCAGACGTACGAGCCAAAGCTAGGACACATGTCAGCCAACGGATACTCTCAAGTGGCCCGCTGGCTGGCTGGCCCGAGGACATGTTTTCTAAAACGGAAATTAGGTGACAGGCCCAGACGGTGACTGAGACACGGGCTGTTTCAGGTTTTCGTGCGGCCCCGAGACGACGACAACAACTTTGCACAGTGGTTGAAAGTCTGCAGCTGCAACCTAAAATATATTTATTCAAAATGAATAACTGCTTATATAGAAAAAATATAGATAATCCAGCTTTGAGCTGGGTCAAATTTTTTCTTCCACCCATTTTCCGATAATTTTATAAATAAATATTTAAATTTATAAAATCACGAAAAGTGTGCATCTGAAATTTTTCCACTTTCACTTCAAATTTCAGGCAATAAAAGGCCTTTGACTACGGCTTTCCATGGACGCAAAGCTTTAACTTGTTGCGAATTGTAACGCTTAGATCGACGATGAACAGTAAAAAGCTTTTTTGGGGCAGCCTTAAGCTCAATTAAAATATCTAATGTTTCGCATTGGCTCCACAGTGCGACAACATCTTGGGTCAATTTTAATTGCTGCTTTGTGTGTTTCGAGTGTTGTGTGTGTGTGTGTGTGCGTGTGTGGAAGTTGTTGGCCTTTCAGAGCTTTTGTTGCTGCTCAAATTACTTTGATGTTGCTGTGTCCAGGGGGCATAATCATAATGCTGATATATGCCGACAGGCTCTCTGTGATGCGTTGTACGCTGAGTTGAACAAATGAAGATTGATTTGGCGTCCACTTGCCTGGCCTAACAGCAGCGGCCATTTCAACGGAAGTCCAATGAAGCCTGGCAGTGCGCAGTGCAAGGAAAGAAAGTATCTAACGGATGCAATGGAGCGAGCCCTCGAATTTTGTTAGCGAGTGCTGCACGTTTTGGAGGGGGGGTGGGGTGTGTGTAATGCAATTAACGCTGTACGTTTGCCACGATAATATTTCACAGCACAAAAGCCAAAATCAACTCCAGCATAGTCTGGCATTTGTATCTGTATCTGTATCTGTGAGTGGGTCGGCCCTGTATATATCTCTCTCTCTCTGTATCTCTCAGACGGTCTGGCAGAGCGCGCGCGAGAGTCGCGTGTGCAATGCTGCAAAATGTTTAAATTCGCAATTCTTTTTTTTTTCATTTTTTGCTGCTGTTGCTGCTGCTGCTGCTGTTGGTTTGGGTTATCGTCTGGCAACGGCAATCATAACAGCCCGAGGAGCCGAAACCAAATACGAGTGCTCGAGACCGAGCCACAACATTGTTGGGGCAAGTGCGGCGGCGTGGGGGCTGCGCAAGAAGACGACGCCGGCAACAGGAGGCGTCGGCGGCGGCAACAGCCTGACTGGGGGCGCTGAGCAGGAACAGGGGCAGGCGGTAGCCAGTCAGCCAGCCAGCGAGCGGCAAAGGCAACGACAACGTTGTGGATTTTGATTCTGGGTCATTCACCCTTGACAAAAAAAAATTTTGCGCTGTGTTAGGCCGCTTTTGTATGTGTGTGTGTGTGTGTGTGTGTGTTGTTGTTGTTGTTGCTGCTGGCTGGGATGGAAGTGCTTGGCATTGTTGTTGTTGTTGTTGCTGCTGCTGCTGGCGAGATTGTTGATGCTGTGACGCCCAGCACGTACAGGCACATCCCAAATTTGGGGCTGCTTTGCTTATGGAAGCCAATGCCAAAAACAAAATGCAATCCAAAGATCGCAGACATGTCACAGCGCACTCTTTGCATATGTCCAAATCCATAGGCATGTGTCAGGTCCAAGCTGTGCACTTCTATGTTTTTGCTTTTGTTTTATATCGTTTCTGTTTGATTTTGTTTAAATTGTTGGCTTCTTTCTCTGTGTCTGGTTATTAGCATGCAAAAAAGCATTCATTTTATTTGGTTTTTGCTTTGTTGCTGTTTTTTTTGCTTTTATTGCCTGTGGTTTTTTGAACTTGCGCAAAGATTTCAATGAATGCGCAATATACTTCATTTGATGTATTTTTGTTGATTTTTTTTTATTTATTTATTTTTTTTTATTTGCAAAACGCTTGATAAAGTTTTATCAAAATTTGTGCTTTGTTGCTCATTAAACCAACAGCTTGTTGAATATTTTAAAATATAATCAGTTTATTTAAGTACAGCTAAAATTAATTTTTAAAAGAAATTAATACTTTTACCACAATAAACCTAAGAGAACCTGTTCGAACTGAAGCATTTTATTAGCCCATTTAACTGTAAAAAGTTATCGATAGATACGAGAAGAGTACAGAACTGGTTTTATCTATTAAGTCCAACAAAGACGCAAATTGTGTTCCGGCCGAAATTTCTATACACATGCATATAGTATAAATTATATACAGTGCACACGAGATAAAGCTTTAGGGTAGGAAGTTTGCCAACTTCATTAGCCGGAGCTCATGCAGTTTGGATACTTTTAATGCATTGGCACATTTTCAAATTAAACTTTAATCTTGTTGAGCTTAACGGTACACAGAAGCGCCCTCTACAGCCCGAAATTGGCGAATCCATTTAGGACACGGCAACAACAAGAACAATCAATTACGGACAGCCAGGCAAAATAAACATGCCGAATACGAAACTAAGACAGAACAGAAAACGGAAAACAAGAATAAAGCAAAATAACTGCAACATTTTTGGGCAGTTGCAGTTTTTGTGTTGTGTCGATTCCCACGTGGAAAATAAAACAATGCGAGCGCCGCGTAGATTTATCTGCATTGTGAGGTGCGGCAGCAGGATAAACAGTGCCTACCACACACACTCGCACACACACACAGGGACACGGAAATGTCAGTCGAAAAACTGAAAATTATGTTTGTGCCAAATTTAAGTTTTGCTACTCTTCTTTTGGCCAGCAGAGAATTGGCTTTGTAATCCAACTGGGCAAAAACGGGGAAAAATAACGACAGAGGCGAAAAAAACAAGCAAAACGACAGGTGTAATAAATAACCCAAACGAACTGGCCAAAAAGACCGAAAGCAACCGCTGCAATGCAGTTGGGGGAAAAATGAGGGAGCGTAGGATGCAGCGAGTTGCCGCTAATTCGTGTCATTTAGCGCAGGTGGCGACAAAAGGCAGAGGAGCAAACACAACCGCACACAACAGATTGACAGTGATAGGAGCCAGGAAATGGTTGCGGTTCACGAGACTCCTTGCACAACTTGCCAAATATCTGTGTTGACCTCGTTGCGGTTTGCAACGTTTTCTACCGGTTTGTGAATAATGAAAACGGCTATCAATGTCGGATCTATAAAGTTTTCCATAGGACGGGCATTGCCTGATTTTTACTGGCAGGCGCCCAAAAATGTGCTCTGCAGTCATTGCTGGCACATGCGAAGCTATATTAAATGGAGTGTCAACTGTGTAACAGCAATGTGAATAATTATAAATACATGTGTACACGAGTTGGGGGCGGCGGGGGCGCTAAATGTAAGTGATTGACCCTTTAAAAAAACGGGCTATAGGTTTACAAAATAAAGTGCGCGGTGTATTTCAAATCAGAACTTGTTCAACGATTCAGTCGATGTAATGAACCAAGGAACATCGATAGTAATCGAATAGAAACGCATGCAGCAGTCATTGGTTTTTGCGTTATCGATATATATATATTGATGCGATATCAACACCGCCGCTTGCAACACTGTTGATTTTGAGGGCGTAGTTCCAACAAGTGCAAAGCATTAATTTGTATTACTAATCGCGTTGCGTGTGGCTGCATGCGCTGGAATCTCATTTTAAATTTAGTTTGTTTTTAAGTTAAAAAGTGTATTAAATTCTTTGATTCAGCTGCCCAGGCAGGCGGCGAACTCGAGCACACACACAAACAAACATGGTTTTTTTTCTGCCCGCAACGATTTTGGGGCGCAGCTACCTGCTTTTTGTGCTGGCGCTGGTCGTGGGCGTGTTCGCCCAGCACGAGTGGCAGGCGCGCGACGCCTTTGATGAGATCAAAATTCAGTTTGACAAGGTAAACGCTGACAACTGTCCCATACAGAATCATGCGGATCTGTTTATGCCGCTGGATGCTGTTTCTCACAAACCGGACATCAAAGAGGTGAATGTAAATCCCGTGTTTCCCAATCGCACGGCCCTGCTGCATCTGCAAAACATGGCGTTGAGTCGCAGCTTCTTTTGGAGCTACATACTGCAGTCACGCTTCATACGTCCCGCCATCAATGATACCTATGATCCGGGCATGATGTACTATTTCCTTTCCACCGTGGCAGATGTATCGGCCAACCCCAGCATCAACGCTTCGGCCATTTACTTTGCGCCCAATAGCTCGTACTCCTCGTCGTATCGTGGCTTCTTCAATAAAACCTTTCCACGCTTTGGGCCGCGTACTTTCCGCCTGGACGACTTCAATGATCCCATACACTTGCAAAAGATTTCCACGTGGAACACTTTCGATGTGCAGGACTTGGGCGCTCATCATCCGGACTCCATATCGAAAGATTACACACATGATCTTTACAAAATTAATGAATGGTATCGCGCCTGGCTGCCGGACAATGTCGATGGTCGGCATGACACAAAGATCACCTATCAAGTGGAGATTCGCTATGCTAACAATACAAATGAAACATTCACATTCCATGGTCCGCCTGGTTCCGAAGAGACACAGGGCCCAATAAAGTTTACCCGCCCGTATTTCGACTGTGGACGTTCTAACAAGTGGCTGGTGGCGGCCGTGGTGCCCATTGCAGACATTTATCCCAGGCACACCCAGTTCCGACACATCGAGTATCCCAAGTGAGTGAAAATCAATTGTCTTCACCTGAGCCTAGCCAATCCTAGACTCCTTTTTTAGATATACTGCTGTGTCCGTACTGGAAATGGACTTTGAGCGCATAGACATCAATCAGTGTCCGCTGGGCGAGGGTAACAAGCCGCCAAATCACTTTGCAGGCACGGCACGATGTAAAATCGAAACAACCGAATGCGAACCATTACACGGCTGGGGCTTTAGACGTGGCGGCTATCAGTGTCGCTGCAAGCCAGGCTACCGACTGCCCAACACAGTACGGCGACCCTATCTTGGCGAGATTGTGGAACGCGCCTCGGCGGAACAGTATTACAATGAATACAATTGCCTCAAAATTGGCTGTAGGTAAATGCAATTAGCATATGCACATTATTATTCAATATATTGTCTGTTGCAGGGATACAAAAGCTGCCCATACAGTGGGAGAAGGCGCCCTATCACATACGAGAGAAGTACTTAGATTTGCATTCGGAGTATCGCAATTACACGACAGGCTCCAGAGCACTGCACACTGAGCATGTGAACATTGATCAAGCGCTGAAGTATATTCACGGCGTCAACTTTCGCACATGCAAGAAGTGAGTGCTCGAATTCTAAAGTTATGTACGTTTAATTAATGGCTATAATCCTGACAGCTTCCATCCACAAGATTTGATACTGCGCGGCGATGTTAGCTTTGGCGCCAAGGAGCAGTTCGAAAATGAAGCCAAGATGGCCGTGCGTCTGGCCAACTTTATTAGCGCCTTTTTACAGGTAAGCGTGCAACTAGTAAGGGGCTCAAACTGTTTCCCATCGCCTTCACGCTAAATGAAGAGCAATAATTGATAAACCCGACACCTATTAAGCGCCTTCGATGTCGCCTCTTGAAAACTTCTCAAGTGTAAATTATAATTTTCCACGCGTAATTCAACTTCCTCGAATTTCCTGCAATGCCAGTTTCGGTTTCAGTTATACGTTGCCAGTTGGCAGTTACCAGCCGCGGCGTGAATTAAATATTCAGTGTCAAACCATTACCAAATGCTAAATTCATTAGTTTGAGCGCAAAGGACACGAAAAACGGGTTCGCCACAAGGCGTCGTCTTCATTAAATGCCACAGCTTCAGACGCTGCAGCAGTAGCAGGAGCAGCAGCAGCAAAGAGAAGCAAATGCTCGCATAAACTGGACTCCTCTAACCCTCCCTCTAGCCTTGTATTTTTCTTTATGCTCATATTTGCTCAAGTTGTTAGCATACAAATCCCAATGCTTGGGGACATTTCTGAATTCAAAAAAAAAAAAAACAGACTCTAGCTTAACATTTGTATCGCATAGATATCGGATCCCAATGAGGTATATTCGGGCAAACGTGTGGCGGACAAACCGCTGACCGAGGATCAAATGATTGGCGAGACCCTGGCCATTGTGCTTGGCGACAGTAAGGTCTGGTCGGCGTCAACGCTTTGGGAGCGCAATAAGTTCACCAATCGCACATACTTTGCACCCTATGCATACAAAACGGAGCTGAACACGCGCAAGTTCAAAGTGGAGGATCTGGCGCGTCTCAACAAAACGCACGAGCTCTACACCGAGAAGAAGTACTTCAAGTTCCTCAAACAGCGCTGGAACACGAACTTTGATGATCTAGAGACGTTCTACATGAAAATCAAGATACGCCACAATGAGACAGGTGAATACCAGCAAAAGTACGAGCACTACCCCAACTCGTATCGCGCCGCAAGCATCAAGCACGGCTACTGGACTCAGCCGCAGTTCGATTGCCATGGCTATGTCAAGAAGTGGTTGGTGACCTATGCGGTGCCCTTCTTTGGGTGGGACAGCCTAAAAGTCAAACTGGAATTCAAGTAAGTAAACCATAAAAAGGGTAGGGCCCACTTTTCGTTTAGGTTTTAGACGGGCTGTTGGGCCGGTCCGCTGCGTGCCGCCGTCGCGGGCCTGCTCACCCCTTTTAGGGCCAGTCCCATACTCGTTCCCAATCCCATTGCCATTCACATGCAAATGTTTTGTATGTAGTTTCTATGATTTGATTGTCTAATTTTCGAGTGTTGACATGGCCTAACTTATGACTTGTGGCTCTTCATTCGCATTGTCATGCAAATGTGAGCAATTAAACTGACTAATTTGTTGACTCTTCTCGCAGGGGTGTGGTCGCTGTGTCCATGGATATGCTGCAGCTGGACATTAATCAATGCCCGGACTGGTACTACGAGCCAAATGCCTTTAAGGGCACGCACAAGTGCGATGAGAAAACCTCATATGTAAGTATTTACTGTATTTAGCTGTAAACTCTTACTAATATCTTTTGCATTTTCACAGTGTGTGCCCATCATGGGGCGTGGGTATGATACTGGCGGATATAAATGTGAGTGCCTGCAGGGCTATGAGTATCCATTTGAGGATCTTATCACCTACTATGACGGCCAGTTGGTTGAGGCAGAGTATCAAAACATTGTTGCCGATAAGGAGACGCGTTACGACATGTTCAAGTGTCGCCTAGCTGGTGCATCAGGCTTGGAATCGGCGCTGGGTTTGGTCATCTCACTGATTGGCCTTACGTTAACGCTACTTTATAGATTTAGTTAAACGTCCAAAAGCCAAATATCTAACTTCAATTTCCGTCCACACGAAGCTCACATCAAACTCTTCATAAAAAGTAAAAACAAAAAAAAATCGTAAAGAAAACTGACAAAGCAACAGCAACTGAAAGACACAAAATTGACACCCAAAACAAAACGCGCTGTTGCCGAAAAAAAAATCACAGAAAACCCAACCAAGTTGTCCGTTCCGAATTCTATATATATTTATATATATATATATGTATTCTTATATATTTTATATTCTCTAGATGCGCCTTTGAACATTGTCATCATTTATCTGCAAGGCGATTAAGTTGTAGACATAATCTATTACAATGAATCTGGTTATTTGTCATTTCTATCAAAAGCGGCAGCAGCAGCAGCAGAAGCAGCAGAAAAGCGCAAACAGCCGCGCCTACTGCGCTCAGATTACGGAAGCGTCGTCTCTACTGTTGTTGCTGCTGCTGCTGCTGCTGATGATGGTGCGACTGCGGCCCTTGCTAATGTCCGTGAAGCTGCACAGCTGTGTGCGTGTGTGCTCGCTCAGAGTTTGCAAACCTGTTAACATCAAAACCCAGTTAGGCCCCGTACCTACACCCATCCTCCAGAGCCAGGCTGAGGGTTGTTTGTGCCGCACGCACACCTTTCTTGCCTGGCCAGCGGCTGGGCATAGCCTTTTGGCTAAAAAAAAAGTAGACAAAAAATAACCGAACGCCTGCCGTCGTGTTTTTCTTATATTAAATCGTCGACATTGCGGCGTCCGATGGTCCATTGGCCATTTTTTGTTGCCTGAATTAAATATGCCAGCGTTTCCTCTTTTTGCGCCTTGATTATCATATGCGCTTGAATTTTTATTATCTATACCCTGAGAACTTTTTCTATGCGCCGCAGGAACCAGTTTACCAGCCACTTGGTCTTGGACTTGGTCTCCTGCCAGGGCAACAAAAAAATAGCCAACTCTTCTTTTTTCATTAAAAAAATGATAGGTAGCTGGACTTGGACATCTACACAAAAAATATTTTCACACATTTTTCATAGTCATATCAGGGCAACAGCGCGCCGGTGGGCAGTGACGACCGCTGCGTTTTGGGCAACTCCTCCATTTCCATTTGTGCCGTTGCCGGCTGCAGGCAGGAGCCGGCGCCGCGGGTACACAATTCAAGTGGTATATTTATACATATATAAATATATACATATAGATTAAAGTGTCTTAAGCAGAGTCTGGTCTGCTCTTGAATATACATATATCCATATATCAGTTTGTAGGACAGTACAAAAACGAAACAATCGATAAAGTGTTAATTGTGCCTTAAAAACAATAATTCCATGCTCGAATAAATATATATATATATATATATACATATATGTAGACTAAATCGTAAGTCCGTCCATTTAATCAATCTCTTTTTCTATGTATTGTTAATATTAAGTGCCTTGACAGAATGAATATATTCGAATTTTATGTATACCGACTTTTTTTATAGCCCATATTGTATAGAGTTTTAAGTCAAAACACCACGCAGTGTTCGAAGCAGAAATCATGTTTAGCTCGAAAAGCAACTTTTGTAAATGCTTTGTACACAATACACAATTTATAGTTAAAACTAACATTAATCATGATTTTCTTTCCACTTACCAAACTTATTCATATTGACTTCCACGTTAAGGCTGACTTCTACAATCACGAACGAAACGCACACAGTTCAAATAAAATTTGCAAACTTTATGATTTATCGAGTGCAAAAGGACTTTCCGTTAAAGGTTATTATTTTTGAAACAAAACACAAACAAAACACAAGACCTTGGAAAACCAAATTAAATGTTGCCGCCCGTTGATCGCCGGGCGTCACGTTTCTCTTATATCGCGGTAGTTGTGTGCACGACTGAACTGAAACGATTTAGTTACGATCGGCCCAAGCTATCCGCGAAATATGAAGAATAAATCGTTAGTTCGAACTTTGATTTATTTTTGATCCTTTTAGAATTTTAACAAATTTTGGAAGGGTTTCAATTTGAATGAGAGATGTTTTTGTACTGAGGTTTCTTTATTGTATGTCCGCATGTGAGATTTTTTTACCAACTGACATTTAACTCAAGGCAACCAAGAGAAATGAAAGAGAAGCAAACATTTTGCCATTTTTTGTAGTGTTTTTTTTTTTTAGTTTTGTGTCGTTTATTATTTTCTGGTTTATTACAATTACAGTTTCCCGCTACACTGACAGCTGCCTCCGTTTCTTTGGGTGGGAGTAGCATTATGTAGTTGGCTATTAAACATCTTTAAAAACTATCACAAATCAATTATTGAATGTGGCTACATAATTCAATACAATTACAAAGTAGGCAGCTGCGAAATTGTATGCTTCAATTCGAGCTCCATGTCGCCACGAACAAGGGAGCGAACGCTCCTCAGTCATTGAATGCTTGTGTGGATGCATCAGGATTCAATCATACAATCCCCAGCAACAACTAACACTAAAACAGATCGGTTTCGGTTATTCAATTTGTTTGGAACAATACACACAACACTTAGCTAAATAACAAACATAACACACGAACATTTCAAAAACAATCACTAATAACATTCAAATCCGATCCGGTTTTGTTTCAAATAAAAAACGCACCTTAAATAAAAGAACCCACGAATCAAGTATAAATCATCTTTGGATCTTCCATTTGGTTTTTAGTTGATAAAATGAGCTTACAATTAAACGGGTCATTTTTGTTCTATGTGTCTCTAAAATTTGAATGTGATGTCTACGAACAATATCCCTTAGACTAAGTAGTATACCGAATTTTGGTATTCAACAATGAGTTATAAACTTCGGATTTTAGTATCCCTTTCAAGGTGTGCCGTAGTGTGGATATACTTTAAAATATTCAATAATATAATCTTTATTTTATAAATTTGGTTTATATATAAGTACTATATAATTGCTAAAAACAATTGGCTTCGATATATCATTCAATTCTTTTTGTCTGTTTTTTGTTTTTTTTTTATTTAATTACATTTAATTTTGTGTTTTTTTTTTTTTGTTTCTCATCTAATATATTTTTTGTGTATATCAGTAAGTACTCAGTAAAGTTCAGGGGCATATTTGAGCTCAGTTACATAAGGGGCTCCATCTGTCTCTTCATGCTGGTTCTGGTTCTGTTTCTGTTTCAGTGTGCATGGGCTTTTGCGTGGGTTCTGTGACTCTACGAAAACTCTATTTCGTGTCGCCTACGAACTACAGGGTATCTGTACTTGTTGCGTATAATTAGTAAATATTTGAGCAAAATTCGAACTGCATGTGATTTCAATAAAAACTCTTACAACAACAACGATAATAATATGATAAACTTGTAACGATATAATATTCTGTGGTACGTACGCCCCAAAACATACTCTAAGCTGCCTGGTTGTTGCTGCAAACGTGTGTTCACTGTACTTTGCATACATTCCATTGATATGCAGCAGCTTGGCCAACCAGCGGCTAATCCGTGGGCGCGTAATACACCACCGTGGACTTGCGTCGGAATCCCAAATTGAAGAACGATGTCTCCGATTTCTTGCGATCATGTTCGTGCTCGTGCTCATTGCCAAAATAGGAGAAGAGGCGTCCGGTGCCGGTGGGTGGGGCGCGAGTTCCGCCGCTGCCACGTCGGCTGCCGTGGACACTGTGGCTGCTGCTCTGCCGATGGATCATGGTTAGCGATGTGTGCGAATGCTGTCGCTGCAGATTCTGCTGCTGCTGCTGGTGCTGGTGGTGGCGATGGTGGTGCTGCTGATGTACAAGCTGCTGGTGGTGGTGTGCGTTGGTGCTGCCATGCAGAAACCCAGCTGAAGTTGGCGATAGATCAGTCATCTCACACGGCCAGAGGGTGAACGAAGATGGGACCTTATGTATCCCGTCCGATAGTCGATAATGGTGGGATGCTGACCTGTTGAAATACCGCTCCGAGGGCCGCGACCCCATCTATATATGTATATATTGTGTGTGTGTGTGTTTGTTTTTTTTTTTTTTTTTGGTTTAACCAGAGCAGTGTAGAGTGTGGAGCACAAAGAAGAGTTAAGATATTAGCAGATGGCATAGAAATATTTTGACTACATTTGCTTTATTTTCTAGGCAATTCGTGTTCAATTCTAATGCATTGTATGTACATATATGAATTCTGTTTTGAACATTTTTTCATTTGATTTTAGCTTTTAATATGTATAAATACTCGTATATACAAAGCGGATCAACTGCTTTATATTTCGATAGAGTTGGCTTACTTTAGGGCAGGTTACTTTTACAGGATATCTGTTAGTTGATCAGCAATGCATTTACATAGTCTAACTAGTTGACACTAAGATTGTAGGCGTCTAAGATTTGTTTGCTAGCATGTTTTTTTTTTTTTAAATATATTTTTACTGATTTTTTACTGATGTTTCTTAAGTATGTCACATTTAATATTTTATATATTTACATAATTAGTGTTAGTGTCTGTGTTCGTGTGTGTAAGAGTGTGTGCGTGTCATTAAAGGGCAATTGTAGGTTTAAGCGGAGGCTGTTCGCAGGTGCCACACATATATATTTCTATATAGAGATCCAGTAAGCTGTGCCGTTCTATTTATCGTTGAAAAACATTGAAATACATTTACAATAATGTAAGCAAAGTGCAACTATTTACAATGGTTTAGCAAAAATCCAAAAAAATCAAAATATTCGAATATAATATGTATTAGAATTGTGTATAGTTAGTTAGTTCAGAAAAAGTACGAGGGTGGCTAGTAAAGTTTCTATAGCTAATGTTCGAAAAAAATTCTTTAAAGCGCTCACCGTTTCGTTTGTTTCGCAATTTCAAGTATTATTGTACTTTTTACTAATTAATTGGTAAAAAATAATTGGTTTAGTTTTTTTTTTGTTCACGACATTTACGACATTTATAGAGAGCATTTGTGATCCGTGGGGCTGAACAAAAACTTGCCAAAAGCCACACACGTTTGCTACAAAAATTTGCTTTATTTTGGGATCGGGTTATTTTTCATGCGCTTGGCTCAAACAACATATGAGTTCGTGTTGACGGCATAATATTTTCGTTTATGTTTATAATGGGACGCATAAATATGCTGCGATCTGTGAATTAAACAAAAAAAAAAACGTAATACGAAGAGAACAAGAGTTATAGAAATAGAAAGAGAAAAAAAGAGGAGAGAGAGAGAGAAAGAGAACAACACATAATTTAAAGAGGACTTTAAGCAGAACAAAGAAAATATATTTCGAAACCAAATGCATCCGCAAACTCCGACTCAACTAACTCTAAATGGTGGCAACTGTACCTTACGAGTTACTCATCAATTTTACAGGCAATAGCAATATGTTGAGGTACTTACCCCAAACTCCATTGGACTTTCTGATCTTTCGTATTTCTTTACTGTTTTTTTTGGTTTGGAAAATCATTTACAAAATATATGTGTATTTCTTGTTGTCTGTTTTTTTTTTTTTTTGTACAGAATATCTGTGATTTCTTATTGTATTTTGGTTTTTCCAACTTTTAGCTTATGTGGTGCGAGAAGGAACGCGTGATGTGCCGTTGCGCATATCTCGTGGACGGTCCGGTGACTGCAGCATCTCGTTTACAAAGCGCTGGCCTACCGCTACGTGGTATTTATTGTGGTATATTTTGTATATTTGCAGTATATTTTAATTGTTCGAATTTTGCAATGAGAATTGAATGTTGTATTTGTTGTACAATTAGTGTAGATAATTTAGCCAGGTTGATACGTGTGATGTGAGTTCGTGTTAAGTGTCGAAATAATTAGAGAGAGAGAGAGAGAGAGAGAGAGAGAGAGAGAGAGAGAGAGAGAGAAGGAGAGAGAGAGGCAGAGAGAGCGTTTCAAGAGGGGGAGACAATCGTATAGATAGACGGGTAGGCAGATCGTGGCAGAGGTGAAGAATAGTCGAGAAGAAAACAAGAAGAAAAGAAGCAATTGTACAGATTAGCGGTGTTTACAATATATAGAAAATTAGAAACGTATATACTACTAGAGAGAGCTGCTAATTTAAAAATTTTGTTCGTATTCAAAGTAAATAAATGAGAAATTGTGTGAATTGATTTGCTTAGACAAAAAAATAAATAGATTTCTTTCGTGATGCTTATTAGAAAAATTAACCAAAACACTTTGCTTTATTCTCCTTCATCCTCCATTCGAAAAATGTATAGAGAAGGTGAATTTATTTTTTTGTGCAGTGTCAGATCTTAATGAGAACGACGAGTGCTTTTTGAAAATTTGCAAGACTTTAGCTGTTGTAGAGCACTTTTATTAAAGAGGACAAAATATCCCCGAGAGAACTTACCTTAATGTTTATTTTTTTTAATGTTTAAGTAAATAATAAGCACTTTTACTAACTATTACCTAAGCTACTTAAGATTGACTCAAAACTACTCAAACTGTGTATCTTATCAAAAGACAAGAGATAAATAAAATATGAATTATAATCGAAAGTTAACTTCATTTGCAGCTTATGGAGAACAAAATCAAATAAAACAATCCGATGCAAGAAATTAAATAGGAATAAGAAATCATCTTCAAACCCTCTTTAAAGCAATCGATTAGAAATATTTAAGGAATACTTATCATGTCATATTATATAGTAGTTTTTAAGTAATGCCCTGCCAAAAACTCAAACCCGTCAGCTCAAACTTACGAGTCGAACTTTGAAATAAGCGGAATTGAACTTAAACCAATATTTAACTGTTGAGTATTAATCTTTGTTAAGGTTTCGGTCTTTGAGTACGGTTTGCCCGTACGACATATAATAACAGAAAAAGTTACTTTCAGCTTTGAGCACCGTTTTAATGCTTAAATTAATAAAATATATAATTCTTTTTTTGCCATCGGCATTGCGCGAACTCTCGAAACTCACCTCGCATTGTGACCCAGCATTATGATGCTTCTGTAAATACAATTGAGAAATGTCGACACCATTTTTTATTTAAGAATTAAGTAGAGTATATAGCAATAGTGTAGAGTTTAGTAGATAGAAGTCGTTTAAGTTTAGAGACAGAACACACAGGAGAGAAAATCAAAGAGAAACTGAAACAGAAAGTCAATAGTTTTTGAAAAGTAACGTAAGTGGCCAATGGGAAATGTTATAGATAACCAATAAATACGATTGTAAAAACATGCCAATAATTAACAATTTATGTGAATTTTTATTTCAATATTTTATTTATAAGGGATTTTTTGTATTTATTGCTGTGCTCCCGTAACCATACCATACGCACACATATACACTATAGATCGCATTCTAAATTGCTTTTCACAGCTAGAATTCTTGAATATGTAAATTTACAAATAACCTTAAACTATAAGGAACTGAACAATGGGGGACTCTGAGTCAGTCATGCTACGTAATCTGGATTTCTATTATAGCTTGCGCCCTGTTTACAAAGTGCACACAGTTGAAGATATTGAAAGAAATAATATGAACAACAAAATATCAAAATTTTATTCAAGTATTTACAGCTTTTTGTCTTTTAACAAACATTTCTAGCCATGTGGTTTGTACGAAACGAAATGAAAGTTAACGAAAGAATTGAAAATTAGAACTTGTGACATAAGCAGCGTGTACTATCAACTGATCGCACAACAAGCAGCCAAAAACAAGGAACCAGGCTGAAAGAACAATAGCATCCATTTCTTCAAATGCTGTTGGGGGTCTTAACAGGTCTATATTAATCAAATTTCGCAACACTAGCGAGCGTCAAGCTACGGTAGTTGATTGATTGAGTGTGTGTGTGTGTGTGTGTATTATGGTGTGTGATTTTTGGGTGTAAGAACTACAATAATCGAACCTCAGCATGGTTAATATTGGCAACAACATCCATTTACAAAGATATTTTATACAAAGGTGGTCGGAAAAAAACAATAAATTATATTTGTAACTTGGGTTCATATATATGTACGTATATGTATAAGTAGTATGTATACTGGCAGTTTTTGCTATAGAAATCTCTGAACTGCCGTCAGATAACGAAATGATTAAAAGTGTTAACAACAATTAAACAATATCTTCAAAAAACACATTAAGAAAAACAACAAGTAGTTTTCATTGGCCAACTGCACAACGGCCTGAAGTAGTGTTGTTAAACGGCATATATATAAAGGTATTTATAGTTGTAGTGTTGTGTAACAAGGCATATATGTATATAGTTGGAGTGTTGTACACAGGTATAACTAAATTGAAATATTTTCATTTATAATAGGTATATATGTATGTATATCTTTTGAAAGGGTGAGCACAAACTTTGGAAGCCAGGGTGTTGTATTTTCATATAGTATATTTTTGTGTGTGGTTTACTATAAGATTCGAGTATAGTAAGTATATATTATACTTATTCAGTCAGTAAAAAATCTGCCATGTTTCTGGTATATTGTGTGGCACTCAAGCTCAAGATCTCTTAAAACGTTTCGGTTTCGGTATTTACTATCTTATGATGCCAACGTTTATACAACTATGTTAATGTAATATAGTATTGTTGATATAATGGTAATAGTTTTTTGGTTTTTGGGAAGTTTTTGGGTTTTGCTTGTGTATTTGGCCTACCGAATGAGCATAGCGAATTTCGGCTAATTCACAACAACATTGGTAACGGAGAATGGCACGAACGCTCTTTCTGCAAGATGTTTGTTTATATAAAATTAAATATATATTTTTATGTTATGCATACAAGTATATTAGAGACAAATTAATAAGTTTAATGTATTTTTTTTTTTTAATTTAATGTTTATTTTATTAATTTCATATGAATTTTACTTAGCAAATCAACAAATGAAAATTACACGAAAATACGTTTTTCTTATACTGAAAAATAGTTGCATGAAACAAAGATATAAATGAAAATAATTACAATAAAAAAACGAATCAAACGAAAATCGTGAATTATTGAAAAAACACGCACGAGTTGTAATCGCTAAGAAAATTAGCATTATAATTGCATAATAAATGTTTAGCATTATAATATTACAAAAATAAAACTATAATGGCAAACAGGTCTGTACTCACCGTAGCAGACGCGTTATGTAGTCGGGCCAGTTCTCGGGAAACATGACGAGGAAAAAGCCAATGGCAATCAGAATAACGCCAGCCAGTTTCATGCCCGCAAATGTCGCACTGTACAGTATGACATCGAGTGCTAATATATGAATATGTATATAAAATATAGATAAAAACATTAAATTTCAGTTTCATTTAGACACATCTGTTAAAAGTGCCTATTTATAAGAAACGACTGGCAGGTATTTCCCGATCTTGTGTTGCATTTTCCAACCTTGGGAATTTTCTCTTGAATTCCACGCTTGAAGTAGATGGGATGAAAACGAAAAGTTGGGATCAAATCATTCCGCCTATATTACTAGCGTTGAATATATATAAAAGGGTATAAATATACGCATCGTGGTATGAAGATTAAACTTTCGCTCATACAGCCATTGACCCCATTTTCCAAAAAGGAGGGGTGTTTTTTACCCGAAACTTCACCTACCAAATCTCTGATCTCTATTACTAACACGATAGAGATATTATCAACAAAGTAGGGAGCACAAATCAATGATTCGAATCATCGAATTTACGGGTTAAACTCGAATACAACTATTGTAGCTTTTCGTAACTACTTCGAGCTAAACGAAATAATAATACTCCTTTGACCCATTATGGCAAATATGTATGTGTATACATACAGTTTAGATTGCAATTTAGAATAATATATGGTCACGAAATGCTTCAAGCGAATTCCCTTGTTGGGCCCTTGTTGCCATTGCTAAGGTATTTGTTGACCCGAAACCAAAACAGAGCTGAGCAGCAGATTTGAGAGGTTGTGAACGTACCACCAGAAACGGGCACTGCGGTTATCAAACCCAATGTCACAAACATGTTGTAGGTAACGGCGGCGCTGAACTGCATGAGTACGTGGAAAACTGCAATTAAAATTAATTACAACAATAAAAAGGAAGTAAATAAATTTTGTGTGCAGCTGCTAGGCTTACCCAGAAGCAGGACGCTTGCGACAAGCAGTATATTCCATGGTATGCTTTCCGATGCCAGATTCTCGGCGCCTGTAAGGTACAGCGCCAGGACAACGGGCCACAGCAGTAAAGCATTGAGCAGGCCCAGTGCGGTGAATGTGAATGCGATTTGGGCCACCGGCGGATCGCCCATCACCTTGCGGAACATAACCTAGAAAGTGGAGCAGCTGGCGACATGAGCACGACATGCCCAACACACGAAAGGGCTTGACAGGCTTACCCTAAACACGGCATAGCCGGCAGCAGCTAACGTGGCCAGCACGACGCCGCCCAATGTGCGACTTTCCGTAATGCCGTCCATATAGGCAAGCAGAGCAATGCCCGTGTCGCAAAGGATAACGGCCACAATCTAAGGTAGGTATTGTTATTTTTGCCAGTGAGCCATGGCACGCTGGGGAGGCGGCTCCCATACTCACCCTCACGCCAACGAACTGCTCGTGCAGTATGACCCAAGAGAGCAAATAGACGCAGGCAACATTTGTGGCGAACAGTGCCAGTGCATCCGTGGCAAAGAGCACGTGCAACGACAGCGTGTATAGATATGTGGTTACCAGCCACAGAATGCAGAAGGACAGGCAGCGATTGAGGAAACGGCCTGTAAAATGCCTGCATATTGCATTTCGAATGCGATTGACCCATTTTATGAAGCCACTCACCAATGGTGAAGCCGCGCTCGCGAAATCCTCGCAGCACTTCGGCGAGTATCTCGCTCAGCTTATCGCACTTGCGGGCCGAGATGAGGCCCAGTATATAGATGGGAAAGAATAGTAAGGAAAAGTTGGTAAAGAACCAGGCCGCAAAGAACGGCGCATTAAAGTAGATGGGCTGGCGCGGTGGTATGTTGAACATCTCGGTGGCGTCCTCGACATGATGCAGCGACGAGTCGCTTATGGCCAGTATATCCTCCAGTTCGCTGCTGAGCTCGGCGCGGCTCGACGACGTGTCCAGATCATCTTCCAGCTCGTCTTCATAGGGTGCGCGATACAGATACATGTACTTGATGCAATGCGTGGCGCCCACCCATGAGGCAGTCACTAGAATGGTAACGCACACGCCAAAGTACATCTGCAGGACCCGTTGGTGCCTCAGTAATACTTCTATTATATAGAATATATATTCAGACACTCACCTTCTTGGCCAGCTCGGAGCAGCAGGACTCTTTGCAGGCCTTGAGCTTGCGAAAACGCACTTCCGCATCCTCGCCTGCCTGGCCATTTGGCTGCTGATCTATGCCCAATTGTCCAGTCTGTGCTTCGCTTGAGTCGCCGCCAAAATGATGCTGGGACCCGTGCGCGCCAGTGGGCGTGTCCGCCTGTATGGTAATGACCTCATTGGGATCCTGTTGGCTCGATGTTATTGAATCTTGGTGGGTTATTTGCGGATTGCTGGAGTTGAGCACATTGCTGAAGCCACAGCCAGCGACAGCGCTTATGCTACTGCTGCTGGCACCGCCTACCACGCCGCCGCTATTATTGTTATTGTACAGTCCATTCGACGGGGAGTCGCCGGTGACCACCACGGAGGGTGTGCGCACGCGTTTCGGATTAAAGATGGCTGGAATTTCGCCGTCGCGCGTCATTCTATCATTGCTAAGCGCCGCTGACTTTCATAGTGCCCCGTTCCTGTCAATCAAAATAAGTCATAAATATTATTATAATGATGGATGTTCTGGATTAAAGAGTGAATGTGACTTGTTTCAGGAATAAATTGATTTCATAAAAACATTTAAATGGGCTTGGCATCGTGGCATCAAAAATATTTTGTACTTGTTTGAAGCTTAAAATAGGATTGTTTTAAGAACATATTGTGCTTTCTTTAAGAATATTATAATTTGTTAATTTGTTTTTAGTTTAATAGGCGTTAAGCCTTGAAATTATGCCTACAAATAAAACATGGTGAAAGTTTATACGTGCTTTAAAGAGAATACCTAAAAAAGACCGTTTTTATAATATCTTTAAGTTCAGTTTTACTGGACGTAAATACTTATAACTATTAAATTTCTAATTTATCCTAGCTGTGGAGGGATATTCGAAAAGAACTCTGAGATGCTCTGGTAGTGTTGTTCCAAAACTCCAAATGGCCGTCTGAGCGAATGACTCGCCATTAGTCACTCACGTGCTCGTTCCGATTAGCTGGGTAGCCACATTCAAGGCGAACGGGTGCGGGCACCGTCTCCAGCTGCTTGATGGCCATCTTGCAGGCAATGTTAAAGGCTTGTTACAAGCAAAGGGCAAGCCCGCACCCAATCACGCAACGTTAAGCACCAGTAATTTGCATACGCGTTTCGGCCAGCTGCTGGTTGGCCAAAAACTCAAGGCAAGCAGCCAGGTTTCATTGCTAAATGGCCAACTGACCTGACGCCTGCCGCAGCAAGGATAACGTCGCTTTCGATTGCACAATAGCTATATGTGTCTTGTGTATATGTGGATGTGTCCGTGTGTATTGGTGTGTGCGGGTGCCTCATGACAATGAGAATTATGAATGCCTCAGCGTGCAGGTCAAGTTGAGCCAAAGTCAACGTCGTCTGTGTGGACAATAAACATTCACATTGTTGCTGCCTGCCACAGCAAGTGGGGCAATTTGTTTAGCTTTTACTGCTGCATTAAATATGGCTAGCTGCCCTCGCTTGAAGGCCACATCAAAGTTCTGGCGCCCTTCAAGTTATCTATTATGCGTCTCACAGGGAGTCCTACTGCTTGTCTGTGATAATGACATTCTAATGGAAACATTAAATATTAAGACCAGAGACAATGGGCCATGGGCAAATAAATAAGTTTATGGCCCGCCATCGATGAATGAATAGATTTGCAATTACCTATAAACGATCAGTACTCAATATAAATACTTATATTGATTAAATAGCTCGCGGACGTATGTATTATATATTGATATAGTCATTAAATCATTCTTTAATACACAGAAATTTATATCATTTAAATTTATCTGATGGCGATGCAAACTCTTCTGTTTCGATCTCTGAACAAAATATAAAATTATTCATTTATGCAAATACGATAAGTATTGCTATCCAGCGTCTCTCGTATCTAACAACAGTTAGAGTCACCTTTGCGACTCTCCCCTCCCCATTCAAGACCAGGACAACAGCAAAACAACTGGTTGGCCTTTGTGTACATGGAAAGTTAAATAGGATACAGGGTATTGCTAAAAGGGATATTCTTGAAAAGAGCACTCTGTTTATAGCTATTCCAAAAGACCAAAGCTAAAAAGATCTCTTATTATTTAATTTATTATTGAAATTCTTTTACTGCGATATCTCTCTTAATTAATTGTATTAAGTGAGAAAATGTTTAAGCTGACCTCCAACCATATAGTTCTCATAGAAGTTGAGCGATTGTAAATTGATTAGCTGCTTGCTCCAAGCTGCTTTCAGTTTGCTTTGAGCTCTCAGGTAGACGAGAAATGGATGCGGCTAAGCATGTTGGAAATATGAAAATTCTGGGAAAACTTTTTGTTGTGCTAATTGGCACTTTGCTGAGCGGTGAATGGCAACTTTTATTTAAGTGTATGATTTGCAATATGCTAATGCTTTGCATTTTCAGCCACTGCAGGCGCGGAGTTGAACTGCGGCAACCTCGAGGAACGATTGCTCTTCAGCAAAGACAAGTCAACGCAGCCCGCCGAGTACCCCTGGATGGGAGTACTCTTCCAACGCAAAGGTGAGCTGGTAGGCGTGTAAGCCGTAGAGCACAACCTTTGATAGGGACTATTTCGATCGTTGTTAGGTCAGTCATTTGAGAACGCCGGCTGCAATGTGGTCATCGTGGGCGAATCGCATGTCCTGACCACAGCATCGTGTGTGCGAGACCATTATGACCACCCGGAGATGATTGCCGTGCGGCTGGGCATTTGGAATGAAAGGGATGAGCCCGACGAGAAGCTAGTCTGCAATGATAGAGGTTTTTGTGTGCCTGGGCCCGTGCAGCAAACGGTTGCGGCGATTACGATGCATCCACAGGCGGATAAGGTTACGGGCGACATTGATTTGGCCATTTTGCGGCTATCGGATCGGATCAAAATGACTGCCCACGTGCAACCGCTGTGCTTGCAGCCAATTTCAGAGCCCGCCTCATGGATCAATCGGTATTTCCACTTCGGCGGCTTTGAAAACAGTAACTACCGCAAGGGCAAAGGTCTTGCAATGGCCATATCGAAGAATCGCTGTAGTCGGCTGAGTGGAAAATCGAGCCCATCGCAAAATCAGTTCTGCGCATTTCCTGTGGAGCGCACTGTCTTCTATAGAGGCGCTGCCCTGATGGGCATGAACATTGAGAAAGATGTGCCGCGAAGCTTCTATTTGGTGGGCTTACTGGTAAAGGTTGTGAGTGAGGGAGGTCCGACGGTTTTATTTATCCAAGACATAAAACCCTGGCGCCGCTGGATTATGGAGAATACCCGCTAAGCGAGCGTATATTGATAATCAATTTTATAAAATATGTAAATCTGTTGTATAATAATTTCCGTAAATATATTTTTCTTGCTTGACTAGACTTTACTTGCTTGTCGATTATTATGATTGGGTCTTTCCACTATATAACTATTCACAGTATATAACTGGAATTCTTATGAATGTAATTGTGAAAAAGTGGGTCGCGAGTATAGTTTTAGGATATTTTTATAGAATTGAACAAGCGGATCTGGTAGAACAATGTAAGTTAGGACCAGTCTCGGTAGATGAATTGTTGAATTGGTTCAGTCATTCAAGTAACTGAACAAGAAGGATCCGTGATTAAATTTTAGATTTGAGCAATGATGTAGGCATGCCCAAGCCAAAGACACTCTGGTCTGCCTGGTATAGACAATTAAAAAATACTTGGGTCTAATACGAAATTCTTCTTTCCAGAAACTTTAAATAGGAGAACAGCATTAAGAAGTTCTTTAAATTAAAAGAACGTCCTTCAGATAAAAAATTACAACTTGGATCACATTTGTAATTGATTCAAATTAAAATTCTCGTTTTTCTCTGAGTGTACTTTCAAAGAATACAAGTGAAGCCAAACTTATCGAGCAACCCTCTTATTGTTTTACAATATTACAATGCCTTTACTGGCGCTAATGTCATAGATATAAGATTTCCAGTTTAGTTAATTTCAAGTCGTGCTCCCAGATGCAGCTTGAGTTCGGTTTGTTTTGTGTGCTTCTCGCCACCGGAGCTGTGCGATCAGCCAGCTTGGAAGATGCCAAATGTGGTTACATAAGCGAGGAGGAGCTGCTAAGGCAGAATAATTTTGCGGTGCCCACGGAGCATCAGTGGCTGGCACGCATAATGTATAAAAATGGTAAGATATCGAGCAGAGGACACGTTAGGCACTAATTGATCCAACCACCAGGACACGAGACCAAGCTGCCAAATGATGGATGTCTCGGCGTGCTCATATCCCCGCGTAACGTTTTGGCCCCCGCCCACTGTTTTCTGCTGTACGATGGGCGTGCCAATGCCTACTCTGTGCAGCTGGGCGTATGGAACAAGACCTCCAAGGCAAACGAGGCTGACTGCGCTACCGATGGCTACTGCGTAATGCCTGCCCAGGAAATACCAATAGTGGGGGTCGCTATTCATCCCGAGTACGATCCAGTTTCGCTGAAGCACAGTCTGGCGGTGCTCACCCTCAAGCGGGATGCGAGTCGGACAACAAATGTAATGCCCGTCTGCATGCCGCCCTCGTCGTCGTTGCATGAGACTCTGGTGGGACAGCTGTTCGTTGTAGCCGGCCTGCCCACCAATTCTGAGCTCAAGCACAAGACCTGGGTGCATACCATCAGTAGACCCTATTGCCAGGAAAAGCATGGCACACTCGTTACCAACAACCACACCGTCTGCGGCTATCAGGATCGCATGAAGATGTATTATGTGGGCGCACCACTGGTGGGCATACAGGTGAGCTCGGATGAGCCGCAATACTTTTACCTGGTTGGCCTGCTGCTCGACTCCAAAAAGGTGGACGATAAAGAGCTCATCGTAGCCAGCTATTTGGATGTGCGTCCCTATATTGGATTTATTAATCGCAATGCCGAATTTTAGTTCTGAATTGTAATAAACTAAGCCAAGCAGAAAATAAAACAGGCAACAGTTGACAACTTGTCGGACGTGTTAATTATTCAGTTACCACACTCTGCCGGGCCGTCCCAGCCTAGAATTTATTTGGCTTCAAGCTCATGCAATATGCAAATTGTTTATATACTATTAATAGCTAATGTGAGAATTATGGAGATTGCAGCCGAAGTTTTTCGTTTTCCTTTTGTGGGTTTTCCGAAAACTGCAACGCTAACTATGACGGCCACTTTGACAGTAGATGGCAGACAAGTGACAGGCGACAGCGCCGCCAGAAATGTTGTCATTTTATTGGGCTAAACGAGAAGCGGAACACGTTGGCCGTTGGCCACCTGCCAAAGCATGCAAAATTGGCTTTCACGTTAGATTTTAATGGCTCTGAGACCTGGTGATAATTAAAGCCGAGCAGCAAATGCCTTGCGCATCAATGAACCATCTAGGGCATTTGTATAGAAACCCTTTTATATCATATTGGTTGCCTAAATAAGCCTGAAATTAGCAATATCTGCGTGACGTATGACTTAACGTGCTTGTGCCTTGGATTTGTATGAGTTTCATGCACAAATATTATTCTAGATTTAGGGCATGTACGAATTTTATAAGAGAATTAAATTATTCATTTAAAAGGGTCTTAACAGGAGAAAGAGGTTTTATATATATAATGTGCTTATCGAAATCGGGTGAAAAAAGGGTAAATGGTTCGTGCAAATATATATAACATGCAAAAGAAATCATGTTCGATCCGATAAAGTGTATATATTCTTAATCAGGACGACGAGCTGAGACGATTTGGTCATGTTCGTCTGCTCGTCCACCCGCTTGTATGAACGCGATTTACAAAAATTCTACATAAATACATCTTTAAGTACATAAGCAGATGTTTATATTGTGCTATATTTTATGATTTGAAGAAAAATATTAAATTGACTGAGGGGTACTATAGAATCCCCGCTACTATAGAATCTTGTTCGGATATTATCGAATTTACATGCATTATAGCCTCAACTTCAGCTAATCGGATGTCGGATTTTTAGTTTTCTAACATCTTTGATTGCGGACATTTTGGATCCCATTAAGTATATATGCATATGATGTTTACTAGTTTCTAGGTTTAAGATATTTCTTGCAGAAACTTGAACTAGATTAGTGCATTGGCTTGAGGACCTACAAATGACGAATTCGGCAGAATCGGAATCAAATCAAATTTATTCACGTTCACGTGTACTGTGGTTACCTTATGTAATAAAGGAGGGCGTTAAAATGGGGTCTCAGGAAGATCCGCATGTGTGGAAAAATTGCTAAAATCGTTTGTTTACCATCCGATCGGCCTCAAACTCATTTTTAAAGATGTTTGTTAACGCTCTTCTAAAGGATGTTTCGAACTTTTTGAAAATCCATTCCTCCTTGGAGGAAATGTGGTTCAAAGATTTGGTGGGTGAAGTTTCGCGCTCATATTCAAAGAACTTAATGAGAACGTGTTTCAGTAATTTCACCCGCAACAGTGGTAAATTGGCGGAAAACTGTTAGACCAGACTGGATGACTGACTGACTGGTGATGAGCACGCAGCCCACACCAAACGAGCTAAGAAGCTGACATTATCGAGGCTACCTTATGTGATGAAGGCGCTATAATAGTGTTTTCGAAAACTCGAAGTGGGAAAGAAATATTTTTTTTTGTTTGAAATTATTTTGTTCACTACACAGCCGGACTCAAATTCATTTTTAAGGATCTATGTATAAAATTGAGAGTGACGTTTCGGATTCAAGCTCCTGTTTAAGGATCTTTGTGCAAATTCATTTGTGATGTATTTCATCCCTTTTATAATATTTAGCGCTCCTGGGTAGAGAGTGGGTCAAAGCTCTATGAGGGGAAGTTTAAGGTTTTATCCGATCGGCTTATTTTCAATATACCATATTTGAGGCATAACTCACACTTTTCTCAAAATTATCAACAATGCGAATCATAGGATGTATAAACAAAATATAATTTTTTGGCTTCACAAGGGGCAAAAATTCGATGATCTTTAAACTTACTTTCACATATCAATGTTTCTTAGTTGAGACGAGGGCAAATCACAATTTCTGGCGGGATATTGCCCGTAAAATTAATGTCTTTCAAAAACTGAAACCGGGCAATACCGGGAAATACCTGTATTTAATTAAGTTTCAATCGGAAATAAAAAGTTAGCTTTGAACAAGGCAGCACAGCAAAATGTACTTGATGAGACTCGATATCTTTCTCAATTAAATGCATTAAGTGAGAATATGTTTTAGCTGACTTAATGCTCCGACCATATAGTTCTCTTAGAAGTTGTAAATTGATTAGCTGCTTGCTCTAAGCTGCTTTCAGTTTGCTTTGAGCTCTCAGGTAGACGAGAAATGGATGCGGCTAAGCATGTTGGAAATATGAAAATTCTAGGAAAACTAGTTTTGGTGCTAATTGGCACTTTGCTGAGCGGTGAATGGCAACTTTTATTTAAGTGTATGATTTGCAATATGCTAATGCTTTGCATTTTCAGCCACTGCAGGCGCGGAGTTGAACTGCGGCAACCTCGAGGAGCGATTGCTCTTCAGCAAAGACAAGTCAACGCAGCCCGCCGAGTACCCCTGGATGGGAGTACTCTTCCAACGCAAAGGTGAGCTGGTAGGCGTGTAAGCCGTAGAGCACAACCTTTGATAGGGACTATTTCGATCGTTGTTAGGTCAGTCATTTGAGAACGCCGGCTGCAATGTGGTCATCGTGGGCGAATCGCATGTCCTGACCACAGCATCGTGTGTGCGAGACCATTATGACCACCCGGAGATGATTGCCGTGCGGCTGGGCATTTGGAATGAAAGGGATGAGCCCGACGAGAAGCTAGTCTGCAATGATAGAGGTTTTTGTGTGCCTGGGCCCGTGCAGCAAACGGTTGCGGCGATTACGATGCATCCACAGGCGGATAAGGTTACGGGCGACATTGATTTGGCCATTTTGCGGCTATCGGATCGGATCAAAATGACTGCCCACGTGCAACCGCTGTGCTTGCAGCCAATTTCAGAGCCCGCCTCATGGATCAATCGGTATTTCCACTTCGGCGGCTTTGAAAACAGTAACTACCGCAAGGGCAAAGGTCTTGCAATGGTCGTATCGAAAAATCGCTGTAGCCGGATGAGTGGAAAATCGAGCCCATCGCAAAATCAGTTCTGCGCATTTCCTGTTGAGCGCACTGTCTTCTATAGAGGCGCTGCCCTGATGGGCATGAACATTGAGAAAGATGTGCCGCGAAGCTTCTATTTGGTGGGTTTACTGGTAAAGGTTGTGAGTGACGGAGGTCCGACGGTTTTATTTATCCAAGACATAAAACCCTGGCGCCGCTGGATTATGGAGAATACCCGCTAAGCGAGCGTATATTGATAATCAATTTTATAAAATATGTAAATCTGTTATATAATAATTTCCGTAAATATATTTTTCTTGCTTGACTAGACTTGACTTGCTTGTTGATTGGGTCTTTCCACTATATAACTATTCACAGTATATAACTGGAATTCTAATGAATGTAATTGTGAAAAAGTGGGTCGCGAGTATAGTTTTAGGATATTTTTAGAGAATTGAACAAGCGGAACTGGTAGAACAATGTATGTTAGGACCAGTCACGGTAGATGAATTGTAGAATCGGTTCAGTCATTCAAGTAACTGAACAAGAAGGATCCGTGATTAAATTTTAGATTTGAGCAATGATGTAGGCATGCCCAAGCCAAAGACACTCTGGTCTGCCTGGTATAGACAATTAAAAAATACTTGGGTCTAATACGAAATTCTTCTTTCCAGAAACTTTAAATAGGAGAACAGCATTAAGAAGTTCTTTAAATTAAAAGAACGTCCTTCAGATAAAAAATTACAACTTGGATCACATTTGTAATTGATTCAAATTAAAATTCTCGTTTTTCTCTGAGTGTACTTTCAAAGAATACAAGTGAAGCCAAACTTATCGAGCAACCCTCTTATTGTTTTACAATATTACAATGCCTTTACTGGCGCTAATGTCATAGATATAAGATTTCCAGTTTAGTTAATTTCAAGTCGTGCTCCCAGATGCAGCTTGAGTTCGGTTTGTTTTGTGTGCTTCTCGCCACCGGAGCTGTGCGATCAGCCAGCTTGGAAGATGCCAAATGTGGTTACATAAGCGAGGAGGAGCTGCTAAGGCAGAATAATTTTGCGGTGCCCACGGAGCATCAGTGGCTGGCACGCATAATGTATAAAAATGGTAAGATATCGAGCAGAGGACACGTTAGGCACTAATTGATCCAACCACCAGGACACGAGACCAAGCTGCCAAATGATGGATGTCTCGGCGTGCTCATATCCCCGCGTAATGTTTTGGCCCCCGCCCACTGTTTCCTGCTGTACGATGGGCGTGCCAATGCCTACTCTGTGCAGCTGGGCGTATGGAACAAGACCTCCAAGGCAAACGAGGCTGACTGCGCTACCGATGGCTACTGCGTAATGCCTGCCCAGGAAATACCAATAGTGGGGGTCGCTATACATCCCGAGTACGATCCAGTTTCGCTGAAGCACAGTCTGGCGGTGCTCACCCTCAAGCGGGATGCGGGTCGGACAACAAATGTAATGCCCGTCTGCATGCCGCCCTCGTCGTCGTTGCATGAGACTCTGGTGGGGCAGCTGTTCGTTGTAGCCGGCCTGCCCACCAATTCTGAGCTCAAGCACAAGACCTGGGTGCATACCATCAGTAGACCCTATTGCCAGGAAAAGCATGGCACACTCGTTACCAACAACCACACCGTCTGCGGCTATCAGGATCGCATGAAGATGTATTACGTGGGCGCACCACTGGTGGGCATACAGGTGAGCTCGGATGAGCCGCAATACTTTTACCTGGTTGGCCTGCTGCTCGACTCCAAAAAGGTGGACGATAAAGAGCTCATCGTAGCCAGCTATTTGGATTTGCGTCCCTACATAGAATTTATAAAGCGCAATTCCGAATTTTAATTCTGAATCGGCTGTATTAATTATTCAGTAACCAAACACAGAATTTGTATATAACTATATTATATTTATATTCATTTGATTCCAATTGCTATTATGGAATCCGGATATGATAGTATTACAAATTTCACATGTCGTTTAACTTTGAGAGCTATATTTCTATAGCTGTCATTTAAATTTGTAGGTAAAAAGTTGAGCATAAGCATTGGACTACTACATTGTATAGACTTAATAGGAGCTTAACGCATCAACATCGGAACACAATCTCATAAATTCTCGAAAGAAACTGCCGGAAGGTGAGCTCCTATGTATAAATCGTTCGAAATTTAAAAAAGGTGTCTAAAAATTAACTTTAGAAACAAACAAGTTCTTTTAAGTTAATGATTCTAGCCAGCGTGTAGCTGATATACATAATGGGCCCATAAAGCTTCCAGGCCAATGCGCACACGGCAAGAACAAGTACAACAATGTCTATGCCAGAATAACAGTCCTCGCCGGGAGAGCACACATTTAGGCGCCAAATGGCTCTATGCAAAGCAGAGGATGCCAGCACGTTCTGTTCTTCGACGTCGCTTTTGTTTGTTTTCTTTGCACTGCATTAAAATCACAATAAAATTTAAATTGCCAAACAAAAACAAACTAAAACGTGCACGAATGCATGGACTGATGGGGCTGGCGTCTAAATAAACTGCCAAAAGGGGGTGGCACCAAGAGGGAGAAATAGTGGGTGGTCTTGGTTGTTTACGTGCAATATGCAAAAACGCGATTCAAAACAAAACAGAAACCGAACAGCTGAACAGCAGAGAGACAGTGAGTGACTTTGAGAGAGAGAGGGGGGCGGGTTGAGGTGGGAGGGAAAGAGTGTGCAAGAGAGTAAGGTTGTGCTCTCGGGGCACGCGTGGGTGCTGAGTGCGAGCTTACAGCAACAACAATAGTCGAGGACAACACGCGGCGTATACGCAATGTGACAGTTTTAATGGTTATGGTCAAGCGCAACGCTTGAGCGAGGGCACGCGCCCACAGCCCTAACGAAAGCGAAAGTGACGCTAAAAATTGTTACTCTCAGACACACCTGGACTAGACTCGGGCGCAACAACAGCAACGGACAATGGGTGAATGGGCGGGTAACGAGGCAACCACAAAATGCGCACTTCAAAAATTTCGCCATGAAACGCGCGCCAAAATGTTTCAATTTCAGGCAAGTACAGACAGTTGGACTGCGTGGGCGGTTGCGCTTGGTTTGTCCTTGTTAGAGATGTAGGTGTATCCTTCTTTTTGCTGAGCGTGTGCTGGGGGCGGACAGCGCGTGGGCTGGCAACCGGTCGCCCCAGCCAGGCTGCCCCTACTTACTCGGCTACTCAGTTGGAGCATCTATGTATGTGGTGGCATGTGTGCTGGTTAGGGCATATCATATATCTTATGTACGTCAGCATGCCACCTGCGTTGGTATATTTTTCTGGCTAAAAGGCTGAGAGTTATTTATAATGTTCTGCTGCGAACTGCGTACGTTGCTTTGGTTATGAGTGCGCATCGATGCGTTAAATGTTTTTATATAATTTACTTAAGCACTTAATGGCATTGTGGCATGGTGTGGGGCATGCCACATACTTTACGCAATTCTTGTCGTTCTTTTTTCCGCTCTCTTGCACGATTCCTTACATAAAAAAAAGGGAACGCTTCGCTGCTGGCTGAGCCCCTTGCCTTAATTCAATTACATATATGAAGCAAATTTTTGTTGTTCCATATAATTTGGAGCAACTCAAAACTGAGCACCGAACGGATACACAAAAGGCACACGCACATAGATACACACAAGCACAGACGCGTGCCTACACACATACAGCTACACACAAAACTTATGCTGGCGCAGAAGTCGTGGACTGTTTAGTCGAAAGCAACTGCCACTTAAACTTGCCTTTTTCACTAGTTTTTCTAGGCTTAGGAAAAACTCTTGTAGCTTGCTTGTAGCTGCTGGCGTTTTTCCAGCTTTCTTTGAAGCGCGCGTCGCAGTCACTTGGCACTCTGGTCGTTTCTGGCCAGGAATCTCAACGTCAACTGAAACGATTCCTGAGCGGGCCTTCATGTTGCCTCGATAGCGGCCAAAGCTCGATTTTGCTTCCCAAAAGCACTCTCTCACACCCACCAAAGCTTTCTCTCTTGGCTCTGCCTCTCTTTTGGCCAGTTGTTGACACTTGTTTGAGATTTTCTTGCGCTTTGCATTCTGTTTGTTTTGGCTGTGGGTCGGAAGTTGTTTTGTAGCCCCGTGTTTCGGGCTGGAAAGGCTACAGTTCCGTCGCCGTAGACTATGCGAAGGACTCAATAAATTTTTTGGTAATGACAACTATTTATACCCTGTTCACAAACGGAGAAAAGTACATTGGTTTTGTGCAATGCCCGTTTGACAGGAATGTGATACGTTTTATTGGCCACCCCCACTAAGGAGCTCGACAAGGCGCGCATATTTATCAGATCGAATTTAAGAGCTTGGTTGATATCCACATAATGCCGGGTAAACCTTAAGTGTTTTGGTGTAAAAAGTGGGATGTTAACAGAGTATTGCCAGTAGGTTTTACCCGACAGCAACCTTCTTTCAGATTGGGCTTGATAGCCAACTGTTGAAGGTGGGAAGGCTTTGGGGAGACATGGTGGATATGAAAATGTTGACTCAGTTAGATAGTTTATAATGATGTCTTAACACTCCCTTATATGCTCGTCAGGTATCATAAATAAAAAACACGCCTTATCGACATAAAAATCAAAATGTTTTTGAAGACTCATTGATCTAAACTGGTTTAAGAATTTGGCAAAGATGATCGTTGCGTTAAACAAATGGTATGGGTGTATGATGGGTAAATTAACATATGAATGAATCTGGTGATTGGGAGCTGCCAATGGACAACTGCTCCCAAGCGAAGACTTTCAACGCTTTCAGAATGGGGTTAGTTGGGCCCAGACATGCATAAGTATTAATTTGGTTGTTTTGACATGGAT
Source organism: Drosophila novamexicana (assembly GCF_003285875.2). Classification (NCBI taxonomy): domain Eukaryota; kingdom Metazoa; phylum Arthropoda; class Insecta; order Diptera; family Drosophilidae; genus Drosophila; species Drosophila novamexicana. The sequence continues at coordinate 2,660,999 of NW_020824772.1, forward strand.
ATTGTCAAATTGATGCAAAAACTTTCACTGTCCCATCAGTCAGCCAAAATACCATTCAAATCAGCCAAGATCTAAGTATGGTAAAGAAAAGTTAAGTGGGAATTCTGTTGACAATTTAAGTTCAAACTGAATTTAGTATCAGTTGGTTTTAACCCAGCGAAGAACACGGCTGTGTCTTCAGATTTGTACAATATTTATAAACAAATATTTTCAATGCATTGGCAACTGTGGGCGGCATTCCTGATGCTGGCGTGGCAAGGTGCTCCGAACCATATCCAAGCAGCCAGGACAAATAACTTAAATGTTCGGCAGCATTGGAAGACACAGGCGCAGAAAAATTCTGGGTAAGCAAATTATCTTTGTACTGGACCAAATGGTCGTAATTATATATATTATTATTATTTTTATTTATATATTTTTATGTCTACAATCATTTAATACGTCATTTTTTCTTGTCTTTTAGCAGCACTCAAATTATTTATCCCAGATACGAGCTTATCCAGAGCAGATTCCCCAGTGACGGGCTCAAGCGTAATCGCAACTTAGCAGGTCAAGCGAAGGCAGCGCCCTCGACCACTACTGAGCGACCTTTTCTGCGTGTCTGGAACAGCTTTTTGCGCAGCGTGCAGCCGAATTTCGGCCTGCATAATCTGACCAATCCGTTGGTCAACTTGTTCAACAATGGCAACACCAACATCGTTGAAACGCTGCCAGTGCAAGCTGTGTACACTGACGAGCATGAGGAACAGCTGCAGCAGGAACAGTCATCGACATCTGGAACGCAGAATGCCAACAAACGCAAGCGTAAGCGGCGAAAGCAACAAAAGCGTAGACCAGTATATGACTCACAGGAGCAGGATGATCCTTATGACTACTACGGCGCCCCATTACCCGTGTCGCTGCCACAGCACCAACCAATGTTCTACTATGGTCCGAGCGACTACTACGGCATGCGTCGCTTGCAACACTATAATGATTATGCCGTTCAGCCAAACTATTATGATCAATACTTTGAAGGTAATTTACTGCCAGAAGATGACGCACAGGATGCTGCTGAGGAGAACCTAGGTGAACTTAATGCAAAAGCGTATACCGTACTGCGACCAATCAGCTTGGCTATTAAATTGCCCAACGAAGAATTATCAGTAGAAACAACACTTGACGAATCAAACGACGAGAATTTAGCATATGAAGGCGAAGATGAAACTTACGGAATCGTTACTGAAGGTGGCGTCGGTTCTGCAGCAACCGATGCAACGAACGACGACCATGAGCTCTCTGAGAGCATGCGCAATGCACTTGGCGCATATATGCGAGACGATCACCGCAACCGTCAGCGCCAGCGTCAATCCGACACACATCGAGAAATGGGAGCGCCAGCTAAAGTAAAACCACGCAAGCACCAGCGTTACTTACTTGCTGCACGCCTGGTTAAGAATCATCAATAAACTATGTGTTATAATGAAAATGATGTATATTTTGATGGTGTTTGTTAGTCTGACTGTGGTATGTGTTGATGTGAAATGAAGTTGACATCTGCAAAAGGGGAAAAACAAGAGTTAATGTAGTTAGATTTTCTATAATTGCACTAGTTGTATTAACATTGAGGTAGACATATAAACTTACTATACAATCACAGAAAACGTGATCATTATAATGTGGAGCGTTAAGTAGGCGTCAAACGAGCTGCGTAAGCCGTGACGCGTTGCCAGCATTGGGGTCCACAGGCAATGCCACATCTTTTACATGCTGCACATTGTGAAAGTAGGCATGTTGAAGTGCATCCTTGGCAGATATGCGCAGATTTGGATCGTAGCACAGCATCGACTGCAGTTAAGTGTAACCGTTAGTAAGCACTGTTTAAGATTTAATCTCGATTGGGGAATTACCATAATGAGATCGTTTGCTTCATGTTCGCGTATGGCCGTTGGCACATTGGATGCTTCCCATTTGGGAAACTTTGCCTTAAAGTCCGGCAGCTGTGTAACACCCGGCCATTTGCTTTCATCGGGTGTGCTTAGTGTGCGAAAGATGCGATACAATTGATCGATTTCGCTGTCGCCTGGAAACAACGAACGCCGCATGATCTGTAAAGGAAATTCTCACTGATAAAGGCCACAGATATAAATACTTTATGTCTAACCATTTCGGAAAATATACAGCCCAGGCTCCAGATGTCCACGCCCGTCGAATAGAACTTGGTGCCCAGCAGTATTTCAGGCGCCCGATACCAAAGTGTTACTACCTCATGTGTATAGGCGCGCATGGGCACATTGAATGCACGAGCCAAACCGAAATCAGCTAGCTGAAATTGGCTTATTAGTAGATAATCTGTTAGGAAGCTGTGGTACACTACCTTAATATTGCCTGCCGTATCAACAAGTAGATTCTGCGGCTTGAGATCCCGATGCAGTATTCGATTCGTGTGGCAAAAGTCGAGTGCATCGAATATCTGATACATGTAGCTCTGTAGAATTAATAAACGTGGAAATGAGCATAGAATTTTGTTACATTGACTCTTGAGATAGACCACCCACTTTAATTAGCTGTGGTGTAAAGACATCCTTTTTCTTATCCATAAGTTTCTTGAGATCCATGTTGAGGTACTCGAATATCATGTATAGATTGTTGCCAGATATAACAACATCAAAAAGTTGTACTACGTTTTTGTGCTTAAGGTTTTTCAATAAAGATATTTCCCGTATGGCAGTCGATGGAACTCCTTCCGATTCGCTGAGAAAAGACAGGATAGATTAGCATATGACAAATAATACAATATAATACATACGTATGTATGTAGCCTATATTAATCTAAAGCGTCGACGCCCACTGTTGCAGTTTCGTGCACCACGAAGCCGAATCATGTGGTGCTACGTACCTCTAAACAGCGCAACACGCACAGGACCCGGGCTTCGTTGTGCAGCTGTTGAGCCGGCCAAGCCGTTTGACATTCGTCAAGGACATCAAGGATACCGCGCAGCTGCCAGCAGATGCGGGTCAATAACTTGCCACCAGCTATCGAATTTGGCGTTAATGCATCTTAGCATCTACATTACTTGCATCGACGCATTCTTGAGTTGTGTCCACATCAATTGAGTCCTTCACATTTTGACTGCTACATACCCTTCTAGGCGGATTTTCTTGAGTGCGACGTCCTGGCCAGTTTGATTGTTGCACGCTTTGTACACAATGCCGTATGTGCCTTCGCCGATTTTCTCGGCGCGTTGAAAGTTGTCTAAAGCCGTTGTCATTGCTCCTAGATAAACTCAAAAAATGTTTAACGGATCAGATTTGGCATAATCTTCCCTCCAAATTTTGTAATATATCTTTTATAGTGATGGCAGAAGCGACATCACGCTTTAAGAGTTAATTATTCAATATATCGATTGTCTTTACTATCGATTGACCTGGGCGAATACATCGATTACAAGTATCGATATAGCAAGAGAACAGGATAGTAATCGAATAAATAATCCTTATGTACATAGCATTGTAAATATAATAGTTGATTTATTAGCTGGTGCTAAATCATGCTTACGAGTAAATAACACATACATATAAAATACTAAAAAATACCAACTACATATCACATTATTACAAGCATGCATTCATTTTAAGCAAACACCTCGCAAATATTTCAAGAGTGGTTTTTATTACACGGGTTGTTTATTATATGGTTGTTGTGTGTTTTTGTTTACTGTAGTATTGCTTTTTTCGCGGCTAGTACATGGTATTTTGTTTCACATATGTATAGTTAATATATAAAAAAAATATACATATAGAGACAGCAAAATCGCAGTTACATAGCTACAATACAAATCCGAATTGCTGTCTTATAGATACCAAGCAACCCAACGAAGCCAACATAGAATTTTTCAAAATCCATAGTTTTTTCAAATTTTTTAAAATTATACTTTTCGTACCCTTTTGCGATGTAAGTTTATTCATTTTGATAAAACTTGCGCAAGGAAAATATTTCTATTTTTTCATTTCATGTCTAAGTTTTTTAATTTTGTTATTAAATACTTCATCTTTTGTTATTTTCAAATGTTTGTTATTAACAAATAATTGTTTTTTGTCTTAAATATAGTTTTACATTTTTGCTACAAGCATTCCTCAAAAGTAAATTTATATAAAAAATATAAGCTTACCCCTCAGGCAATTAAGAATGATACATTGTCAACAAATTGTAAGTAAGCAATATTTTTTTAAAGGAATATTTAAGGTTGCAGGGGTATTTTTTACATATTATATTTTTCGGTTTTTATTATCGTAAGCACGATCTATAATCTAGGTGATTAAAAGCCTATTATTTGATTGATATAATGTTGGAGGATTTAAAATATTAATTGCATGTAATTTGCCCGAAGGGGATACTGTGAAATTCAATTCCTGTTGTTTACATGCCCTGCCAGGCTCAGCTTATGGGCGATTATTCACCCTTTCCCAATCGACCCATTGGTTGCGAGCTGCGAGTTGCTCAATTTGTGTTTTACGTGTTTCAATAAAAATGCCATAAAAGAGTGCTTGTCTTGGGGCTGCTCCTGGTTGTTTATGTGGGGACATGGTGCAAGTATTTTGCGTGCTGCTTTGACAGACATTCGCGTGCAAATATTTTTTGCTCCTGCTCAGTAGCGGGTGGTGTGTTGGTCGGAGGGTTTGTTGCCAACCTTCTCGGAATCACGTTTAATGGGACATTAATCATGGCTGACAGGGCGAGCGGGACAGCGCAGCGGAGGCATAATCAGCTCATAACTAATAGTCATTTGTTGACTAAATTAAACGCCTTCAGCGCCCAACATCCACCTGACCTCAAGGACATTACGCGCTGATCGTACGCAACGAGCGACAACAATTAGCAAGAACTTACAGGAAAACAAGCTGCCAGCAGGCAGGAACTACTTGTAAATATCTTAGGAAGGAACCGAGGACCAAGTGAGTGCAGAGACAACTGCAGCCGCTTAGTGCTTGGAGTTGAATTTATGACTGCAAGCGTTGGGTAATTCCCAAACTCGATGCTCTGCACACTGTTTGCTTGTGGTTGCTTGATAAGGTTGCAGTGGGTCTCCTCTGTTTGGCACAGTTAAATATAAATTATGCTATGCTGATATGTACTTCAGGTTTTGGCGCCAACCAAGAGCCGCAAAATATGTAAAAAATTGCAATTTAGCAGTGTCGAGCAAATAAAAAGTGTGGACCAAAAGGTTTGGCTACCTAATGACCAAAGTTTGTGGGCAAATTCGGGCAGTAATTACATTGGCAGCAGCGACGACAATGAGCAACCCGGCCAACCCAAACCCAAATGCAAACCCACTTTCCGTGGAAGTTCCGTGTGATTTATGCATTTGGGTTACGGCTCCAATGAGTTACTTGGCGTAAATAACTTGGAGGCACAATTTATTAACGGTGCAATAGAAAATTTAGGTACAGCATCAACGGGATGCCAGTTAAGTGAAAACTTTGTAATTTGTATACGTACTCTGGCATTTCGGCATTCTATTCTTCTTCGCTCTTTTTTTTTTTGGTATGCATTAATCTTAACAGTCCAACATTTTATCATGGATATTCAGTTGTTCTTATTTGTACCCAACACTTTTTAGTGGCCAAACATCTGTTTCGATTCCCGACTGAATTTCCCAGATTTCCATTTAACTTATTTACTTATGCTTTAATTACTCACTGAGTGTGAAATATAAGCCTTTGCTGCTATTGAATTTTCACATCGGTTTTGGTTGATGGTACTTTAGTTTATATTTCATTTAATTTACATTTTTTGTTTCCATTAGTATCAAATTACTTAAATTTTTCGGAGAATTCAGAAGTCGAGCATCGCCACAAATTGATGAGCATGATTTTTTATAAAAAAAAAAAATTGTTATTCGCTTGAAGTGTTCATGTTTCTGCAATTGTATATTTCAATTAATTGAGTTGCCAGAAAAAAAACAACATAAATAGTTAAAGCTTCAATGCATTTATTTGCATATTTGAAGCATGCATTGAATCTCAAAAGCCTAATTGAACGTAATGTAATTAATTAAATGGGGTTTTTTCACAGTTGTTCATTCGCATTCAAAATAAAATTAAAATGAGAGTAGAGTTAAGGTGTGCAAATAAAATGCAAGTGCACCAGGAGTCGCGTCCTTTCAGAGCTACGGGATGTCACCTTAAAGGTTAAAATGTCAAAGTTTGTTAACGAAACAAGGCCAACGGGAATTGTGGCTAGAATAGTTGCAGCTTTCGCTTGTAATTACCGCTAACGAGCAGGCGGCGCGTGTGCTAGAGTAACAATGCCACAGGATATTGACACACAGGAAATGCAATAACAGCGAGTGTGCAACAATGTCAATAACAACAACAACACATACTAATGCAGTGTAAATCCGAGCATTGTCATCAATTGAAGCAAAAATTCAGCTTGTAAACTCGGCACAAAATCAAAACAGTTACAAAGTTCGCTTACATAGCTACATAAAATATATGTATAGACTAGTTGCAGGACACCCACACACCCACACACACACACATACACACACACACACAGCGGTACTAGTGTGAACAGCTAAGCTGGCAATGAGGCCAACAATGCGGCCGCAACAACAACTGCAGCCAATGCTCGAGGCAACTGCCGCTGCTTGAATTTAATTCCAATTGAATTGCGTTCAACAACGGCTTTCATTCCATCATCCAAGTACATTTGTGTGTGTGGGTGTGTGTATATATATATATGTGGGCAATCGTGTGTAAAGCCAATGGCGGCGCTTCTTTTTTTTTTTTTGCTGGACGCGCACAACCTTCTTTCTTAGTTTAAAATAAATGAAAATGGATAAATATAAAAAATAGTATGTGGCGATAAGCGGTAATGATTTCTGCTGGCAGTGAAAGCTCAATAACATAAAAAGGACAAAGAACAAAAAGTGAATATGATAAAAATAAAATGGATGCAACTGCCTAACAGAATATTAAATTTCAGCTGAAAGAGTCTGTCATACATAATAGCAACCTGGTTTTTACCCGCCACGTCCAAAGTTATATTTTATATAGATTTTTGAAGATTAGATAAGTCTTTCGAATTAATTACCAAAAGTAGGAATATAATATCGTTAAAACAATCGTTGATCCACGTTTTCCATCACAAATTTTTGTTAAAAATTTTTTTAAATTGTATATTGCACCTATAATCAGACTGTGAAGAGCTGCACTTCAATTGATGGGAATCGCTTAGTTAGGCCATACTTAATAATACCTTTTGTACCCTTTTGATCAATTTTGATCAGTATCATACAGCATGTACATCTACAGTACCTATAACCATACCCGTCTCTCTTCTTCATAGAAACTAGCTCCTAATCACACTCGGTATGTATTAAAATAAAAATTCATAGCTTGGAAATGATCAACACATGTTCATAAAGAAAATATAGAGTTGATATACAGTTTATATTTCCCTTATCCCCTTGCCTTGTTGGCAGCATGATTTGTCTATCCATTGGCACTTCATTTAAGATCGTTCACAATGATAGCAGACACCATTTAAGGGTTTGTTCTTCTCCACCACATGGATTTTCCACATAGAAAAATGCTTAACGGATGCTTAGAAAATGCTTAACGGATAAAAAGCGTGGTATGCCTAGCCACAATGAACACAATATCCATCTAATATAGACTTTGTTGGCGCATGTAGCTGGTCACGCGCATGGAATTCAGGAGAAGCTCTTCACGGGCTAGTACGGTATTTTCCGTAACCAAAATCTGACATCGAAAAGATTTTTCATTTAGCTCAGTACGCACGCAATTGGGAAGTCTTACCTGCGGTACTTGATTGGGATTGGGCCCAGCATTCGTTAATGCAATCAAGATTTATGACCGGATGCCTATGCTGTGTTTTATTTATTCAACCATGGGCATTATTTGATAAAAGACATAATACTCAGCGTTGCATAAGTCACTCAATTTCCACAGCTCAGAATTATTTCATATTTTTGAATTCTCAGTGTAAGTCTATGATCATTTATATCATTAATATTCTTCCATTTTTTAAATTCGTTTATTCACATATAATTATAGCTTCAATAACGTCATACATTTGAAGTTAATATAAGAGTATAAGAGTTTCTTAGTCAGTCATTTGATTATTTCCACATTGCTTACAATGACAACACGTGTTTTTGCCCAGCTATTACTAACATATACTCCCTCTTCTTAGAAGACATGTTGATTATATTAGTAAAAATTTTGAAGTTGACAATGTAGATTTAAAATAAATATGATGTATTATTGTAATCCTCAATCAAATATGAATTATTATATATATCAACAGTTGTATATTGAAACTCTGATATTGTGTTAAATTCTTAATGGTTTTTGGATGAACGGAGCTGAAATACTTTAAGAGCATCATGAAATCAAAATAAACGATTTCTTTATCTATTTTCATATGAAAACTAAAACATAAGCCTTGTACGCTGTGCAAATATCAAGATGATTGCTTTTGATTTTGCTCATTCCCCATCCCACGCGATAGAGCTCAGACTAGGCCGAAGAGACAATTTATCTCTCTCTGAATTTAACTTGCCACGCATCAATGTTTATAAGGCAAACCACACACGCACACACACACAGTAACATGGGCGCTATTCAAACATATTATGTGCATGAGTTTGGGGGAAGTTTAAAAGTTGTTCATGCCTGGCATTTGGGATTTGTTGCAATATTGTAGAGCGGCGTTGGGTTTGCCCTGTTTCGTATGCGCCACGTTGCGTATACGCGTCGTGCGCCGCCAGCCAGCCAGTCAGCCAGCCAGCTAGCCAGCCCCAAAGCAGCCCAGCTGACAAACAGCGGCAACAACAGCTAGACAAACACAAACACACACACTCACACACATTTGTGTATCTATTCGCATGTAGCATAATGGTTGCTGAGCTGGGCCTGTGCAAATCCGGCAGAATCTTCCGCACATTCTCGTAAATAAGTTTGCAAAAAGGAAGCGGGCGATAGAAAAGGGCGAAATAGGCGACGCGTCGCTGGCGTTGCTTACAAAAAGGATTGTTGTCGCTGTCGGGAATGCCACGATAAATGGCACAAGTTCACATTAAGTGTGAAAAATCTATAAAAAGTTATAAAAGTGTCATTAGCGCAACAATAGGATACCATCAGAAGGCAGACAGCTCCTGTATGAACGAACAGCCACATATATAAATACATATGTGCTACTTATTATTATATGTTCTGTTCTGTCTGAAATCCCTCTATGCGTACTGGGATTTGGTGTGTGTGCTGCATTTAAGCCTTGTTGCGTTACTTGTTGCCAACTTTTTGCATGTGGCGACATTTTACTTACCACTTGCCATTTCAATAAAGCCCACATTAAGTTTGTCTCTTAGCAGGTCTCTGGTTTTAGCTAGCGGGTCCCAATTTAACTACAGTTAAAGCTCATTAAAAGGTTTTCCATGTACGAGGACAAAATTAAATAGGATCAGACTGTCTGACTTTACGTCTGTCTAACCAGGGCTTGCGTTGATTTGCCGCCTCTTATTTTCAGCTGGATGCCAAGTATTAACTGAAAATTAATCATCCGATTAGAATGTGTGGCCTAGCTCATAGCTTGTAATTAATCTAGCTTGAAGCCTCCTGTTCTGTTTAAAGCTGTGACAAAAAGGAGCAGAGTGCTGCAAAATATTTGTATAAGATGGAAGTGTTTGACTAGCAAATATTGTTGATGAGGCATTTATGATTTGCCAACGCCAGCTGAGCATTAAATCTTTGTGAAACATTATGCCTTTCTTGCTCTCAAATACTATACCTATGCCATATTATGATTTGTCAATATTTAATGACTCAACTTGTAGTTCGTTGTGGCTTAAGGCTACTTTAATTGACTTATTTTGTTACACAGAAAATATAATGTCGCATTGAATATATTGCCTGAAGATTTACTTTCTTTAGGTTTTGGCTTTGACAAATGTCAGCGAAGTGGATTATGTAATTTATTTTATTCTACCTATAGCCCAACTGTCATTTGGACGCAAAATCAAAGTTTGTCCAACCGGCTTAGAGCCGCAGGCGGGCCAAACTTTTGCGAAAGTAACGCAAAAAGTTGACTGTGTAGATGGCAGTCTTTAATTAAAGCCCTCGGCAATGGATAGTGAAAGCAACAGGTGATTTGTTGTAAGTTGCGGTCAGACAACAAGCTGACAGTGCTGCAACAGCGATACTAAAAATACTTGACTATTTTAAAGGGTTTTATTTTTTCTTTCTTATTTTTTAATTTAATTTTGAGCTCCCTTTAAATATTTCGTAAAAGTTTATTACCAATTTAAGGCAGTTTGAACAAGATTATGCTTGTATTATGCAATTGGGAGCATTTACTTTGTTACTTCTACTGTTGTTGCGTTCCATTCCAGCGTGCCAAATGCCAACATGTTCCTGGAAAGTGCCTTCCACATGGTGGGTGTCTGTGCTGGCTTCAGTCAGCTGCCAGTTGCCAGTTGCCAGTTAGCCAGTGGCTGCCAACAAATAAACAACGAATGCTACGGCGCATGTGTTGCTTTAGTATATGTATGTGATATTAGTCGACTTTACTTTAACCTGTAGCCCATATGTAATATTTTTCATATTTTTTGTTGTCATATAAATCAAACGTATAGAAATGTAATGCAGTTGAATAAGAAATATCAAATGCCATGGAAACTGGCAGCTGGCAACACTCTGTTGAAATGCGGTCGCCCCTGCGCCATGCGGCTTACATGTCGTATACGCAATCGACAATTGCCGCAAATGCGTGTGCAAGTGTGTTTGCCACGCTATTGCCCGAGCTTACCAGCAACAGGCCATTGGCTGTGCCTCAAGCAGTAACTTCAGCAGCGGCAGCAGCAGCGTTAACATCGCAGTTAACAACAATTGAATCTGCGCCCAGTTCACGCAGCTGTCGTAGTCCCACTTCTGCCGACTTGAAACATTATTTCACATTTTATTCGATTTTAATATATTGTTTTCTTCTTTTCTGCGTTTACTTTTGCTCATTGCCACGCTTGACATGCTGACATTTCACTGAATTTTGTATTTTTCATTTTAAGGAATTTAATGTTCTTTTTTTGCGTTTTTCCGCATTGCCTTTTGGCTGTTCTCTGTGTTAGCTTTTAGCTGGCGGTTGTTTCTTATCCACTTGGTTTTTGTTTTGGTTAAAAATCTCTTCACATAACGATTGGCCCTGTGGATAAATGAAAGAAACACAAAAATTAAATTAAGACCCTTACTTTCCAAATCAACATGCAAATATCAAGATGTAGGTCGAATCAAAATGTCGTGGGTGTTTGAATATTTTTGACATATTGACTGCATGTTACATTAAATTAGCTTGGCTTAACTAAAGGTGACTTCTTAAAGCGAACACAGTCTGCGTTTAACAGGTGCTTTTACCTTAACCAAAATATTTTTGTTGAGCCTTTTGAAGTAATTATGCATGCAAATTATATGTTGTATATTTTGTTGACCCTCACTTAAAATTTTTGTACTTAACCCTGTTTAAGATTTAACAAGTAGAATAACATTAAAATTAATTTTCTGTATAAATTAGTATACAACTTAAAAAATAAATACGCTAGATATTTCCTGATTAACATGGGTTCCCTTTCCCATAATTTGGCCCTGTCCAACAAGCGTCCAATTATATTTGGCCGCATTTGTTTTTAGCCTCCGACTAGTCAAACGTAATTAACAGTTTTTGGCATTGATGTTGCACATAATTTTTAAGCTGTCGTCTCAATGTGTGCACTCATTTTACCAACTGCACAACAACAATAGAGGCTCATTGCTCGCCCGTTCCCTATTCGCAACCTGCCTGTCGACGTCTGTTTCACTGCCATGGCAACTGTGCAGGACCTGGAACTTGTTTCCAAAATTGGGCAGCTCGCCGTTGTGGTTGCCGTAATTACTTTGTTAATGCGCAGCGTATTAAATCTGAAAATTAAATTCGGAGTCGCAGACTTAAACAGAAAATTTCAACCGCAGTTTGTCTTTAAATATTTGAAGAGCTGATATGCAGGGCAACCCTTTTGCAGGACCTTGGCTCTTATCGACTTTTTGACTTGAAAGGATATGTAATCGTTAGCCAGCTGAGAAATACACAGAAATATGTATGTACATATATAATTCACAAAAGTATTTCGAAAGCCCTAAAAAAAGGTTTTAGATAATAAAATATTTACAATTTGTCATATCACATAATTGGGACTGAATATGTAAGTTTCTAAATCGACTGGAAATTGAAACTGGCGAGTGGGTATTTATTTCCTTTAAAACTCCTTTACTTTCTCTCTGAGAAATATTTACTATAAATAAACTTATTTTAAGTCCCTACTCAACAACTAAAAGCTCTCTCCCGACTAACAGCTTTATTCGACTTATCATCTTAATAATAGCCACAACAAGTTTCCTTTCGACTCTGATATAAAATACGCCAATAATTTCTTGGGCAAGTTTAGGTAAATATTTACACAAGGGTCGTTGGCAGGGGATGCTGCTGGCAACGGCGATTCCTTTGGTTTGCTTTTATCGATAATTAAATTAGAGGGGGAGTCACAACTTGGCCAAGCAGCGCAATTAAAGGTTACGATGAAAAGCGAGCAACAGGTATTGACTTTTTCAGCATTTTGCTGCCAATTTCACTTCGTTACTCTTGAGGGCTTTAAGTGATTTGATGACAGTTGCATGAACTGTTTTGTATATCACTGGTTGCTTGTAAACTTGGTTTTTAGAATTTTGCGCATTTGTAATTGAGTTGCTGAACTGCAGCTGTTACTTTGCCATGATTGAGAGCCAGAACTGGGCTGCTGCAAGTCTGATGCTTTCTGCATTACTTTTGTTCACCAGCAAGGACATGCTCCTTGGAGTGGGTGTGAGCGAGTAAAATGAAAAATGTGACTTCTGTTTATTTAGTTGCATGTAATTGCATTTTACAAGCTGTAATTTGATTGCGATGTCCTTTGACTCTATTTCATTAGGGACACATTCAGTTAAATGCTGCAACAAATTGACAGAAAAGGCAGCAAACCACACACAACAACCACACTGCACCACTTTGAACCACACAGTTCTGTATAGTTTTTGCAATCTAAGAGCTATGGTGCCCAGTACTTCGTTCTTGGTAATCTTCTTTGCCAACCACATGCAATTTACAAGCAAAACCAAGACAAAGTTTCAAGTTCCATTAAGTTCACACAAACAGCATGAAGTGCATATGTGTTTAAGTTTATGTGTGTGTGTGTGTGTGTGTGACTGTGGCATGCCAGTTAAATAGTGGTAAATGTCAAGTTGAGAAACCCCAGCCAAGACGCCTGTCTGGTTGACGTCAGTGGCGATTGATTTTTAATGCTCTGTGCCCAATGCCCGCAGTCATGAGCCCTAAGATACGGCCAACCCAAGATTCAACTGGCATGAAAACTTTGACGCAAGTCTCGTTATGTTGCGTGTGGCAATTTGTAATGGACGTTTTTTTTTTATGCCGCCTTCCCATTTCGCTTGAAGTTGCCCCCTAATTCTTCGGATTTGTAAAGCAATTTTGATTGTTTGCGTAGGCGCTTATTGGCGTGGAATTTGTTTGCCCGCGGCATTGGGTGGCCGGAATATTAAATGCAGACTGCCGCTGGCTTTAATTGTGAATGAACGTGTTAAGCCAGACCGAGAACAAACTCAAAGCCCAGCTGCAACTGAAGCTTTTTAAATCATCAAGAGGAACTGGTAGTCAGCGGATAAATGGCAAAGGCAACACCCAAATCTTTCAACTGGTCCCAACTAATTTCTTAAAGGATTTGGGGCAAGGCGTTAGTAATGTTGTCTTTGTTTTGGGCGTTAACATGTTAAGAATTTGGGTTTCGATTACAGCTGCGCCAAGTTTGGGTCAGCTTGTGCTTGTGTCTACTAGACACTGGATTCTGGGTCATTGAATGCTGCAGCACATTAGCAGGGATTTGCTGTCGCCACTGGGCTGGTCATTGGTCCATGTGCTGCTGCTTACACTTGTAAGCTCTCGACTGATTGCCACGTATTGATTGGCTGTGGTACACTGTGGCGTATGAGTAATGTGAGCAGCTTATTTCTAATATCAAGTAAATCAGATTGAAATTTGATGGGCGTCATGAAACAGCAGAACAGCTGAAAATGGAAATGAATAGAAAACTTATAAATAACGTCATGATCATTAATAAACATTTCTGCCAGACAATTGTGGCAGACAGCTGCTGTCAAAGTCCACTGGCCACTTGAATATGCAACCAAATCCTTTGGCAGTCTTCAATTCGCATCGTGTTTTGACTTTGGTTAGCCAAAAGAAAGTCCTGCTACTAGCAGCTGCTGCTATTAAGTGCTTTCAGGTTTTTGGTTTTCCGGCTTTTGGTTTTCAACAGACACCAGTGTGAAATAAATGGTTTTATGCCACAAATCTGATTTGTGGCAGCCACAGCAACTGTTGTGGCATTAAATATACTTAAATACAGCACAGCAGCAGCACGAATCTGGTTTGTTAAATGTGAACCTGCCAACTCAAATATACTGATTTTTAATGTTTTTCTCACTCAACCTGTTGCTGTCAGGTCTGAACAAATGAGTTGGCGGCATCTGCTGCCAGGCAATGTGTGGCTGCTATTCATGGTTCCATTACGAATTCGACAGCCAAATATCGCATATAATTGAATCTAAAGTACTTCATTTTGGGCATAAACACGTTCGACTACTTATTTTGTGCTATTTATTAATAAACCACAAGAAAGTTATGCGTGGCCCACCACAGCCACGTGCAAACAGCCGCAACCACAAATAACAATTCAATTTCAGCTCAATACAAATACACAGACACACACACACACACACGCACACACATAAATAATACATCATTGCTGCCTAGTTGCAGGTAAAAAATTATTGACAGACGTCAAATGGCCTAACATGGAAGAGTGTGTATGTGTGTGTGTGCGGCACAACAATCAAACAAAATGAGAAGGCATTTGACTTTTTGGTTAGGCTTATTTCGTCTTTATGGCATTTTTGCTTATCGAATTTTTGTGTGCACAAATATGTGATACCTCCTCGCGCGTGCCAAACAAAGATAGCAACACGTTCTTTATAAAGGGAAAGAAAGAGCAAGTGTCTGTGTAACTGAGATTCTGTATTCAGTTTAGTTTTGTTGTAAGACTTCCCACTTGTCTGTCACATATTCAATTTATTTAATAGAATTTTGTTATTTGTTACGTGTGGCAAATGTGAAATAAATTATTGGCCAGGTTACCTGTTAGCATATGTATGTGTGTGTGTCTACCTTAGCAGCTTTGTTATATTTGTAGTTAAGGACTACCATATCGGAAGCGAGAATTTAATAAGTAAACACATATACTCTATTGTTGGCAATATTTGCCACAGGTATTTCGTATTGACTTTTTTAGTTAAGACTCTAAACTTCAATAAAGAATAAAAGCCTTAAGATTGTTGGTGGGCAAGTGAACTTTTAAACTTTACAAAATATACTACTGCCTCAGTGCTTTTAAGCTAGTTATAGTTTAACTTTTCGGGTCGTTTTCAAGTGTTTTTAAAGCTGTTTTCTGCAACGATGTACATTAAAAAGTGCGTTTATTTCGCACTTAATCCTGTTTAAAGCATGTGCTTTTATGTAATGAAAAGTTCTTGTAGTTATCTAGCACTGCCACTACACTTATCTACAAAAATCAACTTGAGTAGACATGCTAAGCTAGTGCCTCAGGTGTTTCCCTTTAAACCACTCGAATTTTTGAACTTAACAAAATATTCAACTTTGTAGAAAGATTTCAAGTGCTTGTAGAGCCGCTTTCTTTAATTTATGAATGTTTTAATTAATGAATGTAATTGAAAGCTTTTCCACACATAGTTACCTAACAATGCTATTACTTTTATCTATAAAATTCATAATGTTAAGTTAGCGTTCTTAGCTAGTGCCACAAGAAGTTTTAAGATCCTCAGGCGTCTTCATTAAAAGTTTTATCAGTAAGGCTTAACACGAAGTTATTGGTAAGTGCTTAAGAGTCCCTAGGGATCCACAGCAATAATTTGCATATATCCTAAATTTATTCTTACACACACCTAAACACAATCACAATAACAACATATGCCAATCACCCTATGTTCCAACGACTAAATAATATGATTATGAAAATTATAAATGAATTAGACGGCTTAAGTGTAGGGTAAAACACGATTTTCCCATTAGCTTGCCGCACAGATAAAAGGCGTGACAAGTGCTCAAAAGTTTCTGCTATTTAAAATAATTTGATTATTAGTTAATAGACCTTTGGCACCATGACCTTACTACGGTGCGTATGCGTGATTCTCGTGTGCTGCATATGTCGCTTTCGCTTTCACTTTTACTTTTGAGCTGGATGGCATTTGAAACCAACGGGCTACAGGGTTTTGGCAGTGCGTTAAGGGTTGCAAACGAAAGCGAAACTTAATTTTGAATGCTGGATATTTGCATATTTTATTAACCCAAACAGCCGGCACACGCGGCCCTGCAAACAGCATAACCCAATCATAAAAGTTGCCCTCTCCGAGATTCCCCTAATTTAATGCATAAACACAAATTCTCAACTCCAGACAAAGTTGTCCGGGACTAATAAAGGGCTGGGCCAAGGGTAAACCTTGGCTGTGCGTTGAAATTTTCGCTGAATTTGACTGGCAGAATACTCGTACATATATTTAAATTAAATTTTAAATGTTGTGCGGCTGAGACTTAAGCTCACGAATTCTATAAATCGGAAATCAGAGTGTATTGGAATTTAAACGATTTTTTTGTATGAAAATTTTATTTAAAAATATTTCGTGTTAAACTTAATCTCCGGACTTTTATTTGGATTTATTTAGACTTCAGGCTAGCTAAAATGGCTATGTAACCTTATACTATGTACTTGCCACAGTTACCCAATTACACATACGCCGTGTGTGCAAGGAAGAAATAAGAGATGAACTTAGACATCCGAGCTGATAAGCCCGATATTCTGGCAGGCATGTATCAGTTACATTTTGCTTGCACTGTATCCTTTGTGGCGTCTGCCAAATATATGCGGGAGCTGCATGCGGCACCTGTGAATAGACCATCTACATACATATTTTTGGCCTAAGGGTGCAGCCAAGAAAGTTTTGCCCTTATCTTAACGCTTGAGTGAAGCTAGCTACTGTGTCGGTTGGCCAGTGCCAAAAGTTGGCTAGAAAAGTAAGCCCCAGCAAAAATGCTGCTCAACCTGTCTCAGAAGAAATTTTCTGTTGGAATTAACATTGCATAGAATTCGTTGATGCGAAGGGGTGGAAGCTGAATCCGATCAATATCGTTTCTGTTGCGCCTTATGACCTTTAAGCCAGAGTTCAATAATCGTCAGCCAAATGAGACTAATTGAGACTTCAACGGTAAAGTCCTTGTCATTGGCGTTTCGTATTCCGTTTTCTCCGACTGTGGTATTCCGCTTAGGTTTTCATGTTCAATGACAGCACAAAATGGACACGCGCCATCAAAGACAGGCGTTGGTTACCCTTTTTGGATTTCACACGTTCGTTGGTTGTCACTTGCCACTTGCCACTTGCCTCTTGCCGGGATGAGTCCATATCCTTTCCCTTTTGCTATTTCGCACTCGATGCCACTTTTATATATATATATATATTTCTGTACTTTTTTCAATTTGCGCGCTCTGTGAAAAGCGTTAGCCACAATGGGTTATCAAATGGCAACGTGCCACAAGGCTCAAGCGTTGGCACGAGTAGACCACACAGTGCCACATAATGCTGTCGGGATGGCCAAAAGGATGGCACAGGCTCTATTTCAATTTCAATTGTAGTCCTGTTTTAAATCGATTTTTATTATTCTCTTTGCATTTACGAGCATTGTTGTTGGCTTTCCCTATTCTGTTTTCTTTTTTTCACATTTATTTTTCTTTTTACATTTTTAAGCATTATCGTTTGTCGCATTGGTTCGTATGCGGGCAGTTTGTCGGTTCGTTTTGTGGCCTTATGTAGGTGACGGACTGAGAGCCCTTAAAGTCACAACAAATTCCATGCTATTCCAGTCTGGTGCTGTGACACAAGCACTCGTTACACCAGTCAGATAAATTATAGCAAGAATGCTCGAGTCGAGGGGCGTCAACTTAAAGATATCCCGTACTTGGCTTTAATATCTCAAGAGTAACTTCTAAGCGTACTATTAAAAAGCTCTTCAATATTTAAGGCGTGTGAAATAAATACAAAAATATGTGTGGGCGCAAACAGAAACTAACTTTGATTTCGCTTTAGTTTTTACCTACGAGCTAATTTATACTGTTTTTGATTTGTGAGTTATATATAGAAACTATACCAACATAAATCTTCCGAACAGCCTTTGCCAAACCTTTGTACACAGCACTACTTACGCTGGTTTACTGGGTATTAACTTTCTATCCTTTGCTGAAAGAACTGTAAATTTGACCTGAGATTTAGAGCTGGCAACAGCAATTGTTCTACATATAAATGACCGAAATTTATTATTGGGGTGTTGCCCACAGTGGCCATTTAATTGGGCAGGCAGTCATCGGGGCAATTGGCCAGCTCCCCGCAGTTTGCACAGCGAATTCGGCTAATGACCCGTCTGCGGCTTGGTTTTAAAGCTTCGGGCCACCAAACTTTGGCAAAAGGGCATTAAATTTCATCAAGTGCGTGTGGGTTTTTGTGAACTTTCGCAGCTGCCTTAAGGGGTGGAGGGGCGCGTGGGGCTTTTTAGTGAGCTGTCTACCCTCATTTGCCTAACTGACATGTCAACACGTATCTGCGGCGTCGACAGCAGCGCGTTTGCCATTCGTCTTCCGCCCCCTCTAAGCCTGTTGTGGCACACGCCATTTGCGCTACAGGATCTGTTGCCAACTCTATTTCTTTATGGCTTTTGGCTGATCCGCACGCCAACCTTGCGTCGGTTGACGCACTTTTTGTTTGACTTTATGAATGGCTTGTTATAACACAGCACAGTGCGCCTTGTAAGTCTACGCACGCGGTGCAGATTTGACGCTGCTTGCATTTGCTGTCACCCGCTAAAGAGTTGGGCGTAATCTATGCGACATGGGCGTGTCCAATTTAGTTGATGGATGTGT
Organism: Drosophila novamexicana; assembly: GCF_003285875.2. NCBI lineage: Eukaryota > Metazoa > Arthropoda > Insecta > Diptera > Drosophilidae > Drosophila > Drosophila novamexicana. Next base: position 2,680,120 of record NW_020824772.1, read on the forward strand.
GCCATTGTAACGAGTTCTTTGATTACGTGAGCTGCCTCGTTAGTTGTGCTCAGAGTCGTAAATTGATGCTACAATCCAAATTGTATTCGGCGCGTTTGAGTGTGTGTGTGTGTCTTTAAATGTCATCTTTCGTTTTTTACAGAGGTTTGAGAAGAGAAAAAATATGGCCGCGTCGCCCTAAGGGTGGGGTGATTTGCTGGGTTGGAGGAGTAACCGGGAATGCGAGGACTCCCCAGATCGCGCATGTGCGTTTCGCTTAACAGTGCGATGTCTACCTTGTGGAGCTGCATGTAGAGTTGCAACTCGTGGATTTTGGCTGGAACGCCGCCCGCATTCCAGCACAGAACCCTGAGGGTGCTTATTTTGAGAGAAGCGCGCTGAGTAGCTCGAGCATGCTATTCTGCATCTGCATGTTCGCCTCTTGCATCTTAAAAAAGGTCTGCATCAAAGTATTTAGAGATTCGATTGCTTCGAGAACTCGATCTATAGGAGAATAGTTTTCAATGTGGTTTGTGGATGGCTCTTGTGGGCCAGGCTGTTGCTCAGCACCACGTTGGCGGATGCGAGGCGTTTGTTGTTGGCCTTGGTATTGCTGCTGTTGTTGTCGTATCCGAGGGTGCTGTGATGGTGCGATGTACTGTCCATTCGTCTTGCATGGAGCATTTGCCACCGGCGACTTGGGCGTATGTGGCCTGTTGTGGGGGCGTAGGCTGGGGCCGGAGGGCGTAAAGAGGCTGCCGCTGGTTGATAGCGGTGGGTGCGGGGGCTAAGTGGTTGCCGCACTACTTGTGTGGTAATTGGTAATTTGATTATGAATTAAATCATACTTTTAGTTTTCTCAAAATTGTACGTGATTTGCTGATTTAAGCCCGAAAATGTCGTGAATATGTTAGTTATATAAATTCACAATCGGAACACTTATGTTTTACAGCATCTAACCGAATATTGAATCTTAATATTTATGTAAATATTTGCCCAAAAAATTGTTGTGCTTCGAAGATAAATTAAACCCTTCATTTTCATCCTAAATTCATGTTCGGGGTAATTTTTTGAGAATTGACTGGTATAACACATAAACATAAATGTAGAAAATAATTTTCCAATACTGCAGACACACTACTTGTAATTTAATGAAAAGACAACAATTGTACAAAATTTGTTGGAATTACTTGAGAATGTCTAAATGCGAAAGAGCACACTTTATACCATTTAATTTTTTGTTGTATCAACTGATCAATAATGTCCATTTAATTTGTCTTCTAATTTTTATTAAAATAAAATTTGAAAATTCAGCTAAATAAATTTTGATATTAAGTAAAAACTTTCCAAATAACAAAATTTCTTTTAAACACTCACTTAATTTTTTAAAAAGTTACTCAAACTTTCCTATTAGAAATTATGGAAAGCTTTGAGCAAAAATGTGCCATGGAAAAATACATCAAATTGTGTCCATGCCCAACAACAGGACTTACAGGCGCCTTATGCCAAGGCGTTAATTGAATTATGATTGATTTTTGACGCTGAATTGAAAATGTGGCCAGGCGAAGGCGACAGGCGATATGCGCCGATGGAGACGATGGCACGAGAAATTGATGTCAATTGCATTAAGTTATTAACATTGTAATTACACAAAAATTTCAATGGACATTTTTTTTAATATTTCATTTCTGCATGCAACAATTGAATTTGAGCTGAAGGACTTTCAGGTTTTTACCAACAAGTGCAGTGGCAGCTTCCTGAAGAACAAATGAATACGCAGTTGTTGACTAACTAGTTTAATTGTTGGCAAACAAACGGTAGTATGTAAAGCAATTTGTTGATCGGTAAAGTAAACCAATTAAGTAAACATGCTGAATACACTACAAGTGCTGTCAGCGTGACAGGGTGCTGCCTAACTATACAAAGTGCAGGCAAATTTGATGCCAAAGGAATTTTTATTAGTCGTTTATTTGTTTTGCTTGTCTGACAGTCTGTCAGACAGACTGTCTGCTGAATACGTAATTTGATGAGAGCACGATACGCAGAGCGTCACCAACTCAGCACACAATGGGGCAGCATCCCTACCAGCGCCGAGGCGTGTAAATATGTATGAATATTTTCACAGCTTCCGGCATTGGCCCGCTGATAAGCCAGAGAATTTCAGATGCCTTCTGTAGCCAGCCATTGTTGTTGTTGGTGCTTTTGTTGCTGTTGCTGTAAGTTAGACTCAGCCTTGGATTGACGCACTGCTTTTGGTTGCCTGTTAGTTTGCCTTGGGGCATGACGCCCACCACAACCTTAGCGTTGTCATGAGGTTTTGCTAAAACACTCGCTTACCCCAATACGAGTACTTGTATGTGTCGGCAGTACTGCTTATTCCCAACCCAAATGCTACTTTCACTTCTTACTCTTGGTCTCTTCCGATTTTAAATTTGCTTCCCATAGCTTATGTATTTGTATACCCTAACGTAGGGTATTGCAGTTTTTGTCACGAAATCACTTTATATTGATCTTTGATCAGGAAGAGCCGCTTACTCGTAGTCAACATTTACCATAGAAATAATTATCTAAGGCTCTGTTTTGTCCCAGGAAAGTTATTATTCATAAAATGCCATTTATACATTCTAGTCAGTCTGTAAGTGTATTTAATCTTCGGCACTGCGGAGTTGGTTATTCCCCTTTGTTTAACTTATTTTGTACCGTGTAGATTTATGCCATCAAATCTGAGCCAGCAGCTGGGCGCCAACTGAAGCAGTCAAAATCTCAGACTGATTCTGGTTTTAGGCTGGCCCAATCAATGAGATCACGTCTCGACTAATGTCGCAGGCTGGCAAGCATCTTTAACTGGATAAAACTAATCCCATCGCATTTGGTAGAATGAATGTTTCGGCCATGTTGCTGCCTGCTTCCTTAGTCCTTTGGGCGTTTTAATAAATTACATTTCTGTGTTTGATTAACGAAAAAGCTCTGACAGCGCGCAGCGGCAAGCGGAAGTTGCAACAGGTGTTTGCCACAAAGTAAATCCTCTGCAAAAATTAAGCGTTTATTTGGGTAAAATGAAAACTGAACAGTTGAAAAGCACAGCATATTAAAGTTCGTCAAAGTTAAAGTTAAAGACTTTTCAGTTCAGGTGCAGCCATCAACTGCAGATACGTATAAAGCGCCAGTGTCCTATGCCTCAATACGAACCCAACAGGTGTGCGAACTGCGGCTGCTGCTGGCGCTGACAGGCAAACGGATTGTCGAGCGAATTGCCGAGCTGTGGCTGCCATTGTCTGGCAGCTGGCAGTGACAATGACAATGCCACTCAACGTCGCCATCGCTCCGAATTATAAACCGCATTTGGTTGCTGTGCGAAAATCTGTTTGTAAAATTACGCAGCACAATTGCTAAAATCAGCGTGTGGGCGGGGTTTTGGCAGCGTGATTTGGCGAACGGGTTTGCATTGTATTGAGTGCTCGCACTTTGCGAGCTGTCAAGTCAGAAGCCTCTTTACTAAGCTGATGTGATTATATGCAAATACGTGTAAACGTAATTTATTATGCGAGCAAAATATGGCAAATGTCAGGGGACCTACGGGCTCTGCGATTTATGCAACTAAGCGAAACACAACCAATGGCGACTCAAGCTTCGGTTGAGTCATTCATTGTGCAACGCAACGCAATGACGACGACTGCAGATCCTGGAAGAGCCGCAGCAGCAACAACACACTGAACGACTGCCTGCCACACCCTCTCTTGACCTACTGACAATGTGCTTTTAATATTCATCTAATGCACTCGACGCACTGCGCGGTGTTTTTGTATTGGCTTCATTTTTCCTGGTTGTTCACAGAGCTTGTAGCGGCCGGCTGTGGCAAAAGGCAGCAGATTGTTGCAATGGGAGCTGCACATTGTCTCTGTGTTTGCTTGTTGCTACCTGCGCGTTTTTAGCGCTGTAATCATTAGGTTGCAAGTGGCTGGCTCCTTACAACATGTCTGGCCCGTTCCATGATGGGGTATGCAATTCATGTGCGTACGTGACGTATGCGCATATTGGCAAGTGGGCAAAATGGGAAAAGTTATTGCCGCCCGATGTGGACTTTGATTAATCAGAGTGGGGTATGCAAATGCTTTCAGCATACTTCAGCAACAGCCCTACGTGATAAACATAAATACTTTACATTCCTCTATATAATGACTTGCATATCTCTTTCTATGCGAAGCACTACACACTATTTTATATAGGAGAAAGCACTTATAAGCCACATATTTCACTTTAAATGCCTGCACTTACTTAGCTTCTACATTGATTTAAGTTTCTTATTTGAACGTTAACAGTTTTGACGGCTGCAACTTTGTTGCGGTTTTCCTAATCGACAGTCTTTCTTTTTGCTTGAGTGGTTTCTGCAGTTGACATGGCTGTTATACCCTGTACACCCTGTCGTATTTACTTGAAAATATGTTTGGCCTTCATATATTGCATAACTGGAAAGGAGCTTATCGCTGGATAATGGAAATTTGTCCTTAGTACTTCTTGTTTCTTGGAATGCGAAACTAAGAGAATTTATTTGACATTTTATTTAGTTGGAAAGAATCGCTGCAACCTGCTACCTTTTGAACTTTTTAAACGAGACAATTAGTAAGTACTTACCACATATATTTCCTGCGAGGGCCGCTTTACTGACATCCTACTTTTATAGGCAACGATGTTTATACTGCCACCTCTTCTTCTTTCCACTCCTCACTCCTGATCTACGGTTCATACTTATATACGAATCCGAAAACATCCAACAGCACTCCAGCCTTGCGTCTTGAACTGACACCCAACTTGAACGAGCAGCTGTATTAACATACACTGCCTGGGAGAGCTTCCATTTCCGATCTGCTGCAATTTAGTTTTATGAGAGCAACCGAGCTCCATTCTTCACTGGCTGCCTTGCAGCTTCTACTGAACGCCATCTTCAACAGGCGGCTGTATTTATACTGCTAGCTCTTCTTCTTTCAATCGTTACGATTTAATACAAATTCCGCTCAGATCTCTTCTCTCGTCTGCTGCTTCAGCTAGGCTCTCTTAATCACGCGCTTGCTGGTTCGCTTGCTCGCTCGCACACCCACATATACACACACACATACACACTCACACACACACACACACACACAAACACGCGAACGCACGCACACACACACAGACGCACGCACACACACACACACATTTATATTTTAATACTGAGTATAGGGTATCAGAAGAGCGTGCAAATAAACAATAAAATTACATCTGTGTATTTTTTTTTCGAAAAAATCGTCGCCAGCAAATGGATTCTACGCAAAATAATGTTAAAGTCAATGTGGTAAGTGGCGCTGACTTGAGCTTAAGGTAGAAGGCCACATGTTGATGTGCGGACACGTATCCTTGCTTGGTTACGGCTGTGGCGGTGTCTGTAATTGTGCTAACAAGACTCTGGTAATTATAATTTAATTAAAGCGTTACCAGCTACTCTCATGGTCTCTATGAGGAGCTTTGCGCTCGTGTTTGCCATTAGAATTTTCCATGTGCAGGCAATTAAAGCGAATGAAGGCAGCTGGCAGCAAGCAGAAGCAGCAAACACCCAGGAAGAGCCTGCCGGAGTAGCAGAATATAAAAATTGATTTATGGCCCACAAGTCAACTCCCCAGCGCATACAAAATGTGTGTACGTGTGTGTGTGTGTGAGTATGGGAAAAATGCTGAAGCAAAATTCTTCAATTGCAAGTCAAACACTTGGCTGCAAAGTTTGTGCAAAACTTTTGTATGTTGAGCAGTTGAAATGTGATTAGAATTTGTGGAGAACGTTGGCCGAGGCAGGTGAGTTCGCTAATTGCGTTGAATAAGTAACAGGAATAAAAACAACAACAACAAAAGGAGCATCAGAAACAGCAACAAACTCTAGCTTTGCACAGATAGAGAACATCCTCCGGGCCAGGCCTTGGCCCGCTTAGAGTTTACAGCTTACGGCTTTTAGGTGCACATAATGTAAGTGTGTTGCACAGGTAACGGCTCTGGCTGCAGGTGTGTGCTCATTTGTGTATTAATAAACAAATTACGCAATTAATAACACACACTGAGTGCTCAGATGTGCGCGAATGGTGACATACTGCAGCCAGAATGAAAGTGCGACTCCTGCACTCCTGCCAGGCAGCATCCTGCTGCAATGTCTAGTTGAAAGGAAGCAGCAACAACACCTGCCGCATTAAGCAGGTGTGGTCTACACGTTTAATTATATGTGCTACGGTAATCGTGCAACATGTGCAACCAAATGTGGCCATCGCCGCTAAACGGCCCCAAAGCGTAGCTAGCAAACTCGGGCTGCTTTGGTGCTCTTGACATCAAGTGCGTGGCTGCACTTCTTTCGGGCTGTTGGTCCACTGATGAGGCTGTTGCCTTGTTGGCGTTTTATGCGCTCTACCAATGCTCGAATGGGAATTGAGGCGATGCTATATGAAAATGTGCCAACGAGGCAGTTTTCCTTTGCTGGATTTTCTTTTCGCTGCTGTTGCTGTGCGCTCGCATGGAAAATCAAGCGAAATGTATCTGGCAGGCAGCCAGAAAACCAGGATAACTGAGCGAAACGAAAGCGTAAACCAGAAACGACAAACGAATATTTATTACAGGTGTTTGCCTTTGAGTGACAGCAGTGCCAGCAAAACAGTCGCATAAGGGGCGGCTTCCGTGAAATACAGAATAACAATAACAAGCAGGAGACACGACCTCAAGCCGCTCAAGCAACGATACAAATCCAAGCATCAAGATACGCAATCAAAGGCGCAATAATAGCAGAAGAAAAGAAATAAGCCAGAAGCCAAAAGCAAAGGCAATGTGAGGCGAACTTAAAGTGTATTTCTTCTGTTCCAATAAAAGGTTTTCTTTTTTTAAACATCATAGAGCTTTAATGCAATACGTAATTACGAAATACCTGAGCATGGATAAGGTTTCGGCACATTTTGCATGTTGCAACGATTCAAAGTTCTGAGAGCCGCTTCGAAAATTATGTTTAAAATGTTTTGATGGTATTTTGAGTGCAATGTAAATAATTTTAAAAAACCTTAAAGTTGTTTGAGAAGCTTGATAAAAGTTTGAATTTAATTAATTTTATTTTTCATGCCAAGTTAAGCAGCATTACAAGTAGGTCAGCAGATTTTTAATTCAAATTTATTTGTACTTTTCTGGACCTTTTCTGCAAATAAATAAATAGTACATTTTAAAGCAGCTTCTCAGATCGGTTTCTTGTCCAATATGATTAAGTCGATTGAGTCTGAGCCCTTAATTGTAAAGTACCAAATCAATAAAAAAAAGGTAAAGAGTAAAAAAAAAAATGAAATCTGAAGATCCGAATACCTCTTGTGTGTTTAGGTGTGCGCCATTTATGGTATTTGGTGATGCAAAGTATGAAAATTGTGTAATCAGCTTTGTGCAAATTGAACACCCAAAATCGTCAGATAAGTTGATTATAAGAATTTGCGTGCAATTTCCAAGAATTGGGACAACAATAAAGTAACAATAACATTGTGAAGCTAAGGGGAAATGCGAAAACTTTCCACAGCTCGAGCAGAAAGCTCGTGCAACAAAGTTTTGTGTAAATATTTTTGCAGTGCTTTAAATTCTTTTGTATGGCTGAAAGGCGACCCAAGCAGCTGCCTGACAATATGCACTCAGATCAAGGCGTTGAATTCTTATACAGGCCAAGTCACTTTACGTTTAAGCACCATAATATGTTCCAGATTGCATGCTGAGCACCGTGTCCTGCTCCTGCTCCTGCCTCTGCCCCTGGCCCTGGCCCTGGCCCACGCTCTCCCACCCTCACTAAGCCAAAGAGACAGTCAGCAGTTTTTGCTGGTGACTTACTGACTGTCAGGTGCAACGTCCAAGTGGATTTTCTGGCTGTTTATGCAAATTAACAAGGAGCTCGCAGCGTGGAGCTGCCTGCAGTTTCCTTTTTGGCCATTCAACAAAAGTTTCTCTTTTCGCTTGGCAGCTGATTGTCAGATTTATTGCTGGCATAGGGATTGCCAGCTTGAGATACGAAGAGAATGGGGTAAATAAAAGCGGTTCGTCTTTCATTTTGATTACATTCGCCTTAGTAAGAGGTTGTTGATGGAAGGGGCGTGGTTCTTGGAAAAGAGGCAAAACAGTCAGCCCAAATAAAGGTTGCATTTGTTTTTGTTGAGCGATGGGCGACCCGTGCTTATGTGTTCATGTGCCCATCATATGTAATTAATTTGGCAACAGCTGTTTATCCTAATTAGCGATGAATTCTTGTTGTTTCCACTTATGAGGGTGCCAGTGCGTGTATGTGTGTGTTTGTGTATCTGCGAACGAGCGTATCTGGGGGCGGATATTGTGTATTATTCGCACCACTGGCTACCAATTTGATGTTCCAAGTATACAAATGTCAACGATTGCTAAAACAAATTGTTGGCAGCTGGAACCAGTACCCAAAAAAAAGAACGTATAAGAGATATATAGATCATAGATATATAGACCATAGATCCTAGAAAACCAACATACGGTTAAGAAAAAACACTCCCAATATGCTTTTAAGGTATCTTTCACTGTGTATCTGGTGAAGTAGTTAATGTAAAATTTTCGCTTGCAGCTGAAATTTAAATTTAAAAGTTTAATTCTCTATCTCAATGAAGACCTAAAAGTGCGCTTTCGCATCAAGTGCGCAACTTTCTGTATCGCTCCTTCCAAGCAAAAAGGGTCTCTTTTTTCATATCATCCCTATAACTCTTTTAGGTAGCCTATTGGCCATTCTGGCCAACTGGTTATAAGCCCTTGTTATAGAGTGCAATCAAATCAGCTGCTAAAATCCAATCGAAGCATTCACCGCCAAAAGGAAAAGTGGTTAGCAAAAAAAAGGAGCCGAAATCAAAAAAGAAAATTTGCTAAATTGACAATGTCAACTTGCTCATCAGGCTAAATTGTAAATAAAGCAAAAAGGGAGCGTGAAAACGGAAAACCCAGCCCAATTTGATGTAAAACTCGCACTTTAGTAAGCGGTGCGAGCCCCTTTTACCCTTATTGTCCTATTCTGCTGGTCAAAACCAAATTATTTGATGCTCTCCATTTATTATGCGTCCTTTCGATTCGCCCTTCTGCCGCCCCAAGGCGGCGTCAAATGGCTAACAAGTAGCCGTGTTTCAAACAAAATTTTTAAGACATAATTCCGTCCATATATCCGATATAAAAACAACAACAAAAAGTGAGCCTAATTAGTCCCGTTATTGATATACCACTTGGCCAAAAGTAATTTTATCTTCGCCAAATTTGTCGCATGCGATTTCTATCCGTAGCCGAACACAGCAGTCGCCGGCAACAACAGCAGCAACAACAGCAGCAACAACAGCAGCGGCTGTTGCTGTTCTGTCTTATTGGAAAACTCGCTGTGGTGTGCTGTGCGCGTTCCAATTCCAGAACGTTCCGCATGGCGCTGTGGCGCCAACTAGAATCGAATTGGCAATCAGTTTGTGTTGAAAATGCAGCCGCGTTGGTTGTGCAACGCATAAAAACGTTCACGTTGACGCCAATTTTAAGCCGTGCATAACGGTACAATATAATACGTACTCTGTGTGCGTCTGTGTGTGTGTGCGTATGTGTGTGTGTAGGCGCCGAAGCAAAGAGCGCTCGGTGTCGTGCAACGAAGCCGTGATCGCAGCCGCGTTTCCGTTTTACGCATTCAGTTGCCGTCGAGTCCTCGTATTGAACAAAAGTGCAAGGATTCCGCTGTCGAGTGATGTTCAAGTGAATTAATTAAATATTGTGCTGAATAATATGAATCACTGATGGTATATAAAAGTGAACACTTCTCGGGCAATGACACACGCTGAACAACTGCAGCGGCTACGTGCTTCACACTGCAAATTATATTTTGGGCAACAATTTCAAATAATATTCATAATTAAAGCAGTATATCAAGAATCGAGCGTGTCTGTAGAAGTGAGTGCACTTATATACTCAGAGCTCAATTGTTATGCATTCACAGTTGTTGTATCAAGTGAAATATGTCTTTTATGTGATTTTATTGTGTTTCGCAAGTTGTAATTTTTGTTGTCCATGTTATGTGTGTTGCCGTGTGCTCGCGTGTGTGTGTGTGCCACAATTATTTCTTTTGTTGTCGGCAATTAGCATCGTTAGGAAATAATTTCATTGTTTTTAATGTTCCCCCATTTGCATAATGACTGTTAAATAGAAAGACAAAGCAAATTTAATTTTACAAATACGACAATTCGATTTAAAGCCAGTTGTTACCGCTGCATATTATCTATTTTCCGTTAATTAGATTTGTTTGATATCAATATGGAATGCTGTCAATACTTTAATCATGATGTCAGCTAATCGTTCAAGCACTTTACAATTATTATTTGGCAAATATTTCAATGAATGCGCCATGACAGCTAATAAATATTTAGCCATAAATTGTGTGCTTGCAATTAACAAATTAATTTTATTTCAGCTGGCACAAGCAAACAATTCATGCTATAGATAAACCAATCATGAAATATGTTAAAGCAAACATAAATAATGCGTGACAACAATTTAATAGCAACAACAACAATTGGAGCGTAAGAGACAACAAATATAATATACAAACTCTAAACAAACTGTCAAGCCGGTTGCCGCCTCTAAAGTGCATCAACTGCAGCAGCAGCAGCAACAACTAAAAACAACTAAAAACTTGACCGAATTTGCAATCAATTTGGCGTCTCTAATCTCGACCAGAGTCGCCGTCGCCTTCACGATCGCAATGATTTATTCAGGTGAGTCTCGAGCCGAGCTAAACGCACTTTTTTTTTTGTTTTTTTGTTTGTCGTTGTATTTTTTGTCGAGCTGTTTGCCCGCGGCGTTTAGCTATGCAAATTGATATTTGCAATAGGCGTCTCTTGTTTTTGGGCCTGGTATCGTTTCAGGGCTGAACTCTCAAGTGCAACGATTTTGAATGATTTTTATTGCGCTTGGCACCAGCCGTAAATCCGCAACTTCAGCTAATTACAATTCGCTGTTGCTTGAGCTGTAGCTATGGAAATGATGCCTTTTTCGGTTTTCTTTCACGCTTTTTTGTTATTCTATATATATATATATTCGTTGTTTGAGACAACTTACGGCGTAATTAGCAACAAGGCGGAAGGGCATATTACAAAATGCAATTAAAGAAACACGCGTGTTGTTGTTTGTGCGACATTTTGCGGCTTTTTAAATATGGCACGTGCTTAACTAGAAACTGATTTTATTATAGTAATTCCAATAGCCTAATTGAGTGTTCGTCTAGCCGAATTATCAAAAGAAATCTCGAAATAAACACAACGAAAGCGGGTTACCTGAGCAACAAAGTTTCAACAGGCTTTGGAGGAATTATCACCTGCGAACGCGTATCGTATTGAATGACCAAAGAGACTGAGCTGAGCAAAACAGCGGCTACTTTCAGCCTAATTAAGTGCATGATTTCTTTATTTCACAAACATTGAGCAAACAACTTTTAAAGATGCAAAATATCAAGTCACATGGTTAACTGCGATTCAGCTTATTTTGCGCTCAAGGCTAAATTGATAATATTTCCACCCCTTTCAGGGCTGCATATTTACCATTGTCCGCAATTGCTTAAGTGTCAATTTCACTTAGGCAATTAAAATTGACAGTCGAAAAGGGTCCACAAACGCAAATATGACTTGGCATAGGTCAGAAAAGCACAATACTAAAACAAACGCAAATGAATTAATAATGCGCGTGAAAGCTTTTTCATGTATGTACTTAGAGAGTGGGCCTCAGTACACATACTCGATTTGTTCTACATGCAGACAATTTGCGGCTTGTACGCATATCAAACTCAATGAATTTTATTATGCTTTGCATTCTGTGAATGCATGCAAAATCGTTTTCAACAGTTCTTTGTCTATATAGCAACAGCAGTATAAAAAAAATAATAATTCAACGACAGACGCAGCCTACGTGCATAAGGCAATGAAACCTGAGATTCTTTAGAACAGTTGAATACCAAAACAAAAGCGAACATTTTTTTAAATATGCAACAAACAAAATGTATAACAAATGTGTGTATGTGTGTGTGAGTGAGTGTGTGCGTGTGTGTGTGTTTGTGTGGGTATGGGAAATGGAAACTTACTACTGGTAGCTGGTGACTGGGTGGCTAACCAGACGAGGGCAGTCTTTATCAGAGAGTGAGAGACAGAGACCCACACGTACTTATAAGGAAAGCAGTTGGAATATATACTTATTTATGGGTCGGTTATAAAATTGTTTTAGGTGTCTGCAGTTAGTGTGTGCTGGCATTAAATAACAATAATATAACAATAAAACAGCTCGAGCACGACTCCAGCCCCTAGGTAAAGAAACCAACAATGTAGCCAAAAAAGTACTAGCGGAGCCGAGGCGGTTGCACTGTACAGCCCTTTCATGAATTGTGTACGCTTGTTTAAAGTGAAACGTTTTTTTTTCTTTTTATTTTACATTTTTCGTGCCACTTTGACAGTTTATTGCAATGCTGTTACCTTACGTCTGTCATGGCACACGGGCCGGTAAGGAGAACAAACAATGATAAAGCCTGCCTGGTGAACTTTATTACGCATACGATGCGTGAGCCATGTGCGCCAAAAAAGTTGCTCAACAAACAAAAGGAAAAACCAATTTGGTCATATATTTGCATATATTGTCTTTAACACATTGCTAATGACGTCGCAAGTTTTAATTACATAAGTCTATGCCCTGAAAAATATATTCAATATTTATTTTTAATTTTTTATAATTAAAATATGTTTTTTTTTTTTGCGCTGCAAACTATCAGTGCCCTCTGAACTCTACTAAGCGAATGATATTTAAAATGATGTGGTATTTACAATGAAAGGAAAGGGGTATTTAAATAATTCGCTTCGTGGATAGGTCGCCGGGTTGTAGCCTTTGGAGGCGCCTCTTTCTGATGGGATCAACCAGGACCCCATCGCCGTCCGCGATGCTGCAGCCGCTTGTTGGCGTATCGGCTGCTCAAGAAGTTTATTTGATCCGCGACAGCCTAGAGTTATCTTATTCATTACATTTTTTTCACTTGAAGTACCTAAACGAAAATAAATACTGCTGCTACTATGGACTATGAATGCGACCCTCAGGATTCAGGAGCTATCCATTTTTTCCATTATTCAACAGAAAACTTTGAAACCGTTTTATCTGTTTCACTTGCAGCACACAAATTTCACCTGGCCATACAGCTCTCAAATACTGCAGCTTAATATATAGTATGTATGTGTGTGTAGATATATACGTATATATTTACGACCAAATAGAGTATCTTCTGTGCGCAAACACTTGACTGTTTCCTAATAGCAGGTTTATTTATATTTTGCATTCTGTTGGGACATTTCGTTCCCGTCTAAATAGATAGACTGTTGTAAAGCACCGACTGGCAAATTGCGAGCGGCTGTTAAAGTTTTGATTGCCTGTAAATAAACAGCTCGTTGTAGCCACAAAAAATGAAAGCCAAATGAAGCTTAAAGCGGCAACTTCTTGGGCAGCATTGGTGCAGGAACAGCGAATGCGAAGTGAGCGGAAATGAGTTTGCAGCTCGTGGCGAGCTTAGCACTTGAAAAATCACTTAATTCATTTAAATAAGCACCAAAATGTCACATCCAATGGCTTGGAAGTCCATTTGCCCCAAGAAGGATGTCAAACCGTACGTCCTACGTTCTTGCGCCTCTTCGGCTGCATGCCTGTGTAGAAGTTGGGAAACTAATTTAAAAATCCACTTTCTAAGCACTGCCAACTACACCTCCGTCTGCTTTGCCAGCTAGCCATAGACAAGAACTTGCCATCCTCTTTGGCTGGCTATTTATTTTTTCATTTCTTGCCTTTTTATGATGATTTTGCACTGCGCTTGTGCGTCGCAGCTCGGAGCATTGGGCAAAGCAAACATTTTAGCCTCAAGTGTTTAAATATAAAACGGAAATGAGCTTTGCCAGACGGTAGAGTGTGCTCCTAGCTGTCCCAACAGTGACTTCTAACGAATTATACTCCCAACTGGGATTATACCCGAAACGTGCCAAATGAACTGCACACGCTTACACTCGCACACACACCTACAGTCTTTGTGCCAGCTCTTACGCTGCATAAAATGCCCAGAAGAAAATGTCAATTAATGGCGGCAACTTTTTCATGTCACCCCTGAATTAATTGCACACCAAGGAAGTCATTTTAAATGATTTGCTCTGCTCACTTTAATAATTTGTCATTTAGTTTTGTCATTGTCAAAGTCATCTGCCATTCAATGCAATGTAAAAGCTGTCAAACGACAGACAGCGACACAAACAGCCAGACAGACAGACATACAAGCAATCGAATCAAATTCCTTTTTGGGGCGCTGCAAGCCACGCCCCTGGCGCATATGAGCATTCGTTGGCATTTAAATTGTTTTCCCGATGCGATAACAAAGCTGCATTTGCATTTTTGATTATTATGCAAAAGAAAAAAAAATATCAAGCAGTCGAATTGTTTATACCCTTACAAGCTAAATGATTGATTATTTAAATTATATAATTTTACCTGCCACAATATACGCGGGTAACTCATCTAAATCTACATCTCTCAGAAAACTATATAGATCTACATTTCTTTAAACCAAAAGACCGCAAATTCGGTAGCAAGATTACTGCAGATTTCCTTTACTCATCCAAAATATTGCGACTACGGCTTTAATAGTACCCAAGTATATCAAAACTTCATGTTTCACAAAGTCACAGTTTGAAAGTTTGAAAAACTACCTTGGTCTACATTCTTGGCATCAACAGCTGCCCGAGAAATTAACAAGAAGTTACTTTTGGACTTGTTTTTAGTTTTCACAGAGTTTTGCGCTGTCTGTTGCAACTACTTGCTAAGAACGACAAAAATTTCTAACAAGTTACATATATCTGGCAGACGTAGAGTAAATCAAATTAAATGAAATACAGAAAAAATTGTATTGCAATTTATGGATTTGATTTGTGTTGTTTTGTCATTTTGATTGGCATTCCGAATTGGCAACAACTCATCAATTTGGCAATGTGCTGCGCTCTCTGTGTTTTCTGTGCTCTGAGCTCTGTTCAATTTCAATTTCAATTTCATTTTCAATGCCACAGCCCAAAAACTATTTGCTGTCCAAGTTTTTGTTATTGCAGTTGTTGTAGTCAGAAAATGCATAAATATGTCAGAAATGAAAATAACAAATCCCCATTGAATACCTTATGCTTTTGTTCTTCGGCTTGTGCGGGTGTGCGTGAATAGGCAAGTTAATTGATAACATTTTACTGAGGTCCATTAAAATGGATTTGCTTTCGGTTTTAATTCATGCGTGTTGTTCGCAACGCTCTCAATTGCGATTAGGCCAATTGAAACCACAGTTTTAATTTATATTTCACTTGTTAAGTTTTTGCCAAAGGGCATGTCTGCTTTGGCAGCCATTCATGCGTTTATTTCGGCGTCATTCATTAGACGGCTTATGAGGCACTTTGGCGACACGCCTCAATGATCCTAACCAACTACATATGTGTGTGTGTGTGTGAGTGAAAAAGTGTATGTGAAAAGCTGTGAAATTTTCCCATGAATTTAAGCTACTACTTTCAGAGGATAAATGGACGCGAGGGCGTTATAATGGTCTTATGACATTTGTAACGCAATGAAAGTTTTGTATCAGAGATGATTTAACGAGATAGAATTACTTAAATTTAGTCACAATTAATTTAATATATCTGCGTGTCTAACACAAATGAGAACCGCAATTGTTTCTAAAATTTTGTAATTTATATTCTACACAAAATAACTTTTAGGGTCATAAGTTATTTAGAATTGAAAACGGTTTAGCCATTGCGTTGTGGCCACAACAAAATTTTCCTATGCCAAATAAAAAATAGAAAACTGGCAAATAAAATGTGAGAAATGTGAAAACTTAAATAAAAGTACACATCTGTAAAAAACGACACGAAACAGCATGAAAGGGAAACTTGCTGAAAATGTGAGCGGAGAGTGAGAAATGTGTGCGCAAAACTGAAAACAAATTTGCCCAAAGCGTTTTCACAGCCAATTTTTTATGCAAAGCCAAAGACAGCGTTTCACACACACATCCATCTCTCTTTCTCTATCTGTACATATGTGTGTGTAAGTGTTGTGTACATTTTCCTATTTGTTGTGCATGGTACATACATCCTTTTGTTGGACGGAAGCGAACTAGCCGCTCGCTTCGCATCAGCACATTTTACATTAACATATGTATATACATTTTGCATTCAAGTAGATAGGTCCGTGTGTGTGTGTGTGTGTGTGTGTGTGTGTGTGTGTGTGTATATATTGTGTGTGCATTTGGGCCAGCAATGAGCAAAAGTGTCATAAAACATTCAAGCACACGCACACACAAATGCACACACACACATACACACACACACGCACACACACTCATATTGCCACACACTTGAGTGCTGCAGCTGCCCTAACAATACGTTTTGCAAGGAAAGCGCCTCGACACCCCAGTCGGACGCGCACTAATGCAAGTAGCATGCAGCTCGTGTTGTTGGTGTTATTGTTGTAGGGAATTTTTGCACAAATTTACGCAAGTGAGAGCACAGTGAATGAAGCACAAATGATGGTAAACAGCTTTAAGAAGAGATGTGAAGGATGAAATTGTTGTGCCCCACACTTAAGTGGCATTTAGTCTAAATCTCAATCTGCTTTTCAGTCGAGTGATTTCGCCTTGTTAGTGACACACACTCACACACACACACACATTGATAAACAGCACTTGGCCAATTGTTGTTGGTGTTGTTAGTCATTTTCCATGGCAGTTAAGTTGGACTTTAGTGGCCATAATGGCAATATTTATGTCAAAAAATCTTTTAAAGGTCTGCACATTTTAAATATCCTGTTTAATGGTCACACACGACAGCTAAACACTTAACCAAAATATATGATCTATTTAACGAGTATACATGACATATGCATATTATTCCCAGAATAAATCACAATTCCTTGTGGCTGTTGAGTGTAGTGTATGCTTTCTACATATTAGAAGCAAGACATTATTGTATTTTATGTATCAACAAATCATGTTTTAATCTTAAGCTTCGTAACAAAAGTAATTCTAAAATTTCTGGTATGCCTAAAAGTATGCTTGTTTGTAAATTAAAGAAATTGCAATTATTTTCAAGAATTATATAAACATTTACTTGTCATGTTCTGTTAGTCGAGAAAAGTTATAATAAAATAACCTCAGCGTGTCTGTTAGAAATTCTTATATTCTGATTCTGTGAGGGACACACTGAGTTTGTCAACCATCAAAAGATAATAAATAAATAATTACAGAAAATATATTAAAAGTGACAACGCAAGACTACGATACAATAACACTCTAACAAATTGGGAACCAAGGCTATCGTATTACTCATTTTGAATAATTATATATTGAAAAATTAAACTTGGACTCAAGTCTCCGTTCATGTACAAGCATATTCATGTTAACCAGCTATAAGCCATTGAAGCTTTAATAAATTAGAAAATATTAAGGCGCATATTTTGGGAGACACGTTTTGACCAAAGTCATTAGCTGTCCAAATGGAAATTAGCTGCCACAAATAATTTTGATGTCCCAAAGTTCTGCCCAAAAATAACTATATATATGTTCAATGTTGTCATTGTTAAGCCGAAATTCAAAGGCGTGTCGAGGCGCACAAGCCTTAACAGATTTAGATTATAGTAATGAAAGCTAAATAAGTTATTACACAAAAATGATTCCCATTTGACTTATTTTATGTTCATTTATATATAATGAGCACATGCATGGGATTATTACGCCATACATATATGCATATGTCAACGCTTATGTCAAAGTATTTAAATTGCGCCCCAGAGCGAACTTTGAAGACCTTTTGACCTTTGTGCTTAAATGGCTCCTAGATGCTTTCCTGATAATTATATAAGCCAGATTACATATCGTACATGTTCCAATATAATCTCAACAAAATTTTGTGCGTGCGCATATTATCAAAGCATTTGGTGCTGAACGGGAAAAGGAATCGTTAAAATATTTAACATTATATAATTATTGATTTTTGCTCAATATTCAATAGTGAATGCTCAGCGAACTTGAATTGAAAAAGTTTTTGGGAGCAAAGAGACAAAATATATTTGTATGTGTGTATGTATAACAATGTTAAAGCTAATTTGCATGGCCAACGGATACGGAGTGGAGAATCAGGCTATGCATACAAATTAACAAAGGAAATGCAATTTGTCATACTTTGCACTTTGACGTTTCATTTTGGTAGCTGGTGAAAAGAAGGAAAAGATTATCTGACAAGTTGTTGGCCTGTGAAAAATGCTGCCAAGCTTAAGAATGACAGCGCATGAAATGAGAGAATTGGGCAGGATGCAAAGGGAAAACAATTCAAAAGTGCAACCGCAATGCGCCTTGAAAGGCAAATTAATCAATCCATACACGTAGGCAGCCCAAAGGGTGAAGCACACGCAATTTTATTGTACAAAATCCAATACTCTCGTTCTCATTTATTTATCTTGGCAAAATTTTACAATTAACGCAAACTATGCAGTTTAATGAAACTGCACACTTGCAGAACAAATTTACTAATAACAATTTAAAACTATATAGTGCAGCTTACTTAGCAAATGAACAGGTGATTTGTGTTTTGAGAATGGTTGGCAAACAAGTTATTGAAAACTGAACTATTTGCGGCAATTAAAATTTGATTACAGTTTTACTCTGCTCGCTGGCGAGTAATTGTGAAAAATTTCAACTATTATTGCTATTGATTTTAAGTGCACCATCTGTAGTAACTGTGCTCTTTATTACTTTATAGCGCCAAGGTGGCATTAAGTCATATTGCGTATACGACAGCTGCAGCGTATGAAGCTCTTCTTCACCTCATCTCTCTCTCCTTCTTCGTTTGCAGCATATTTCTGAAAAACTGACAATCTGACAACAGAGAAAAAAAAAGAAAAATAAAACAGCTAATACCGACACGTTCAAGCCCAAGCTTTTAGGCAGTCGTGTAAACAGTCGTGCAAACATTTTGCTGATGAATGTGCCGCTGGCTTAGTGAGTGCCAAGGATGCCAATGAAAGTGTAGCTCAAAGTGATTCATGCCACATATTGTTGCATGTAAACACAAACAACAGACAGTAGTGGCAACTCAAAGACTCTGTTTGCATAGGACACCAAGGCACAAAGGCTAACCATTTCCATGTTCTGAATGGAGACGACGCGTGGACGCCAACGGGCCACGGCAACCAGACGGAGCTATCGGGGCATTCGCATTGGCCAGTGTTTGCTAACATCAGCCAAAACAACAACATGGCCATAATAAGGCAACAGCAACGAACTAAATGTAATTCATGGTTACAAATACCCAACAACCTGCTGCTACTGGTAAGTGCGCGTGATTCGAAAATATTAATGTATTTAATTATGTTGCATTGATTTCCCGAATTACAACTCACTTGAGATAAGCTCTGTGCATCACTTAAACACCCCTTACTCATTAAAGATGTTTAAAGAAGGTCATGAATATGTGTGTCTCAGACCCAAGGAGGCATATCCGATCCTATCTATCCTTGGTATATAAATGTGAACCAGAACTTGAGCTGAGTCGGTCTAGCTTTGTTCGTCTGCCTGTCCGTCTTCGTGAACGATCCACATAACTGAAAAATTAGACAAGAATATATACATTTTTAAATAAATGTTTTAAAAGACAAAGAAACCTATTAAGGCATGCAAGCTATCCCCTAGTCGCACACTCTAGACTAGAACACTTTAATTTCTTTCTATCTTTGATTCACAATTAAAACTATTTTTACCACTCATTCATCATAAAAAATGTAAGCGTGTGTGTGCAATTAGTCAATGTTGGCGTGTTGAAAATATTGTTGGTAACATTTCCTGTTTATATTTCCGCTGCCCTTTTCCGCTGTTAATAAAAGCACGCACATCCTGTGCACTGCACAGTTAGAGGCCTTCGGTACCACAGGGACACAGCCAGCTTGTATTAGGCAATTCACACATGTCAACAGCAAATAGGAAAAGCACATGTAACTGGAATGTGGCACGTGTGGCAGCTGCAGCGACTCAGTTGCACATGGCTGCAGTTGTCGTCGACTCTTGCTCTGCGTGTTGCAATCAACATTGACATGATGATATGTGCCATAGACATTGATTATATTGTAACTGTCAAGTTTACACAGCTCTAAAGCCGCGTGTTGTGCGGAATGCGAATTGCAGTTACTGTTAGGCGAATGTGTGGCAATAAATTCTAAGAATAAATCTACATGCCACTTGTGACAGTGGCAGCGAGTGCGTCGCTTTTATGAGCTAAGTGCGACTCGTAAAAGTTACGTATACGCCACCGAAATGTGCCACCACACGTTGCACGACTGCTCGTAAAAAGATCATTAAACAGCAGAGATGAACGGCACACTAGTTGCCCAGGATTTCAGGACTCTGTTAATGGACGAACTATTTAGCTAAGCCTTTAAGCTACGCTTAATGACTTTAAGCAAGTCTTAGCCTTTGTTTCAATTTGACACATAGGATTTAATTTGCCATTTCTAACTGTTGGATTATTATAATAATAATGCATTCCCATGGAAAATGGCCTGAATTGCCGACTAAATACATTGCGGATTAAATTCAAGTGCAGTTTTGGCTTTTGGTAAAAACCACTTGGGTGCCACAAAACTGTAAACGCTCAAGGACTTTTCACTGCAATTTACCCATTCACGAAAGCCAAAAAATAATGCTCTGTGTAATGCTAAAGCTCAACTTGAAGTCAAGCAAAATTTGTATTTTACGAGTAGTTATTGCGTCGGTTTTATTTTGGTTATGTGCGCAATACGCGAGCAATTATCAGCTTTAAATTAAAAGTTCCTATGGGTTTTTAACATTGAAATGCGGTGACCGCAAACTTTTGGCTCTATCTCTGTATATTTTGTGGCATTTTGTGATGCTATGTGGCGTTCAATGGTTCCATGTAAAATTGTTGCACATTTTGCACCTAATTCTACGGTGAATTTTTTGGCTAACTTTGAAGTAGAAAAAATACGTTGCTTGTTTAATTTAAAGCCAAGGCTTAAATCCGATAGCTACTTCAAGGCTGGGAATTGCAAATTCATTTCAATTTACGCATAGTCTTTAGTCTAAGTACTTGCATTTGTTCGCTCTGAAAACTATAATTTGCCAGCAGGTCACCAATTAAAGCGAGAAACTTTCTTTTACAGTACATTCTGTGTTTCTACAGAATTCTTGTTTCTTAGTTAGGTAGCCGACGGCAGTTTACCCTCGACTCACTGAGAACCTAATTGGGCCATTGCAGTGACCAGCGGATCCACCTACCATTCTCCTCAGGGCCCAAAAGATTAAGAAACAAGCGCAAAGCTCCAACCCGAGGCATGGGTAAATCTGATATGCGTTTGGGTCTTTGCACAAAGAGATATGATAGTTCCGACAGGATTTTTCAAGTTAACAGCTTGCTACAACTCCTTTGGCGCTTGACAAAGCGTGTAAGAGGCGGATGCTTTAAAAATAAAATAAATTGGAATATAAATTAAACTTTTGCACAACAATATGCTGCCAAGTAAAGTAACTGAATAGTATACAATTTACAGCATTAATTTGTAATAAAGTAATTTTATGCAAAATCTGTACGCACTGAGCTTCCAGTGCTTGCAGTTGGATTTATTATCGTAATTAACAATATATTTTGATGACCGCAATCTAATATGCTTTGATAATTTAAACTCAATAATTTATGTCTGATTTTATTCAATCAAATAGCCTTTCTATGTATTGAATCAAGATTATTTACAGTTGAATATATTTTCATTTACATAGATTTCCTTTCATTGAAATTTTACGCGTCGGCTCTCAATTAAATGGCCATTTCGAAATCCAGACAACTTTTTTATGCCACTGTAATTAAATTGAGCACATGGGCCCTGAAATTTACCGTTGCCCTGCCAAGCCCGAGCGCGTCATGCCGTCGGATGTAAATCCTTCGTCAACTGGGCGAATGCGTTACGAAAAAGAAAAAGTTGCGTATGCGTCGTGTGGGCCGGGGGAAATGCTTCTTTTTTGGATTTATAGGCGCTGTTCATTTTAAATGTCAATTATTTATCATGCAAAAGAATTTAATGTTAGCAAATTTCAACTTGTAACTCAATTTGTTCATTTTTCATTATTAGCTGCCATAAAGCCACTTTTACCACGCGAATTTTGTACGAGAATGAAATGACAAATATTGCACTAGGAGGGAAAACTCATGTATGTGCTTTTAATTTTCAACGCTTCACAAAATTCGCTTTGGCGCATGCCATACCTTCCCCCCAAGCCCGGCGCCATGCAACATTTTTGGCAGCCTTGGCCAGAAAGGCTTCCTCTTCTGGCTTGTTTACTGCATATATTGTTTGTCATGTGTGTAATTTTTGCTGCCTTCCAACCGCCCTGAAAGCCACTGATTGCTTTTATTGTGAGCCCACAACAGCCCCGTTCTTTAATACACTTTGTTCTGCAACGATACCCGAGTAACAAGTAGTGATAAATTTCTGCTACCTCTTGCACGGAACTTTAATATTTTATTATTTTATATTATTTTTTTATTATTTTAATATTTTCTTTATAACGATATATCATTTTATGCGCTGCTTCACGACTGATGTCTAAAGCATACTCAGAAATTATGGCGAAATGTATAAATGCCGCTTACGGGGTAAAGTTTTGTGTTACCATTTTGCCCAATTAGCACAGTACCCATTAGTAGAAATTCAACTTGACTGTTTTGAGTGAAGTATTTGTGCAAAAGATTTTCTGATTAGGGATACCCGCTCTGAATATACCCTAATATTAGTTCAATATGTTTCATTTAAAATTATTATTATTACAGTCTTTATTAGACTTCGGCTAAAACACTAAAGCTACATTCATACACTCACCTGAAGTCGAGGCCAACTTATCGAATTTTTTAAAAAAGTTTTGATTTGGTGCTGAGGAAGCACCGAAATGTTGTATTGAATTCTTATCATTTATTCTACGATATCTCTAGCTTTTTAAGACCTTGAAATTGAGCGTTCAATGAATCCGATTTGGCTGTTGATGTTTATCAGGAACATATTAGAATTTTTATGCTTGTTAGATACTCAAAACTTTATTAGGCATTAATCAATTTATTGGGCAAGCAACAAGACAACTTTTCTATAATTAAAACTTGAAGCCAATTCATAGGCCATATTTTGAATAGCTAATTTCGACCAACGTCAGCTTTTTCCTTGACAATGACTCAAACCCAATCGATTGCTGTGGGAAATGACTTTGTGACATTCAATATTGAACAGCAGTAAGAAAGTAATTACATTTACAAGTGCACAATTGGCGACCCTTCAAGGTCTACAATAACAACAGCAATTGTTAACTGCTTTGATTCCTAGTGAATCTTTGTATGTAAACAAAGCATTTGGCAAGCCATGAAGGTGTAGCAGCTGTGCTCTATCGCATCAAAATGCGAGTCTATTAAAAATTGAAGCAGCTCTGATGCGAGTACTTAAGTTAAATAATATTTAATCGATTTATTGCGTGTTTTGAATATTTGAAGCCTAGTAATTAAGTCACCCAAGCCCAATATGAGGTGATGTTTTTTCTTGCCTTTTTGCTGCTCAAGCATTAAAGTCGAAAATAATTTCAACGGCTGCTTGCCACAAATATTGATTAGTGGCCAAATTGAGCGCAAATATTGAGTGTGTGTATTATGAATTTGCGCTGTATTTATAGCATGTTTGATGAGCCGATAGCACTCGCTATGGCAATCCGAGATTGCATTCGAGTTCATTCATAAAATCAGTATGACGAGTGCTAGGTACATTTGATAAACATGGCTAAAACGATGACAATTAATGGCCACAATTAAATTGCAATGTGCACGCCAATAGAATGGCGAGTGCTAAACTCGCCGACCCCTTCCCATCTCCCTGCACAACACCCTCTCTGTGGTCACCTCTGACTGTGCCATTGTTACAGTACTGAAATGTCATCGCTTCCGTTTCCGCAAGCACTTAACCTGCAATTATTTGTAAATCCCAGTTGAGTGGCATTTTGGTCTAGCTTGTGGCTTATGGCCAAGCAATTTCATAGCTGGTAAGTCTTTTCGTTAGCCATGTTAACCAGGTTTTGCCAGTCAGCGTCCGAGCGGCATTTCCCCGCTGGGCATTCATTTAAGTTTTCAAAAGGTATATTACAAAATTCTCCGACCCACATAACAAACACCTATTTGTTTTGGCCATTATTCTGCTGGCCTTGCTTCTAGCACTTGAGTTTTTCATCTGGTATCTACGTATTTTCATAAATTAATTAATTAAGCATGCCGACCACGCACCGCCTGTGTGGCCTAAAGCATAGAGCTAATTATGCATTGAATGGGCTTTTAGTAATGCTCGCTGTTTCTTATTAAATTGGCTTGCAGGTGGTGAACACAAATATACACCCATCACAAAAGTACCGCCATGAATGAGACAGAGTGTGAGGATCTCATTAAATCTGTGAAATGGACGGAACCGGCGAACCTGATCTCTCTGGCCATACTCGAGTTTATCAACGTACTGGTCATTGGCGGCAATTGTCTTGTAATTGCCGCCGTCTTCTGTTCAAACAAATTACGTAGTGTTACCAATTTTTTCATCGTTAACTTGGCCGTTGCCGATTTACTAGTGGGCCTGGCGGTGCTACCATTCTCGGCCACCTGGGAGGTGTTCAAGGTAATTGCAACGAGATATTTAATGAGAAGAAAAATACATAAAGAAAATAATTTATAATTGCAGGTTTGGATATTTGGTGACGTGTGGTGCCGCATTTGGCTGGCGGTGGATGTCTGGATGTGCACGGCATCGATACTGAATCTATGTGCCATATCTTTGGATCGCTACGTGGCAGTCACGCGACCCGTCACCTATCCAAGCATAATGTCAACGAAGAAGGCCAAGTCTTTAATCGCCGGCATTTGGGTACTCTCATTTGTTATATGCTTTCCGCCTTTAGTTGGCTGGAAAGATCAAAAGGTAAGCAGCCCACAACAGACTACACACCCAGACACACACACACGAACCCACCCACAATTACAATAAATTAAAGTGCAAAGTACTTCACTGAACTAAATTGAAGGCAGAAAAACTGTTTTTGGCATGCAACCGTCTCTCAGGCAACTACAAAAGAAACCGCAGTTAGACGCTTGGGCGACCCTTTGGACAGCCATGTTCTCAATAGGACCTGTCATTGACACCATTACAAGTTAAAGTTTTGGCCAAAACCGCTGCCCAGCAGCATGAAAATGTGGCAAACGTTGAAAGCCTGCTAAGCCTGCCATGTGGTTCATTTGTGTCAACATGCCCGTAAAAGCAGTAAAATTGCTTAAGTCAAATGTGTATGCTGGTAAATACCCTGTAACTAGAGCAATACCCTCTGCATACTTTATATATGAGCTTTTTTCTGTATCCCACAATCGTTATAGGCTCATAAGTCAGCTACAACATTATACATATCTCATAAATCCCTGGAGGCATTCATGTATATCCTTCCGCCTCTCGCTTCAGCTGCTCAGCCATACAACTCTCTTCCCAATTTTCATGACTGCAGGTATTCATATCAAGTGTAGCCTTTCTTGTCCTTTTTGCTAGCATTTTTGACTCGTTTTTGTGTTGTCGTTTTTGGCACACATGCATAAAGAGTCTTATGTAATGGCAATGATAATGATGTGCCACACATGTAGCAAAGGCAACACAGACAGAGCCAGCCAACAGACAGCATGGCATAATTCAAGTGTGTGCGCCTTGTACTCGGATAATCAGATCAGCAGCGATATGGCAACTAACTGGGCCAACGAATTACGACTTCCTGAAACACTTTATTGTCCACAGCATGTGTGGGTGTGTGTATGTGGGAGTGCTTGTTGTTATTGTCCAATGAGCCTTAGGCCAAGTTGGGTCGAATTTACTGGCCATATTGTTTCAACTTTGTAGTTAATGGGGAGATTCAGCTGACAAGTGGGAACTACCTACAAATATGTTTGGAGGCAATCTTGGTCTGTTTGTACGCTTAATCTTAATGGCAGTTGCCCATCGAAATGCTCCATTCAACTCGCAACAGTTGCCATCGGCCGCATTCACATAAACGTACAGTATCACATGAAAGCATCTTTTGAATGCATTCCTGTTTCTGTTTGCCATTGCATTACAGCCTCCCGGTTGCCTTACTCACTTAATGAGCATAATTGAAGCTCGATTTACAAGACCAGCGGCAGGTGGCATTGATTATTATTATCTTGCTGCCGTGTGCTATGTTGCGAGCAGCTCAGCCATTGAATGCGTCTCATCCCTTACTCTCTCATCGACTTTTCAGTTGGCTCCATTCAATTTCCACTCAGGTGTATATTTACCCCTGCCAATCCTGCAGATGGAAGAGCATATAATATATATATATATATATTTATATATGTATTCCGCTCAAATGTCGCCCTTGGCATCCGTAAGAGGCTTTAAACTGTTTGGGGCACATTTTATTAATACGCTTTCCACTTAAGGGTACCCTATATTTCTGATATGGCTAAAAGGGGTGTGATATACATACATTACAATACAGTTCGAATATAAATATATTTAAACAATCGAGGTCAGCTATGAATAGATATTTGATTAAATTTAAAACTATTCAGCAAGCATTAAAATCATTTAACAGAAATATACCTCGACGCAGGGTATCCCCAAGCCGACTAGACTTTCACTTGTTGAATATATATATATATAGTACATGTGTATATCCAGTTCCTGGCGCCCAAATGTATGCTACACCTTAGCATAATATTTATGCACAACACGTCCCGGCATATCTTTTGCAAAATAAACCGCTTTAAGTTGCATTTTTATTGGCTTATTGTGAGCAATGTGTGAGTCAGAAATTTTTGTGAGCGAGTCTAGAATTTCAATGGGTTAGCTGGATGACAAAGCTTTTAATATAACCCGTCAAATATCATATATACTAGCACTTCAAGGGGTTCGCCGTATGATACAGCTTTTAATAAAAACCCTCCAAAAACTATCTCTATGTATAAATATTCGTGTGCATTTCAGGCCATGGTACAACCGACCTACACACGGGGAAACTATACGCTTTACTATGCCACCACAATGTCAAGTACACAGGATGAGCAACTAGATGTAGGTAGAATTAAGAAAAAGCAGGAGGAGGCTGCTGCCTCACTGATTATTGAAAATGGCAATTTCAATGGCAATGTCAATGGCAATGCTTACAATCCATACGATCCCAACTTTGCGCCAATCGATGGCTCCGCTGAGATACATATTGCGGCCATGACGACGACAACAACAGCAACAGCAAGGACAACCACAACAGCAAAAAGCACAATTTCGCCTAGCACAGAAATGGATTATGATCTGTTAAATGCTCCGGCGGTGAACGTGCCACAGCCGGCAACAAGTTGCCCCTGGAAGTGTGAGCTAACCAATGATCGGGGCTATGTGCTCTACTCGGCACTGGGCTCCTTCTATATACCCATGTTTGTAATGCTCTTCTTCTACTGGCGCATCTATCGAGCCGCTGTACGCACCACGCGTGCCATTAATCAGGGCTTCAAAACTACAAAGGGTGAGTAATAAATATATCCTTTATATAGTAGTGTGAACATCAAGATCGGTAGCTAACATTTGGACACATTTTTTTAAATTCTCATTCACAAAATTTATGGCAACTTGTGCGTAGCTAAAAGTTTTGTCCCTTTAATATTTTCTAATAATTCTCACTCAATTCAATTTGATACTCTTAAACAGTAAATTATGTAACCCACGTAGCGGTTGTAGTTCGTACATTTAAATACTTACAATTTAATCCTCAATTTTCATATCGACTCTTAATTAATTTTCAAACTCTAAACGTGTAGAATTGTTGTGTGACGTCTTTGCCCCCGTTTTTTTGATTTAATAAAAAAACATCACAACAAAATGAACATAAAAGAGTCCGTCAAATATAACACACATATACACACATACACATTTTACAGAAGATCATCAGAGCCATTGTCAATAATAACCAGGCTAAACACATCCATGAATATCAGTTACCAGACCTGTTTCGAATTCCAATTTCGAATCAATGCAGTGCAGTCTATATAAAAACGACAATTATAATTTCCTTGGCATCAAAAATGTTGAATCGATTCGAAATCGGTATTCGAAACAGGACTATTATATAAGTTATCTTAGCATATTGAAAGTCAAGTATATAGAAGTTCATCTCTCTGTTTGTGCGTAAATGTCCCGTGTCTAACAATTGCAATTAGCAATTGCATAAATTACCAGACATTGTTTTACAAAAATGGCAAATATCCAAATTTACATTTATAAATAACCACACACATTTTTTTGTCGGCATTTTGTTTTTGTGTTCTGCACTCAATACATTATGAATAAACAAACAACGTTATAAATAACATAAATAAATAAACAAACATTTATAAATAGAGTTCTAAGTAAAAATGCAAGTGTAAATGGAAACGGCAAGTTTGTAATTTAATTAAGTCTACAGCAAAAAAAAAAAATTAATGAAAATGAAAACAATTAAAATAATTTAAATATTATCAATTTGTATACTAAATCCTTGTAACTAAAACCCTAACAAAAAATATTATAAACTGATAATGTGCATATTTGTAGCTTATACTTTAGTAATTATCTTAATTAGTATACCCATTTAAGTAATGCTCTAAAAATACTATACATGCAAAGTTCAAAATAACCCCGAAACCGAAAATTGTCAATAACACTCCTCAGAACATTTGAAAGCCCCCCTTTATGTAGAGCTTTCCCTTTAAATTAAGTTAAGTTTTCCGTCACATACACGAATGAAAATGAATACACATTTGATACTCTTAAATTCAGTTCTATCCTAGAATTAAGACACTTTTATATAAGTGAAGTCTTCGTTTTTGTCTCCATATCTCGCTTACGATCCCTGCAATAATTGGCATTGTTTCGCATCTACGAACATGAAAGAACACATCAAACAAATCGGCTTAGGCCAAAAGCAGCATAAATGAAATGAAATGAAAAAACTTCAGCCATTAGGGAAGGAAGAGTACAAAATTCCGCATGATAGAAATGAGTTTGGGCTCTAGCATTTTGCTGCTGCTGTGTGAATTTATATATTTTTTGTTTTGCCATTTTCTGGTACTTTTATTTGAAGTAAGTATTCCTTGAAATTGCTATAAAATACCCGTCCAACAGCTGGTATACACTTGTGTGTTTGTGTATTCTCAAATGTGGCTCATTAGTTGCGCAGTATTTTGCCAATCCTGCAGCGCACTTTCTTCCAGCTGATCAGCTCATTGGGCACAATTCTAGTTGGGTTTTTAATCTCGTCGACTTGGGCTCGACTTGGGGTCTACCTGGAAAAGTGTTGCCAAGCCAAGCGCACGCATTGGCTTTAATCCGAGCCAAACAACAGGGCCAACTGGCTGACTTAATGGTTATATAATAAAAATCAATATGCCGGGTTTCGTGCGTTCAATGCTTCTGCTAATTGTGCACCCAGAGCAGCTACTCTGGTGCGAATCCCAAAATAAAAGCCCAGTCAAAAGTTCTTACAATTTGCCCAAAGCCTAATGACAGTTTAATGTCCGGAGTGTAACATACAATTTGAAATTTTTTTCTATTATAATAAAACTTGCTATAATTTCGCTGGGTTCAGCTAAGCTCAACAGCTATTAAAATTAATAGATATAACAGGGAAAACAAGTAAAAGTTTTTGTATATTTCGTGTCCATGAGTGGATTCTACACTTGTTTACCCTGGCGCTACTAAGCAAATTCATATTAAACTTACAGTACAACTGAAACACACACTTGATAGGGACATTCAGCACTAGCGTGTGCACAATTAATCAAGAAAGTACGAGGTCGATATACACACACCCTAGACTACAATTTAGTTATAAAAAACTGTTATGTATTATGACGATACTCTGTAACGCCCAAGCTTGCTGCATCGACAATATTATGCCCTACTTTCATCACCAACGTGGAATTTAAGTGATTGACGAGATTCGAAATGTCATTAACATTAAAGGCGTGGCTCTTGAATGTAGCTAATTATGACCTAAATACTTTTCTGCTGGCATATGATGACATCGTGCTGTTCTCATATGTCTAGTTTTAGGCTCTGTTGTTGTTGTGCTGGCTTGTTTAGCAGCTGGCGTGTGTCCTTAGTTGGCGTTGTTTTGAAGACAAAGCCCAGATTTTCAGAAACAGCCGCTTGCAGAACATCAGCCGACAGCCTTGGAACACACATAGGCACACACAAGCACACAATCACACACACACACACACACTCGTACACACTCATGCACTCATGCAGACACAATGGCGCTGAGGTTGTTATAGTTTTTGTCCGGGCCACTTGCCGTGCGTGTCTTCATTTCTTTCACTTGCCGCGTCGGTATTAGTTTTAACACACAACACGAAACGCAATAGTCTAAAAACATTTCGTGACACAATGCGGGGGCGTGTGTAACGCTGTTGTTGTTGTTGCTGCTGTAGTTGTTGTTGTTGTTTGGGTAGCTCGCCTATATGGCCCACTCGCCCTTTAGTGGCTTTTGAAGGTAATCAAGTTTCAAGTTCAAAAACTAGCTGAGGTTCATGGCGTTGCCTATTAAAATGTACGCAGTAGTAGCAGCAGCAATAGGAGAGTGTCAGGCGTGGCATTTGAGCCTGTTATTGTTGTTGCGCCAGTTGCACACAAACTGAGGGCTTTCAAAATTTCAATTTCAATGGGCCCTGGCCCTGGCCCCGTGTCAGCAGCAGGCGTGGCTACTTTCACGCCAGCCTGTCTCAGATTTCACCTCGACTTTCACTGGCATCAGATTCACTTGGCTTAGTTTCTCTAGAGTGCCGATTCAAAGGTCAATTTGCAACAAAAAAAAAAACAATGTCACAAAACCCACATCAATCTGACTAATTAAACATTTAAATGTGTTTACAACAATACATTTAAAGTAGATTGCAAATAACGGCAATTGACGAGTAATTAATTTTATAATTAATTGAAGCAGCTACAAAATCGATTACGCTTAAATGTGCGATGAAATGGTATTTTTATATACATATGTAAATCAATTATTTTTGTATTGTTTTTCTCTCTTTTTGTTTCTGTCATTCTTTTTGTGGGTGAATGTTGTCAGCGACACATTTGCATATTGCGTGGCATTTCCATTTCCATTTTCAATAATTTAGGCGGAAAAAAACATTTTTTGTTATTTGTTTGTTTGCAGAGCAGCCCACGCTTATACTTACATAAATATGTACATATATCCCACTCAATGCCTGCGGCCGTACGCAAGCCTTCCGCATCGAGGAATAAATATAAAATAGTTTTCATATTCACATTAATGGAAATATTTACCGTTGCAACGTTTTCCTCTTTCGAATTCTTTCAAATTTATTAAAAGCTTTAAAACGGATTTTCTTCTCTTTTGTTCGGCTCTTTTATGAAAAGCTTCTCCTCTGTATTTACATTTTTGCATATGTCGTATGGTTTCTTGTTTACTTTCAAGCAAATGAAATTTTTCCCATATTTTACTACTCTCAATTATTAATTTCATATGCCCTTGCCAATATTAATGCTCATGGCAGCTTTCTTACCATATTGAGTATTCGGATTTATGTAAAAAAAAAAAAATAAATTATATTCAATCCGAATTTCTATATCTTGATTTCTTGTGGGCAGATACAAAAGTTTTGAAATGTTGTTGTCAACAATATTGTGATTATTTTCTACCGACTGCATTAAATTATCAAATTGTGGTGATAGTAAGTCCGACTGACATTATTATACATAATTATATACTCATTTCTCTAACATAAATTAATGAAATTTTCCGTGTTAATTAAATCAGTTTTGTTTTGTATTATGTATGAATGTAATAAATAACCAAATGGCCATGAAAAAACCCAAATTTATCAGACCCAGCGCATATACCCTTAGGCCACAACACGTGCCGGCAAATACAAATACACATTGCTCTTTTATATAGATTTTCCAATACCCAATCAAATCGAATTAGATACGTTTGTACATATGTTGTCTATTCTGCTTCCTAATTATTCGAACACACTTTATTGAAGCATACTTTTTCGATCTCTTCAAAAATATAGAATAACCTAAATTTGTCTAGCATGCTCCGAAAAGTAGGCTCTACATATCTATAAAATTATATGAAAATTGGTATTCGGAAATGACAAATCGTTATACATTCATCAACTATATTATAATATATTGCAGTAGTGTGTATAATTTTATAATTAAAGATAAATTCTAAAATTTTTCTACAATTATCTATATGTTAAAGTACGTAGTTAGATACCCGTTTTATGCTAATGTGTGCTAGCCTTAATTACTACAATTTTGTTTGTCTCTAACCAATGAAAACACAAATAATCAAAAATCAATACCGATCCATACTGAAGCAAACAAAAATCACGCACACACAAGCTCATGTATGATACAAGCTAAATGTTTTCATGTCTTCACGACGACACCAAACACAAACAACCAAAACAACCTCATGTGATTGCATTCCATGTGAAATTTGTATTGAGTTCCATTTCGACATCCTGCCAAATTCCCACACTAACTTATTGCAGGCAGTCCGCGCGAATCGGGTGGCAACAATCGCGTGGATGATTCCCAGCTAATCTTGCGCATCCATCGCGGACGACCTTGCGGCACACCACAGCGAACGCCACTCTCCGTGCACTCCATGTCCTCGACGCTGAGCGTGAACAGCAATGGAGCACCTGGAGCTCCCCCTGGCACGGCAAGTGAAGATCAGCAGTCAGTGCCGGCTTCTCAGCTGGGCACGTCCAAGCGAGCCACTTCGATGCGCGTGAATCGTCAGCGCCACGAGAAGGTTGCCATCAAGGTGTCTTTTCCCTCCTCGGAGAACGTGTTGGAATCACCACGTTTAGGTACTACGCAGCAACAGCCACCAGCGCCCCACTATGCAGTGATCAGCAGCGGCACAAAAGGCGGCGCCAGCAATCTTTCCAACGGGCGACGCACCTCATTCAAGAGCAGCCTCTTCGATATTGGCGAAACCACGTTTAATTTGGACACAGCCAGTAGAGCAGCAGCTGATCTGGAGAGTGGCATTTCGACCGGCTCGACGTCGGCCAAGAAGCGCTCCGGCAAACGCAGTGTAAAGTTTCAAGTGAAGCGCTTTCGCATGGAGACAAAGGCAGCCAAGACGTTGGCCATTATTGTAGGCGGCTTCATAGTTTGCTGGTTGCCCTTCTTTACGATGTATCTGATACGCGCCTTCTGCGAGGACTGCATACAGCCGACAGTATTCTCGGTATTGTTCTGGCTGGGGTACTGCAACTCGGCAATCAATCCGGTGATCTATGCGCTCTTCTCGCACGAGTTTCGCATTGCCTTCAAGCGGATTGTCTGCCGATGCGTCTGCACTCGCAGCGGCTTCCGAGCCTCTGAGAATTTCCAAATGATTGCTGCACGGGCACTAATGGCACCCGCCACATTCCACAAAACCATTTCGGGCTGCTCCGATGATGGTGACGGCGTCGATTTTAGCTGACTAATCGGCAACTACGAGACGAGTCCGCTGCAGCGCACTGCCTCGCTGCCGCAAGAAGCCAGCACTAGGGATGGCGATGTGGATACCACGGGCAGCACCAGACGTATACGGCGCGGTGGCTTCTGCAAGGGTCGTGTACTCTAAGCACACCAAAGCAGCAGCCACAACTACAACTACTTACAAATACTTGACATAAGGCAATGCATTTCGCTTTTGTACTTTTGTAAACGCCGCCAGCCCAATTGACATTGACAGTATTCGCATTGAACAACGTTGTAACTTTATGGCAATAATTTTCACGTATTTAACTAGGCATAAGGCATACATATACTTACACTTATACCTGTAGTTGTAAGCTTAATTAATGTGACATAATGATAACCAACACACTTTCAGTTAAGTACTTAGAGATAACTATATTAAGCAGGCCCCATTTGTTCAATTTTGCCGCTGGCAAAGTGAATCAGTTCAGTTACATGAGTTACATGCTAGTAGTTAATGAATATATGTGTGTATGTGTGTATCGGCCAATAATTTGGTTAGGTCAACAGCATTTTCAATAAAAATGAAAGCAAACAAAGAGCAAAAAACGAGCGCCGACAAAATAAAAGGTAATTTGTAATAAGAGCAATTGGAAGACACAACAGTTCCGCAGGCACACAAAAACAAACACACAAAGGTAATAACAAACCCAACACTGGTCAACATAAACATAAACATCCACAAACACCTTCTGCCTAAGCCAAAATAAGAAAAGTATTCACAACATATGAAAGCAACAACAGACGAATTGATTCTGAGTAGTTTAACTTCATGATATGGTCGAGACAATATTAGACAATAGACA
This sequence comes from Drosophila novamexicana, assembly GCF_003285875.2. Classification (NCBI taxonomy): domain Eukaryota; kingdom Metazoa; phylum Arthropoda; class Insecta; order Diptera; family Drosophilidae; genus Drosophila; species Drosophila novamexicana. The sequence goes on from NW_020824772.1 coordinate 2,714,627, forward strand.
AGATTGCTTAAATCTGAACTCTGCCTAAAGCTCTTATCACAGATACAACTTATAAGTCTGAATTTACTAAGTTTAATTGAATGTCCTAAACACTCTACTTCTACAATCACACAACACCAACTTTTCAATATTCAGGTAGCATTCTGGGAATTTTCATTAGTGTCTGTGCATCTGTACATTTCCAGACCTCACCTCAGCTACAGTAATGTGGGCTATGCAATCAATTCGCATTGCGATTGTATTGAGTTATTTGTACATCAAACAGTCGAGGTGCTTGTATCCAATATCCATTAAAATGCCCGGATAGGTCAAGCCCAGTGCAAACGTGCAACAATATGACGGCGCCGCGGCTTGAGGCGTATCAGGCAACCATAAATAATTGAACAGCGTAACAATCAGCATGACATGGTATTATTGTGCTGATTATTCATTACATTCACGCGGCATGCAATGAAAATTTATACAGCTGTTAAACGTGCGTATGAGTAATAAATGCAAAACAGGCAACAGCTAGGCCCACGCAACATGAATGTTAGTGTGTGTACAAGTGTCTGTATGTGTGAGTGTGTGTGTGTGAAATTATGCAAATGTATGTGTGTTAATGAAATAAAGTTCGCTTTGAAGGCAGCTTAAGACGTACAGCAGGACAGTTTTGTTGCCAAGGAAGGCGCTGAGACAGGGGCCAGCATTGAGTGCTTGTCGCGTTTATGCTAAGACATTTGCATAATTACGCGTTTAATTTAGTAAAGTGCAGCCTGGCAGAGTGCCAAGACATGACACGGTTACGCCAAACAGTTTAGGCAATGGCAATGGCAACGCATTGAAATGCGTGCGTGGTGTGCAGGGGGTGTATGAGCAATATTCAATAAGACGGGAAACATTATGTGTATTGTGTGAAGCACCAAACTAATGTTAATTCAATTTCTCCCATTTGGCAGGCTCCAAGGGCATTGGCTCACGTTTTGAGGAGCAGCGTCTGACGCTGCGCATACATCGCGGACGTGGCTCCAACCAGCAGGACTCGATGCACAGCAATGGCAGCACACAGAGCACCACAACCACACTAGGAACGCCCTCGCCGGAGCGTCTGAGCAAATATGCGACGCGAAGACTGCATCATCAACACGACAAGATCAAGATATCTGTGTCATATCCATCTAGCGAGAATATCAACGAGCTGACGCAGCCGGAGCCGACTCATGAATCGCGGCGCACCTCCAGCAATGCCCTCTTCTCCGTACACTACAATGGCGCCCATGGACGCGAGTCCACAGAATCGCAACTGTATAGGCAGCAGCATCATGGCGGCAGCACGTGCTATTTACAGGTCAGCAAGGCGCTGCCTGAGCTGGCGCGACGCCAGAGCAACAGCAGCGAGGTTGGCGGCGTTGTGGGTCATCCGCGAGCCGCCAACAAAAAGATGGGCAGACGGAATATCAAGGCGCAGGTGAAGCGTTTTCGCATGGAGACGAAGGCGGCAAAGACATTGGCCATTATTGTGGGCATGTTCATCTTCTGCTGGTTTCCGTTCTTCACGATTTATATAATCAGACCCTTCTGTCAGGACTGCGTTGATCCGCTACTCTTTTCGGTGCTCTTCTGGCTGGGTTATTGCAACTCGGCGGTGAATCCTATGATATATGCGCTCTTCTCTAAGGACTTCCGCTTTGCATTCAAGCGGATCATATGCCGATGCTTCTGCTCCCGCCAGAGTGTTTCCTTGAAGAGCTCCCGGCGTGGCTCCGACATGTCTGCTGTACGCATTCAGGGGCGCACGCCCAGCATTACGCCCAGTGCAGCGGCACACAGCTTTGGCGATGAGAGCGAGCTACATCATTCCCATTCGGAGCTGGGCAACGAGTCCAGATGACGTTCATTTGGGCCCAGCTCAAGCTCGCAGAGCAGCTTGGGCGGGTTGCGTAAGACGAGCCTGAAGGTGCCCGTCTACGAGATTTGCCATCCGCTAGTCATGGAAACGCCCTCCTATTCCTATGTCGAGGCTCCCGGCGAGATCCCAACCTCAGCCAGCAATGGCGGGGCCAAGCGCACGCAATTGTAGCCGCGGGAGCTGCTGGCGCTGCGTAGCCTGGCGACCAACGAGAAGAATCCCCATTCAATGCCAGGGCAGCGACCGCGGCGCACGGTGCGCATCGAATACAGCGATGCGAGGGTCTAAGGAGACATACTATAGAAGTAGGCATTAGGCCAAGTTAAGAACAGTGCTGAACAAATGTAAGCTTCTAGTTAAAAGCTCACAGATAAAATACGATGAAACGTGTTTGGTTAAACCAAAACAAATTCTGCTTTTTCCATTTGAACAAGCAAATTAACTATAAATTGTAAATGTGCATAGAATAGTTTCAACTACTAATTACTCTTTGGCTTAAGCGTAATCCACATAAATCGATTTTAAATAGTTAGTCAAAAGACAGAGCAGTAAAGTATTTCATACTAGATCAAATTTGTGTCTATTTGTTATAAATGATGTCTACATATATACATATGCGTGAGTCTTTGAGAAGACCAAATTGCGATAGTTGCCGGGTAGAAAGATTATCGCCGGGAATAAAATTGAGAGTTGTACCTTTAAAATTCCATATAATATGCAAAAGTTAAATAATTACAGAAATCGCCATAACCAAATAGTTGCACAATGCGTATTAAATATAGTAATTCCATAAATGTTTATTGACATGTTAATGTTGTGTGCTGTTCAGATTTTAACATACTTTTCAAAATATATGTGTATAATCGCGACATATATGAATATACCATATGAAGAAAATACATATGATTCTCAAATATAATATTCCATACGATTCCAGTTAAATGTTCAGTGTGCTATAAATAAATGCTTACTTAATTTATTGAAAAACCAGCACGCGATTATATTTTTTTGCGCCTTTCAGATGCCAGAGTAAAAACCCGAGTGATGGGTTTCCTTTCAATTGGGCGTAATTCTTATGAGCACTCAGCGATTATGGACAAAGAGCTAGAAAAAGCATAATTAAAGAATGTTCTAGTCAAGATTGCCCGACTAGCTAATTACCTTAGAACAAGTGTCTTGAATGCTTGTACCTGTTATTTAATTATCCTTAATTTATATGATCCTGATGCTGGTGTGTAAAAACTCAAGGAAAGGTAAAAAATGCCAGTGCTTACAAAGACAAAAATGTGTTCGATTGGTTTATATTTTATTTTTTGCATAGTTCAGCACTCCCTTCATACCCATAATTAAATCCGCAGGGTACAGAAATTCCAAGGCTGAAGCATCAAAGGAGAAATTAAAAACTGCATCTGGTTGGGACATAATGAAAGCCCGGTTAGAGCAGCACATAAAGCTGGTCAGTCAAGCCTGCGGGGAACACACCTTTAATCTGGCAGCCTCCTTCAACTTTTTCTTCGAAACTGAGACAATAAATACTTTTAGGGCAATGAGATTGTGTTCTCGTATTGAAGCGTGCAACTAATTTATGCGGCGAGGGGTTATTTGCCGGAGCACCACTAACTAACTTTTGGGCGCCTATTCCGTTCGAGGAATCCAATTTATTTGACTTCATTTCGCTTTCACTTCTCGCTACAAAGTGTTTCATTTGATGGAACTCAATTGATAAAACGCATTAGCTCGGCGCTAAAGTTCCAGAGCTCCCCCGTTTAAGTACCTTCCATAAAAACGTGCACGCTGGGCAAGTGATTCGTGGAGCTACGGCAGCTACGGCAGATAACATCGATTGTTCATTTAAGTTCGACTCTCATATTATCCAGGCAGACAGCGGAAACCCATTGTTTATCATCGACACGGAACCACCCAAGCCACCCTGTCCATCCGCAACCGTTGAGTGCTGCTTAGTTTAGCAAGCTATACAAACTTCTTCGTAATGCCTAGCAATCAGACACTTATTTAGATTAAGTGCGTCTTAAATTTGCCGATTTAATTAATTAAATTGAGTTCTGTTTAATGAGCGCACAGTCATAGTTGTGTGACTAAAGTGTATACTTTCAAGCCCTATAGCCATCAATCTACTAAATTCATAGCATTATGCTAAAAAACTGCAAACTAACAGCTACATTTTAAGGTTTTAGGACTTGAGCTTTATTCTCAATATTTGCCGGGAAGGTAAAGCAGGCTGCATTTAAGCCACTTTACCTCCGCCTGTTTATTGTTTTACTGTTTCCCTTTAAAGCCCTTAAGAGTGATAGGTACATGAGAAAAAATTCGAAAAATAAACAAACATAAATGTACTACGAATGCACTCATTCAGCCGCCTGGCCGACTGGCCTAACTGGCCACGGCTTAGTCGTGACATCGCACGGAAGTTGTTTGCTTTGGTAGGTGCACAGAGGCGGACAAACAAACGGCAGGACAAGACAAGCAAAGGGTGCAGAGGTCACTCAAACAGTCCTTGCTATCGCACAATCGATAGAGCAAACAAATCTGCATACAAACCGGGAAAATGAAAGGTTATAGGAGCAGAGAGCGAGGGAGAAAGACGAAGAGTGGGAGTGTGTGCAGAAACAACAATTCTACCATTTCTACGACCACAATATGAACTTTTAAAGTTGACTTTTACCATGTAAATATTGTCGTTTCGACTGGGCGAACTACCACTAAGATCAACTGATGACATATGCCCCATATTCCATGGATTGCTGTAATTGATTTTCGTGCCAAGTCTAGATTGCAACTTTTTTTCCTGTTATTTTTTTTTTTTTTTTGTCGATGGCAGCAACCACTCTAAGGCAGAAACCTAAGCCAAAATCCTAGCTTTTAAAAGGAGTATTCCTTTTCGTTTTCCTCGGCTTATTCAAGAAGTCAGTTCGGCGTGCCAGACTATAAAGCCGATTGTGCAATGAAGCGAACAAAGAAATATATGTATGTACACTTTGCCAGTATGTACAGTGCACAACAATACACAATAATAACAACAATAATATCTTAAACGAACGTCTGGAACGAACAGAAGTTAGCTGCAGCTTAGCAAAAACTGTAGACAACTCTAAAACACGGAAAATTCAGTGAACTGTTCGCATACTTTTTGCAGTAAACGTGTTAAGCAAAAGTTCCAATGCAGCCGCAAAGTGAATCGAAGTGTTCGGGGGAACAATTGATGGGCGAATTGTATATTTTTTCACTAAATAATTGTCTCAAAAACTTATTGAGCCGTACGGCACGGTTTTAGAGCATTTGCTTTTAACTTTGTTTGTCTGGTTTATGCAAAAGTTTAGTATTGGACTTTAGTTTAGTTTGGTTTAGTATTGGCAAAGTTTTACTCGAAATCGCACGGCATTTATTTAACAGTGCTGCCTATTTACTGTCTAAAAATACACAAACAAGTAAAGTTTATGAACAAACTAGGTGATATTTCCAGGCCTTGCGCGGTCTTAGTTTTTTGCTTCATATTGAAGGCATCAATTTTAATTTCCCGCCCGTGGAAATATTCTATCTACCCGTACTATCTTGATGTCTAATGCGGTATCTCACGTCGAAAATGAGTTACCTTAAGAACCGAAAACTTGCACTCGTAGGTTTCCTGTTCAATTTATTCTCGTGTTAATAAACTTGAACTTCAGAAAAGAAACTCTCGTTAATTCAATTGTTGAGCCGCATTTTCCATCTAAGAGGAATAGATTTAGCGAAAAGTATGAAAAACTTTACAAATGAATTTTCACAGAAAAAGTTGCGGAATTCCCAACATCACGGAAATACGTTTTTATTAAATTTCTATCGGCCAGGACTAATAGTTGTATGTAGATATTAATTCAATATATTGGTTTTTATGCTGTTTTTAATTTCAAAGTGCAGCCGCGAGCATTTGAAAAATGCTATTATGAAAGACCAACACGAATTATCTGTAAGGATCGATTCAATATCTATATAATCTGATTTATAAACCATATTTTTAAGCTTCAGCACACTAACCTGGACTTAATACGTAGCTTTATTATATTATTCGGCTTAAGCATATGTGCTTAATAGCTATTTAAATGGATCCACACTTGGGCACAGTTGCTGCCGCGGTTATCCGCAATGATGGCCAACATGAGTTTCCATGTGTGGGACTCTACCTTCCCCCCACCCCTAGCCATCATGACTTCGTGCCCCCCTGCCTGACAAACACACAACACGCAAGCTGCTGACAATTTGCACAACGCGTTAATTTCCTTAATTTCAGTCTAATTGTTATGGTCGCCCGCGGTGCCATCAACAGAGCCAGTACCACAGCAGCAGAGCAGCAGCACACTCAGCCCAGTTAGTGGCAATTGGTTTTTGTTAAAATAAAAACGGGGATAAAAAAAAGCATTGCTAAGGCCCTCAAGGGAATCGTAAGTGGGCCGACAAACGTGGTTGGGATTGGCATGATTCTTGTTTAGCTATTTGACGGAAAAGGCCTGTATACCCGCATCGGGGACCCACGACTACATTTTCCGAACACATTTGAGGACCACTCTGCCCTTTCCATTTTACTTTAATTTTTATGCCTTGATGGCAACGAGTATTTTCGGGTGCGACCAATCCGCAAAAATGGCAAGCAATTGACTTTTATGGCAAAACAAAACACAGCAAAGTCAAGCGGATATACTTTAACCACACTCACCTCCACTCCACGCTATAGTCCACTCCACTTTAACCACACTCCACTTTCAAGTTTCCATCGCAGTCGCAGTCCATTTGACTTTTTTGGATTTTTCGCGCCACTTGCAGTTATGTGTTAAAATGTTTTTGGTCACATTTTGTCGAACGTTTTTGTTGTTGTTTGAATTGCTGTTTGTGGCTGCTGTCAACTGAATTATCATTTCTGGCAGACATTCAACTCAATTTAATAGCCGATTTGCTTGAATTCAATTTTGGTCAGTCAGGGGGAATCGGCGAATGCAGTTGAAGCCAAGCCAAACGCGGCCCTTGTCCAGTTGCCAATATTAGTGGGTTCTTATCCTTGTTGACACTCGATTTCACGCACTTATAATTCCATTCTGCTGAGCTGCCATTAAATGAGACGCAGTTCCAAAGCGCACTTGGAAACTTCCTTAAATTACCTAAATTAGCTTAGAGCAAAACTCAGCCTAAGTGAACTGTCTCTGTTCGTTTCATCACAAAAAAAAAAAAAGAATGTACCTAAACGGCCTGAAATCTTGTTTAAACAAAGCACAAAAAAGTTGGTTTCTCTTTTATTAACTTCTTTGCCCCCAGCGTTTTGTTACAAGCGGAAGCGGAAGTTAAAGTCATTGCCATGGCCAGACGTTTGTTGTCTCTCGTTTGTTTTGTATGTGTGGTTGAGAGTGTGTTTGTTAAAAGCTGTATGCAGTGTCAGAGTCTTAGCTTCACACTGGCGATGGCCACGTGATTTTGCAATAATAATTTCTGTGTACATCCTAAGAGGCTACAAACCGTTTTTAAAGCAAAACTGTTAAGGCCTGCATATTAACTCTTACTAAACTTCGTAGGAAACAGAAACAGAAAATGGAAAATTCCAATTATTAAAAATGTAAATGTTTCTAGGATAAGGAAAGTCAGACTAACGAGCCATAAGAGTAGATAATTTATTTTCGGAATTTGCAGCTATGGCTCAAACTGATGGAAATAAGATATAGCAAACATATTTTTAATATTTTGTACTTTAATTATCCATAAAGCAATTTTGGCTAGCCCAATTATCTGAAGCCAAAAATAGACTACAAAAATAGAATATTTTATAGAAAATTCAACAATTGTTGCTTTCCCTCGTGCTATGTTGAAATTAATACGGCACGCGCCCATCTCCACAAGCTGAGCACAAGGTAAAAGCAGTCACCAAAATATTTGCTGCTTGCCATAAACATTTTAAATAGAACAAAATATACGCCTGAAGCTGAATTGAAAATGAGCCCAGCAAAGGCAGCAGCAGCAACATTCTCAATTATGTGCGCGTTAAGCTGTAGAACAAGTTTACAACAATGTGGAATAACTCTTCGATTTTCTAATTGGCAGATGAGACATATTAATTGGTTTGACACCATGACGGCAAATCTTTAAATAATAATTGAATTATTAAACAAAATGCATGCTGGCATAAATGAAAATTGCTTTAGGCACCCTCAGCTTAAAAATTAAAGCACGCATATAAATTGAAGAGCATTAGTCACTGATTCTGGGTCATCAACACCTTTGGGGGCGGGTCGCAGCTCACCGCAAGCCAAACAAACAGACTGAAACCACCTGAGGCGCACAAAAGGCGCAGGCACAAAGCGGCCCCGGAGGCTTGGCCATTCAAACTCATTTGGTGGCCATTAATTGCAAGTTTATTGCCAGAAAATGGCGGACACCGGCAACGGTTCTCCGAACCCTCAGCCGGAAGGGCCTCCGTTTATAAAAATTCTCACAACTGTTTGCACTGCCAGCCGCGATGCTCAAATTTATGACGCAGCCATAAATATGACGGAGGTTTCTTTAAGAATATGTGTGACTGCCGGGCTGTGAATAACTTTTATGCTATTATGACAGCAACTCGCGGAATGCCCATGCCTTAATTCACACTGCACTAGCGCAGCGAACGTGGATGTGGTTTGCGGTATTGACTGCATGTGATGTGAGAATGTTAGACAAATATTTTGTTATAAAATGTATTTAAAAATTCTATTTGGTAATCTGTTAAAAGCGGGTATTACCTGGCTATTTTACAAATATCTATAAAAAATATTTTGACGGCGGTAAACAAAAACTTTCAAATAACCTTATTACGCAAATTTACCAGTGCTGCTGAACCGGTACATACTTACATATATGAGAATCGCGTAGTAGAGCATAAATTAAGAATACTTTTTTTTTTATTTTCAGTAAACTTGCAAACATACACAAATTCATATATACATAAATGCATTCATAGAAACGCACATTAATACTTACAAATACACACACTCGTATATTCATACTTTCATACATACATACATAAAGCAGATCCCCTGGTCTTACAATTTTAGACATAGCCTTTTCAGCCAATTCCGCACCTGGAAAATGTAAGTCTATCTTGAGCTCCATGTTATAAGTTAAATGTTACAAAGATATTTGAAAATAAGTTTAAGATCCATCGAATTGAAATGAAATGTTAGAATCAACTGTTTACGCCACGATAGTCTTCTCGAGAGCAGTTAAAGACGAAAACGTTTAAGGCTTTGAGCTTAAAATATGATTTATTGAGCTTTAAGTGTGATTGATTGCACCTTGACGCATTTTTAAGCCAGATCAACGCATTCATAAGCTTTAAAAGCTAATTTGAGCTTCTAGCACATAATTTATGCCTTATACATTGAAGGTCTTCGTTGTTTAACTTAATTCAAGCATTTTATAAAATCAGTTATTTATTTGTGTCAATTCTTGCGTTCTCTGGTCGAGAGAGCAACAAAAAATGGTATATAAATTACTTGTTTAACCTATTTCGCTGTCATTTCTCAATAATTTGCGCTCTAAAATTAACATTTTAATGCCATTCCCAAGAAATGGCTGCCTTGCTTACCAGTATTTACATTTGACTTTACGCTGCCATTTATTTTCATTCACTCCTAATCAAAATCAAAATGTTCACATTAATTTGGTGCTTGATGTTGTGAATTTAAATGTAAGCTTCTGGCATGACATTCTGATATCTGAGTTGTGTTTGTAATAGACACTGTGTATGCAGAGACAGCGCGCGCTAACCTTCAGCCAAGTCTGGCCCACTTAGAACTCAGTCCAATTTTTCCGGTTGCGCATCACGCCCACATGCTCAGGGGGCGATTGAAGCCCACATGGCCCGTGGAACAGCATTCTAGCTGAAAGTCAACTGGGTTCTTTGAATACGAAATATTTTAGTGCGTTGCCACATAGTGTCGTTTTTGCTGTATGTCCTTTTAGGGCTTTTCATGGGTTTGCCTACTAAATGTCGAACTGCGTTCGGAGCCAGCATTATGCCGTTGACAGGGCCAAGATAAACAGACGTCCTGCCGCTTGGCTGGCTGGCATTAAACAGCTGCATGCCACCCCACGTGGCCACGTATCACAGTCGCGTTTTGCCGCAGTAATACAGCAACAATTGCAGTTTCCATTGATCCCCCCTACACCAACCACCGCTTCCGCTCTAAACTGTAAACGTAAAACCCCAAACACCCCGAAGCTATTCTGGTGCGACGTGCAGCTAAACGAGCGTTCAATGCTTTTATGGGTTGGCATTGTTGTTTCTGTCGTAGTTGTGATTGTTGTTGTTGCGCCAGGAAAAACAGCGACATTGTCAGCTTTGGAGATTGTGTGCAAAAAAAAAGCTGAAAAGTATGCTCCAGTTTACACGCTGTGCGCCCAACTGCAGCGATGAGCCGAGCATTTTAAGTAGCTAACTTTTTGCGTCTCAATTAAAGGCAGCCAATTGAGCTGTTTGCCGTTGGCCCAAATGTCAAAGCACTGCTGCGGTTGCCTTGCCTCACAACGAGCGCTGTTAATAAGCCGCAGCCATAAATCAATTGGCTCCCGGGGTACCGCTCAAGCAGCCTAGTTAAAGCCAATTTCTAAAACACAAAAAATTGACGTCAATTGTAACAGAAACGCCTGATAGAACATCAGGAAATACAAATACAAAAACAAAATAAAATAAAATAAAACACAAAATACTCATTGCTGAAACTTATCACGCAATTAGAGCTGCTGCACACCTGGCCATAAATTATGGGCCCAGCACAAAAGTAGGCAACAACGGGGCGCAAAAAATTAAAAGCCCTGGCAAAACCTGATGAAAAGCAGCAAGCGAAGTGAAACAAAACGAAACGAAACACAAAATTTGCTAGCTGTATGTGTGTATATGTGAGTGCTTGTACTGTAAGCAAGATCTTTGCACTTCCGCAGCAAAGCAAAGCAGCGGGGCGCACAGTGCGTATGATTAATGCGTTATAATAAAAGATGATTTGTTTTAAGGGTAGGTACAAGGCAATGTGGAAAGTCAACAGCCGCTACATAAAAGTCAAGTCCCCATTCGAAATGGGATCAGGTGGAGTATACACACACACACACACACCCACACACACAATCACAATCTTTGACTGAGTCACATGTAAATTGGCTTTGAGCGTATTTTTGGCCTGTATGTTCAATTTTGATTTGCTTTGGTTGTATGTTTGTTGTTTCTTGCCCTGCCAAGCTCATCAATAGCTAAAAGAGAAAGCAAATTGAGCTATTTTTTGTTAGAGTGAGACAGGTATAAATCCATAAATACCCCCAGGAAATTAAAGACACCACATCTACGTCGTTTCGCTGCGAAGAAGCTAACTTAAGTAAGTGTACCCAATCGATTTATTCATAAGCAGACTCGCTTAAATCTTATTTTTGGTAACGGAGAGAAATACAAATGTCATTGCAAAGAATCCTTCAAACATTTATTACATCTGCAATTCTTTGACTGATGAGCCAGCAAGCGCTCCCCATCCAACAGGTTGTTGTCTTTTACTCTGTGTGCGATGACGAAAGAACAACTACAAGGCCACAGCGGCGCCAAGCACCGAAAGTGCGTCATCAGCCAAAACTAGACGCCCACCGAAAAGGAATGATATAATACGCACTCGAATCTCTGTGGTCTACTCCAGCTGCGACTGTGCCCAGTGTCTCCCCTATAGACATTTATATAAATGGGCGACAACTAAACCAAATCTGCCAGCTTCTTACAAGACACTAGAAGCATGACAAAAACACAAAAACTCTCAGAACAATACATTCAATTATCAGGAACAGCTTCCATTTCCATTCACATTGCTGCCAATTGCTTTCAACTGCCAACAGCAGTTTGCATAAATGGCTTTTTGTGCTCTGTAACTAGAAATGTGACTTTGCCTGTGACTTCGACTTGAATTGGGAGTGAGTTTTAGACAGGGTTAGGAGCTTGTCGTTGCTAATGCTGCTGCTGGTAGGACCAATTATTTAAGGCAAGAGTTTAGACGTCATATTTTTGGTCCGAATGGAAATGAGGCCATGGACAATGGTATCAATTGAAGCACAAGTATATTCCAACTGTTCGACCTTAGTTTTTGCTTCGCTTAAAAGTTAGTCCATTTATGTAAACTCCAAAACCCAAAAGCCTTTGCCTCAACTGGTATGTGCTTAGATTGTGCGCATTATCAGTAACTGTGACCAAATCATAACCACACCCACACCCACACATACTTACAGGACGATGAGGGATCAGGCTAATGCTTTGCTTATCGATAAAGTAGACCAAATTGATGGATGGGCACCAGGGGCGGATACTTGCGGTTCTTGCGAAGAAAGCGCCAGACAAGATGGCGACAGGCTGATGATAAGCCCCGCTGGGCTTGAATAACAGTACTATTAATAGCAAATTCTTGGTTACAAGAGATTTACTCAGGGCTTTGCACATGAGCTGCCTTAAATTAAACAGCACAAATTTTGTTGGCCTTAAAGCTCTTACACATAAAGTTGACCAAGCGAAAAGAATTGCCCTAGCTGTTGTTGTTGCTGATGTTGTTACTTGTTAGCCGCCGGGATTTGGGGGTGTTGGGGCAGCTCGTAAATGTTTTACTCATTAGCAATGGCGTGAAAAAACCAATAAACGCCTTCAGTTCATAACAGGAACGCGGGACGGGACGATGCCAACAAATGCAATCAAAGTCGAACAGAAAACTAAAGAAATAATAAAAATTCCGTTATGATATGATCATAAAAGCCAACATAGGCGGCTGACTGACTCAAGCAAAACCAATTTGTTGGCGCTCAATAAAAACAATAAAAATATTGCAACACTTGTTAGTGCCCAAACATTCAGTTTCACGCATTTTATACGGCTCGACGAGCTTTTTGTAATCGCTTTCAGTTCATTTTATTTCTTATTTTATGCCCACTTAATGGGCAACAAGTATATGAGTCCAATAAAAATGTGTGCAAATATCTGTATACGGTCTCATAAATCTATATATATACTTTTTGTTTAATAACTTTAACACTTGAGACGATTTTACAATGCTCGTCAGACAGGCTGATGAGCGGCTCATCGTTGCAATTTATTATTAATTTGATATATATGTACTTTTCTTCTTTTTTTTTGATGACTCATATTTGCTAGAGAAATTGAATCCTATATATCAAGCGTACAATAAAGAGCAAACGGGAAATTCGTAGAAAAGCCTCCTCATCTCCTTCTAAAAACTGTTTTCCATACAAATTCTTTTTTAAGTCTAAACTGATTATTATGAAAATTTGTGAATTTATGTAATTTCTCTATAAATGTAATTAACATAATAAAATTAGATATAAATTTTGTTATTTTTTTGTTTGCACTTACTGATAAATAAATATAAATAAGAATATGTACTTACCAAAAAATGAGCAGAAAAACGCTCTAAAGAATATGTAAGTATGGCATTTAACATCAAAGTATATCCTATGAATATTCGTGAGAAAATACTTATTAAAATACATGTTCACTTGCATACATATTGTACACATACATACGTACATATCTGCATGCAAACATACATAGAAATATATATAAGTGCATATGTAATTCTTCTAAAAAAGATTTGAAGGTGATTAGACGAAACTTTAACTTTCGTCCATGCAACGTTGAACCCCCAAAATAGTGGGAAACACGTCTCAAATGAACTTTATCTCAAAGATTTTACTAAACATTTTCCACATTTGCGGGCACAACTTTCCGGACTTGCAGCTTTCTAGCTTTTACAGTTTTGTTTTTGTAAATGGTGCAAATAGTTATAATTGTTGACATAATTTAAGCGCTTATGACGCACATCATATTTATGCATTTTATTGTCAACTGCAATTGCTAAACTAATGTCAAATTGTCAGCTGACGCATGGCGTGAAAAGCGCCAGCGGCAAATGTGAACAATGCGGCGACCGCAGCTTTCATGCATTTAACATTTGAAGCAAATGGCATGGAAGTAAATTTTGACGGCTAGTTCTATGATTTATTATGATTTAAATGCGGTTTGTTTTGTGCTCTACTCCGTCGGCACTATAATATGTTTGTCTGACTGAACACTCGCTTGTTATTGATGGCTATGTCGACACTTTCAGCATGCTGCATATTGTGACAGCTGTGACGACACTTGACGCCCCCAGTAAATGTCATGCTCTGGGCTTTTGGCTTCTATATACCACTTACTGAGACCAGTCAAAGTTCAGCTCAGGGAATACGTTTTTGTGGTGTCAGCGTCGTGTAGGAGTATTTCAACAAGCATCATAAATCATCTTACATGGCTTATTTTAAAGGTGAAAAGGAAATGCATTTAGAATGATAGATACGCTCACATGAGTTAAGTATTTATGAGAATTGTTGCCAAAGTTTAGAAGCGGAGAGGGATTTCTTTGAGAACAATTGAGCTCAACAGAAATGTTCTTATCGTTCGCACAACTAATGCTAATAATCAGCTGCGGTAGAAGCTTTATCATAGATATAGATTACAGAATAGAACACAGTAAAAGTTGCCCTAACTTATCCCACATCAGCTATACATTTTATTGACCTTGAAAGGTCTTTATCTTAGTAATCTTGTACACATTTGAAGCTCCATTGTATTCGAATAAAAATCAATAACTTTTCAGGCTGAGGTTAGATAGTTGGTTAGGCGCCTTGCTCATATATAATAAATTATAGCTAGTCTAGCTATAATGTTATAAGTGAGGTTTCTGTTAGCGGAAGTAATAAAAGTCGAAATGATTCATGCTGCCTCTCTTACGTATTTATTTTAAAAAAATTAATCCTGATTACACACATGATTACGGGTAGCATGAAATACATTTCTTTCATATAAATAGCAATAGCAATAAGCGCAAAGCTAGACTTTTAATTAAACACATGGGTGTACAATGAATTTACAATTGCGGGCATGTAGCACACTGATGACGGTGATGGACTATACCCACTGACAGCTCCATGGGATGCTGCTCACACACTCTGCCAGGCATTCGTCTGTGCAGGGCACACAGCAATACATCACACATACGCCACATTGCTCATTAGGCATTCGCCCAGTGGTAATCATTTCTGTAAACTGTTTTCGATCTGCGCATCGTGCGGTCTTCCCCTTAGTGTTGTGGCAATACACGCCCACACAAAACGCACATGCGAGGCACGTAGAAGCCTTTTTGTGTCTCAGAGTAACGACAACAAAAATCCCTTTGTTGTTTGTTGTTGTTGTTGTTGTTGTTGTTGTTGTTGTTTGTGGTTGTTGTTGTTGTCACTGTCCGCGTGCAGAGTCGATGGCAACGTCAACTTGACTTGGCTGTCAGTCAGCTAACAAATGAAGCACCGTCGAGTCCCCAGCAAAACTATTTATATGCGTCTACCCCAAAGGCGTGGCCAGGGTGCGGCTAGGAGCGGCCAGGATATGTGTGAATGAATGGTCGCCTCCTTGCTGGGCTCCCAGCCATTTATGGGCAACATATTTAAGCGCATTGTTTGCGTCTGCGGCTCGTCGATTGGCGCCTCAGTTTTGATTAATAGCACACGCCACCAGCTCCACCTTGGACAGTGGTCAATGGCCACACTGAGGCGCAAAAATATTTGCAATGCCAGCAAAATTGAATCTCAGTCAAATGTTATGACCAAATGCGCAGCGTTGGCATCATTTCATGTGCTAGTCGCGTTCCAAAGTCCGACGCAGGGCTAATTGCCTGCAACTTTGTCCGAGCTGATGGAGGGGGTGTTACTGGCTAACTAGCCAACTAACTAACTGGCTCCACACTCCTTGGAGCGCACACGCTGCGTCTTTTTATCAGCTGGTGGCACACGCACAAACAATTTAGTTTTACTAAGTTGCCAGCTCGCCCGCCCTCCCCTTTGTTGCTGTGAATAATGTTCCGGGCTTTGTAGCTGAATGTTAAGAATGAGCATGGGGACATAGCCAAGGCGAGAACGAGGATGATGATGATAATGGGCTCGTTGCCGTTACTCGTTCCTTGCAGTCCCTTATGGTTGTTGTTGTTGTTCTTTGGGCTTGTTGGCTTAATTGATTTAGTCGTAGCTGCATAGGGTTTAATAGTTGCTCATCATTTATGAGAAGCCCAGAAGAAGCTATCAGGCGGCACAGCAACCCCAGCAGCCACAATTGCCCCTCAGCTAGCACTTAATTTTTGCCACCACTGTGTTACACATTTGACACGCGACGCTGAATACAGAAACCGGTTGGGCTACTCTTCAAACGCCACTTTTGCCTCCAACACGACCACAATTCACATGCTATCACGCCCCAGCCATGGAGTCAGCGACGCCAACGCCACTTTAAGCCGCTTGGCGGACTGCTGCCTCCTCAGAGAGTTCAGATTCTTGACTGCCGGCACATGGCCATGAATGGCATCTTATCTCGGGGTGCTGCCACCGCTGACAGCGGCGCATTTCAGTGGGAAGGCATTTTAATTATTTATTAGTAGATCAACTAGTGAGAAATTTCAAGAATCTCGATTAGGTAATGCTGCAGCATTGGATAGTTCAGATACCCTATGGTATCAGTGACACAGATATGACAAGCTATTAATAATAATATAGTATTAACATGTTACCCACATTATTATTAACAATGAAAATGTGAAATTAAAAGGTATTTATTTTTGGGGAACACCTCGGGCATAATCATTCTATTACTTATCAAATATTTGGTAACATTTTATCCAAATTATTATTTTTTAGGAAGTGCGCCTATGGAATACCCCTAACATAGCAAATAAATGTTCATTTATTTATCCAAGCAGTTGCCGACATTTTATTGAAATTTTTCTTTTTCATGAGCAGAGGAAATGAGAAGGTATTGGTGTAAGTATGCTGACCTTGGGGAATACCCCTAGCATAAGAAATATTCATTCAGAGCAAACTAAACTGCGTATTTGATTTGTTCTGTGTTCTGTGAACTACACTGGACAAACTAACACGGTCATTGTGCAGCGTAATTGTTGTTGGTAAGATTATAATAGTGCATTTTGCTGTAATTAACTGGGATCGAACTTGATTTATGCGATTGCATTGCTAGAGTAGAAGCTGATACCATTTATAGACAATGTCGCTACTCGTAACCCAGTTCCAATTAATCAATCGAACAGCAAGCAGACAATATATAAAAGCATCGTTAGGGCATGACCAATGGAGTCAGTTCCACCTCAGCCTCAGCCGAGATCGGACTCAAAAGGGATATATAATTTGCCATTCATTTACGCACAGTATGCGAACAACAGCGGTAAGCAATTAATTGGATTTTATTGATGCCAGTTTCGGAGATTTCGAAAATTTACACCTGCAGTTGCTACTGCCGCTTGTGGCCCTATTGGCCGCCCACCACATCGATTGTGGCTCGGCTCATGTGGTCCCATTACCGCTGCCAGTGTCTGGCACATATTTAGTAGCACAGCCGGTGCCAATCCTGTTACTTGTGCAGCCGCCAGAGGATGATGGCAGCTATAAGCCGCCAATTAACGCAGATGATGGCTTGTGGAAGCCACAGCCGGGCCTGGAGGGCGAATATGTGGAGTCCTCTACCGTAGACGCCAGCTTGAATGACGAGGCGCTGACAATTGACAACGCTGCTTCTGCGGAAGGTAGTGATGCTGATGAGGCGGCTTCAAGTGCTGCTGCTGCGGCTAGTGCAGGATCTGGTGGCGATAGTGGTGATGGTGGCGGTGGCGGAGGCGGCGGAGGCGGCGCAGGGCAGGCAGGACAAGCTGGTGGCATTTTGGGCGGAGCTGGAGGCAGTGGCGGTTCCGGGGGCGGTGGCGGTGCTGGTGGTGGCGGCGCCGGAGGAGGTGGCGGTGGCGGTGGAACAGCCACATCCGGCGAGAATGGCCAAAACGGCGAGCCCGGTGCACCCAGTCCAGCCGGTGCACAGCCGGATGGCGAGGACGGTGCCGATGGCGCTGATGGACCCGACGGACCAGATGGCTCCAAGGGTGGAAAAGGTGGCAAAGGCGGTCAAGGAGCACGCAATGGGGCCGGCGGCGGCGGCGGTGCCGGTGGCGCAGCACCACAACCAGCACCAGCAGCTGTCCTACTTCCGGCGCCCGTTTGGCCACAGCCGGAAAACAATTTGATGTAAGAAGGTTTCGAAATACTTGATTTGATGAATGCTCACATTCTCCGCTTACAGCGCCGTGGTCTAAGCAAATGTCCTGTGCCATCAGCAGCCAGTTCAACGTAGCCTTTTAAGTGTCTCTATTAGCCATAGGACTAGTCAACTATGTGAGAATCAAGCAAACGAATATTAAAATTCGAGAATGCCCAAAACGCAAGCACTACTCTGTGTCCATATAGATATATAATAGTGCTTAGCTCTGGCACAGCATGCAATTAAGGCCTGCAATAAATCCTTGCAGTTTACAAACTGGGCCAAGCAACTGGCGAGCAGCAGCTGGACAAAGTTCTAGCCTAGCCACAGCTGCTTGACATTTACAATAGCAAGGAAAATCGAGATTTATATTTGCTCTCTCCCTCTCTTTCTCTCTCTCTCTTTCTCGCTCTCTTTCACTCGCCTTGTTCCGGCATTATTTAACGGCATTATCTCAGCAATTTAAACTTTTCTGAAATAGCAATAAATAAGCTTGTCCTACATTTCCGGCTACCACTGTGCTCATGTCCAAGAATTTGTTGTTGTTAGCTTTTGGAGTTTTGCATAATTGTGTGTCACATTAATGAGCTTTTGACAGCAGCTTTCAACAGCGTCATAAATTACTCACATGCCTAAAAGCAGGCAACAAACATTTGCATACTATTAAGAGCCAAACTAATAGGAAAGGAATAGAGTAAGTGAAAGAGCGAGAGGGCATGTTAGTTTAATACCACATGTCAACAACAAATTGACAAATATTCAATATTTTCCATATTGTTGCACTTGACAGCTGCTGCTGCTGCTGCTGCTGTTGCATATACGACAAATTGTCAGCTTGTTGCAGTGCACGTTCAACACCAAAATGCAGCGAATGCAGCAATTTGCTGCATTGAAT
Organism: Drosophila novamexicana; assembly: GCF_003285875.2. NCBI lineage: Eukaryota > Metazoa > Arthropoda > Insecta > Diptera > Drosophilidae > Drosophila > Drosophila novamexicana. The sequence goes on from NW_020824772.1 coordinate 2,733,575, forward strand.
GCCTCCCCGCGGCAGCATTTGGCGCAAATGAAAAGGAAAACCGTGGAAAATTGTTTGCCAGACAGCAATCAGCATTCGGCAATCGCATTTCACATTTCACATTTCTCGCTGCTTACTTTGTTGTGCAAATGCGCGAAATGTTCAGCGCATTTGCTGCATCAACTACAGCGGCAGTAAATTGTGTTACATTATCTTCGCGTGTTGTTTTAAATTGTTCGAGCATCTACTTTATTTGTGTAAACTTTGGTTTTGTTATTGTCAGAGATAATTAAGCGGGTATGGAAACAATTAAACATTTGTATATCGGGCAGTTGCGGCTGGACAATAGAACAGGACTTAAAAACTGAAATTGCATATTCTGCCTAATCAGCATACAGATTTAATATGATTAAGGAATATATTCATTCAATTTTAAATTTATTTGAAGGTAAATTTATTTATATTCATTTAAATATTGAGTAAGTTTTGCTTTGTAACCGTAAAAGCACTTGCTATTTTTAATATAAATATAATTTTAATGCAAACCACAGCCACACATAATTAAATTTCATTAGAAGTCCCATTTTCAGGAATGTGCCTTTTCATCAAATCACAACTATACATAAATTCTCGCGAATTTCCAAGGATTACAACTCACTCAGGTGGAACTCTTTTCAGCTAAATTTAAAAAATTTAACAATAGCCCAGCGTTTCTTTAATAACAATGTTTCGACGTGATTTCAACACTTGACTGGATTTACATATTCTCAAATTGGATCAATTAGGCCATAAATTAACGCCTCAACCTCGAATTAAATTTAAGTTAAACCTAAAAACCACTTTAAACAAAAATATGCAAAACGTTGCAAAACGCCTACCTCAAATAAAAAAAAAAATGAAAAAGTAGTGTATATCAATTTGTCAGAGGTAGAAGAGAACCAACAGCTGAAAATGGCTTTGTGTTATTTTATTCGAATTGTTGCCTGGCGTTTGTTTACATAGCCTTTTTCATTGTTGTTGTTGTTGTTGTCGTTGTTGTTGTTGTTGTTGCTGTGTTGCAGTATTGGTCTGGCTGGAGCTGACCCTCCAATTAAGCGTTGTTCTGGCCAACGACAAAGCCAACTGGTTGGCAAATTGAAGCCGCATGCAAATGAGCCAAAACGAAATTCTTCAATTCCATTGAAATATGAAATGGCATAAAGGAAAAAAACAATAAGGTAAATCGGGGCAAGAAGCAAGAAGCGAGCTGCCTGCCACTTGTGCAAATCAACGCCAAAAATTGCAATAATAAAGTTGGCAAAAATGATTTGCGCCAGCAGCAACTGCAACAACAGCAACAACAAAAACAACCACAATGTAGCACATTCACTTTTGACGTGGGGTGGGCCACGCCTCGCCACTTGTGGCAAGCTGTACAAACGATACGGTCATGCTACCGCTGCAACGCCTGCAACTGTTGCTGCTGCCACACATTCTGAGCTGGCCATTTAAACGGTGGCTTGCAATTTAAATAATTTCGATTGCACTTTATTTTCTTTTGTTTAAGCACAGTTAAATTAGATTCGATCAAATCAAAGACCAGATCCTTAACAACAAACTGCTGCACCTGAGCCAGCACCAGCCGAAGGTCAATCGAATGAACTCCATTTGCTCTCGCCATGAATTCTACTTCAAAATGCATGTCTAATTTAATAGCTACATTTTAGAGCCTACCTTTCCGAAACTGGTTTAATCTACAGCGACCATTTTTAGGCAGGCAGAAGGGTTTTGGGCTTTGGCTTCGTGACCCTTCTGTTATTTATGCGTCCAAAATCGAACAGTGTCGGCCACCCGTTCTGTGACCTTTGCGTGTGCGACGTAGATTGTTAATTTTTAATTAGTTGGCCACGTCGGGGGCATTCCCTGTAATTGACGGCGAGCCGCCAAGGTTATTGATTAGTGCAAAGGTTGCATTTCAATTTATGGCCCACTGGCATGAGGTCTGCATATTCCTTTCAGCCCGAGGCCAACACCAAGCATTCGCACAAATTGAAATGCAGCCACGTACGGCTATTACATATTTGTTACTGAATTACCCGCAAATAGCTATGAGCGAAAATGTAACCGCACAGTATAGACGTGGAAATGTGGAATCAAAAAAAATGAAAATGACACACACTCGCTTTTACGTATTGATTGATTGTCTGCGCTCGACGCTTTCACTGAAACCTTTGGCAACATTTCCGTCGAAAACGCCAGACTTTTGTGTTCTAGCTCAATGGCATATGCACATTTCAATCGCCAGCACGGTAAATACATCAGCATATGTACACGTATTTGTGCTGCTCGCCAAGAATAGTCATCGTATGAGTATGTGTATGTGACAAGGTTTACAGACTTTAACATTCTGATGGAATTGCAAAGGATGTGAACATATAGAATGAATATGAAATGCAATTCAAACGGTAAAAACACCTGGACGAAAGGTAAACGGATATAATGGAAATTCATTGAATAAACTCGTAGTTCATTAACGCAATGTTGTGAATAAAGATGAGACATAAAATGCATTCCAAGCGAACTTTGCACACTTCTCGGAACTCGGGTCTATTTTATATTTGACTGACATTATTTTATATGACTGACATTCTTAAAAATAGTCTGGTAAAGTGATACAAGTAAAGCGAATTATCCAATTCAATGAATATTTCACAGAGCCAACTTCATAAGTACTATATTTAAGTTGTCTGTATGAATGTACATGTGGCGTAGGAAAAAGACCTGCAAAAACTGCCTTAGGTAACTCATAAAAAAAAACTGAACGCAATCTTGCAAAGAAAAGGACAGAAAGGCAGACCTTTCAGCATTTCTGGGAGGCAAGATTCCTAGAATTTAAATTTCCTAGATTACATTACACTACAAGCTGCCGCTGGACAGCCTTTAAAAGTTTTAAAAAACTGTCCCTTTAAATTTTCATATACAAATCGCCAAGATATAATTAATTTAATTAAAAGTTCCAAGACACGAACATATCTTATTTTAGAAAATCCTACTTTTATTTCGGATTTTTTAACTAAAAAAGGGTTCTTTAGTTTGCGAGTACTGCCTTTTAAGCACCTTGAGTAATTTCACTCACCGAATCAAGATGCAACTGATTTTGTGATCAAATACATTTTTGCAGTTTATTTGTCTGTTTGCAGTTTCATATAATATATAGATACATATCTAGTGCAAGATACATTGAAAATTACAACAATTATTTACAACATACTCGTTTAGCGTTGCTCGAATCAAGAATAAGTCGGGCGGTTATAGAAGAAAAGAAAGTGGAAAGAGCACAACTAGAGAATGAGCAAGTCTGATAGTGACAGTTAAGAGTGGGCAAGAATGAGATAGAAATATAGATAGAGAAAAAGAGTTGAAAATAATTATTGATAATTCGAAAGTTAAAGAAGATATCAGGCTCTACTTGGGGCGTCAGAGTGGGTAGCGGGCAAGTGAGACAGCAGCTCAAATCTCCCGTGTGTAGTCGTTAACCGTTCAAGTGTGTGTCAGACAGAGATGCAGATATGTAGTTGCAGATAGGCAGCGTGAAAGAGACAAGTGCGTAAGCATTAGCTTGCTTCGGTAGTCGTTAGAGTGAAACAGAAGTATATCGGGCAGATTATGTAGGAATGTTCGTCGTTATCGTTGTGGTTAATGGCAGACTCCGGCAGATCCTCGACTTAATAGTGGTTGTAGTGCGCATGGTACTGGCCATCGTCCTCATGGGCAGAGCCGCCGTAGTATCCGCCGTGGGAGGCGCCGCCGTGACTGGCCGCTGCCAGGGCGCTCAGATGAGCGGCGCGCGCATGCTGCACCTCTGCGGGCTCCACGGGCACACCGTTGTGGATGACCGGGATGTGGATGGGACCCTTATGCGCATAGCCGGTGGCATAGCTCTGGGCGTGGCTGTCGTGGCTGGCGTCCCAACGGCCATCATAGTGACCATCATCCCAGGAGCTGTGCGAGCTGCCGTGCGCAGAGGCCTGAGAAAGAGCGGCATAGTGAGCGGCCTTGGCGTGCTGTACTTCGGGCGTATCGACGGGCACTCCATTGTGGATGACAGGCACATGGTAGCCACCGTGGGCAATGGGAGCGATGGCATGGCCAGAGCGAGCAGCAGCATGGGCGGCAAAGTGGGCGGCCTTGGCGTGTTGCACCTCAGGAGTTTCGACGGGAGCGCCATGAGCATGAGCCACTTGACCCAGAGCCTTGGCATGGGCAGCATAGTGTTCGGCCTTGGCAGCCTGTACATCGGGAGTATCGACTGGGACGCCACCATGGGTGAGTGGCACGTGAGCAGGAGCACCACCGTAGGCCCAAGCACCGCCATAGATCGAACGCTTGTACAGATGATGGGCGCCAGCATTGTGAGCAGCAGCTGCATGGGCAGCAGCGTGGGCAGCCTTGGCGTGTTGCACTTCGGGTGTGTCTACGGGCACGCCATCGTGGGTCAGCACCGGGATGTGTATGCCGTGCGCATGATGAGCGTATGGCACGTAGGCGGAATGAGCGGCGGCATAAACGGGAGCAGCATGGTGCACGGCTGGAGCTTGTGGCAGGTTGGTGCCAACGGCATTGAAGCCATGATGCGGATCTGCTGTGTACGCTACGGACTGCAGATGGCCGTGTCCATCGACATAGGAATAGGAGCCGCGCGTAGTACCATCATGAGCACGAGTCTCGTGCTTCTGTGAGTTGGGATCAGCATAACCGTACGAATAGGTATGGCTATGAGGGTCCAGATGCTGGTACTGTGTGGAGACAGCGCCATGCCAAGAGGCGGACACCGTCGAGATGAGCAGCGCGGCGGCAAGCAACTGTTGTGAAATGGAGAGAGAATGAGAGTATAATTAGGAGCTAGCCAAGCTTATGCCATAGTTGATGCTGATACGTAACAGCTGGCGCCACCTGGCGGCGCAATTATAGTGCTTGTCAGTCAGTCATTTGGTCAGTCAGTCTCTAAAACAATTTCTCTTTCGCTTCACTTTCGCCTGGCTGGCAATCCGACCGCCTCTAATGAGAGGCTCGGACCAACCACACACGCCTCTCTTACATATCTCTGGCCTGCTGCTAAGCGCCGTCATGCGAAACGTTTGATTTGAGTTCGATACGAGATACTCGCACCACCCAGCCGAGTAGTTAATATTACCGCATACGAGGCTATTATTATGTGGAGCAGCCTTGGAGCCGCCTGGGGATGCCGAAACTAACTGACATGCAACATGTCAACGGCTTATCAATTAAAATTGTGTTGTGGTTGATGGCAACTGTTTCTGATTTCTGGTTGATCTCTGTGTCATTTGACCTGCAGCTAAAACATATTAAACAGTCCGCAGCTTTTTCTATGATGGTCGAAGAATAAACGCTTCAAATGTCGCTAAGCTCGTACACTTTATATTTTAATTATATATTAATTGAGTAAGATTGAAACATTCCCGGAAAACTAAATTTTATATTTAAGAAGGACTTTTGAATAATAGATCGGAATAGAACTCTATTTTCCAAGTAAATACTAAGCATTATTTGGAAAATGTATAATTTATTTTCTAAGTAAATTTTGAATCCTATTTTCCTTTTGATATTGATTTTCAAAGCGAATATTCAGTTACGTTCTAGGCAATTAGTAGACACCCATAATATTCCCATATTCCTACTATGTACTGATATTATAAACCTACGAAATAGGTGAACATTGCAAATTATGAATTTAAAACAACAACTTCCTTTCTGACAATCCTATTACGCTATTTCAATTTATTATTTTCGTATATCCACTTCAGTTATTTACAAAACTGGCATAATTTTAAACTAGATACTATAGAACATAACATAAATAATGAAAAGTAAGCAGCGTTATTTAAAGACCCTTTCTAGCCATATTAGGACTATATAGTTTCTCAAATATACTCTCACTGTAGTTGCCTTTGGCACATAAATTGCAGCTAATGATCCTTTTCACACGCTATTCCAAATATTTTCATAACTTAAAACTTATTTGCATTTTATTTTTGAAGCACAGATTGTTTTTACTTACAAATGGCTTCATATTTGTTCACAAAATATTAATCACAAGTTAAGTTGGGTTTTCTTAAAAACGGTAGTTGGCCGTTTAAAGGATTTGGGTTAGCTGGGAAGTAACAGAAAACAAACTACACACACACGACGACACACACAGTCACTGGTCGTTGGACGCTGGTTGAACCTCCTAGAATCTCGACTAGGACTGTTAACGAACTGTGCTGACTGTCGGTTGGCGGCTCTAATATATACCGCCAGAGACAGCGTCGGCTGAGACGCCGGCGACTGCGCAAGCCAAAGACAAAAGCAAAAGTAATAACCAGAGCAACAAATACACACACACACACACTTGCAGACACAGAGGCACACATGCAACAATAACAGTAACTACAATGAGAGCAATAGCAGAACAATGTGGCACAAGAGTAATCGAATTACAGCGTTAATCGCGGCTCGAAGCGGGTTTTAGCCAAAAGCCGAAGTGGCAGCCGAAACGAGCGACGAATGTTGCCAATGCATGTTGCTAGACACTCAGCTAATACAGCTAAAATTTTAGCGGGTTTATAGCTATAAAAATACTATAGGCACACATACGCATACTCGATGTGTTTAGCCAATAGCTGCTGCATTTTGCGTTTGTCACTGCAAATGCTGCCCTGACCTTGCTTTCGATTGACGCAAGCGTTATGGCCACGTCGGAAAACAATTTTAATTGCTATCTTGGCGGGTTTTTTTTATGAGTTTCGGCTGTTTGTGAACGCTTTTCGAATGTGTGGGCAATTGAACTTCCGTGCATTGGACAATTAGCACTCATTATTTGGTGTATATACATTTTATGTTCGATCTTATCGCCGCGTGCCTTTCCAAAAAAAAAAAACGAAAACAAAAAAATGCCCACAGACCACGCCCGCAAGCGCTCACATCAACCGCTAACAAGGGGCCTGAATTTGGCGGCATGGGCAGCAAATTAAAAAATTCTTATGAATTTTTTAAAGCTAGTGCGACGCTTAGGGAGCTGCAATTGCCACGGCTTGCAACATGCCACGGGCCACAAGCGAAAATCGTAAAACAAAAAAAAATTGTAAACCAATTTCTGGGCGTTTTGCCTCTTTAATCATTGAACTGCATCGAAAACGGGCTGAAACGAAAAGTTTGCAAATTAAAAACAAAAGCGCAGCGTACAAAACAAAAGACATAAAATAGAGTATTGCTGTTGTTGCCACATGTTGCAGCATTTCTTTGGAGTTCATTCAATCTTGATGTTGCATTTGCCACACTTTGCAACGTCTGTTGTTGTTGCCTTATTGTTTTACCTGCCACACACAACACAAGAAACACATTTAATAACGAACGCCGCACAGAGAGCTGGATCATTTGCATTCGATAGGCGCCATCCATTGCTGCCCCATGTGTGCATGGGTGTGTGTGTGTGTGTGTTTGTTGCATGTGGCACACATAGCCGCAACTTAATTTAGCTTGCCTCAAATGCAACGTCAGCGCCAATTTCATTTAAATAAACCAAATGCAGCTTACTCTCTTGAACTCCCCCTACAAAATATACATACGTGTGCCGTGTTTGCTTGGGGGCGTGGCGGGTGTGTTTTGACATTTTTGCAGCATGCGCAACATTATAAATTATATTCCCGTTGTCACCTTCGTTTTCATTTTATTAGTTTTTGTAAACTTGTCGTTTTCTGTTTTTTGCTTCTTTTGCCGACATGTGGGCTGAACTGCTCAAGTGCAATCTACAGATTTGTGTATGCCCACCTATCCTGCAATTTGTGAGCTATAATTATCATTTCATATGGGTGCGCTACACGCAAAGCTGTGCGGCATATGTGCATAAATCAAGAACTGGATAAAAGTGTTAATAAAATAATAGCATATATCATCGAAATGTATTTACAGGCGAAATGACACTATATTAGCGTATTACAAAATTTAATTAGTTTTAATATAGCTTAAATTATATAGCAGCAGGCTAAACGAGTGGGAAATGGGATTGGCTTTGCGAAATATTCATATACTCGCTCTCAACAATTAATTTCTGCTAAAGCTAGTGCTTTTGAGCATAGATTAACACCTGTTTGTTTTTCTTAATATTAAAAACAAATCGAAAATAAATGCTATTAGAGCTCAATTCTTTGGAAATTGTGCAATACCCAATTTGAATAATTCAATTTGAACACATTTGTTTTCCATTTTTATCCGCCATAATATCAAGAGTTTCTAACAAAATTAAAGATTCCTTTTAACAACATTTTTATATATTATTTATCTATTTTAAAAGCACTTTCAATTGTGATCTATATAGTTGTAAAATTCCACATTGTATAGCCATTACAGTAAATATATTACGTATACGCTCTGTGAACTTCTAGCACTTAGTTTAATGGCATTCAGAATACCCTCTATGCTACAATTAAAAAATAAATACTAAAAGGGAAATTCTTGAATAGCAGCTGCAAGCTCAAGAGATTTAGCAAAGGTGTTGCTCAGGGCCCTCAATGCCCTACAATTAGTCACAAACTCAAGACACTTACATACATGCTGGCATACAGTTACGGTCATAAGTATGACAATACTCGGTGGGCGTGGGCGTTGGCAATTGCTGCCTGTTTGTTCTTATTTATCAGTACATATGCATATGTATGCGAATATGTGTATATGCAAATTGTGGCATTCAACAAAATGGGAGAATACAAAAAACAAAATGCGGCAGTAAATTGCAAGCCAAATGTCTTGTCGATTGTCAGCGAATATTTAGTTATTCTCGTTCAGATTTGTAGCTATCAAAAGTAATCGTTTATTTGGGATATAAATAAATTTTTGTGAAGTTGTTGCCAGCTAATTATACGGCAGGTGTTGCGTGCAGTCGTTTATCTTGTAGTCCGACAATCCATATTCATAAGCAAATCATGTTTAATTAATTGCACTAGCTGTAAAACAACATAATTATAGCGAATTCTACCACAAAGCTGTCGCGGGTGTTGGCCACATAACCAGTCAGCCAATTGACCAGCTGAGCATTTGACCAATGTTCAACCTGCTGGATCATTAGGCAAATGAATACGCCAACACTTGGCCCGCTGCAATTAAAACCAATTAATATTCAAATGCTATCCAGCAAAGACAATAAAATGCAGCACCACACGACGCAGTCAGAATACCACGTGGCAATCACCAGCGCAATTCTAAACCAAGTCAGTCTAGCCTGGGAAATCACAGCAAACCTCTTCGGACTTGACACGCATCACCGAACCGCAGATGGCATTGAAATTCTTGCAATTGCCTCAGTTTTGGTTGGTTATTTGGTAGTCATTAAAGCAACCGCTGCTCCGCTTTGCTCAGCGGTGCAGTGAAGCGCGACCGCCACTCTTTGGCTGACTTTTGGCCAGGCGGATGCAGTCGACGCGCACCGTGGGGTGTGACTTTGCGCCCGATGAATGGGTGCATGGGTGTATTTCGTATTTCGTTACCTTCATGTGTCTTGTGCTATTTGTTCTTACACAAGCAGTTGCTTCAAATATTTGCAGTTAATTATCTTTAGCTAATTGCTGAGAAATCATTGCATAAGTGAATACAGGATGTTTCTTTCTGCAGTGGATTCGCTTGTACAGCATGAACACACGGTGTATGGACTTAAACGGGGATCTAGTATTAGCAGTTGCCAAAGGTTTCAAAAATTTGATTTTTGTTAAGTGGTTATAGTTTTAAAACGACCGGCAAGAACTTTCCTGCTTTATTCGCAATTTGTCCTTCTTTTCTTCAAGGCTTACTTGTTGAAGCTTGGCTAAGATGAATTTGTGGAAACAGGTAGATCATATTTCTAGATTATATATATAAAGATAAAGTACCTAAGTATCTGATTTATATTTATACAGCTGTTAAAAACTAATTCCAAAGCTAAACAATTTTTTTATTTAGATAGCTGAGAACTTGCTTAAACAAATCCTTTTTGATTTAAAATATAAATTTTTATTCGAATTATTCAAATGTGACGAGCCAAGGTTCCAATCAAATGGTGCATTACACACTGTAAAAAAATCGAACCTTTGTATCGTTTTGAGTTAAAGTGTTTGTTCTTCAAACACAGCTACTTCTTGTCATATTATTTGCCTAGCGGAAACACCCTGTACATTGAGCTTAAGAATTAATGCAATGTGCTAAGCGTGCAAAGCTAAAATAAATCATTAAAATTTATGAATTTAATTGCCTTCAATTATTGCCACAGATAAAAAGCGTTGCAAACTAAGATCGAACTAAGACTTGAACTGCCACCCATAAACAAGCATTTACCGTCGCAGTTGATCGCCATGCACTTGCAGTTTCTATTTGGACTTGGATTGGATTTGGCTTCGCTATACGCGCTGAGTGGCAGATAATTCAATTCAATCAACGGTGGTCGCCCTAACATAAAATTACGAAAATTATGGACACGGACGGCACAAAAAGTAGCTAACTTGTCATTAAGGCGTTACTGGACGTGAGCGGGAGGGCGAGAGAAATAGGGGGAGTGGATTGGATAGCTAAGGAGGCGCAGAGTTTTTGCCTGGCATGTGGTCCGCATCTGTCACAAGCCGGGTTGCTGCAAGATAATTGCCAGCTGCTGCTGCAAGGGCCAAGCAAATGTCGCGACTTAAGCTGCATAGAAAACAAATTAAAAATGTTGCTGTGGAAAATGACTGATTGGCCAGTTGTGTGCACCGCATTAGATGGCAATTTGTTTGGGATGCGATTTGGGTGCAGTGGCCCGTTGAATTGATATTAATATTGCATTTTGTGGCCCAGTTGCGGGCTGGCAACAAACTGTATCCGCAGCAGCAGCAGCTGGCGTACAACTTGAAGCAATTTGACACGCTTCAAACCAGTCTTTTGGGTGGCGCGCTTGCAACACTTTGAGCCACCTTAATGTTTGAGGCCAGTTGCCTGACAACTGTGCGGCAATTCGGCACAGGTGCCACGAGAAGCACAGGTCACCTACAGCTGCGATTGACTTGGGTCTCAGCTCGTAAATTGATAGCCGCCCAGATTCTGATAATTCGGCTAAGGATATGCACGTGCCGCACAATCACGAATTCTCGCGCTTCAGTCGAATTTTTAACCCCCAACGTATTTGACATGGAAATTCCAGGCGTACGATAAGCGAGCAAAAACGACGCTAAAATAACGAATGGATATCCATTTCAGGACAAACCCAAAAAAAAAAAAAAAAAATGAAAAACAAAGTGACACATAAACCGCACAGCAACAACGTGAACAGCCACATGCACCACGCTGTTATGTCCAAATTCATGTCTATAAAGTGCGCATAAGCGAATGAAATGACGGCCGGGCAACTTTTTGGGGGCGCGGCTTACTGCTTGGCCTCTGATATTAAGAGCAGAAACAAACAACAAAAAGAAAATCAAAAAATAAAGTCAGCCAACATGCATAAAAATATGCCAAAAAGTCACAGAGTTGCGCACTCCAGCAACCAGCTGACCACCCAGCGAATCTGTGCCCCAAACCAAACCCAACACGTCGCGACGACGCGGCTTGATGGGGCAAGCAGCTTCGTGCGATGGCAGCCGTTGCAAGTAGAGTTGGCTGCTGGGAAAAACTAAGCAAACAAGCGCTCAACGTAGCCCAGGCTGGGATTGATTCGTTGCTCTGACCCCAGCTCTGCTCAATGGCCATCCGAAATGAGCGTATAAAATAAGGTGAGATGCTGCTGCTGCTTTTAAGAATGTTGAGGCGTACCGTGGCATTAAATTTGTACAACATAAAATGTTATAAAATACAGTGCAGACTTTGATACTTTATCGTGGGTAGGGTAACGCAGAGCTTGAGCACAGCAAAAGTTGGTCAAATTATGCACAGAATGCTGAAAGACACATGAACATAGTCAAATCATTAGCTTTTTATTTGACTTAATCTCAAATTTACTTTTAAGTAGCCAATAACTTTGAGACACAATGTTCTAGCTTAAAGCTTTCATGTGCATTCTAAGTACTTGTAAGTTGTGAAACGAGATGCAAAGCTTTAATGTGTTTTAGAAGCTCCTAACAACTTATATAATGGTTAGCAGTAAGCATAACAAAAAGCTTTTAAAGCTGGCTTTAAAAGCTTTTCAAATTGTTGCTACTAAGTGCCTACAAAGCAAACGTTATTTATACCTTGTGTCAATAAAAGTTTAACGAGCCGCATCATTAAATAACTCAATAGCTTCAAAATACTCTGACGGCTTAAACAAATTGGCTTTGTGAAAAAGGATTCACGAACCTTTTTACAACAATATATCACAAAAAAAAAAAAAATCTAATTGGTATTTTGATAAACGCTCAGGCCACATGTCAGCTTGCCTGGAAACCTTCATTTCAAATTTACGTTTGCTCATATTTCAGGCACTTTTATTATTTATGCCCTATTTGAAGGTCACGTCGGTGACACCTCTGCATACCCACGCCCAATCACCAGCAGTCAAATGCGAGAAAATGGCTGTATCTAAATGTCAAGAAAAGGAAAAATTACAACAACCACAATAACAGCAAATGTCGCTCAAGTGTCGCATGTTTATGACTCTCTCTACGCCTATGCATCTCTATCTAATCGTAGAACTGACAGCCTCAGTTTCACTTTCAAATTTATGCAATGACAGGAACGGAAAATGTCCACAATGGCTGCCAAACGAGCTGCCTACGAAATAACAAAGGTCACAGCTGAAACTTTTCAATTGATTGATCGGATAGGTAGGTCTAAGTCTATGGCAGCAACCTACCACCAGTTGCCCGGGCAGACCTTTGACTGCTCGAATCTGATTTTCAAGGTTAATTAGCAGCATGAGATGCCGAGATTGAGATTGGCCCAAAGGAATGCATCAATTTTGCTTTGGCCAAGCTACAAGCTACAAGCTGACTTCTGACCAGAGCTGACTGACTGCAGAGTTTATGAAATTAAAGACTAATTAAACTACGCAAATGGAGCAAGTGGAGCTAGCCAGAAGCGCAAAAGTGTAAAATATACGCATACCAGACAAGTTTCGAGAAGTAGTGGAAATTTGATAGCTGCTGCTTCCTGTGGGGATAGCATTTTACCAGGAATTCCAGCAAGCGGCTAATTGCGCGCTGCCTGCGCCATCTCCCCGGCGGCAGGTCCTTTTTAAATTGCCCGCAATCTTTTGACATGCCATTTATTGCTTTTTGCTTTTTCTTTGGGCTATTGCTAACTAATTGCCGCAATCGATTTTGCATAATTGGCATGCCGCAATTGAATTGTCACTTGCAATCCCAACATGAAGTTTTCCGCAAAAAGCGTGAAAGTCCGCAAATGAAAATGCAGCGGATTAAATTGAATTCAAATAAATTGCATGGAAAACAACGCAACTTGTTAACGCTATTAGCGACAAGTGTGGCAAATCAGCAGCAGCAACCACAACAACACATACACACACGCACCCAGATTTTTACCAAATGCGGCGCACGTTGCGTATACGCAATCTCCGGGTCGTCAGCCTTGAGGTGCGGCCAAAAATCAAAACCAGTTGCAGCTGTGCAACGTGTCGATTAGCGGCAACTTTGCGTATACCAGCAAATTGTAAGTCAATGTCATGGCTGAGGTTCAGCACACACAAAAAGCGCAAATGAATGGAGTGACTAATCGATGTGTGCAATGTCGAGTTCAATGAGTTTTTTTTTTAATCAATACTTATGGGAACTTACAATAATTGGTACTGGCAGCACACTGAACCCTGCAACAGACGGCTAAGGTAAGCGAATGTGTGCTATAAGCACCATAATTAAGTACAAACGCAATATTGGCTACTTTATAAATTGCTACTTGCAACACTCTATGTAATTGAAAGCCCAAAAGATAACAAAAGAAAACTATTAAGCACCTGTGCGACCGGGAAAGCGATTCATGGATAAGCTGGCTTTATCGCATCGTCAAAGCTGATCCATGTTTTTTGTATAAAAAAAAATGGGAATACCTGTGATATTTTATTACGTAAAAATTGTAAAAAATACTTTTTTGCATTATTAAAAAAGGCCTCAAATCAATTTTGGGATAACAAATGTAATGAAAACAATAGTTTCAGTCTCAAGTTGAAAAATTTCTATCTAGCACTTGGAATTTAATTGATTTTATTACTGTTGAGTCGAGGTCCTGGAGAATTATGTGTTCACTTTGGGGACAAATCAAATTTAGCCCGTATTTTGTATATGAAAATATGTACAGCTGGCAACATTTTTCAGAACAAAGGGCAATAAATATAATAAAAATCGGATAATTCAAAAAGATCTTAAAAAAAAAAAAAAATTAAGGCTTGAACCAATAAAGATCTGTAAAATAATATTGACGAAAGGAACCTTAAAGTAGAGAGTTCGTTTGTACCATGAACCGAACCTCCGACGCCTTCTGGTTTTCATAGTAAATAATCTAGTTGTTTTATTTCGGATTTTGTTGAAAGTCGGCTATAGTTAGTTTTTCAAATAGTTGACTAAATGTTTAAGCACTTGTTCAATTAAAAATTTCTAGGAGACGTCATTCTTTTCTCTAGTAAAACCTTTGTATATAACAAATCACATTAACTGCAGTTAAAATAAGATTAATTTCCTTTGCACAGTCTTAAAGTTGAATATGTCGAACTCATTTAAAGTCCATATGCATTTATCTACAAACAGATATACTACTTATCACTTGGATACGTATCTCAGTCTCTGAGACGCTTTATTTATTTACCAGCTGAGCATTTGCCAAGTCGGCGCTGTTGCAATCAAATAGTTATTTATTTTGGCCAGCCAAGCAACAACCTACAAAATGCTCGCATTCAGTGTCGGCAGCGGGTAATATTATTAACCATATCAATTGCAAGAGCGCAACACCTTTGCGCATGCGCAACCCGGCGATAGCCAAAAGCTCAGCCTGGTCAACTGATGCGGGCGGGTGGTCAGCCAATTGGAATTGCATTTGCGGCCGCTGTTACCGTTAGTTGTTGCTGCCGCTGCCACTACCGCTGCCGTTGCCGTCTTAAAAGTGCAAAGTCACGGATGAACGAACCGACAGTTGGCAGTTGGCCGACTCAAACTGTCGAGTTGCCGGAGCCGGTGGAACTTTGCTTCAGCGATTCGTTTTAATTGATTTTGTTGTGCGGCTTGTTGGTCAATTGCGGCAGGAATGGCAACGCCTGCACCAACCACCAACCACTAACCGCCAACCAGCAGCCACAACAACAAGTCAACGGGTGCACTGCCGATGAGTTGCTAAACTGAATTTGCGCTTGGGCAACTAATTTAACTGAACATGCTGTGGAGACAGTGGAACTCAATCCAAGCCCGGGTATGCAAAAGAGTTGCCAAACATTCGCGGCCAAATTCGGCGGCTCCTAATTGTGGATTTTGGACGCCACGTCCACTCACTGCAAACCAGAGCCACCGTGGCGATAATTCCACTTGGCACCCTCTCGCTTCATTGCCTGATTTGAGTGCTCTTACTGATGTGCTGTTGTTGTTGTTGTTGCTGATGTTATTGTAATTGCCATGGTTTGTACATTTTTTGGGCTAATTTTCAAATACAGCGACGGCCCAATGGATTTCCATTTCCACTCGCTTGCCATAAACTTTTTGCGGCAAATGTTATTGGGGTACTCCAAGTGGTGGTTGTTGTTGCCGCTGCTGTTGGTGTTTATGCAATCAAAATTCTTGCTTGCCCCGCAGCAAATAGCAACAACAACCACAACGGCTCGAATGGCACTTGTGGGTGCAATTGTAATTATCCTAATTTATGTTGTATGCTGCTCGCTTTGCTGCAGCTCTTGGTTGCGCACCCGCCGCGCTGGCACCACCCAACAATAACGCGCCTCTGTCGGATTCTAATACCGCACAGATTTATTGTAAATTATCTAGCCACTTGACAATGATCGATAGCATAAGATTTATGCACACAAATATTCAGGTATTAAAAACGCCGCTCAACGTTGCCCATTTTGGGAACAGCTATGGGGCTACTTCAGCTTCAACTGTAGTTTCGAACAGCACTCGAGTGCACTGGAATCGAGTTTATTTTGTGGCCAACGGTTTCATTTTCTATTCGCGACTATTTAAAACATTTTCCACTGTCATTCCTGTCGCTTGGTTTTTACAATAATTAGCCAAAATAAATGAGGCGACAATTTTGAAATGGAGTAGTGAATGCGGTGCATTAGTGAAATGTCTGAAATGGTTTTCGGCCAAATAGATTTTATTGTAGTAATTAAATGTAATGAATATACACAAATGCACCAGCTGGAATTTCAATTTTCAATTGCACACATAATATTTTAGTTTTGTGTTAGCTGCAAATTATATAAAGTTGTTGTAATTACAGTTAACTAATTAACGTATAAAGTGTGTGTCGTTATTTCAGTAGCTTTACAATTACTTTAAAAACCATTTAAAAACAATCAAAATCAGATACTTTATTTATAATAAACTTAAGTTCTAGGATTTATTGTAATTTTTTATTTTTCCACTAATTAAAACATCACTCAATGTCTGCGCCAAGTTGAAGAATCTATTACCTTTATTACACCAACATTAGTACTCATTTAATATTCGCATGAATATTCATGACTTAAACGGAACTAGAGCACTAATAAAAACAATGTAAATAAATCGCTTACAGCATAACACAAATAATAACTAATAAAGAGCTCCTCCCGTTGCCATAAGTCATTTTAAATGAAAATATTTACAAAAGGCGCCACTCCAGAATTTTATATATTGCGAAACCAAGCTCAAACACACACACACACACACACACAAACACACAATTAAATATTTAATAAATAAATTAGCTCATAACAGAAAAACTACGACAATAACAAGCAAACAAGAACAAATAATAAACAAACAAATTAATGTGTTGAACAAATACGCAAAGTATTATCGCATTTGAATTAGAAGCGAGGGCAGGAGGCCAACATGGCATACGACATTCACAAACAGCTTTAATGCTGGCAGGTGTTAATAATAATAAATATGAAAAAAACAAAATCAATTTCGAGCATATCACATCAAAGTTCTATCGACATTTCAGGTGTGGTCCAGACCGTACAAATTGAAATGTTCATGTCAAAGTATGACAACAAATAAGCTAAATCGTTCATTCCAGCATTCAATCGAGTACATGAGCGCAGACAACGCCAACTCCATTGATTAATGGACACTTTATGCTATACATGATAATTAATACCACTCGAATGTCAAATTGAAATTTATTTGCACGCACTTTGGGGTTGACAACTTGCGTTTAGTTTTGTATGAATCTAATTAAGTGCGGCAATTTAAAATGCAGCAATGACACTAGCTGAAAGCAACTATGATATGTTAAATGATACGTTTGACTTTCAGCCAGAAGTTTTTGTTTTACCAAATAATAGAGCTTAAACTTGAGACTGTCAACTTAGAAATCCTCAATAACAGAGCTCCTTTTAAGTCTCTTTACTTCTCTTTACCTTCTTTTCATTAACTTCTACATTCAGCTGGTGTAATTTAGGATCTATGAAAAAGTTATGTTACAGTTAAGACAAAGCTTTAATTACAAACAAAAAGCTTTAACATCTTTTACTCTTTTCCCATTTAGGTTAATTTTACTAAACAACACTTTCAGCTAAGCTTACAATTATAGCTTAAGGCTGTAACAAACTTTACTCCCGTTTTTTCAATTTTTCTGCCCCTTTCCCGCAATCTCTCTTAATATTTCTCAATGAAATACTAGTTCATCTAGTGTGATTTAGCCAGTAAAACCTTAGCTGTAAAAGTTTTTTATTAGTTGAAACATCGCTTAAGCTAGACTCTCAAAGGTTTAACATCTTGTAATCTCGTTATCTTTCTCTTTTTCTGCCTCTTTGCCTCTCTCCCCATCTCTTTTTCTCTTCCGTACTCTTTAGCTGATTTTCGTCAACTGCCGCTTTCAGCTAGTTTCATTCTGACTTAAAGCAATTCCACTAAAAGCACTGCACAGAAATTGCTCTGTAAGTAACAAAAACAAATTTATTTTAAGTATACTCGTGCTCATTTAATTGAAAAGCACTTTGTAGTCTCGCCGAGCTTTGCCTTTTAAGTCAACTGATAACAGTTAAGAAACTCTGTTGATATGCTCACAGCTGAGTTCCCATCTGATTTTCACTGTGAGTGCGCCCACAAAGCAGATGCGCCCGCTGCTTTTCACATTTCAATTAGCGGTAATCTCGCGGCAATTAAAATTAGCAACAGCAAAGTGCTGGGCATATTGCCAGTAGCTTTACCATTATCCCGGCAACAGCATTCACATCAAAACGCAACAACATTTCGCCTTCAACGCGCATCGCTCCCAACACGGCAAAACATTGGCGACTTCAGTTCCAAGGCGATAACAGGCAGATGCAGCAGCAGCAGCAGCAGCGGCAGCAACAACAACAACAACAACAACAACAACAGAAGCGTCGCTCAAAACACAAATTCCCTTTCCAAACTCAAGCTTTGAGTCAATTTTCAAAGTGCCCGTGGCGAACGCAGTCATAAGCAACCCAGGAAATAACTGGATAGGCTGCTTAAGCAAATGTGTCGAAGTGTACCAAAGTTTGAATGTGAGTGTTATTTATTTAACAGTAACTCGACTGATATTCTAGGAACAGCTTGAACCTGTAAACCTCAGCTCAAACTAAACACACACACAACATAAGTGCCGACAACGGCTAAAATATTTCTGCATCATTGTGAGTTCATTATGCATCATCAGTATCATAACGAATGTGAAAATCATTCTCAATGGGCGGTCGTATAAAATACACTCGAATATAAAATACCCTGCAAATAGTTTAGAGTATGTCAACACACATCGTGATTGTGACACGCCAAAATCAAGTACGAAATTTCTAGTAACAGTAATGGCAGATATCCCACGTACAGGTTGAAGTATCCAAATTCACGTTCTTGTACAACTTCTCGTTTAATTTAATCATTTTAAGATGATCAGATTTCACAATTACGAAGTAAAATAATTCAACAATAGAATTGTTTTAATTTAAAACTGTTCAATTATATTTAAGAGATTAGCTGAAAATAGTTTTAATTAGGATATTACCTAGAATTTTCATTTGATAATTGTGCAATTCACAATTTAGTTTTTAGACAACAGATAGGAATAACTAAAATTTACAAGTGAGATATTTTTGCTGCTTAGGCTAAAAAACACTATAAGGTAAGAATTTCATCATATACTTTTTTTGATCTTATGTATTTGAATACATGGTATAGTCGTGTGATGCCACAGTATCTCACCAGTTAAGGGCAGATAAGCACAGATCTTACATAAGGAAAGAGTACTTGTCGTAATTATTCGTATGTCTGCTGGGGCTATTCGGTTGATTAGTCTGGCTGACTACCGATCATTTTGGGGGGACTTTTAGATTATGTGTCAACTCATTGTTAATTAATCGGGTAATTGAAAAAATCATTTAAAAGTGTTGTTCATTCATTTAACACACGTTCACATGCACACACACACAGGCATTCATAAATTGATTCATTTTTGGTTCGTTTACCTTTTGCACAACCTGATGGCACAGTTTTTCTTTGTATATACATGATGTATTCGTTGTATTTATTCGATTATTGTGCTCTTGAACTAGAGATCAAATGAACACAATGGCCAAACCAAATTAAAAGCCATAAGGTTGGCAATTATATAACTTTAGCGCCGGAGACTGCAATTGCAACTGGCAAATGGCAGCAACAACAGTTATAAATATTATGCAGTGCATTCCACCTATTTACATACGTGAGTGTGTGTGTGTATCTGCTTGACATGTTCTCCAATCTCGGCCATAGTCGCTAATTAAAAGGTTTAAGGCTAAAATTAGCATACGAGGCAATGGCAATTCAAAGTGAATACAACTACAGATGCACCTCACAGCGACACGCACAAAATGAGTGACCCACACATACACACACACACACGCAACACACACACACAAACATAAGCTAATTCGCGTGTTTGCTGTTCATGAAACACAAATTCATGCGATACGAGATGGAGAAATGGACCTCGGCAACAACAAAACATGCCCATAGGCTTGTACTCTATGTATGGTGAATGGATGGGCAGGTGGTGGTGGTGTTTATGGTGCAGAAGGCAGGGGCAGGGGGTTGGGGAGACGACTATTTTGTTGAGCATGAGCTGCGTGTCGTCATATTAGATGGCATCGCATGCCAGCAATTATCCGCATAATCTTGTAATACTAACCTAAACCCAAAATGATGTCGAAAGGCAATTTAGTGGCAAGTTTTCTTTTCGCCTCGCAAGTAGCTTTAATTCACTTAACTAGTTGTTCGCGTGTGTGAGTGTGTGTGTGGCCAGTGATTATGCATATAAGCAGTAAATACATTTGACGTTTTCGCTGATGGAAATTACGTATACGCACGGTGTGCGCAGTTTGTACTTGCAGAAACTTTTGCCAGTGAAATTCTAGATGAGCTTAATGGGACTTTAGCCTTCAAATTAACTCATAAATAAGTTAACTATTATTAAATAAATTAATCCGGCTAGTAGAACCTTGAAAATCACATATAACCTATCCTTGTAGAGTAGCTTATGTGGAAAAGAACTATAGCGACACTTTGTTTACATATACCTAACCATTGCAACTGTTAATATGACCCATTCCGTAGGGTATATCGCAGCGAAACAACCAAAATTTAACCAGCATTGGTTGCCAGTCCGTCCTGGTTGTCTCTGCTGTCCAATTGTTTTGTGAAATTAAATTAAATTGATTGAATTTAGACTCAATTCAAAGCTGAACCCGGGACGGAGGTCAAAGCGGAGGTGCTACCGTTTACAGAGTACGCGTTTGTATGTGTGTATGGCCATGTGTGTGTAAATGTGTGTACCATTGATAATGACACTAATTTGAGAACGAAAAGTTTGTTGTTGCGACTGCTGCAGCTGCTGCTGCTAATGTTTATACCGTATTATTACATCACTTCTTGTTGTTGTTCAAAAGTTGTTTTTGTTTAGCCGACATTAGCACACATTAATGGAACCGGAAGTTGCCGCTGCTTAGGGAGCTTCAAAATGAGATAAATAGGTCGAATGCTGGGCCTACGGCAATGTGATCGGCTTAGGTGCAGGTTGATGCATTTGTAGAAGGTCAAAGACCCATTGATATCAATACAACAATCATGTTATGCTAGGCTGTCAATATTTACGTTATGCCCTGTCGCGCAAACTGAATGGCAGCATACGCACATACACACACACACACTCATACACTGCCTGAGCAGTAAACACAGATCACAATCATTCCGACTACATGGAAGCCAATCTCGTCTCCACCTCTACCTCTGCCGCTGACGCCATCTCCTTTTCTTTACTGATCTATGCTTTTTTGAGGGGTTTATTTAAGCGCCGCGTTGTCGACGTCGCCATCGTCGTCGCTGCCGCCGCCACCGCAGTTGTCTTCATTCAATTGTTTGTCGCGCGCCGTGATTGCGTCCAGCTTGACCGGCGCACTGGACAGCCCCAGCCGAAGCTGGCACTTTTAGTAGGCAATGCGCGTGCGACTGATGCGCTCGCACTAGATCTCGCTGCTTGTTGCTCTCGATTCTCGATTCTCGGTTTACGGTGCTCGGTACTTGATTCTCGGCTCTTTGGTTGGCGGTTATTCATTTTTCATTGCTTCGCAATTGCGACGCGCAAAAAATTGCTTTTAATTAAAGTATAAAAGGCCACAGCGCATATTCGGCACTATTTGTTATCGTATCCATATTCGTTACACATATTCATAACCGCGCACTATGAGTCGCCACAGCCCGTTGAAGCTGGCGCTGGTGCAGGTGCACGGGGTTCAAATGTCGCCTACGCCACCCGCCGCTCGTGTGCGTCGCGTCAAGCTGGGACTAGGGGTTAATCAGCAAACGGGGCGTGTACAGTGGTGTCCCGGTCTAACATGCTGTAAATTGCTTTTGCTGCTTCCAGTGGTGATGCTGCCATTGACATTGGTGCTGCTGCTGCTACTGCGGCTGGATGGAATGCTGCAGGCTCTTCAACTAAACGAACAGCGCATGCGCGAGCAACGCAGAGCGGCAGACTCAATGCCCGGCTATCTGAATGACTACGAGTCACTGCTGCCGGAAGGCGACAGCTACAATGAGCTAATCAATGATGAGTTTCTGTTGCCGCAGGCAAAACGCGCCCGGCTGGAGACACTGGCGGAACGAGCTAGACGCTGTCTGCCTTATCGCTATGCGAATGGTGAGACTTTGGAGCTGGAGGATCGCAGCATTCTAATGAAGGATGCGCGCACCTCCTTTCTGCCACATGGCTCTGGACTCGGCTCCATGCCACGCGAGTGCTTCGGTAATGAACTGTTTGTGCCCACCGCAACCGAAACGGATACGGTGGTTGACGACGATGCGGGCTCTGAGTTTGACACAAGTCACAAAAAGGGTATGCCCAAGCGCTATCCAGAAACGGTGCAGTACTGGTCGAGGCGGCAGACAGCGCGTGAACGCCGCGAGGCACAGCAGCAGCGAATGAATAATATGGAATCTGAGTTACTCGACAGCCCGCTGCAATCTTTCTGGCATGAGCAGGGCACACGGGAGGATATACGGCAGGCACAGGCCAAAACCATGCAGCGTTACATGAACACCCATGTGGATCCCTGCGTGGATTTCTACAAGTTCGCCTGTGGTAACTGGGAAAAATTGCATCCCATACCCAAGGACAAGGCGGGCTTTGACACCTTCGAAATGCTGCGTGAGAGTCTGGATCTGGTGCTGCGAAATCTGCTCGAAAAGAATATGCAGCAGCCCAGTCCAGAGACGCGTGTGCGCCAAAATGTATTCAAACTGAACGAACAGGAGCCTGAAACAGATCAAGCGTCCGAACTGAAAGCCGAGCGGCTGCGCCGGCACATTGTGCACCGGCGGCATTTACTTAACCGGGTGCTGGTGCGGTATAAACGCTTCAGCAATGGCACCAAACGCAAACGGCTGATTGAACCGACGCGTGAAAAGTCGAAAGAAGAGGAAGCGGCGGCTACAGCGCGAAACAACAAGGATAAGGACCATGACAAAGACAAGGACAGAGTCAAAGAGGAATCAATGCATCAGCCACCCGGCCCTGGAAGCCCCAATGAGTTTTTGAAGCCCAAGCACGATGCTCAGGTCAAGGCCAAGAATCTCTACAAATCCTGCGTGAACAGCGAGCTGCTTAGCCGCCGCGGCCTAGAGCCGCTGCACACGCTAATCCGCCAGCTGGGCGGCTGGCCAGTGCTCGACTCAGATTGGCGCAGCACCCATTTCAACTGGCAGCAGCTGGCCGCCACACTTCGTCGTTACAACAATGACATACTCATCGTGCAGTGGGTGGGCGCCGATATCAAGAACTCCGAGGAGAATATCATACAGTTTGATCAAACCGGCCTGGGGCTGCCCACTCGCGAATACTTCCTGCAGCAGAACAATGCCAAATATCTTAATGCCTATCAGCGCTACATGGCCGAGGTAATGAACAAACTGGGCGCCAGCAAATCGGATGCATCACACACCGCCACCGAGCTGATTGCCTTTGAGACGCGCCTTGCGGCGATTACAGCGCCAGCAGAGCAGAGACTCAATGTGACCAAGGTAAGATGTGAAGTGAAAATGACACTTTATGATTGAAATGTTCTTTCTAATGCAAGAAAATAATTGGCTGTTTTTTTTCTGAATGCAGCTTTTCGAATTGCACCAATAAACTTAATAACCTTTACTCCATAGCTCTACAAGCGGATGTCGCTGCAACAGCTAAAAGCTTTGGTGCCACAGATTGGCTGGACTGCGTATCTGAGTACGCTGCAGGGACGCAATGTCAACGAAACGGAGCAGGTTGTCATCTATGCGGTGGAGTACATGAAGCAGCTTGTGGCACTGCTGGCCGTTACAGAGCCACGCACCGTCGCCAACTACATGATGTGGAGGTTTGTGCGGCACCGCATCAACAATGTGGACGATCGCTTTGACGATATTAAGCAGAATTTCTATCATGCGCTATTCGGCCGCGAGGAGAGTCCACAGCGCTGGAAGGTCTGCATAGCGCAGGTGAACACCAATATGGGCATGGCCGTCGGCTCCATGTTTGTGAGTCGCTATTTCGACGACAACAGCAAGCGGGATACACTGCGCATGACCCATGAGCTGCAGCAGGCATTTCGCGATATACTTAAGACCACTGACTGGCTGGATCAGACCACCAAGCTTCTGGCCGAGGAGAAGGTGAATGCCATGTCCCTTAAGATTGGCTATCCGGATTTTATACTAAATGCCGAAGAGCTAAACGAAAAGTATGCGGGCATCGATATACATCCGGACAAGTACTTTGAGAACACGCTCAATGTGCTGCTGCACACGGCCAAGATGGAGCAGGCCAAGCTGCACGAGCGTGTAAACAAAACCAACTGGCAGACGGCACCGGCGATTGTGAATGCCTATTACAGCCGCAACAAGAATCAGATCATGTTTCCCGCTGGCATACTACAGCCACCGTTCTATCATCGCCATTTTCCCAAGTCGCTGAACTTTGGCGGCATCGGTGTGGTCATTGGTCATGAGCTAACCCACGGCTTTGACGATAAGGGTCGGCTCTTTGATAGCAATGGCAACATACACAAATGGTGGACGGACGCGTCTATTCGCGGCTTTGACGACCGCGCCCGCTGCATCATTTCACAGTACGGCAATTACACGGTCGAGGAGGTGGGCATATCGCTCAACGGCGAGAGCACGCAAGGTAAGCCATAAATCCACTACCCCAATTTATCGCATGGCTCATCAGTCATCTGCCCAGGTGAGAATATTGCGGACAATGGCGGACTGCGACAGGCTTTTCACGCCTACATGCGTTGGATAAACGAGAACCCGCACGAGGCCAAAGATGAGATGCTGCCGGGCCTAAATATGACCGGACCGCAGCTATTCTTTTTGAATTTCGGCCAGGTATGGTGCGGTGCCATGCGGCCGGAAGCGATACGGAACAAGCTGAATACAGCTATACACAGTCCCGGACGGTATCGAGTCATCGGCACACTCTCCAACTCGTACGACTTTGCGCGCGAGTTCAACTGTGCGGCGGGCACGCCCATGAATCCCCACAAAAAGTGCAGCGTCTGGTAGTCGCTATCTATTGTTACCTATAGCCTAAGAGTATTACAGACGATCTATTCCTAAACATACCAATTCAAGCCGTTGGATCTTTCGCTAACTGTAAGTATTATTCAGTAAACCTAACTACAACCACTTCTCACTCGCATTCCAATGCTGAAGCACCCTCCAGAATTGCTCCACATTCGAAGCCACTTGATTAGGAGTATGTGTCGGCTGTCAGCTTCCTCTGGGCTGGCTTGTTGTGGTCTTGTCAACAACAACGTCGCACTTCACTTGGGCCCATTCCGTCACAATTCACATTCACTTAATTAATGGTGATTTATGCCCACTAGTTGGATTGCAAGTAACTGCCTCTCAATGCGGTTGTTGTTCTCCTTCTTGCTATGTTTAACTTCTTCAATTGTCTTTCCAATAAGCTCGCAATTCCTATGCGCCAATTTGCGAATTCAAACAATTCACTAATTAATCATATGTATTAAAATTTAAATTCCACATTCAAATCTAAAAAAAATATTAGAGGACCAAACATGACCCAATTTATAAGAATCCATTAGTTTGATAGCTTGAACAGTTTAGGAAAATCATTTTTTATGCATAGTGTACATTCTTGAGGTTTTCAATTTAATTAAGAAAAATGGTTAATATCTGCCAGAGCCAAGGGCGTTCCAAACGTATTTGTCTACTGATTTTTAACTTATTCACTTTTTCAGTTTACAAAGTTATTGCTGGCCTTTTTACCAAAGTATTTCAAGCTCGTCTTGCCGGTGAACGTGAATTGCCAGGATATATTCGCAAGTGTATTTATAGCAATATAAAAAACTAACTGTGCCAAAAATAATGTATGATATGCTTTATTATTTTCTTTTATATATATATATATATATATATATATATATTTCTTAGTAATTAACTATTTATATTTTAAAATAATTTAGTTGAAATTATTTGTTTGTGATAAGCGTAATAAAATATAAACGATTATAATATGCACAAACGAATCAAAAAAATTAATTTCTATCTAAATAGTTTTGAGCTTGCAGGTTCTCTAATGAAATTTCCCGAAATTTATTTGGTAATTACGCAACACTGACACCAATTCCAAAACTTTGGAGCTTTCAAGCTCAAAAAAAAAAACAAAAAATTTTTGGAAAACTTTTGAGTGCATTTTCTTCAGTTGATTCCCCTTTAGTCGGAGCCGTGTGTTCAACGGGTACAAAACACCAAAAAACTCACGTCCGTGTGGGTGATCCAAAAATATATATAGAACAAAAAATCGAGCAAAAATAGAAACTAAATTTCCAAAGCGGATCAAAGACATGTAACAATATTTAAAAAGAACAAAGAGAGTTGCAATCAACAAAAAACAGGTGAAATGCATATCTGGTTAATTGTTGTGATATTATTGTGGCCACACGAGGTCCATGGCTATGGAGGCAATTCCTATGGAGCTGCCAGCGGGCAGGCGATTCGAATCGGTAAGCTTGCAGAACAGCAACCACACAAACCACTCGTTTGCCCCACACTCATTACTCTTTGACTCAAACGCCGGAGCACAGGTCTTATCACTGACGATAGCACGGACAGAATACGCCAAACCTTTGAGCATGCCATTGCTGTGGTGAACAGCGACTTGAGCGTTCCGCTGGTGGGTGAAACGGAGCAAGTGGCTTATGGTAACTCCGTGCAGGCGTTTACACAACTATGCAGACTTATGCAGGTGCGCAAAGTTGTGAAAGGGAAACTTTGAAAAATATTTAAAATATGTTACCTATGCTATAGAATGGCGTGGGTGCTGTATTTGGACCATCTGCCAAGCATACAGCGGCACATCTGCTAAATGCTTGCGATGCCAAGGATATACCCTTCATATATCCTCATCTATCGTGGAGTCCCCAAACAGATGGCTTCAACTTGCATCCGCATCCCGAGGACATTGCCCACGCGCTCTACGACATTATCAAACAGTTCGAATGGTCCCGATTTATTTTCTGCTACGAATCTTGTATGGTAATTGCTTAGATTATATGAATGGATCTTATGGTCAGTTACTTGCAGCGGAGTACCTCACCATACTGGATCATCTGATGACTCTATATGGCATCAAAGGACCCGTCATTAAGGTCATGCGGTACGACCTCAATCTGAATGGCAATTACAAAGCAGTTTTGCGACGCGTACGCAAATCGGAAGACAATCGCATAGTGGTCGTTGGCTCAACGGAGGGCGTAGCCGAGCTGCTGCGTCAGGCTCAGCAGGTGGGCATCATGAATGAGGACTATACATATTTGGTGGGCAATCTAGATCTGCACACCTACGAGCTGGAGGAGTACAAATACAGTGAGGCCAATATAACTGGCATACGCATGTTTGATCCGGATAAAAAGGAAGTACGTGATTTAATTGAGACACTGCAACATGAACTGGGCGAAAGTGAGCCCACAAACAATGGTAAGAGCTGCCGATTTGTAATATCCTGTTAAGCCCTTGGCTAAATATGTATCTAACTGCAGGTTCCTCGCCTATCACGCTGGCCATGGCTCTAACCTATGATGCGGTGCGTGTCATTGCCGAAACCACCAACTATTTGCCCTATCAGCCGCAACAGCTGAACTGCTCCGAACGCCATGATAATGTCCAGCCAGATGGTTCCACTTTCAGAAACTATATGCGATCGGTAAGAATATCGATCAAATTTTAAGGAACTTTTTTATATTATTTGCAACTTTTTACAGTTGGAGATTCTGGAAAAAACCATTACTGGTCGCATTTTTTTTCAGGGCAATATGCGCAAGGGTTTTAGCTTCGATGTAATTGAGCTGCAGCCCGTAGGACTCGTCAAGGTGGGCACCTGGGAGGAGGGCAAGGAGTTTGAATTCAAGCGACCACCACAAATAACCACTTTTAATGACAACGAGGAAAACTCTCTGGTTAACAAAACCTTCAAAGTGCTTATCTCCGTGCCGGTAAGTTGGCGCTTATCTCAATAAAAATAACTCTCCATATAAAGCACCTATTCAAGCTTAGAACAAGCCCTATGCGAGTCTGGTGGAAAGCATTAATACTCTGATTGGCAATAGTCAGTATGAGGGATATGGCATAGATTTGATCAAGGAGTTGGCCGAAAAACTGGGCTTTAACTTTACCTTTCACAATGGTGGCAATGATTATGGTTCCTTTAATAAGACCACAAATTTGACAACCGGAATGCTTAAGGAAATTGTTGAGGGCGTAAGTTGTAGTGACCAAAACATTAACAATAACAAAGTAACCCTGAAATCTTCAATAGCATGCAGACTTGGCAATCACAGACTTGACTATAACGTCGGAGAGAGAGGAAGCCATTGACTTTTCCATACCATTTATGAATCTAGGTAAGTCTCCTATATCGGATAGAATTTGTATACGATTTTGATATAACTACCTTCTTAAGGTATTGCCATTTTGTATGTAAAGCCGCAAAAGGCGGAGCCAGCGCTCTTTTCCTTCATGGACCCCTTCTCAAAGGAGGTGTGGCTGTATCTGGGCATTGCCTATCTGGGCGTCTCCCTGTGCCTTTTTGTGCTGGGACGTCTTTCACCTTCGGAATGGGATAATCCCTATCCCTGTATTGAAGAACCGGAAGAGCTGGAGAACCAATTTACCATTAACAATTCACTATGGTTCACCACAGGCGCACTACTACAGCAAGGCTCCGAAATTGCGCCCAAGTAATGATGGAAAATCAAGGCAACAATTTTTATGACTAATTTTCTTTTTTACAGAGCACTTAGCACCCGCACAATATCAGCTATCTGGTGGTTTTTCACGCTAATTATGGTCTCTTCATATACAGCCAACTTGGCTGCTTTCCTTACCATTGAGAACCCTTCGAGTTCGATAAACAGCGTTGAGGATTTGGCAGAGAACAAAGACGACGTGCAATATGGAGCCAAGCGCACGGGTTCCACCAGAAACTTTTTTTTAGTAAGTGCCATGTAAGAGCCAGTCTCATGTATCCATGTATAATTATATATGTATTGCCTTAGACTTCCGAGGACGAGACGTACATGAAAATGAATGCGTACATGACCAGTCATCCAGAGATGCTAACTGAAACGAATCAGGCGGGCGTCGATAAGGTCAAAGCTGGCACCAAATATGCTTTTCTTATGGAATCAACCTCTATTGAGTATAATACGGTGAGGGAGTGTAATCTAAAAAAGATAGGCGAAGCCCTTGACGAGAAGGGTTACGGCATTGCTATGCCTAAAAGTGAGTAGAGGCTTAACACAGACCCTTTTCAGCCCAATTTAACTTAATAAGTAATAAACCCCAATATATAGATTGGCCATATCGCGATAAGTTCAATAATGCGCTACTCGAGTTGCAGGAGCAGGGTGTGCTGGCCAGGCTTAAGAACAAATGGTGGAATGAAATAGGCGCCGGTGTTTGCAGCGTAAGTTTTGGAAGTACCTTATAATTTTTTAGTGGAGGAGATTACGCACCCAAGATCTAATTGATTATATGCATATGTATATGTAGTAATGTAGTACCCGTAAATTCACAGACACACTTTTGCGTATTTTATTAGTATCCGTTAATAGGAGACATATTTTTATAGCATTATAGAAGAAAAAAAAGAAAAAATACAAACATCTATATACATTTAGATTATGCTTCTTTCATACAGGCCAAAGGCGATGATGATGGTCCATCGGAACTGGGCGTCGACAACTTGAGTGGCATTTACGCCGTGCTTATTGTTGGCTCATTGTTATCCTTTGTATTTTCATTTTTCTACTGGTGCCTATTCGTCTTCAAGAAGGCCAAATTCTATGAGGTAAGCAGGGATTATTTAAAAGAGTAATTGCTAGTTGATCTTCTTCACAGGTGCCCTTTTGCGATGCACTCGCTGAGGAGTTCAAAATTGTCATCAGCTTTGCGGAAAATGAGCGCGCCTTGAAGAGCGCCCAATCGGTGTATTCACGCAGTCGCAATTCTTCACAATCCATAGAATCGCTTCAAACCGATTCGGAGGAAAATATACCCGAGGAGGATTAAGAAATTCTCATTAGATATTCTCACAGTTCTCAACAATTTTGTTTGGCATCTCATGGTATTCACTCATAAAATGCTTCAATAAAGATTTGTAAGCTCAAAGCTTTTAGAAACTTTTACTCAAAAACGTTTTCCAAACGAAAATTTTGGAAATGCTCAAGCAGTTGTCGCCTTTCCCTCATCGCGTAGAGAACACAAAATCCATAGCCTCTTTTATTTGTTTATAATTATGCATATATAATAAAAAGCTTCATTAATTTGTGCAATAAAATGCCTAAGGCCAATGTTTTAATATATTGTTTAATATTAATATTAAAAGCATCGATTCTTAATGCTCAATATGACAATTACGGCGGCTACGATAGCCTCCAAAACTCGGGCAATATACCAATTGGTAAGTTTTTCTGGCACTACAAATTGCGGTCTCCGAACGCCTGATTTATTTTTAATGCCTCGTAAAGAGAACATGCTGTTCGTTCCATCAACGCTGAAAGCTCATAAAATGCTTTTAGTGTTTGTTTGTTTGGATTTGCGACGGTTCGCGGCAACGTCTGAATGTACTATATACTCCCGCATATGGACAGCGATAAGTTCAAGTTTTTGTTTATAAACAAACCGGCAAATTACATATACTAGGACTGTATACGTAATAGTGTATATATAAACGCTCTGCTAACAACGTGTAAAAAGTTCTGTCCATTTATCGCTACGAACGCTGTGAAGCTAAGAATTTGAGACTTATATGTTCTCTTCTATTCCCAGCTTAGAGTCTGTTCCTCGTTTTTTGACCATGGAACCGCGAAAATCTATTTAAAATTTTCAAGTCTAAAAATTAAAGTAAATCTATTGCCATGTTATCCTTACTTTAGTCACCAAAACAAAAGTCATGTTTAAATTGTTATTACGCTATGAACAGAGTATTGTGCAGTCTGCTGCACCCGACTGCGAAATTCTTAATTGTCTCTTCTCCATTGAATAGGCCTGCTTACTGATCAAAATACGGAACAAATGAATATTGTATTTGATCATGCAATCGAAGTAGCCAACCTGGAGCTGGGCTTAGCCATGTCATCCCTCAAAACCGAGGTGAACTACGGCGATGCTTATCATAGCTACGGAAAACTGTGCCGCATGCTAGAGGTAAGCTTGCATCCAATTTAATTTATTACTATTATAATTTATATTGCCTTGCGACTGCAGACAGGCATAGCAGGGGTATTTGGACCCTCTTCGCGCCACACGGCTGTGCATCTGATGTCCATATGCGATGCCATGGATATACCCCACATATACTCCTACATGAGCGAATATGCCGAGGGTTTTAATCTGCATCCCCATCCTGCTGATATATCCAAGGCGCTCTACAGCCTCATAACTGCCTTCGAGTGGTCGCGTTTTATATTTCTCTATGAATCGGGTAAGTTGTGAAGTAACTTACGGTTATATTATTCATATAATTTGTCATTCAAAGCGGAATATCTGAGTATCCTGAATGAGCTTAACTCCCTTTTCGGCATGAATGGACCAATTGTCACGGTACTGCGCTATGATATGCAGCTGAATGGCAACTATAAACCCGTTTTAAGACGTGTGCGCAAGTCCGTGGACAATCGAATTGTAGTCGTGGGCTCCACAGAGACGGTGCCAGAGTTTCTAAATCAGGTAGGGACTATAAGGTAAATGTAAAACTGTTCAATACATGAGTTGGTGCCTTTATCTGATGCAGGCTCAACAAGTTGGCATTATTAACGAGGACTATAGCTACATTATTGGCAATTTGGACTTCCATGCCTTTGATCTTGAAGAGTATAAGTACAGTGAGGCCAATATAACAAGTCTGCGTATGTTTTCACCAGAGAAAATGGCTGTGAAGGAGTTAATGCAAAAAATGGGCTACAACAATGATCCAGATGATTTCCGAAATGGTAAAGAGAATAACATACCAGTTCTTAGCTGAATCTCAATGCCAAGTAATTAGGTTCGTGTCCCATAACCGTGGAAATGGCACTCACATACGATGCCGTACAATTGTTTGCCGAGACCCTGAAGAATCTTCCTTTTAAGCCGGTTTCTCAAAATTGTTCTCAGCGCACGGAAAGTGTGCGGGATGATGGTTCCTCTTTTAAAAATTATATGAGGACGGTGAGATTGTGTTTTTGACCTAAAGATTCATCTCATCTCATCGCACTATCCCAATCAGCTGCGTCTCAAGGAACGCCTTCTCACCGGACCCATCTATTTTGAAGGCAACGTTCGCAAAGGCTACCATTTGGATGTCATTGAGCTGCAGCCCTCCGGCATTATCAAAGTGGGAACCTGGGATGAGGAGCGCGGCTATAGGCCCGAGCGCTTGGCGCCCACCAACTCACAGTTCGATAACATTGACAATTCTCTAGCGAACAAAACATTTATCGTATTGCTTTCGGTTTCGGTAAGAGAACATATAATTATAATTATTACTCAAGCTATAGCCAGGATTTTTCGGTCAGAACAAACCATACGCTAGTTTGGTGGAGAGCTACAAACAACTCGAGGGCAATAGTCAGTATGAGGGATATGGTGTGGATCTGATCAAGGAGCTGGCCGATAAATTAGGCTTCAACTTTACCTTTAAAAATGGTGGCAATGATTATGGCTCATATAATAAGACTTCCAATGAATCAACGGGCATGTTGCGGGAGATAATGCATGGCGTAAGTTAATATGAAGCACATCAAATGAAAAAAAAAATTGAATTTATATTAAGATAATTTATAAAAACATATTTCTTTGCAGTATGCTGATTTGGCAGTCACTGATCTGACTATAACGTCGGAGCGCGAAGAAGCTATAGATTTTAGCATACCATTTATGAATCTAGGCAAGTTGAGAGAAATATTTCCTCAACTGCTAAAATTTACGCTCTACTTTATTTCAGGTATTGCTATACTCTATTTAAAGCCCCAGAAAGCCACACCGGAACTATTTACCTTCATGGATCCGTTCTCAGAGGAGGTTTGGTGGTTTCTTGGCTTGTCCTTTCTGGCTGTTTCGTTAAGCTTTTTCATACTTGGCCGTCTGTCGCCAAGCGAATGGGATAATCCATATCCGTGTATTGAAGAGCCAGAGGAGCTTGAGAATCAGTTTACTATAGGTAACTCCATTTGGTTTACAACAGGTGCTCTGCTACAACAGGGTTCAGAAATAGGACCCAAGTAAGTTCTTATATATACATCTTATATGTTTCTTCAATACATTATTCCCAATCAGAGCCTTGTCGACGCGCACTGTAGCCAGTTTCTGGTGGTTCTTTACGTTGATTGTCGTCTCCTCCTATACAGCTAATCTAGCTGCCTTCTTGACCATTGAGAAACCACAAAGCTTAATCAACAGCGTGGATGATCTGGCTGAGAACAAGGACGGCGTTGTCTATGGAGCCAAGCGTACAGGATCGACTAGGAACTTCTTTTTGGTTAGTCTTAGGATATTTAAATTCGTAGAGATTACTTTACTCGTGTTTTACCGCAGACCTCCGAAGATGAACGCTACGTGAAAATGAATAAATTTATGACTGAACATCCTGAGCATCTAACAGAAACCAATCAGGAGGGCGTTGACCGGGTCAAGACTAGCACTCATTATGCCTTTCTCATGGAATCCACATCCATTGAGTATAACACGAAGCGCGAATGTAATCTCAAGAAAATTGGCGATGCTCTGGACGAGAAGGGCTATGGAATAGCCATGCGCAAGAGTATGTCGTAAAAGTACCCAAAGAATTTCCATTAACTTATAAGCTCAAATCCTATAGATTGGCCACATCGCGATAAATTTAATAATGCGTTGCTGGAGCTGCAGGAGCAGGGCGTGCTGGAAAAGATGAAGAACAAATGGTGGAATGAGGTGGGCTCTGGAATATGCGCAACCAAGGAAGATGCACCCGATGCCACACCACTTGCCATGGATAATCTAGAGGGCGTCTTCTTCGTCCTGCTCGTGGGTTCATGCTGTGCGCTGCTCTATGGCGTGATCAGCTGGGTGCTGTTCATCATCAAAAAAGCGCGGCACTTTAAGGTAAGCATTCAACAGATAAAACCTTGAGGTAAACTCACATAAATCCTGTTGCAGGTGCCGGTGAAGGATGCGCTTATAGAAGAGTTTCACTTTCTCATTGACTTTAACAACTATGTACGCGTACTCAAGAGCTCGGAGTCGATTTACTCACGCAGCCGGCAGTCTTCCATGTCGGTGGGTTCGATCAGACAAGAATTGCAAACGGCGTTAAATTAAATAAGAAATTGTCAGCTTTATTAAAAAGTTAGTTCACATGGAATGCTATGAAATTGTTTTTAAAGTATGAAATATTACTTCATATTCAGTTTGTAGCTTTACCTTTAATCGTTTTTCAGTGCAATAAAAGGGCTTGATTTGCAAAAGCACCAAAAAATTATATGAAATAGACCTATTACTCCAGTAGAAGGAAGTGCCTACGCCAGCAATATGTTTAACAAACTATTTAGAATATTTGGGCCAAATACTTGGCCTAGTTTTAGTGGATTAATAAATATTTTAACAATATTACGTAGTTGAGATCGGTCTTAGGTCCAGTTCTTTGCTCGCCACAACAGGCAATGTATGTGATTATCCACATTAGATGGAGGCATCGATTTGCCCGCACCATGCGTGGGCGTGCTGGCCACTGAGCTAGCTGTATTCGAAGTGGACTCACCCATGTCCACATAGCGCGAGATCAGCGAACGATAGCGTCGCCCAAGCGTAGCTATTAGCGGCACGCTGGCATTCGGCATGGTTATGATAGCTTTAATCTGAAATGGATTAACGACTGAATTAACTACTCATTATATACTATACACGCAAATATTGACCTCATTCTCATAAGGACGAAATACACTAATGGGACGCAGCGATTGCAGCTCGGCCACAATGAGACAACCCCAGGTGGTGCCTATGTACAGCTCGGTATTGTGTGCCGCCAGTGCCGAGATTTGGCATTTAATAAGATTTACGTGCTCATCAATTGCAATGCTCTGTAGGGATTCGGAACAGGGCAGCAGCTTTGAGCAGTCCAATTTATTTTCAATACGCTTCGTCATTGTACCCCACTGATATACCATGCAGCCGGGATACAAACAGCTAAAGACGTGGCTATCATTGCTGCACAGGCGCACCACTTTAACATCCTCGATCAGATTGGGCTCCTCGCTGTGGCACAAGGCCTGATGACCGCACACGCCAGACTCATTAACAGGAAAAACATTGATTTTGCCAGCTAACTCGCCACACCACAGCTCATAATTGCTGTAAAGAACGGATAAGGATCAGCAAAGTTGAAAGAGGCTTGATAGCAAACTCACCCTTCAATCAGTACTGAGCAGGCGGCATGAAGCACAAAACCGGAACAAATCTCGGTGAGCACAAATGAGCCCTCGGCAAAGGCGCAATTACTGGGCATACGACTGGCATCCACCAGGAAAACACGACCATTTTGTAATCCCACAGCGACACGCACAATGTCCTCCATATACACTAAACTTATTACAGCTGACTTGATGGCGGGATCAAGCATGTAGGAGAACAAATGTGCATAGCTCGATGTGCTGTACGCGTGCAAATTACCCGAAACATCACCCATCCAAATAGCCTCACCCACTAAACAGCAGCATTGCATATTCACCTTGGGCACACGCTGTGCGGAACGTGCACGTGCGGTTGCGCTAGTTTCGGGCGTTTTAGGCGGCACCATTTGCGGCTGTGGAGCACAACTAATGCTGCTGCACTGCAGCAGACTACCAGTTAGAGCAACGTCTAGTATGTCAATGTGTGAACCAAAAGCAGGCAGCCACAGTTCAAGGCCGGAGCGCTCCTCCTCAATGCTGCCCAACAATAATTGAAATGCGCCGCAAACAATCTTGTCGCTGTGCGGCAGAGCTACCACGTCCAGCAAATGGATGCACTCAGGCGCACTTTAAGGTAAATTGGGATTAAGCCCGCGATATACTGAGAGCTGCTTCAAACTTTACCTGAGTATAGAAACTATCTGACTAGCTGATGGCCGTCGACGCGGCTGTTCGTGCCAGCAGAGTACCATGAGATCTAGACAACAGGTGGGAAACTGTGTCTCGCGCTGTGTCAGCGCCGGACGACTGCCCTCCAATATGCACTCCTTGATAGACTCATGACCCTCAAAAGGCTGGCGCAGGCTAATATTCTCATAAATAAACATACCAAAAGAAAAGCAATCCACCTAAGGGAAAGAACAATGATGAAAACAAATCAGTTTATATCAGTTCAATTACCAGTTACCTTTTCTGTATACTCCTCCTCGCCATTATAACGTATGATCTCGGGCGCCATAAAGCCTTCCGTGCCGCCAAAGCCTTTGGCACTAAGACCAGCCGCCGTTTGACGACTGATGCCATAATCTGCAATTTTAATATGCACCTGGTTGCGTGGACTATCCTCACTGTGCGGCTGTGGCAGCTCCCAGACGAGCACATTTTCAGATTTCAGATCCCGATATATAATGCGCCGGCGATGCAGATACTCGATGGCGCGTGCGGCCTGCAGAACCAACATTTGGAATGTATGAGGACCCATGTGTGCGCCACTGCGCCTATACTGGCGCAACAGTGCATCAAGACCTCCTAGTGGCGCCAGCTCCAGCACCAAGGCCAAAGGTTTTATGCAAATGCCTACTAGAGGCACAATATTCGGATGCTTCAGTGTGAGCAGTACGGCCAACTCTTGTCTAGCGGTGCAATAGGCCTTGCAGGAATGCTGCAGCGGATCGCGATCCCATTTACCCACGGCCACCTTATAAGCCATCAAAGCACTCTAAAAATACAATACAAAAGGGAGGATATAATCTTTAAGGGTTAATGAGAACTGATTTTGACCAACCTCCTTAGCCCGCGCACCTGGCTGCACCGGCTGCAGCATTTTCATGGCCACCGGTCGGGACGCTCGAGCGCCACGCAACTTGCATGTGGCCTTGAAGACAAAGCCAAAGGCGCCGCGTCCCAGTAGCGACCCCTTGATGATGCATTCAGGGGCAATTGTATGCTTGTCGGGAATATCTGCAAAGATGACATCAGGTGCCAGCTGTGCCATTGACTGCTCCAGATGAACCGGGCAGCTGAGTTTGCTTTGATTGTATACGGACAAAATGCACTCCTCAACCATCCAGGCATAGCAGACATTCGAGTTGTCTGGTAGATTATGCGAAGCATAAGCTGGATGTCCATCCACAGAGGTGTTGCGGGAAGAGAAAGCCGAGTCCGGTCCTACGCCCGAATCCGCATCTGAGCCAGCACCCAGCGAATCGGCTGAGCGTCTCTCCCGGCTTGCAGTTGCATTAAGATAAGCGGAAAACACATTCAGGGCGCCGTCGTCACCAGGATCACCAATGCCATGTAAAAAGAAAGTGCCACGTTTACCACTGCGACTGGGTCTACTGCCACTCAGACTGGGCTCCCGCTCCACAGGCTCTGCACCATTCTGTAGTTGGAGCTTCCGGAGGCAACGTGGGCAAAGCACTAAGCGTGTTATCAAGAAACGCCCCTCAGAGGTATGCACAAAGCGTGTACCGAGCGCTGGATACCAATCCTCCAACAGCAGATCTATGTGGTCCACAACCAGAGCTAACAGCTTAGCCACATGGGACATATGCGGCTGTAACTCAGCCAGCAGTTGCCGTTCGCCCGCATCGAGCTCTTGGTAAATGCTCACGTGAAGCAGTGGGAAGTAAACCTCCAAAATACTAGAGGAGCTCAGGTTCACATCGCTCCAAGCGCCATCCAATTTGAGCTTGAAGCGGTTGCCAGCTGTGCGAAAAGGCTGTGTGCGTTCGTTGCTTTGGAAGGGCACTTCCCAAATGCGAAAGATAAGTATGGGTCCGTAGTATAATGCCAGACCCGTTTGCCACAGGTTCCACTGGGTGTCCTGCTCCAGCGAGCCACGCAAATCAAAGTCTAGATATTTCTGGTGAGGAATAGCAGGATTAAGAAGCATTCAATTTGAAGTAATCCAGAAAACTCACATCCTGTGCGGCCACATACACGCCTCGAATAGCCTCAATTATTTGCTCGTCGGCCAGAACACGCGTAAGCAGACGTGACCAGAAGCCGGAAGGAAAGTACGTCATGAGCAGCATGCGACGCAAGCCCTGACTGGCCGCGGAGACCGAACACGTTGGGGTACGTGGCAGATGCTGTTCATAGATGAGCTTATTCAGATTGAGCTCCTGCGAGACGGAGCAGCCCAGATTACGACCTCGTACACGTTGCAGTAATTTAACCGTGGTTCCTTCGTTATAGGCAGCCGCCTCCTGCAGAGGCAGCAATGAGGGAATCAAAAGCGTACGCGAATCCCAGGTTAACGCCACCTCAAACTTGTTTAACAAGCTTACTATATAGCTAAAAAAAATAAAAATAGAAATAGGTTTGGTAAGAGAGAACAAGTTTATGACAATGCAAGTGCACCCACCTACGATTCCCATTGCCCTGGGCGTGCACACTGCGAAAGAGCAGCTGCAGGTCGTCTAGCTTCATGACGCCCGTAGGTGCAAAGGGATTTATCTCCCGCACAGTAACCACATGCGCCAACATATCGCACAGCCACTGTGGGTCAAGAAAATAGTAATCCCTAAGCGTGGCATCATCATAGTGCAGTAGAATGCCATTATCGTGACACCAGGTTGTTGCCTGCTGGAGCTCCGCGGCATCGCGAAAACTCTTGTAGTTATGCAAACGCATTTGCTCTGTGACCATACAACGATATTGCTCCGCATCCAATACCGGATCGCGACCGGCGGCGCGTAGACTACAAGCAATCACATTAATAATATCCTCTAAAGCAATATAGGTTGCTGGTATCTTCTGCAGCAACATAGGCTCCTTGGAGCCGGGCGATCGCAGCTGCATGGCTGTGTCGTAGATGATGTTGGCCAACAAATGGATATTGTGCAGTGTACTATAAAATAGAGATTAGATATAACATTGGCTACAATTTTAGCCTGCAACAGCACTCACCGACAGCTGATTTCAATGGAGTCAATGACACGCGGTAATCCAATCTTCTCAGCATCTGGAATAGCTATAAACTTCTCGCGTATCAGCTGCTGCAATTGCTCTGCCTGCTGTGCGGAGATGGATTCACCAACCGTATCGAAATGCGTGCCGACAATGAGCACCGGTGAATTTGGAGCACGCGCCTGTATATTGCCTAGCCATTGCAGCAGTTCCGCCAAGCCCTTGTGGCCATCACTAATGCGCCAAAGCACCAGATAGAGACTGCGCTTGGACAGAAAGTATTGATGTGTCGCATAGTATTCCTTCTGGCCGCCAAAATCCCATGTGCGAAAGACAATCGCTTGACAGCCTGTTGCCCGTTTGCGCTTCTCGCAGATCCAGGTGCCAATATCCACGCCAACCGTTGAGATGTTCGCCTGGCGCTGGGAGCGCGAGGTGCTGCGCGCGTGTCCCATGCGCTTGGCCCAATGATTCTCATTGGCGCGCGAACGATGCGAACTGGAGCCACCCGAACCATTGCCCACACCCTGACGCAGTAGATCTAGCAACGTGGTCTTGCCGATTCCACACGAGCCCACAACCATTAGCTTCATGCGTGCATACGGCTGCGCATCCTCATAGATGGACTTCAAATAACCGACTATGTC
This sequence comes from Drosophila novamexicana, assembly GCF_003285875.2. NCBI lineage: Eukaryota > Metazoa > Arthropoda > Insecta > Diptera > Drosophilidae > Drosophila > Drosophila novamexicana. The sequence goes on from NW_020824772.1 coordinate 2,773,454, forward strand.
CATGGTCTTGTGCTTTTTACTTTCAATCATGGAGCGGAGCGGCTCCTGCAGCAGGCAGCCGCGTGTGTTCAGGTTCCACAGCCGCGAGAGCAGACCCAGATGTGGTGGCAACTCGGTAATCTGAACATTCCCACTGATATTTAAAACGGAGAGGCTGCTTAGCTCATGCAGGGAGGCAGGTATTTCCTTCAGACAGTTATTAGTCATGTCCAGCATTGATAGATTGGGAAATATGACCTTCGACTTGTTGACGCCCACCACACTCCAGTCGGCATCCTCACTCTCATTGAACAACGTCGTGGCATCATCTGTAGACAGCTGTATGCGCGTCAGCAGATTATCGGCCAAGATGAGCGTCCGCAGCGCCTCCAGACGCAAATGGCGCCTGTGCCGGCAGACGCTTTTCAGCACAGAGGCACGAAAGGAGCAGCTGCTGCCTTTAGACGACTTATAGATGGGCTCATCCATGCCCTCTGGCAGCTGGACATGACTATAGCACAGCAGATGCGGATCGGATTCGGTAATGCGCGGCAAGCTGGGCCAGCACGAGATCTCGTTATGGCTCAAATCCAGCTGCTTCAGTGTGGCCGGATAGCTGGTCACATGGCCCATGGAGCGAAGGCTGTTGTAGGACATGTTCAGCCGTGTTAAATTAACTGCCAGACAGGGCAGAGCAGCGGGAATGCTGGTGAACAAATTGTTGGCAATATTCAAACTGCTTAGCTGCGATGCACCATACGGCGCCTTGCCATCAGCCACAGCCTGTTCCTGCTCTTGCTCCTGGTCCTGCTGCCACTTCAAGTCATTGTCAGTGATATCCAGTGCTGTGGACCAGAGATTGCGATGCGTCAGTGTCCGATGTAGCAGCGTGTGCGGCTTATTGGAGGATGGCTCATCACAGGATTGCAGTAGCTGCAACTTGTCCAGGCTCATCAGCGAGCCGCTAGTTTGCATGGGCGGCACAGGCAACTCGCGCAGCAGATTAAAGGCCACATTCAGTTCACGCAGCTTGGGCGCTCGCCACATATCAAAGGGCAGCTGTTGCAGCTTATTGTTGGAAATATCCAAAATGGTCAACGCGGGCAGATGGAAAATAGCCGCCGGCAGGCAGGTCAGCTGATTATCTTGCAGAAAGAGCTCATCTAGCACTGGACAGTTGTAGGTCTTGTCCAGGGGCGCCGGCAGCTCCGTGATTTTGTTCTGGGCAATGTTCAGATATCTAAAAAACCCAAAGATTAGGTACAGTTCCTAAAGGATTACCATGTAGCACTCACTTGAGACTAACTAAGTTAAACAGCTCGGGGGGAATGCTGGTTAATAGGTTGTGCGAAAAATCAATGCGTGTGATAGCCGTTAGTGCCACCTCGTTGAGCCTAGGATGCGAACTTAGCTTGGGATTCAGTTGTAGCACTCCACTCACCAGCCAGCCAATCCGTACGAAGGGAAGCTGCACATTCATGCTAAGGCTGTGCCAGTCAATTATCGTTGGAACATTAGGAAACATGGCGCTGTACGATATATTGCTGGCAGAAGGCAGAAACACATTCACCTCCACTGGCGTGGGCAGACCCTTCTTGTTAATCTTGTAGTCTGAGTCGGGATGCACACGTCGCGCCAACAGGCGACTTAATAGCGCCTCATCCTCGCTGGCAATGGCCACGCTTATGGCCGTGCCATTATCATCCCGTGCTCCAAACTTCAGCAGTAGATCCAACATGGGCAAGGAGCGCTGTTTGCAAGCCTCCGTAATAGGCATATTGCTTAAGCCATAGATCTCCTCGCTGCACTTGGGATCGTTGTGATCTTCCACGGGCTTGGCCACAATATTTGGATTGGCGCCATGCTGCAGCAGCGCTTGCGCGACATCCAAATGCCCACCTCGCACCGCAGCTAACAGCGCTGTTTCGCGTGCCGCACCACACAGCAAATTGATATGGATGGGACATCGCTGTGACTCCTGCTCCTGCGTTGGCTGCGCTTCGAGCGCGTCACCCTCGCCAGATATATGCAGCTTGGACATAATGGCTTGTATGCCAAAGGAGATGCGCTTACGCGTGGGCGTTATGGGCGTGCTCTGGCCCGTCGTCGAACTGCCCGAGTCCTCGCTTAAGGTGCGCCGACAACGCAGTTGCCACTTAAGCAGTACACCCAGCAGCTGCTTATTGCCAAGCAAGCTGGCAATGTAGAGACTGGTTTGCCCAGTCACATCCTGGGCATTAGCATCGAAGGGCAGGCGCCACTCCCATTGGCCCTCCTCGTCACGATATGTCTGATAGAAGTAGTCGGGATATGGAAAGCCGATTATCAGCTCCAGCATCTTGATATGCCCATTGATGCAGGCCGCATGCAGTGGTAGCCAGCGCTCCACAGTCGCCTGTTGTATCAGCTCCGGAAAGCGCTCGAGCATAAGCTTGGCAATCCCATAATGACCATTGTGAACGGCTGCATAGAGCGGTGAGTACTTGGTGACCGCATGTGAGCGTCCATCTGCACCAGCGTCAATCAGCCGTTGTGTGATGCTCTCGAAGCCGGATTGACTGGCGCTAGGTTAAACAAGAGAAGACATTGCATTACTGATGTACATATATGCTGATTGATTGAATGACACATTGACCGACCGACTGATTGACTTATTGGCACTTCGGCTAAATAATTGACTGGCTAAAAGACAGTGCCTGACTAATTGACTGGCTTCCTCATTTGACTATCTGAATGACAGGGCGACTGTTAGATTAACATTATACATAAATTATGTAAATACATATATACCCATTGATTGTCTGATTGAAAATGTATAATAGCACGAGTAAGTTGGCAAATAAACAAAACACATATATTATTAAGTTTGCATTTTAACTTACATAAAGAGAAGCGTATTGGCGCCGGCTGGTGCCATATTGACAATGATCTGTCGCTCCCTACCCAGCGCCTCGAGCAGCACGCGCACCGTGCGTTCATCTCCAATGCTGACGGCGGCACGCAACTCGCCATGCTTTATTTGACGCACCTCCTCACGCGCATCTGGAAGAGATAAAGGCAATTAGGTCAAGCAAGGATACAGCATATGGTAAACTGTTTATCATGTATCGCACCCAGTCCACGCGAGTTCTCAATGACCTCATCGACAAAATAGTCGCAGGCATCCAAAGCAGTCTCAGTGCCAGGCTTCGGCCGTTCCACAAATTTCCAAGACATTCTTATGTAAGCTGCCCCAACCAATGCCAAACAAACCAAAAAAGCTTAATATTTATGCCATCAAGACAACCGCGTGGCGCGCTGCTCGGTATTTAACTGAGCCAACTATTGACTTGGCAGTTGCTTCGGAAAATCGATTCATTTGCCAGCAACGTCGCGACGTGTTGTCTGGTTCGTACGCTTCGACAAAGACTTCATTCATTGAAGCCGTTGCACGCACTGCGCAAGACACACAAATCCCACAACTGTTGCACATTGGGTATGGGTCATGGTTGGGTATACCGTGGACAGGTGTGCGTATTTATTTGTTTACATTCATAGTTGATGTGTATCAAGTATCTCAGGGGCGCAAGTGTGAATGCGAATGGCTAATCAAGCATTTCCAACTCATATGCCTATCCGGCTGTATCACATTTGAATTTGTTGATATTTAAAATTGTAATTTTGCGCGCCCATTTGGCAATTTTGGAACTTAAACACCCTGTGCCAACGCTAGTTTATTGACTTTTACTTACCCTCATCCGAGTCATCACTATTCTTCATATCCTTGTCATATACAGCGCTTTGCGCTCTGTTTTCAACACGTTTATGTTGCACAGCACCATGCGAGTCACTTAAAATGCGTTGTGCAGATTTTCACATTTTTAGCGCGATTTTTGTACACATTTTTCGCCGTTTTACTTGCGAAATTTTCACTTTGTTTGTTTACTTTTGTGCCAGGGCCGTCGAAACAGTGACAGTTTCGTTAAGTTAATCGTTATCGTTTCGATTGTACAGCTCTGCATCGTTGAGAAATATCGCACCTATACAGCACTGGATTTATTTCAACAAGTAAACAAGGAGAAAAGAGGCCATCAAAATAAAAAGAAGAATAAAAAGTTTAAAAAATACAATATTAACGGTTTAACTGCGTTTTTTGTGCTGCAGTAGTATTTTGTGTTTGCCCGCGTGCGGGCAACGTTGAACGGGTCACAGCTTGCGCAGCTCACACCCAAAAAACATATACTATATATGTACATATTTATATGCGTGGATGTGTGTGTCATGCGTGTGTGCGAAGACAGACTCGGTAATAAAAACAACAATAAAAACAAATGGAAAAGTTTGAAATGTATTAGAAATTAATCAGCTGTAAAGTTTAATTGCGTTTTGTTATGTTCTATGCAATAATCACTTGAAAGTTCCGCGACTTACAGATGCAACTTCGACGTCAAAGGCCGTGCCGTGCCGCGTAACTTAATGGACTCTTTGCCCTTACCCGTATGCAGTACAACTGCTTTGTGCTGCAACTGGGGACAATGATGCCGTAGTGCGCAAATGTTGGCCGTAAAAATTTCGACATAAAGTGCATTTGGTTGTTAATCTAAACTATGTTTGAGATAAAAAAAAAGGGGACTTTAAATACTAATGGATTGTAACTTTGGCCAGCGCATAGAGTATGCCAACTTCGCCATACAATTTTCAAATTTATTTTTTGACTTGTTCGCCATTGCCATTGTCGCCGCCGCAACCCCTCCCCGCTGTGCATATTTGTAGCTATAATGTATGAATCATACTAAATATAAAGTCAATCTTTTTGGAGCTTTAATCCATACGGCGAGCTAAAATGTCAAAATTTACGAGTTCAGTCAATGAAATCTGCTCTTCTATTGTTTATTCTACAGATTTTTTTTAATTTATTCATCTACACTTTGCTGTTAAGTTTCGTTTACCAAGCCCATTATCTTTTAAAATATAACATTTTATTTCAGAATGTTAGAATTAAAGCCAATTTAAACATATCAAAGATTTTCCAAGTGCGATATATGTACATATAAATTCTAAATCGCTGCCATCTTATCAAAGTGGGCGGCTAATTTCCATCTGTTTGCTTTTGCAATAACTCGGCGCCACCTTTTGATTTATTTCCCATACAGAGAACGCGCTGGCTGCGACGTTAATTTGAATGGAAAGAGGAGCTGCAAAGTAACAAAAACAACAGCAATATGCACTTAATATGTGCACCAACGCCAACAAGAATTAAAGGAAAATTTGCTGATAACAAGGAAAAACAGAATCGATACTGCACGCGAAACAATTGTCTTTTACAAGCGAAAGATCAAGAGAGTGCGACAAAAGGCGCCAGAGACAGAGAGAGAGAGAGAGAGAGAGTAGCTACTTTAATTATAAGTACATATGTACATATATTTAAAATATAGTTAAAATATATCGAAAATAAGCTATGGCCGATATGACATTTTCAAAGGACAAATACATGTGCAGCAGATTCGCAATTGATCTCTGGAAGTACGATCCGCCAGACGTTGTCCATCTAACATGCCTGATGCCTAACGGGCTGATGCTCTATTTGGTCGCCAAATCAACGGCCACCATACGCGAGGTTAAAGTGGAAATGGTGACACAGGCAAAATGTGGCCCATTGGGCTATTTGATTAAGGATGCCTGCGATTATCTGGTATATGGCATCTCGCACTACACCATCGAACCATATACGGACGAGACGAAGCGTCTGTTTGAGGTGCAGCCCTACTTTGGACTGTTGAGTCTGGGTGAACGCACGGATACGACAACCTTTTCCAGCGACTATGAGCTGACCAAAATGGTAACTGATATAATTGGCAAGTCGTTCGATCATCAGAACACTCAGGGCACACCGGAGGTGGATCACTTTCGTACAAAAGTGGCATTAATCTGCGATAACATCAAAATAGAGCGATCGAAATATTCGTGGCAGCAGCGTTTACTTTACGAGCATCCACTGCGGCTGGCCAACTCGACAACCATGCCGGAACTCATACGACAACGACATCCGAGCTCAGCATTTCTTATTGCCGTCAAGAACGAGAACGATCAGAGCACGTTCACGTTGTCCGTGGTGGAGAACGATACACCGCTCTCATTGATCGACAGCACACTGCAGAAGATGAATCGTTCGCAGATGAAGATGAACGATCGTGCCGCCGACTATATACTCAAGGTGAGCGGCCGGGATGAGTATCTGTTTGGTGATCACCCACTGATACAGTTCCTGTACATACAAGAGGCGCTCTCCGATGCGGCGGTGCCGAATGTGGTTCTGCAGTCGGTGCTGCGGCTCGAGTCCTACATCAATCATTACAGTGAGCAAAGTCTGGGCCTTAAGAGCCCACCAAAGCCGGATCGGCAAACCACAGCTACACTGCAGAAGCCCATTACTATGTTGTGGGATTTGGAGGAGGTTAACTTTACATTAACACTACATGGCGTCACCAATGTCAACTTTGATCGAGCACGCGCCTTTAAAGTGGGTGTCCATGTTGGGCTCTACCACGGCAAGCGCAAGCTGTGTGCCCAGCGCAGCGTTGATGCATCCAGTTGTGGCAGTTCACAAGACTTTCAATTTGATGATAATGTAATGGAATTCGATATACAAATGCGTAACCTGCCGCGCATGACGCGTCTGTGTATTGTGGTGTTTGAAGTAACCAAAATGTCGCGTTCGAAAAAATCTTCTAATAACAGCAGCACGCTCAAGGATGTGTTTTACAATAATAATCCATTGGCTTGGGTCAATACCACGCTTTTTGACTACAAGAACCAATTGCGTAAGGGACGGCAAACGCTATACACCTGGACCTATGCCGACGATATACAATCGGATGATGTCTTTTATCCTCTGGGCACTGTCGAGTCGAATCCGCGCAAAGACGGTTGCGCCATGGTGCATCTGACATTCCACCAGGGCGCCAACGACAGCAGCAATGAAGATGTCTGCTACCCAAGCGAGGAAGAGGTGCTACAATATGCAGAAGATCGTGCCAACCGCGATAAGCAACAGCCAATGGCAGACACTGAGAAAACGCTCCTCGGTGTCCTGCTAGCCAATTATTCGGGCAAAGATAAAATCTACGAAATGGTCGATCAGGATCGCAATACCATATGGGAGCGCAAGTGAGTTAACTAAGGTTGCGTAATCTTCAATCGACTTACTGTATACTTATCATAATTTATGTTTTCAGAAACGATATTTTGCGCGAATTTCCAGAAGATCTGCCCGTGTTGCTGCACTGCGTCTACTGGAAAGACCGCGATGATGTGGCCGACATTTGGTATCTGCTCAAGCAGTGGCCGCTAATCTCCATCGAACGCTCGCTGGAGCTGCTAGATTATGCCTTTCCCGATCCAGCAGTGCGCGGATTTGCTATCAAGTGTCTGCATAATCTCAAGTAAGTCCCCATTGTGATCGTACAAAATGCTCTTTAATTTCTGTATATTTCCTCGCAGGGATGAGGATCTGCTGTTGTACCTACTGCAGCTGGTGCAGGCCATTAGGCACGAGTCGTATTTGGAGAACGATCTGGTTATATTTTTGCTGGAGCGAGCCTTGCGTAATCAGCGCATAGGACATTACTTTTTCTGGCATCTGCGATCCGAAATGCAAACGCCCTGCATGCAGACTCGCTTTGGCCTGCTTCTGGAAGCTTACCTTAAAGGTTGCAAGCAGCATGTGAAACCGCTGCGCAAACAGCTCGAAGTACTAGAAAAGCTTAAGCAGGGATCCGTGATAGCTAAGAAGGGCAGCAAGGAAAAAGTGCGCAACGTACTTCAGAAGTTCCTGCGCAACGAGCACAATAACGGCGTCTTCCAAAATATCCAAAACCCCTTAAATCCAAGCTTCAGATGCAGTCGCGTGACGCCCGATAAATGCAAGGTGATGGACAGCAAGATGCGACCACTCTGGGTGGTTTTCGAAAACGTCGATCAGACAGCCAACGATGTGTACATTATATTCAAAAACGGCGATGATCTGCGCCAGGACATGCTTACATTGCAAATGCTCCGCGTCATGGATCAGTTGTGGAAGCGTGAAGGGTGCGTGGTAGATTGAAAGTAGTTAAGAGATTTATTAATAATTCAAATATATCTGTTTTGATAGATTGGATTTGCGCATGAACATCTACAACTGCATCAGCATGGAGCAACGTTTGGGCATGATTGAAGTGGTGCGTCATTCGGAGACAATTGCGAATATACAAAAGGAAAAGGGCATGTTTTCGGCAACTTCGCCATTTAAGAAGGGCTCGCTCTACAGCTGGCTTAAGGAGCACAACAAGGCGCCCGAGAAACTTAACAAGGCCATTAACGAGTTTACGCTCAGCTGTGCTGGATACTGCGTTGCCACATACGTGCTGGGCGTGGCCGATCGTCATTCTGACAATATCATGGTTAAGCGCAATGGACAGGTAAGCAAATAAGATCACATTTTGTATGTAAAAGTAATCATGCTATACATATTACCCTTTCAAAAGCTCTTCCATATTGACTTTGGCCACATTTTGGGCCACTTTAAGGAGAAGTTTGGCGTGCGTCGGGAACGTGTGCCCTTTGTGCTTACACACGACTTTGTCTACGTCATTAACAAGGGCTGTATCGATCGCGAGGCAAAGGAGTTTTGTTATTTTCAGACTTTGTGCGAGCGTGTAAGTTGCAACATCGTTCAGGTTCTAGTTAACAACATCTAAGAAACAACTTCTCTAATATACTTTAGGCATTTTTAATATTACGCAAACACGGCTGCCTTATACTATCGCTGTTCTCAATGATGATTTCAACGGGACTGCCGGAACTGTCCTCCGAAAAGGATTTAAACTATTTACGTGAGACTTTGGTAAGCCTTGCAGTTTAATTATATTGCACATTCCGTACGCATCTAACATATATTTGAACAGGTGCTGGATTACACGGAGGAAAATGCGCGCAAACATTTCCAGGCAAAATTCAGTGAAGCTTTGGCCAATTCGTGGAAGACCTCACTCAATTGGGCCTCGCACAATTTCTCTAAAAACAACAAACAGTAAACTACAAAACGCAGTAGCAGACGACTATAATTTTTTATTGCGAGATAAAAACAAATGCACACAGACAGACACACTCCCTCACAATCCGCAGCTCCTGTTACTTTTCGGTCTACATTTCTATGTTTCCGTTTCCGGATGAGGCGTAGTACAATTTTTTATATAATACATAATACCGAGTTCAAAACTATGTATTCACTATATAAGGCCAATACACACCCACACACTTACACTATTAGAAAGGTTATCAGCCCATACGCTTCTGTCGCCCCATAAGTGCTCCAACAATTTTTTCTTTTCTGTAATGTTTTGTTTTCAACTTGTAAAAGTGTTTCCAAATAATTTCGTTCTTTTGTTGCTTGATTTACCCACACCTATACAAATTATGATGAATGTATCCTATTATTATATATATTTAATCTAAGCGTCTAACTTTTTTGCATTGGTTAAGTTGTACGCTTATAATAATTATTTAGGTTATTATGTACTCTATTGTTTTTTTTTCTAATTTTGTTGCAATAACAAGCAACATCAAAAACACCTTTTGTGTTTTATGGTTTTTTGAAATATGATAATCTCGGTGTGTTTTTTGAAAGCGTGGATCTGACAGAAAATTATACATCATATTCAGGATATGGCATACACTGCAAATGTTGTGTATTATTGATTAATTGGGAGAACACAAAATTGTGCTTGTATTGTAAGCATTGCATGAGGATTATTATAGGTCTGATCTTTAATGAAGTGATCCTTCTTGTGACTTAAAATAAAAAAGGTCATGATTTTGATGTGACCCAAGAAGAAGACTTCATTCTATCGGAATCCACTTGCATTTAATTACAAATGCAGCCAGAAAGATGTAGGGCTTACTTCACCCAATTCAGATAAGCCGCTGACCAATTTATCTTAAAACAGAAAATCCGCAGCTACTGTAACTTTTTGTCCACATTTCTGTGTTTCCGTTTCCTGAAAAGTTGTAGTACAATTTTTTATATAAACCATTTAACTGAGTTAAAACTATGTGTTCACTATTTTAGGCCAATTTACAAACACAAATACCCAATATATTAATATATACAAACTGTCTATATGCTTCTGTTGTTCCACACTGCTCCTATTCATTTTTTTTTTGTCAAATTGTAACAAATGTTTTCAAGTTTTTTTTGTTCTTCAATTGGCTTTGATTTCTTACAAATGCCCCCATACACAAAAACCACTGACATATACAAATTATACTGAATGTATCCTATTATTATATGTATTAAATTTAAGTTTGTAACTTATTGTAAATTATAAGTTATTATACTATACTCCAATTATTCTCTTTTGATGCAATCGCAAGAAACAATATTTTTTTGTCTAATGGTTTTTGTAATCTTATGCTTATCTTATAACGCATTTTATATATATATGAATGAATGATGAAAGCAATTCAAAGGAACTAAGTACATATATACATGAAAAACAATTGCAACAAATATATTAATTACGCCGGGTAATTCATAAATGTAAGCATGCATACACAACATATATACATATGTAAAGGTGATGTAACCGAAACATACAACAAAATTAAATAAAATGTGCTTCTTCAATAGACTGTATGCAACACCAATATCGATTGTGTTTTCTTAAAGTAGAGTTAATTTTAGACGATGCAAATACAATTATTTGCAAAGAAACTTATACATATTATAATATCAAAGACAATATAAATACCTACTAAGACATTAATTCGCCCTGTCCCCAATTGCAATTTGCACATGGATGGGATGTGTGTACACACAAAAGCATGTTTGTTCATGCTTTTATCACTGGATTCAATGTCGCTACTGAAAAAACCAATTTTAGTAGTTTACTTGCGCCGACCATGACCTCTCCCAAAATTATATTTACATATCACTTATTTGAATCGCGATGTTCAAGTATAGATGCAGTATATTTCGGCTGATAGCCTTTACATCATCCTCATATAAACGTAATGTTTAAATCTTATATACTCTGTGGGAAGATCATAATTTCTTGATTTTGCTGCAAGGTAGGTACTCAATATTTTAATACCCTAAAAGCTTTTTATATAAAGTAAATGAGTGATATGAGAGTTAAGGTTAAACTAATTGACTGTTTACAAAATTTATATTAAAAGCTGGTTAGGGTATGGATAAATATAGGCGCATAATGACTACCGGACAATTCGAACCCTGACCTCCAACCAAGGCGACAAAACCTCCTCATTTAAATACAAGTAAATAAAGTTATTTTGATATATCTTAATTTAAATTATATCTCATATAATAATATAATCCATAGATCAATTTAAATAGGTTTTTAAATACCATCATCGGCTTAAAAGTTATCCATTCTCTCCTGACTCCAAGCTCAGTACACAATTTATGAAAACATAATCTCGGAATAGGCCGAAAAATACTTTACGTAGATCGTACGTGTAAAGCTTTTTCGCTCCATGTGCTTCAAAAATTAGCAACATCAGAGTATTTGAATTATCTTTGGTAGTATTCTAGGGGTCTAGGAAAATACAAGTTTTTTAAAATGAAGCTTTTAAACTTACCACTTGTGGAAAATATTTGCAAATATTCTTATGCATTAAATATTAAGGTAAATCAAGGAATATCTAGAAATGCCGCAATAGTTTTTATAAATCATTTAGTATAAATTTTATTTGACATCAATAATTCAGTTTCAGTTTTATGTATGTATATAAAATATATTATTTGTTTTAAAACTAGTTTTGTTTCCGATTTACTTTACACTCATCTCATGACCATATAGACGACGCAGTATTCAATATGTATTTACTATACTATATAACCCTATCGCGCGTTTTTCAGTTAGGTTCGCGGTTCTAGTATTTGAAACCTCGCCAAACAGCGTCTGAAATGCACACAGTACATTTAAAAATCGACGTTGCCAGCGATCTACATATAAACAAATGGATGAAAAATATTCAAAACAACGCTACAATTTCATCAAACAAAAACGTTGTACACAGTACCGATATTATGATTTAAAAAAAATATTATAGACCCTATGTGGAACAATTCAAGGATTTTTGATATTATGTTGAATCTATATTTTACGTAACGCTAACTATGAATAACATGTTAGCGTTCATTGGGAAATATTTAGGTTACGGAATCGTTTAGATTTTATTATTGTGTATACATCAATATATCAAGTTAATATCCTCTAAAAAAATAGTTGTATATTATTAAAAATATGGGTTATTTGTTTACTCATTTGTTGCTGTTGCTCTTACATGGTTGTCTGTGTAAAAATACTGTATTTACAAATATTACAACTATTTTTACTTATAGCATAACATATAAATAGTCATTTGTGTTATATAAATAATTTAGAAAATATGAGAAATATTTTTGTCTTTTTTACTTTTAGGAATATATATTTTTTTCATTTATTTGTATTAGTTTCAGTTGTACGAAATATAGGTCTGTGTTTCTTGTAAATATTTTCTGTATATATAGACGTAGCATTCTTTTTGTACATTTTTGCAATTCTAGTGTTGGCGATATTGACCATTTTATATTAAGTACAGCCATACAGGAAAATTCTCTGTGCTTTCAATTGAAAGGATTAAGATCAATTCAAACAAGCTTTAATCTTGAACTTTTCAATTAAATATAATATATTTGAAATATCTATATATTTTATAGTATTTTTATCAAATGAAAACATAGCAAAATATAATCAAAAATATTTTGCTATAGATTCATTTGCAATTTTAAGAATTAAGAGATTACTAGAATGATTAATTGCAAGATATGTTAAAAAAATATAAGTATGGCCAGGACTTAATACAAAATCGAGTGTCAATTGTTTGAAATTTGCATCTGTATTTTGGACCTCATTTGTATGGTATACCGTTAAGCATGCAGTTTAGAATAACATGCATGTTAATAGTTTTGTATATGTGTGAATATTTCAATTTGTAAGTAGTTTTTTCGTGGTACATTACTCTCCGTTTTTAATCCCTAGATTTATTTTCATGTTCAAAGGCACACGCATTCTTTAAAAATCTGATTTGCTTTTTTTTGTAAGTTTTTCTTATTTTCAAAGTGTTTTCTTACATACACACATGCATATAAAAGTAAGATGCAGTCGTATATGTTAAATTTATTACCGTTTTTTGTTTTCTCTCTAAAAATTTTAAGGTTCAGTCTGTTTCAAGGAAATGTTTTGATAAGAAATCTTATGCCCGAGTTCTCAATGAGCAGTTGAAACAAATGTTTTTTTTTGTTTTGTTTGTTGCAACTGGACATTGATATGACGGCATTTAAATATTTTTTGAGATTCTTTAAGACGTGCATCCTATGGGAATTTAAAAAAAAATATATATATATACATATATATATATTATATAAATTTACTCTTAAGTTTGGTTATTGAATATGTCGGCCAAATAATTTAGTTGATTATTTATACTCCTAACTGATTGCATAAATAGTTTTCGAACGGTTTTGAAAACATTCTAAAATTTATTTCGATGAACTCGTAGTTTCCTATTTTTTGTTGTTGTTGTTTGAATTGTCTCTCGGCCTTAGAATAAACCCTAGCTAACTTAATGCAAAACAATTGAGTTACAACTAATAAATAGCAGCTAACTTATGTTATAATTTTATGTGTGTAGTGTGGTTTGAATGTCATCTTAAGCGCTACTAGTGCAATAATGTACTTAACTCGAAGGGTTGCCCACAGACACTGAAGCAGCTGGGATGGAAGGGGCCATGGGGAATGCTGGAGTGGGGGCACGTATGTCTCAGTGTTTTGACAGATTCAGTGGTAAGTCTGAAATTAATGAAAATTAATTTATATATCTGAACTTTGTATATCTCTCAATGGGGCTCACCTGAACTTAGTTCATTCCTTAGACTATTATTTTGAAACATTTCGGATTGTACTGAGTCGGGGCCGCTGCTGACACCGCCACCGTGCGCTGCACCTGCAGACGTTACGGACGCACTAGAGCTGCCCGATGAGCTGGAGACGGTGGTGCGATGACTGGATGCTGCAGACATTTGGTCAGTACAAATATCAGTCAGTTTTGGCGTGTGCGTTCTGTGCTCGGCCAAATGTGTAGGCGGCGTATTATGATGTGCTATCGCCGCTGGATGCGTTGGATGTCCCAAATGCGGATTCGATGTTGGCTGCCCAAAAGCAGAGGCTGCCGCAGCCGCTGCGGCGGCCACGGCAGCCGCATTCACATTATTGTAGCCAAAAGGATGATACGGCGATTGTGGCGATAATCGCGCTCCGACCGCGGTACTCGTCTGTGGGTGCGAATGTGGATGTGGTGGCGGTGGTGGCAGCAGTGGCGATGCACCCGCCTGATAATGCTGCACCCACAGCGGATTATGCCGCAGCGCGGCAAGCGTCGATATGTACGGATGGTAGAGCGAGGGCGAGACTACCGATGGAATGTATGCAGCTGCAGCAGCCGCAGCAGCAGCGGCCACTGCTGCACTGCTTGTTGTAGGTGTTGCATTGGTTGCTATTCCATGCGGACTAGCCGTACCGCTTCCATTCAGCTGCGTCGGCGGATACATGTAATAGTGCAAGGGCGACCCAGCAGCTGCAGCCGCAGCAGCGCTAGGCGAGCCACGCTGCAGTTGAAGATGCCGCCGTTCCGGCGACGATGTGCTGCGCTCGCCTGGCGAGGGGCAACTGTTCGCTGTGTTGCTGCTATTGCTATTGCTTGCCGTTGGTGAGGCGAATTCGCGTCGTATCGATGCAGTCTTCTTGGGCACAGTGCGGTGCGGCGTATTGGCAGTGGCGGCAGGCTCACGTGGCGAAGCGCTCGATGAGCGCGGTGGCGATAGCAGATCACGCGTGCCGCCGCCGCCTGCCTGTGGAATGTGCGGCGAAACAGCAGCGCCTACATAAGGCGCATAGAAGGAATGATGCTGTAGATGCTGTGCATGCGCCTGTGCCAACTTATAGCTGTCTGGGGGCGTGCGTCGTCCATAGTCGATAGGCAGCGGTGATCCCGCAGCGGCATAAGGCGGCGAACGTTGCTTCTTGCTGACCGCATGTGACGGTGATTTGCCGCCGTTGCTACTGCCCGTTTCCGGTGACTTGGGTGAGTTGAGCAGCGCGCGTGGATAGCTTGCGGAGCTGGCGTACAATGAATGATGATGCGGATGATGCACATTGCTGATTATTGTGGCCGGCTGATCGTGGCTCTTCTTCGAGGAGGAGCTGCTACCGCTGCCGCCCAGCAGCGAATGTATGCTATAGGAGCTATTCAGTCGGGTTGGCTGCGTTGGGGCAGCCACTGCTGCTACTGCCGTTGTTGTAGTTGTGGCCGTGGTCAGCGCTTTGGCCTGTGGCGGTGCCAGATTCATGGGCATCGACTTACTAGCTACTGCGCCGGTTGTTGAACTGCCTTTGGCGCGGCTACGCTTACCACCGGCACCGCCGCTACTGCCTCCAGCTACCCCACTACCATTGTTCACGCAACCATTGTTATCCTCCAGCGATACCTTCTCGAATTCACGCAATATTCGCTTGCGCGGAGACACATGCTGATGATGATATTCGACTAGACGGCTGGCAGCCGCTGCCGACGATGGCGGCGAGACCTGGAAATCAATAGATATATTATGCGCCGGGAAAACTAAAGAATATTCATAAACTAGAGTAGTTTCTTATTCGTAAAGAAACAAATGCGAACTGGTCACGTACCTTGTGCGCCAAGGAGTGACTTAGACTACCGATGGCTCCGCCACCGCTGCTGTTGCTGCTGCTTCGCTCTGCTGTTGACGCCATTGCTGATGCTGTTGCCGCCGTCGCTGGTGTCTTTGACAATTGCTCGAGGCGCGCAGGCACGCCATCAATTAGTTTCTGTATGATGCTATTGAGCTTAGCTCTGGGTTTCTGCTTTTTAAGTCTTATGTCTGTCGTCTTCATCGTTGATGTTGATGCTGCTGCTGCTGATGTCCTTGTGTCAATCTCGCTACCTGCCTCACACTTTGTGTGGGCCTTGAGATCGCCATTCAGTTCACTCGCACTGCCGTTTACCAAGCTATCGCTCGTTGGGGCCGTCACGTCGTCCACTGTCACCGACATAGCATCCTCATCTTCGCTTGTGTTCATTTTCTCCATGGTTGCCTCCGCTTTAACTGCATCAATATTCGAATCATTACTTGCATTGGAACATGGCTTTGATTCCGACTCTGTCTTGTCCTCATTCAGCTCCTCTTTGATCGCTACTGCTTTAATCTCATCCGGCTGTTTTTCCGCCGCTTTTGCATCAGCTTCAATAGCCTTTAGCGTCTCATCGCCATTTTCGTGCGTGGAAACACGCTCAAAGATCGAATGATGATCCTCGCTAGCGAGCGTTTGCTCGTACGGACGACGTCGCTTACGCATTGCAGCCTGTCGCGCACTTTGGCTAAGCACATTGTACCTGGGACGCTGGTAGAAGAGCGACAGTTCTTTGGAGATGCCACGACGCGGTCGCGTCTGCTTCCAGGGTTGGTCACGCTGCCAAGGCGATGACTGTATGGAGCTATTGTCATCCGAAACTGCAATCATAAAATTTGTTAAGATTGAACTCTTGCATAGGTTTATAGCTCTGGCCCACTTACAGCTTAACGATGTGGAATTCTCGTTCTTTGGATACGTTGTTGTCACTGCCGACGTGGGCGTTACCGTAGCCGATGTAGCTGCCGATGGAGTACGAAATGGCTTGCGCGGCACTGATACCCAACCATTCTTATCGCCATCCTTAGCACGTGCCAATTCCAATATAAATTTACCATCTGCAAAATATAGCGGATGTTTTAAATATTGTTTGAAATAAAAAGAGCAGGTAAGATAAAATAAACAAACGTCTATATAGAGTGTATTGGTTTTGTGCAGTGTCCGCCTGGACTCGGAAATATGGCGACTTCTTTACTGACCTTTAAAAAACTGCAGCCGTCCTCCATAGCCGGACATGCTATTGTTGCTGTGCGTTGATATCGGATGCCTGCCCATATCAAAGCTACTGCTTCCGTTGCCTGTACCGCCAAATTTGCTGCTCTTTGTGGCGGTGGCACTGGGCCCATTCAGTGCGCTGTAGTCCAGTACACCGGCCATAACATCGGCGGTTGCTTTTGGAGCTGCAACGCCGGCAGCGGCGGCAAGGAGCGCCGTAGCAGAGGCTGTCGCCATAGTGAGACTTGAGCTGCTACTGTTGCTGCTGCTGTTAGTTTTAGTCGATGATATTGTGGGCGTGGTGCCATTGGATGTTGCTGCTGATGAGGATGTAGCTAAAGTTGTTGCTGATGGTGTCGGTGCTGCTGCTGATGTTGGCTTCAGCTCTGGTGCGGCGGGCAGTTGAAATGTGACAGCAGCTGCAGCTGCTGTTAGCAGTGTTGCCGCCGCTGCTGCTGCTGCTGTGTTTGTGCCGTTTATACCATTTTTGAGTAAAAACTTTGCAGCCGCCTCTGCAATTAAGAGCTCGTTGTTGTTGTTGCTGCTGCCGCTTGTACTGTTACCGCTACTACTACTGTTGTTGTTGTTGTGGCTAGTGCTGGTGCTGGCGATGCTCGTCGGACTGCTGTTGCTGCTGTGGATATTGCTCTTATTGCCGTTACCGTTGCGCTCATCGGTCATTTTTTCAGCCGTACCAGCAGTAGCTGCAGCATTTTTACGCCGTACATTAGTTATGCTGTTTTGTTGCCGCTATACTTTACATCAATCTCTATATATACATATATATTTGGCTGTTTCTGTTTCTGTTTCTTCTAGGTTTGATTTTTTCCTATTTGTGTGTTGTTTTTCTTTCAGCATACATGCACACTCACACACACAGTTTCACACATTTGTCGTCACTGTTGATGCACACAACAGTTATATTCACTGCTGTTGAGAAACACTAAAATACAAACAATTAAAAATGTTTTTGAGTATTATATTGTCGTATTTATTCTTGTTTTCACACGCTCGCATTTTGTTTTTATATATCTTGTGCTCCATCTTCTTACTCCACACTTTGTTACACACACATTCATACACACACAACATACCCTACACATACACACATGTTTTTACACAGACAAACACTTTCCACGTTAACTCAAGACACGAGCAACACTCGCTACTTCACTCGTTCGCCTCTCTCTCTCTCTCGCTCTCTCTCTCTCTCTCTCTGAGCGAGTGTCCGGCGCTCACACCCAAGAACGTTGCTGCGTGCTCCACCAACTGCCATTTTGTTTAATTTTTAATTTAAGCGTACGTTTGAATTTACATGCATGGTTGCTTTATGTGCAACAACAACAAGCGCACTATGGAATGTGTCCTAGGTTATGAACAATTGAAAACTTTTAATTACAATCAACAGATACCGTTGCAATAACAATTACAGTTACTTGTAGCACGCAGCCGGCATATAGTTAAAGCACGATAATTAATAAAAAAAAATAATAAAATCTACGCATAATCACAAATATGGTTATCAATACGTCCCATTGGACTTCGGACATATACATACGTACACATATGTACTGCCATATGTTTAAAGATGCTGTGTAACTCACAACGAAATTTGTTGCCTACTCAACGAGCTCGCTTCATATCAGTATAACTTGTAAATCTATAGTTGCACATTTCATTATTGTTCTCTAAGCGCGCACAAAACATTGTTTTTGTTGTTGTAAATTCCTTGCACAGAGCGAGTAGTTCGCGGCCGTTGATTATCCCACAAATTGACGGCGTCGCGCAGCAAAATATGCCAGCTCGGCACCGTATTGGGGGAGCGTCTGCTATCATTTTCATGTTGTTGGAAACTCAACAATTAGTTATTGGTAAAGACACATTTGCATTTTGGGTTTCAGCTTTATTTGCAGTGCGCACCTTTTTTGTTATTTATTTTCACACACACTAACAATTAGCACGCATTTGGTTGGAGGGAGCAGGAGCACAAAGAGCGTAGCACCACACAAAACGAAGCGGAAGAGGAGGAGATAAAATAATAGAAAAAACGTTCTCCAATTACCAATACCTTCGGCAATGTTTTTCACATTTTCACACAAAGCGCGCACACGAAAGTACATAAAATATAAAGCAAAACGTTGTGGTATCTTTGTTAAGCACTTTGCAACTATTTTAAACGAATAAATTACTAAATAAATACGTTAAAACTTAATTTTAAAAAATTATCAACGAAAAACGCAGTGCTCAAGCACAGACGGTAGGGAAGTTGATATCGATTGCAAATATCGATGATTAAATGTGCATACGATATTTCTGAGCTCACAAATGCTATAAATATCGATGTTTTTATTAATATCAACAATGCAGATGATGGCGTTGCCAACTAAGCTATGCAAAATTGTGCGCACAATTTAAAACATTCTGATGTACATATTTAGATTAGAGTAAAATATTTATCTTTATTTGATTGGACAGGTAAACATTAAGCGATATTATGCAATAATATATATAAATACCATTTTTTGTTTAATTGTTTCATTTTAGCTAGGTAAATATAAAGGGCTTGCTGTGTCTTTATTTCTGGTTAATACTGCTTGATACGAATTCGTTATTTCAATGTGTGGGCATGGAATTAAAAATAATATAAGCTTATGCGTACGAATGTATGTAGTCGAATTACAACCCATTTGCTGCTTAAAAATTAATACAACTCCACGTTGCTTGAAACGTTTGTTTCATTTCACGACATAATCTAGCAAAATATCTTATTTAATTGTATGTGTATATGAGTATGTGTCCGCGTGTATATGCCTAATATGTAATATCCTTTATTATGTAGTATAGGCAGGACGCCTTTATATTATATTATTGAGTCGATTTAATGCTATGCTCTGTTGATATGAGTGAAAACTTTTCAATTGCACAAAAGTGATTAAGAATAAATAGGTAAATAGTGAGACACTTTGTAATATTGCACAAAGTAAATTGTAGTTTACACAACAAAGGGCACACAATTATAAATTAATTAAATTTAGGTATGTTTTTGTTTAGTTAATGCGCTGCTTTAAACATAATTTAAATATCACAGACTTTTTGCCAATTGAATTAATATGCTTTGTCAATTTCGTTTATGCCGAATAAAAATTGAAAACAAGTAAATAAATGAAGAAAATAAACAACTCTTATAGGTATGGATTGGACATTGTACTGTTGCTTAATCTTAGACTCTAGCCGAGTTTAAGCGCGTAAATCTTGTGACACAATCTAAAAGGGATTCAACACTTTTAGCTAGTGACATTGTTTTATGAAAATCAGTCAAATATCAAAATGAAATCAAGTCTTGTGTTAAACATGGCACATAATAGTTGATTGGAAAACCATGAGCCAAGCCTATGAAGATGATAATCTAGCCTATATAAATACTGTATTGATGCTCGGAATCGCGGGAATATTAAGACATTACCTAATGTAATTTGCTGCGATTCAACTACGTGTTTCGCCTCGGATTCACTTAGTGCAAGTTGTCCACTCTGCCGGATTGCAAGCCAAGCGCATTCATGCCCAAGCCTGGAGGCACGCCTACACCTACGCCCGCGCCCACACCAACGCTACCCTCGCTCTCGCTCTTCCAGGACGAAACTGGAATGTGGGGTGCCGGCAAGCAATTACGCAAAGTTTGCACAATTTGAATAGTATCCATGAGAGCTGTGGGGCACGAGTAAGTTGTTTTAGTTGAACAGCTCTGGGAGCGGATTAACTTACTCTTCTGCAGACTCTCGCTCTGTTTGCCATAGGGCTTGCACATTGAGGGACGTATGTATGTCTTCATGCGCGACATGTTACGCATTAGCTCCGAGAAAATGCGCACAATCTTGTCCTGGCCAACAGTCATGTGATCTATGCGATTGGCATCGTGGCTGGCCCAGGCGCCATTGTGCAGTGCCAGCAGATCCTTGTTCGATTCAATCGAGTCCAGATTGGATCTAGTAAGAAAGAAAGAACTAGATTCAAGTGAGCGGACGATATAACAAAAAAAAACTTACCTCAATGACTCCGAAATATTCTTATGCGGTAGCTGATCCATCGAACAGTGCGAGGAAGACGATGACGACGAGTGCGGCGACTGCGAAGGCGGCGGTAACGAATGATGTGTATTGTGCACCTGCGCGCTAACGCTGGAGCTGACCGTTGCCGAAGAGTTGCTCGTAGCTAGCGGTATTGGCTGCTGTTGATTGGAGGCCACAGCCGCGGCCACAGCTTGCGACTGCATCATGCCTTGAATTTGCAAATTGGCTGCCGCTGCGGCAACTGCCATTGGATCAAAGTGTTTAGGATCCAACTGTGCAAATACACGTTGCTTCTCCAAAGCGCTCAAATTGCTAAGCTTCTCCAGGCTCTGTTGGGCGAGCACACGATTCTGCTGCTGAATCAATGCAGCTGTCAGCTGTTGCTGGTGTTTTGCCTGGGCTTGAGCCTGCGCTTGTTGTTGTTGTTGTTGCTGCTGTTGTTGCTGCTGCTGTTGTTGCTGCTGTTGCTGCTGTTGTTGTTGCTGTTGTTGCTGATGATGTGCTGCAGCAGCAGCTGCACTTATTTGAGACAGCTGCGACTGTATGCTGCTCTGCTGCTGCTTTGTTAGGTGCTGCAACTGTGGCGGCACCTTAGAGCCGCTCGATTTTGACAAATCAATCTCTATAGGAACAGCATTGTTGGTGCCACTGGAGACGCCAGTAGCGGCGCTGGAAGCTGCTGAGCTCACCGCAGCACTGCCTGCTGCCGCGCTTGGTGGTAGATGCGAGAGACGCTGCAAGAAATCAGGAGTATTAACGCCCGGATATTGTTGCTCCATAAACGGCATCGGTGATATGCCCATGTGATTCTTGTAGTAACGACAAGCAGGACTGGGGCATGACTGCACAACCTCGATGATGAAT
Source organism: Drosophila novamexicana (assembly GCF_003285875.2). NCBI lineage: Eukaryota > Metazoa > Arthropoda > Insecta > Diptera > Drosophilidae > Drosophila > Drosophila novamexicana. Next base: position 2,795,370 of record NW_020824772.1, read on the forward strand.
TCCTTCTCCATGCCGAACTGATCCCGTCCAATGGTGTACGACTCAATGACAGCACGTACTGTAGCATCCACGCTGAGATGAAGACCATGTGGTCCCGACATGTGCTTCAGCATGACCGCGTTAGCAAAGTGCTCAAAGGGCAGCACAATTTTGCCATTGTCGCGCAGTATAAGCCTGCCCTGTGAGTCCAACGTCAGTCGATTGGCCAGTACTCTGCAGGAAGGATGCCAATATTTTAATTCGCATAAAAGTAGATTATTGGCTTTACTTACTGTAAGTAGGCGGCGCTGGGCAGCATCGCATTATCCTTGAGATCGCTGAAGCACTGCAGCAGCTCTGCGCTTGGGTTCCAGCCTTTATTCTGCAGATAGAGCTGCAGCAGCATGTAGAGCTTCTCGGTCACATAGCCAACGCCGGCGTTCGGCTGTTGTTGCAACATATCGCTGTGTGTTGGTGCGCCCATTGAGCTGGAGATGTTGCTGCTGCTGCTGCCACTGTTGCTACTAACAGCATTGACCACGTTCCCGCCCACAGGACCCTTGGATAGTGCCGCCTTCATTGTCTCCGAGAGATCCAATTTGTAGTTTTCTGGATAAAAGTGCTTGACGTGTTCCTGCAATCAGGTTTCAGCACCCGCACAAACACAAACACATTAAGTCTCAATACACAGACGTATACATGCACGGCAACACCTATACACGCCCACCTCACCCACCCAATGCACACATACACACACCACACTCACCAAATTGTTCATTTTTCGGCTATGTACTGTTGCAAGTGCAGTGGCATCTGCATCTATTTGGACTGGCGCCACCAGAGCATCTTTGAAACACTAACGGTTCTTGCTAGTTGTCCAATTGGATTGAAAGTGTGTCTAGATCTTAACAGCAACACAAAAATGAAAATTGTATGTGTCTGCCGTCTATTTCTGTTGTCCTTCGGCAAGGAAGTGGGGATTGTTGATACTTATTATATCGATTAATCGCAAGTTTGCGATGATTTAATCATGTGAATATATCGATATAGCGAATAATAATTTGCGATTTATGGGATGCGCCGATACGTTTATGGTTGTATCATAATATTGCATATTACAGTTAGACCTGTTATACGAAAGCAATGTATCGATAACAAATAAATACGTTAATTTTTAAATTTAATTCAATTATTAGAATAGGTTATAAAAAACAGTTAAATCTTTATATTTATATGCCATCTATTGTAAGCGAATTTAACTAAATATTTAAAAATAATTATTTTCCACCATAAATTCCATTTGCATTGCGACATTCCTTAATGTAGGTCCATAAGAGCTTAATTATATTTCTTATTGTGAGCAAAATGACTTATGTCGCCAAAATGTAACCAAAATAAATGAGCTAATCATAATTTACAGCACGCAAAATGGAAGCTCGTCTGGCACGCGATAACCAAAGCGAGAGGCGTAACCAGAGACGCCCGCAATAACCCATTGCTGTGGTGGTCAGCCACTCACCTGTTTCAAAACAAAACCACATCCACCACAACCACCTCCACCAGTTGTAATAGGCATTTTGCATGCGCCCCAAGGGTTGGGTAGCTATAGCAACATATGGAAAACAATAAGGAATATGCGCACACCAGGAATTTGTTTACCTGTCCATGTGCACCTGCAATTGCAGCTAGTACTCAGTTCCCATTTGGTATTCGTAGAGCATACATCGAACCCGAAGGAGCTACCATATTGATATGTGCTTCCTGCTGGTAAATTGGTTCTTCCCATTGTTGTGGACAACAGTTTTCATAAAGTTCGGAAACTGTACTATTCTGGACTCAAACAAATCGCCAACGCCCAATACATTTCGCTTTCAACACATCCAAAAGTGCCTTAAGAATGAGTTCTATAACTTGAACTATTTCGAGTGTTCGCCTTGCAATGAGGCTGGAGATGGCGACACGAACAAGTTGCAGCCCGCTGCGGATAGTAAGTGTATTGATTTAACAGAATAAGCATGGAGCCCACGCCCAGGGGGCGGTGACAAAAGCAGCGTCTGTTGCAATTGGAAAACTCTACCTTAAAGTAGAAAAGTGCAGGTCGGGCTTTTTATTGAGGTTAAATGTTGAACAGATTAAGCGATATGTACAACTCCTACCTCCTACCTCCTACCTCCTACCTCCTACCTCTTACCTCTTACCCCCTACCTCCTACCTCCTACCTCCTACCTCCTACCTCCTACCTCCTACCTTGCGAATTATTTGTCTAATGATCACATTGCATGCCCATAAATTGTCTTTAAATTTCGCGCTCATCGGTAATTATGCCCAATTTGAATTTTCCCTGTATTTTTGTGACACACATTTCCCTTTGTTCAACAGTCTGCGCGCATAATATCCTATATGGAAGTAAAGGGTCGGAGATGCTTACGTCGTCCTGGGTTTTTCAGAATGATCCCATTTCTTTCCACTTTATTATGATTTCGTTTTTATATAATTTTCTACCCTTTTAGAGTTCGCCTGCCAGTGTCCAGTTGGTCACATATCGTTATTCGAGAAGTCCAAGCGTTGGCCAATCTGTGATGAGATCTGCAGCAATTCCACAAAGACATCTGAGAACTGTACTTCAGCTGGCTCCTTCCAATTGCTGCCCCTACAGTGCAGCTTGCAATATCTCAATAGCACGACAGCCTATCTAGCGAGCGGTTCCATAGTGCTAGCCAGGACGAATCCTGCGAGCAACAGCAGCGACTGTCATAGATGCAATGCAGCGTACAATTATCGTTACCAGGACTATTGCATAGCCAATACGCTGTTGCATCCTTATATGCACTATAATGCCTACTGTCAGGCCACCATCAAATCCAAGCCCAGCTCCCAGCTCAGCAGGGTGCACTTTGGGGATCTAAAGTTTGTGGCATTCTTTTGTTTGGCTCTGAAGAACGACAGTGCCTGCCAGCAGTTGGCCAATCTCTGTGTGCTCTCGCACTACTCCATGGACAAACACTCGCCCTGCAGCCCGTTTCTGCTCACCCAGATGTCGGATGTGGTCATGAAATACGCACACGCCGGCGAGCAGCTGCGCGCTCTGGAGCCCTTCCTGTTTTATAGGAAGGGCAGAACAACGCGAGAGTTTCTCACAACTACACTCCATTTAGCGAATCAGAAGGAACTGCAGATCCTTGTTACTACCTACGACCTGGCGGGACGTCTGAAGCGTTGGGGTGGCTTTAAGCTGGAGCAACTGAATCTCTGCCAAGGCCAAAGGGCGCCAACATTGCAGTTTGCGCAGCATCAGCCAGATATTAGTTGTCAGCTAAGTCTGGAGCAGCTCATAGATGTGGCCAGCCTGGAGGCCAATGATAACTATCACAATCTTTATCTCAACTTTAGCAGCAACTGGTCATACTTGCTGCACCAGCTGCCTGTGCTCATCGAGACGTTAACGCCGGAGAACCAGGTCTGATTCCCATTCTTTGCTATTATCCTCCTCTCACTTTCTGCTCCTTAACGTTGCAGCGTCCGCTAGAGGAGGATTGGCAATTAGTCAAGCGCTTTCAGCTGATTTCGGGGCAGCCCCGTGACAATCGCCAGCAGCCGATCCTGCCGCGTTACGAGGACGCTCACAAGCTGCAGCTGTACCGATCTCTGCGCTATGTGGACCAAGTGGAACTGCAGTACAGCATTCAAGATGGACATCGCATTGGTCTGCCACTGCTGCGGCTACGCTATCGTCACATAGAGCTGACGGGGAATGCGTCCCTGACTCAACTTTACCCATTTCGGCTGCGCGTGCATTTCGAGCAGGTGCGTCAGGGCGTGGCAGCTAAGCTGCTGATGGAGTTGGCTCTGCCGCTGTTACTACTGTTCGCCTTGGTGGCGGCACTGCTGCGTCTGCAGAACTTGCGTAGACGACGCCGGACGGAGCTGTGCCAGACCATTAATCTGCTCGAGTTGATGCTGCAGTTGGCCTCCAATGTGGCATTGGCGCTGCTGGCCACAGCGCTGCTCCTATTGACGCTACAGGCTTGGGTTCCCAAACAGCTGGCGCTGCTCATCTATCCCGCCTGCCTGCTGCAGCTTATATTCCTAGCAGTGCATCTGCGACGCGCCAGTCAGCTGGAGCTGTTTCTCATCGATTGGGAGCGACCACGCAGCAACTGTGAGGGCCAGCGTCTGAATCTGGATAGCACTTCGCTCTGCTCCAGCGTGCGCACCTATGTCGCCGAGAGCAGCGTCTCCGCCTGGCGCGTGCTCTTCACGGCCAACGCCTGGATACGACTCAGCGCCACCCAGAGATATTCCAGCCTGGTCCAGGCTTTCATTGTCATTGTCGCTGATCAGTTGCTGCAGCGTTTTACCCAGACCCAGAGCGACTTCGGCCTGAGCTGCTGCCTGATCTCTGCCGTTTATTTGGCCACTTATATGCTGCAACTGGTCTTGCGTAGATTGCTATACTCCAATCCTCTGCAGAAGTTCGTTGATCTGTGCAGTCTGGCCAATATCTCGCTATTTTCGCTGCTGGAGCCAGGCTATGGTTACTATATACATGGACGATCCCCACATGGCTTTGCGGATACGGACATGTCATCCATGATCCTGCAGCTGCAGCGTGAGACACAGAACATGTGCGGACGCCGGGGACTACTGATTGATTCCGACAAACAGGCTTACATTATATTACCACCACGTAATCTACGGTAGGTTGGTCTTGGGTCTATATCTGAGCAGGATATCTAGTTGATTTATTTGCTTACCCCACAGCATCTATTTGGATCGCCTACTGCTGCCTTTCCAACGCAGTCGCAATGGCAGCATGTCGCAGACGCTGCTCTATCAGAAGGATCTGCCAATCTCCAGCATCGATGGCCAGGTAGAGCGCACTTCCATTGCCTACGCCAGCATTAATCGTTTCTTCTGCGCTTTCATAGATCATGTGAGTTGGAAAACATTAACATTAACATTAATTATATTCTAAAGGCTAAAAACATGATTTTAATGCAGGCCATCAAGGACATGGATTATATTATTAAGGAGCGAACTTTGGTGGAAAAGCTATTTAACTGCGAAATCGAGAACTATCTCACGGAAAGTGGGTCACCCATTAGTTTATATGACAACAGATTATATCTCTTATGTCTTATAGATAAAGGTACCTTCTATATAGATGACAGCCTTAGCTTTAGCCGCGTACTGCTGTTGGGTAATCATGTGCACATCTTTGTCCTGGAGCTGCTTGTCTTGCTCTCGATATATCTGCTGACTTCCAGTCTGCTGTTTGCAGCTGCGGTAGCGTGCGCCTTGAATATGGTAAGCGAATGAGCACTCTTATTTCTTAGGTATAGTATTTCCGACAGTTCTCCATTAATCTTTGTAGCTTGTGCGGCACACCTTTAAGCACTGGGTGCGTCGCAATGTCTCCCGAAAGACGCTGATTGATGAGCGATTTCTGCTGTAGCCAAGCACGCATCTCGACGAGCAATATATGCGTGACGATGGCTTCTTTGGAATATGATTGATTAAAAGCGTCAATCAAAATGAAATGTTGCCTTTTTCTTTTATTTAAAAATCCACTTGATAGTAAGTAGTACATTCATAAGGTATTGTTTTTTCCTTTTATAGATATTTACCATAAAACTTACTACTAAAACAGATACATATATAATAATTTCTATCGTTTTCACATTCAACATATAAACATAGTTCGGCATATGCCTGGTTGACCATTTCACTTTCACAATTGCTTGCTTCAACGTCGATAGGATAGCACACATATATGTTCCTCTATTAATACATATATATATATAGTAGATAATACATCTATATAATTTCAATTTCAATTTTGTGTTTATTGTTTTAATGGTGTGTGACATTAATAGGATTTTGCTTTATTCTTGCAGGTTGAGTAGATTTGTTAGGAGACATCTTCTTTCTTTCTTTCTTTAGTTAAAATATTTATAAAAATATTCACAATATTGCGAATTGAGTTTTATTACAGTTTTATTTTCATATCGTACAGTTACATATTTGTATGCCAAATAAAAACAATGTGCTGGCCACAGCATTTGACTGGTTAGGTTAATTGGAAATAATTATGAAAACTTTTTCATATATATGTATGTACACACCAATACCAATGCATATTTGTTGTGAATGAATATATTTGATCATGGAGTAGTGTACGGTTATGGCTATAATGGATATTACTAGTAGACTGATTGGCTGTATGCCTGATCGGCTCTATATGGTAGATTAAACCTAAAACGTCAAACGTACAACATTAAAAGTTCTATGCTAATATAATTATTTTATGTTTATGTGTATGCCTGTAATTCTATTGTGGGTTTGATTTATTCGAACTTATTACTCTAATTGTAACTTATTACAAGTGTCTTCCTAAATGGTATACGAATGTTTGCTGTTTTATAAATGAGCGTAAGCGAAATATAAAAAAAAAATGTTCTGAGAAATACCTAGGTATACATATACATGGATAGATACATTATCGGAACAATGGGCAATAAATATCGTACACAGCAAATTCGAAAGTAAAATGTCAAAATGAGTTGGGATGCAGTAATATACATATTAGGACATAATTTGTTCATTTTTTTATTGTTTTTTTGCTATCACAAAAGTAAATACAACTCTAACAGATATGGGGTTAGAGGATAGAGCTGGGAGCACTCTTAAGTTATGCATTGAAATTGAAGTAAACTACAAATTAATCTCTACTTGGTATATCTGCTTACATATGTATATTTAACACTTAAGATTGTAGCTAAAGCATATCTCCATACTAATGTCGAGTTATTCTTGCATTGTTAATCCATAAATCATATCAAATGACTTGCTTATTTACAGTTGGGTAATACAAAACTAAATCTACAACAGCTACAAGTTGTTTGTTCTAAATGATTAGACGACGTTTTTTCATATATACTTATAAGCTAATTGATAGCGCCATTCATAATTTATAACAATGTTGGACTTATTAGTTGCGAGTGTGTACGGATATGTTCTTTCATGAGTCACTCAATTAAACGCTCTAGAGTCCGAAGGCGGCGGCATATGCGTGCAGCAGCTGGAGTACATAGTCGGCGCTTTCCTGTATTACACTGCTACCCAGACTGCGCGGTCGCTGTGCCAAATCTAGGTCCATATCTGCTAGCTGCGACTCCTGGTTTTGCTCAGGTTCATCATCTTGCAGCGCCTGCTTATCCTCTGACTGCTGCTGCTCTTGCTCCGGCTGGTCTTGTGTTTCCCCTCCCTTATCTTTCTCCTCCGGCTGCGGCTCCTTCTCCGTGCCCTTCTCGTCGGGCAAAAGCTCGTTCTATTCATGCGCCGAGCGACGAGAACGCTTGGCCGGCAAGCAAGCATCCTCGCTGTCGGCTAGCGAGGCGGAACTGCAGCTCTTGCGCCCGTTCTCAATTGGCGCAGGCGAGCCAGCCGCTGCCGCTAACAAGTTAGGCGAATTGGACGAGGTGGAGGCACCGCTCTTGCTGCCAAAGTTAGGAAGCCATTTGGCGAGCTGCTCTTCAAAGAAATTTTCCAAATACTTGGCATTGCTGTACGTTTTCGAATCCTCCTGTGTGAAAGCAATACCAGCACAAATTTATCAAACTGATATTTGGTTGACAAATACACATTTCACTTACCTGATAAAAGAGGTATGTGTTCTTGAAGATTAGACGTACGTCGGCTACAAAGCCGGCTATATCCTTGTAATGATTGGGGCTGGAAGGATCTAAACGCGTGCGTATAACATCCAACGACATAGGGCTACAGCGACAAAAAGTTTATCAGTTTTGGATTCCAATAGTAACAGTCGCTAGGACTTACTTGCAAATAATATCATAGTACTGCGAGTTGGCTGGTGATTCCGGTTCGCGAAAGTTAAGACTCTGTTCATACTGACAGTATAGCTCCAGGCATATGCGCTGGAGTATTCTCAATTCTAAGCTGCTCAGCTCGCCAGGATGCGGTTTCTCGTTTCCCTCAACTTTGGTCAGCTCCTTGAGATTTACACACAACAAGCATTGCCAGCTCTCGCTTTCATCGGGCAGGGAGCTAATCGCGGGTATATGACAGTTCTGATGGAATACTTTTGGGCATTTGTCGCAGCACATTAATTCGCCACCATCCAGGCATACGGCACACCAATCCTCATTGGGGTCATCTTTTTGTTCGTTTTTATTATTAACTGATATGATTAGTTTTGGGTTTGCATTTATGTTTCGATGAGTGTGTATGGGCGTGGGTGTGTATGAATGTGTATGTGTTTCGTGTTCGATTGTATTTTTTTTTTTTTTTTTTTAATTTTGTTTGTTTTTAATTATTGAGTATATTAATTTATTGGTTAGTAATTGATTGGTACGGTTTATTGCGCGTTTGGATCGGTTTTTATTTTGGGTTTTTGTTTTGGTTTTTGAAAAACGAGTTTGCAGTTTTGAAAATAGAAATAAACAAAGCAAAGTTATATGAGAATTGAATTAAATCGATTTAAAACCAACAGCAAAGTAATGTTAAACATAAGACTATGATATACAATGCACAATAGTGAAATTTTGGAAGAACACAGGTTGTTTTTCTCACACATTCAGATAGAAGCCCAGAATTTTAAGACGGTAATATATAAAAGCTGTTTGACAAACAAATTTTAGTAACAGCACGCAAACTATTGAACACACAATATTAATATAGCATTATGTGTTTACTTAACTGCTAATATTCGAAGAAACAAAATTTTGTATGACATTTGACCCATAAATATGATGGTAAATTGCTTTTGCATAAAGTTGAGTACAGTTCCTTTAGAGACAGCACTATGACGGCACACTCACACATTCCCACAACCCATAGATTTAGCCAATACCGAAAGCAAAAACAGATTAAAGTAAATGACACTCACCTTCCTGCGTATTGGAAAGATCCGTCGAACTGTGCACTTGCGGCGAGGTGGTCTTGGTGCGTCCCTCTGGCAGCACTTGAACGCCATTCGAATCCAATTTGGCAATGGTGGCAATCAGATCATTTATGGAGTCGTCACGTACCTTGTCAATGGGTTCTGTAAAATCCTTGGTGTTCTAAGTCAATGAAAACAAACCAAAAGATGTTAGCAATCAGGCACAATAATATTAATAATCTATTTTGACCGTCTCACCTCATGCGTGCTGGGGCTGGGTGTCTTTGGATTTGTCGATGTGACATTAGAGAGTATGGAAACCGCTGGCCCAAGACCAAGGGCAGCGGCATTAAGCTGCGCTATTGTGTTAGCAGCCGATGAGCCATTGTTCAAACCTGGCAGCGCGGGCCCACCAAGGCTAAGACTGGGTGGTGTGCTATTCTTCAAAGTGTTTGGCGACTTTAATGAGATTTTAAAATTTTCCGATGTCTGGCGTCCGTTTGCAAAAGGCAAAAGCGGTCCCTGCTGTTGGCAAACTGCACCCGAGAAATCAAATCAATTGTTAATGGTGCTGTGTGAAATTGTTTATCAATATCACTCACTGCTTGATTGCTGCGCAGATTGCGGTATATGCCACTTGGCGAGACTGTGCATGGCGTTGTTCAGCTGCGGCGATGTTTGCGGCGGGCCAGCGTTAAAGCCAGCCGGGCTCCCATGAAACCCCAATGCCTGTTAAAAGATCCAAGAACATTTTTTAAAATATTGACTAGTTTTAGAGCTTAATGCGCACGCTTACATTCTGCATGGGATTGGGCATCATTGGTGGTCGCTGTAGTGCGCCAGGCGAGGGTATCTGGCCGCCGCCAGCACCCGCACTGGCCATGGCAGCTGCCGCCGCCTGCTGCTGTGCATGGCTGGCCAGCCGCTGGTATTGCGACTGGAAGCGTGCGTTGCTGTTCATGAAGCTGTTGTTGTCTCTGGGCCCACCGCCCGGTCCGCCACCCTGTCCGAAATTCTGCTGGCCGGGCATAAAATGCGCCCGCATCGGGGGCAATGATTGCTGGTGTGCCGGCGAGGGTGCGCCCTGCGGCCCGCCTGGATAGCTGGGTGGCCCATTAAAGGCCAGATGAGCGTTAGGACTCTGCGCCGCCTGATTGTTCAACAGACCACGCAGGCTAATGTCTAAAGGAAACATGAAGCCTTGGATAAGAATGCTTACGATAATTTTATTTTTGTACGTACCCATATTCTGCGGATGTGTGGAAGAGCTGACATGCGGTTGACCCTGCCGCTGCATGCCCACAGGTGGCATGCCGCCAAAACGAACTGCAAGGAGATTAATAAGGCGTTGTTAGTACAAGTTAACTTTTAGATATAAGAATATTGGTTAATTGAAGCCTACCCTTACCTGGCCCATCACCTGGAAAGGAGCGGCTCATGGACAAATTGTTGAACTGCTGTTGTGCGGCCGCATTACTGTACATGGGCGGTCCGTTCTGTGGTCCAAAACCACCTGGTGGCCCATTGGGAGACAGGCCGGCGGTCATGCCCGGCGGTAATCCGGGACGCAATGGTGGCGCCATATTTGGGCTAGGTGGCTGGCGTGGAGGCGGTGGTTGCGGTCCATTTTGTGTGGGCGCCGGTGCCGGTGGATATGGTTTGCCATCTACTATAACAATGCCCAGCTGTGAGATGACCTTCTGCAGTTCGGCGACCTGGTTGAGCTGCACCTGAATCCGAACTGGAATCTCTGGATTGGGTATATCAGCGCGCTGACATTTGAGCTTCTGCAGATGACGTACGAGTGACTTTTTGCTTGACAATATAGCAAAATCGCTGCCCTTTTCGAGGGCATTCTGCATAAATTCAATGCAATGATCGGTGTTATCGGAGAGCAGCTGCAGCGTCTCCTTCTTCTCGACAAGCACCTTCAGTTTGCTGTCGCATACTTCGTTTAGACGCATGACCAACTGCTTGCCACGCATGTTGACTGTGTTGGTGATCTTAACCACCATTGCGGTTATCTCTTTGATCAGATCCTTCTTCTTGTCATGTATCAGCTGCTGGCGATCATCGATAACCTTTGTGGCTGAGGAAAGCAGAAAGCGCTTGTAGTTGATCTCAGAAACAAGCGTAGACAAAGCCTGTCGCGACTCTGTGGCAATCTCATGGGCAAACTTGTACTTGTGATCCCTATGATCGCTTAGCTGGCAATCACGACAGGTTAGCTTGTCGCAGGTCTCACAGAACAACGAAAGCTTCTCCTGTGTGTGCAGTTGGCACATGTGCAGCTTGTCGACGCCGACAGTGCCCGCCAGCTGTTCATTGTTGGCCTCGTCTTTTGGCTTGATCGTGTGATCCTTTGTTATCTTGAGACGCTGATGCGCCTGTACACAGCTATCGCATATATACTCCGAGCAGTCCACACACCACGATGTGGCCACAGCTCCATCCGAGCAGCTGCTGCACTGTATGTTGGCCGTAAGCGAACTCTTTAAACCATCATTGGAGCCGTTACCATCGCCGCTGTCTCCGGCAGCACATTGCTCAATCAGGAACTGATTCTCAATGATGTACTCATTCTGTGAGGCATTATCGCACACCGGACAGTGTATGAGTGGCGGCAGTGAACGATCCAGCTCAGAGAACTTTGTATTCACACATTGTCCACATGCCACATGCAGACACTCTAGCAGCTTAGGACGATCGTTGATGCCCAGCACCTGGGCACAGTAAACGCATTTGAAGAGCGTAAATTTGGCGGATGCCGATGAATTTGATTCTGACTGTAAATATATTATAGAAGAAAATATTTGATTACCAAGCGAACGCATCGTAAGCCCCTAAATTTGTTTCAAATTGTGACACGCTTATCAGTGTGTCATAAAAGCTATAAAAGGTAAGGTGATCACTTTTGTGTTACTTAGTGGGTTATCTATAAGTGGAGCCACTTAATAAGCCATTTTTTCTAGTTAAGGATGATATATCATAAAGCTAACGAGTGCTTCTATTAATTATATTTTCCTGTATTGCTCATTCAAACGACATATTCATAAGGTAAAACTTTCACTACGCCATGATTAATAGTCTATGACTAGCTCATTATGCAATCTAACCTGAACTTATCGCAGTAATTTTGATAAGCCGCAACCTGATGACCTGACAAACTATTAAAAATGGCCGCACGCTGTTATCAGTGTGGAAAACTCCAAATATTTTGTGTGATTACTGATTATCTTTGGCATACATACATAATATTAGATTCCAGGGTAAGCTTAAAGAATTTTGATTACAAACTAAAACTGGAGAATTCAGTCAATATGTTGGTCAAGTCAGAAAAGTGTCCAACTAAGAGATACCCTGAACCCTGCCACGAGATATCGTCGATAACATTCTAGTTTTCTTTATGGAATAACGTTTTCTTATCTGCACGCTAGAAAATGCTTCCATGCTTTCGATTTAATTCAGTGTTTATTGTCTGAACTATACAATTTTCAGTACATGTACACAAAGTTCCAAATTTAATCTCTTTAGCTTTTATAAGCTCCGAGGTACGCTCAAAAAAACCGAATATCGTTACCGATTTTCAATTTTAGGAAAAAAGTTTTAGCTATCGACGATGACTCACTCGATCTGCGCCAACCATATTTAACCTACGTCCTTTCGAACTCGTAGCTCTTATAGTCCCCGAGAATATTGCATACAAGCGATCAGATGGACATAAAGACAGACAGAACCAGGCAAATTGCACAATTTTGTTATGTTAACATTAAGTTTATTTTGATGTTCATAAAGGGATAGTAATAATTTAAGTTTTATTTATTGTAAAGAAAAAAAATTGTTAAGAAATTTGGTTTGCACGATTACAGGATATCTTTTGCATTTACCAATATATCTTTCATAATAAATTGCCCTAACTTTGCAGCAAGACAAGAGAGCATAAATTTAGCAATAGAAAAAATAAAAGAAACAGCTTATCTTGGGGTAAACAAATAAATAAAGCTCCCTACTGGAAGTGGAGATGCATTGGAATGGGTTGGGGAGGCTGTTGCTGGTGCTGCTCTGTTCGTCGTATCCGAATGTCGCAGGGCAAGATTGATTAGTTTTATCTTGAGTTGGAGCACATAAATCCAATTGATTGATTATGCCTTTGCTCGATAAAGATTACTGCATTGGTATGCGAGAGTTTTACATGCAACAACCAGTTAGTGTATGTGTTTGTGTGTGTGTGTGGCAACGGAAGCGCCATGGACATTGATAAATGCGTCACAACAGACCAGACCCAGTCAAATTCGAGAAACAGTTGTGCGATTTTGCGGCTCGACATTGCAGTCAAACTGGGATCCATCAGTGCAATACGTTTGCTACGATCCAGCGATCCATCTTGAGGCTCAGTGTTGACGTCAGCAATGCCGTAGAGAGAAAGTCCGTCTCGATTTTCTCCAATGACCCTCTCACTCACTCTCTCTCTCTCGCAGCTTTCGAAACGCCTCAGCGCTCATAAATCATCGGGCAACAGCCATTTTATATTTATATATATACTAAACATATAAAATATATGTATATATGGGAAGCTTGCCACATGCCCACGCGCAGCGAGCGAGCAGCCAACATACATAATTTGGAGTCAGGGCATTAGGGGGCGACGTTCCACTTGAAAGCCATTCATCATAATGTATGCTCCATGGCCATTGCTCACGTTCTCCTCGCTCGCGGCACTCGCTCGTTCGCTAGCCAAATGTGGGCCTCCAAACTGGTCGGCTCGGGGCTCGTGCGCTCGCTCGGCTCGTTGTTCAGGTTGGATACTCGGTCGGCGCAGCCCACTTAAAAGTTTCTCAAGTCCAGTGCGACTGACATACCATTAAAAACGTTGCGAAATAAAGAAAAAACAAAACCAGCTGCAACCCCCATATTTTCAATCACGTTGAAATGACTTGCCACAAACTGAAAGCGGGTAGAAAACCGGTTTCTGGCCCACATTCGCTCCCAAAGACACAGCAAGGGCCCAATTTGGCCAAGTAATTCAAATTAATAGATATTTCAATCAGCCAATCAAGCATCAACAACATCAAGGATTTCTCCTTAAAAGCTATGAAATGTAAGTATTTATCAATTCCCTTCCAGAACGGAAATAGTCTCTTAAAATATGTATAGCTGTTATAAAATGTTGAATAACTTCAGTGTAGAGATAAGAAAAAATAACTTAGATAATACAATTTTTATTTTTCCATTTTTTAATGTTTTGAAGTTTTAGCTTTTTAGATTATTAAATTGTTTTTCGTACCAAGATTGTACTAATAAATAGAAAAAATAAGAGCGAATGTTTAATAAATACCCGAAGAAATTGCGCGGATTTGTCCGGACTGTGAATGAGTAATACGTAGGCAGTTGCACCCGACTTCATTATACCTTATTGTAATTGCAGCTACGTCATTTTCACAAAGAAACATTAAAGTACGGCTATTTTCGGCCCGTCGAATAAACGAATAGATAAATATAGTGTTCCTAGACTTTGGTTGATTTTCCGGGAACTTATTTTTATATCTACTATATTATTATTATTTCCAATAAAATAAATGATCGAAATGATTAAAACAGAAAAATAATCATCCTAATCGGTTGAGCAGTTCTTGACTTTTTGCATCATAGAAAAGTATGCATATTATTTTTTAAGTCGGCCATTAAAAATCATCATACCTTAATTTCAATTATATTTACGCAATCGCAGGGTGCAAAATGGAAAGGAGCTTGCGCTTGTGTTGGGCATTAGCAGCAGCCTTTGACAGTATGTTCAAAGCAGGGAAGGTATAAATAATTCTAAATCAATTTCAATTAGAAAATGTTGAAAGGATGCCCCAACAGCATTAGCTAGAAGCTCAAAAAAAAAAAAAAACAGCAACGACAACAATGGAGAGCTTCAACAACAATGGGGAGCAGAAAACGAAGCACTAGAAATGTGCTGACATGACATGGAATGGCTGCATGACGTCTGGCACTGAATGAGTGCAGTTATGATTGATGTAATTTTGATGAAAGTAATCACATTTCCATCCAGCATTGCGAAGCCCTTTAAAGCCGTTTCACATTTCATTGGGAATTTATTTGCAAGAAGTTTTAAGTTCGTAAAAAGTTTCATTCTTGTTAGTCACACAGAAAAACTTTGTTGCGAAAATGAAAGAAGTTCTACAACTATATTTCATTTCCCCTCTGCCCAACCACCACCGCCGTGGCCAACACATATCCAGCCGTTCAACTTCAGATGCTGGCGCTATGACAACGGCAAAATCGGTTGAAAGTCCCATTGGCAACAACTTTCAAGCACATCTCACATGCCAAATCCATTTTTTCCAGGCAGCCATAATTCCATTAATTTGCGTGTTCACATCAAATTGGATTTTCAGTTAAGCCGCAGCTTTTGCTGTTCAGCGAAAAGTTCACTGAGACGAACGAGATTCAGGGCTTTAGCTTTGACAGCCAGTCAAATGAACATTATATTTTCATTCAACTTAATTTTATAATTTGTATACCCTGCATACCTGAAATCTGTAAATATAAACGGGCATGTGCATACATATAAAAATACACAATTTAAGTTTTGACAACCATCCTGAAAACTTAGATGCAACCTAGGCTTAACGACAGTATTAAATAGTTTCAAGAATTAGTGAAGTTTCGAAATTGCATTGACGCGACGCGTTTCAATTCGGTTATCAACTTATTATTTGTTAAGTTATTTACATAATTGCATCTGGCGCCATCTGGGCTATCAGCTGTGGGCCGTGACTATATTAATTGATTACAAAACATTTTTTGTGACCAATTTTGTTTGTAGTGAAAGATTAAATGGTAATGGCATGAACATGTACAAAATAAAGTAATTTGCGTGCTGATAAGCTTTTAATGTACCAGACAGCATTTATATTATAACATAAAGTGCATTATTTTTGATTATCTTTAAATTATCACATTAACATGCATTACATTTTATTACATTTATATAACATTTTCATGTTCATTGCAACTTTGTAAGCTACTCAATGAGAGCGGATTCCAATTTATCAAATAATTGGAGTCACGTGATGATTGTAGGATAATCTGGGCTACGTCGAAAAAGTTGGCAATTGATGCAATTTGATTGACAACTCTTTAAAAACGGCATGGATATTTTTTTTTGTCAACAGGTTCGTATGTCCTTGTTTGGCCACCTTATATTTTTATTTTTTACCTGTTTCTTTATTTGAAACGACAAATAAATAATATGTAATTCAGAGAATGGCCTTAAATTAAATGTAAGCTATAATTACAGTAAACATCGGTTGCAAATTATATGCATATTGAAGTATTTTGCATTTCACATGACAGCAACAGCAACAACAACAACAATAATAATAAACGGCGTACAGCATTGTTATACTGCACTTGTATGGCTTTTGAGGATAGCACGACGGGACTTGTGGTCCCTGCCTGTGGGTGGCGTATAAATCAATGCAATATGATAACATGCATCATCTGTGTGCGTCAGGAATCCTTACTAAAAGGACTGCGGGCGGCATTCGACGGCCATTTTGTAAAAGTCCCTAACGCTGCGGGCGGCGTCCTGTTGCCGTTGATGCTGCTGCGGGTCTTGCTGGCTGTCTTTGGGTTTCATGTTGCACAACGTTTGTCAGTCAAAAGGCTATTATATATATATTCCGCTATGTAATATACATAAATATCGTCATTTTACATATTTATTATATGCGAAATGTCCATGAAATGACTGGCGCATCATCAACATCAACGAAATCAGCTACAGCAGGTAATTAATTGCAGTTGAAACCAATTATGCTTGTGGTTGCATATCGATTTCTTGGCCAAGTCCAGTCAAACAACCCCAAGTTTCAAGTGAATATCCTTTTGTGTATATTAATTGCATTCGGTTCACAAATGTCTTCATTTGCGGGTTTTTGCAATCAATTTATTTTGATATGCATTCTAATGATAATTAATTTGCTACAGTTTCCATGCACCATGCGAATCTAATTTGATATGTAATAATTTATTTAACTGTATCCAGAAATATGCATACGGTTTCTAAGGAATATTTTTTATACTCTGAACCCATTAAAAATGGGTATAAGGGTATATTGTATTTGTGCAAAATCCAAATGTATGTAACAGGCAGAAGTAAGCTTCTCCGACCCCATAAAGTATATATATTCTTGCCGAGTCGATCTAGCCATGTCCGTCTGTCTGTCCGTCCGTCCGTCCGTCCGTATGTATGAAGGAGGATCTCAGAACCTATAAGAGCTAGAGACTTGAAATTTTAGATGTAGATGCACCTAGCTACCGCGCAGATCGAGTTTGTTTCCGATTATCGATAACTTACTCCGTTTCCAAGCAATCGATAAAAATCTATATCGATATCCTGTTTTTTGGGCAATTTCGGTGAATAATAAGAGCTAGAGTCACCAAACTCGACATATAGCTTCTAAAATAGAACAATATATATATATATATATATATTTGATGTTGGAAGAAGATTGTTCCCTTGTCGGGAACTCCCGACTAGAACCTCTTACTTGTTTTAGATTTCGGGTTTTCTAATCATAAGACAGTACAGGGCAGCCTTATAATTGAAGTATACGATTAACTGTTAATGGATAATACCTTAGACAGGTTTTATGGCAAGCTTTTATAAAGATAGCAAATGCGTGACTAATCAAATTTTCCATACATAAATATGGGTTTTACAATGAGCAATAGATTACTTTTATACAGTTTTTTATTTCATATCAAACATTAATGGAATTTCATTTGAGTTGCCCTCCCAATTTTCAGACCGAGGACTCAAAGTCACAGGGCGCACAGGTGAATAAGAGAAAATGCGACTCTTGAAATATTTATGAGGCTGAATAATAAACTTAAAGATAAAGAACGCTCAAAATGCCAGCTATAAATTGCGACCAGAGAAGGCGAAAGAAAGAGACATAAATATACGTATAAGGAGTGAGATAGCCTGAGCAGATGGCACAATAAAATGCATTATACTGCCCATAATAAAAGCAAAAAACTTGATTGTGCCTCAAAACCTGCGATTGAACTAAACACAGTAAAAAAAAAAATATGTACACCAGCCTGCAAAAGGTGCTGCGATTTATGCGATAGCGTCGTCCAGGACCAGGCCCGGAACTTGCCCCCATAGTATCGGCCGGCAGCTTAAGGCAAATTTTTAATTGGCCTGGAGCATAGCATTAAATAAAAACGCGTGAAATAAATATTAAAATTAAATGAAAATCCTTGTAAGACAGTTCACACTATACTGAATTATATAGCAGAACGATTTTCACACGGCAAATTTGTATTATCCATCGAGTATTGATCATAAATGTGCGTATGTCATGCGCTGCATGGAAAGATACACATTAACACGCGTCATTTCTAAATTCCTATGCAATACTAATGTAGGAGGTGCCCGAGAGGAGGATACCTTAAACGTAGCGTCGAGCTGTGTGCAAGTGTGTAAATACCAAAGCCGAAGAGTATACCGAATAATAAAATATTCTGCATTTATGTTTACGCCAAGAAATTCCACATCCCGAATAAGATATCTCTAGCTCGTATTAGCTCCGAAATATGGTCAAAAAACAGTATGCCAATATTAATTTTATAGAAAGGGGGTAAGAAACAAACTCGATCTGCACAGGCCATAGGACACCTGCGTTCAAAATTTCAAGGGGCAGTTGGATTTAAAAAATACAGTTAATTTTCCCATGACCGGACACCCACCGTCAATAGCATATTATGGAAAATATGAATACGTATATATACTATACACAAATGTACAGAAATGTAAAGAGAAACCTCCAATTTCACTGACATCAAACAAAATATGAAGAAGAATTGGTAAAAAGTTTAAATGCTGGTTAAATACACTTCTTACTTCATTGGTTTTGTCCACTTATTAGATATTTATTGACTTTTTTAAAGTAGTTTTCGCTTAAAGTTTTTGGACTGTCCGGTTATAGAAATGCATTTGATATATAAAGGGTATATATACCCTGTATACATCTTGTGGTATGCACAAAACCATTATATTGATTTTTAGCGATTTTCAATCGGTTTAGGAACTTTCCATCTAGATGCACGTAAAGCCAATAAACTTCCCCTGCACAAAGGTCACGCTGTATGGCCATAAATGAACTGCACACACCTGCGATCAACCCTTAGACATTTCAAATTAACGACCGGTCTGTTCTCCTAAGCAGCCGTTGGGTTATACAAATTTACGACCGATCTTGTGCCGCCTCCCCTGACAGCAAATAAAGTAAATATACTTACATATACTTAATCAGATTGGACATGTATCCCCATTTGAAATAACGAATTTCAAATAGAATATAACTCTGAAATGCATATCTATACGATAAAACTATAGTTTGGTTTCTGGGCCATTTACTTAAATCGCTGACATATCCGGCAGCGGCGCTGCAATTTCCGCTGCGCCGCAGGAACACAGAGAGGGTGTGTGTGTGTGTGTGTGTGTGTGTGGAGGGGTCGTCCTAATGGGCAAACCCTAATGACCTAACATAACATTTCATAACGCAATTTAAGCTACCCAGAGAAAAAATTTGTTACAAAAATGATGCCATAAAAATGAACGAGTTTGTATTTGATTGTGGATTAACATAGGAGGATGCTCGAACGGGATGGAGCTTTTGGTATGCCCTACCGCCCCTCCCATCAGCCACATATATAGAAATGTATCTTTCAGATTTCTTTTTTTTTCGACAAGTGTTGCTATTCGCTTCATTCGCATCGTTGCCCATCGTCGCAGTCGTAAAGATTTAATTGTATGGAAATCGTAAATGGCACGCAAAAGAACCAAGAATGTTTTTATGAGCTTCGAGGGATACAGAAAATCGATGGGCCCATAAAGGTAACCCAGAAAGTCAAACTCCAACAACCGAAAGGAACTTCTCATCTATACAAATATTTTTGCTATAGAATCTATTGTATAGCGTAGGCTATATCTATACACATACAAGAAACACGATAAGCTGGAGACGACACCGATGACCTCAAAATATGATTCATAACGACAATGACAGCGAATCAAGCAGTCCGTCAGTCAGCGAGTTATGCCATGCCTATCCATTGAAGTTGATTGCTTTGAGTGGTTTTGGTTGCGGTTTATTAAGATACATACTTATAGAGCAAATTGTTCAATCGCTACGTCAATGTGAAGCCCATTAAAGAAAATGGGGTCTACTTTCGCATTGCAGAAATATCCATTAAGTTATTTATTGTTCTGTCAATGCCAATATAATTATTTTTTCTGACTATATACGGATAATAGTAGGTAGTTAACAAATGGAAAACTACTAAAAGTATCCTCTTTGCATCAAGGAATTCTCTTTCGCAAAGTGAACAAGAAATAATTGGTCAACTCTGCCAGCCGATTTAATTCCCTTACGATATACGTTCGATATATTTCTATACTTAGCCAATGTTGCTTTCATACAATGAGTCAATTTTCCACCGATTGCCGAAAGGCAGCTAAATGATATAATAACTTTCAAAAGTGAAGTTTTTGTATTTTTCTACATTTTAAATATAGACGGACCCTTGCAAAGTTTCATGCCGATATCTTTCAAATTGAGATCGTTTACATATAGATTTACATTTTTTTTTGCTAACAAAATTACAATATTCTCTTAAAGGAAAATACCTTTAATTTTCACTATATTGAATATTGCAAATCGATTGATGAAATTAAAGTCGAGAGCTTGCAGGAATGAAGTCGAAACCACAAACTAATTAAGCGGACGGCTACGTGCACAGCTTCAGAGTTCAGGGTTCAGGGTCTCTGAGGGGATATATGTCGTGTGGCCTGTGCCTGTCTCAAACGATAGCGACGACGACGGATTGGACATTGTGGGTTTTTATGGTTCAAAGAGCTGGTCGCTGGTCTCTGGAGCTTACCAAAACCGCCGACGCTGCTGCTGCCGTGGCTGCTGTTGCTGCTGCGGTTTGTGGTTCTTTCTGCGCCTGATGCAATTGTTCGCGCTCCCGGTCCATGAGACGCACACAAACACACACACACACACACACACAGTCTTACTCATATACATTTTCCAAAATGGCGTCGGCGTGGCACTGATGTAGATACAAAACAGTAAAGCCGCAGGGGTCCCAAACGTGATGCAGTTGCAATAAAATTTCAAGTCGGCTTATGCCGTCGGAGGCGTATAGTATATACGGTGGGCGAGGTTCAGCTGTCGAATGAAACGCCCTAAGCTTTGAATTTGTGCTTACGTCTAGCGGAGCTCTTACGTTTTTGCCGTCTCATTCAGGATTTATACACACAGCTTATGAAACTTTACCCAGATGCTGAAATACGTATCTTTGGACCAGGCCATAGTATGAGATGCGCTTCAATTTAAAGTTACGTCAACTTGTGCTGCCTCTGGCTGGCTGGCTGCCTGCCTTTTTATTGTGCATTATAATCCGCTTTATGTGATCGGATTATGTCCTGCGTTGCGCCTAATCCCACCACATTCAGGCGTCCGGTGACATGTGTAGCCTATCCGGAGCAAAGCGAACCGGCGAGCCACCCTCTTTTCAGTTCAACTGATCCGTTCGCATAGTCAACTTTAATTACTCTCGCTCTGCGGCTGGATTAAGGCCCCAGCCACGCCCCAGTGCCAGTTGAACAGAAAAGCAATTAAAATGTGTATCTGTTGGATACACACACATACACACAACACACATACACACGCACGCACACACACACATATAGCCTATAGCCTATAGCCTAGCAGGTGCGGGGCGCAGGTAGCGCTTGAAAGTGAAAAGCGGCTTTCCCAAAGATCTCTTCGTTAAGATTGCCTCGCAATAAAGTTAATTAGAAACTTTTGGGTAGCGCTCATTTACCCAACCGCCTGGCCGCTCGAACTTCGTCCCTCATTTCGGTCATCGGCACTTTGCTTTGCTTGCATATTCTAGTGAAATTATAGTTAATTGCACATCATTAAAAGCAAATTCTTGGAATTAATTTTATGTTACGTCGAAAAAGCAAAAGCAACAACAACGTAACGCCAATAAACAAAATGGCCGTCCGCCACCGAAACTCAGCAGCTGCCCCATTCATTATAGTGTCAGATTCAACGAATAATTACAACCTGCACTACACACACACACTCACACACACGCGCAAGAGTTGAAAATGTCATTGAAAGTGACCGCTGGTCGAGGATGTCCTAGGAAGGTGCAAAAATCTGTAGTCCCAGCTCTTACTTTGATATTAACGTACTTAACTTTTGTCAATTTTAAAAGTATTTACACAAAAAGGCTTACACAGAACGCAGTTTCATTTATAACGCCCCTTATTTCTTATACAAGCATTTATTTCTGATAAATTTAAGCTTTTTTGTATTATTTCTCTAAATGTTCGATGAAAAATGCCGCATAATTATTAAGACCATGGGTAAGAATTTGTATTCAGAATCTGTTGCCAAAGTAATATCAGCTTAAAACAGGTGGGAGTTTTTCTTGAGCGTGTTAACAATATTTTGAGTTATTCACTTATACTTTACATAGTATACAAATTATTTGTATATAGTATTTATAGTAATTTTTTTCCATTGAAAACAGCGTGTATCAATAGGAAATGCATAGCGTAGAACGTAAATTTATAAACCATTAATCAATTTAACATTTTTTTATACATATTTATTTTGATTAATCCATCATCCACTTTTGTGTCAGTGTTATAAGCTACTATTTATTTTATTAGAGTATTTAAGTCTAAAGTGGCCCCTTATTATCATTGGGTCTTGTCCCGTTCTTCATGTCAGGGTGTTCGTAAGTTCCGACGAGATCTGACAGCTGGCTTTTGCCATTAATAGCTGGCTGTCTATTAAACGTTCCTCACGACGCAGCAGAATAAGCATGTGTTTGTGTTTGTGTGTATGTATATCTTTTTTTAAACTTAATGTAGCAGCTGGCAACGCCATTTTGAATTTGTCAGCCATCTTGAAAAACGTTGAGCGCTTAAAGCTCCTTTAATTCGTTGCATGATTGTTTTTTTTAAACTGATATAATTTTAAAAAATTTTTAATTTTCTGAGATAGGCAATGCAAGGGGGTAAGGCGAAGGTTAACTATAGCTGACCACGCAACGGGGCGAGGGAAAAACAAGAGCAGAAGACCGAGGCCATACACGGTCCCCCCTACAATCGTGTTGTACGGCAGCGGCACTTGTATGATTGACGGATGGACTGAATGAGTGCACGTCGTTCGCAGCCGCCATGAGTTGCCCTATGTGCATGGTATAAGTGTGTGTGTGAGTTACGATGGTTCGTCTCCCACTCCAACGGCACTCAAAGTGTCCGCGCCACTCGGAACTTGTATTTCTGAATCTAAATATTTAGAGGAGCTCACGTTCGTGGCGCTCAAGCGCGACGAGACCGCAGCAAACGGCAACGGCAAACAGCAAACACAAAACACACACACACCTAAAAAGAGACGAGTCATTCGCAGCCGCTGCAGCTGATCTTGATGGAGAGCACTCTGCGGTACAAAGAGTGAGAGAGTAAATGAGTGTGTGTGTGTGTGAGCGGTTGTTGTTGTTGCTGTCTCTGCTTTGTAGTTACATATTTGCTTTGCCTTTCACACCGAAACGGCAAAACCAGAAACCGAACAACAAACAGCACGAGACTTGAACACGAAAGTGAAACACAATTTCAGCAACGTCTGCCCGCGTCTGTGTGTTTTTGCATACATATGCAAGAGTATACGTGCCTTCGTGTGTGTGTGTGTGTGTGTGTCCCATTGTTAGTGTGGGTGCCTTAGCATTTGTTTGCTGTTACAGTTGTTTGTTGTTATAGCATGGGAAAAGATAACGTACGAAATTGCACGAGACAATGAATATTTGTATACTATACGATAAGCAGCATATGTATGTAAGTGATAAGCTGTGTCAATCGTAATTCTGATGATTTAATAGATTCGAGAGTGCAGAAAGATTACAATTTCTTATCGCAATGCAGCGACGGCGGCACGAGCACGTGTAGCCTGCTTAAAAGTTATTAACCTCAACCAAACACTTGGATAAATTGAAAGTGAGACCTGATCGATAACAAGTCGATAACTTACCCGCTTTTCGGCACTATCGCAAGGATTGCCAACAGATGATGACGATGACGAGGATGTGGATGTTGTTGCCGCAGTGCTTGGCAAATGATTTGGTGGCAGCACATCCGCTACCACCGAGTCCAATTGCTCCTGCTTAATGCCGGCGATTAACGGCAGAAAGTCATTCTTCAGATTCTCCAATTCCAAATCCATTTTATTTTAGTTTTTTATTGAATATGTCAAACGTTGTCTGAACGCTGTATCGTGTACGTGGGAATGGGGATTTGGATTTGGGTTGTCAATGTGGGCGTAGGCTAAATTTAGCGCGAGAATTTTATCTTCACCAGCAGCTGGTGCCCTTGGTGAACATTTTTAGTTATTTCAGGATTTCTATTCCATTTCATTATTCATTCATTCCCGACAGCGGCAAGCGAAGTAGCAATACAAAAACAACGCCAACTTGGCTGCCTACACACACAACCACAGTCACGCACACGCATACACAAACAAGTCAATTTGTGCACAATAAATAGTTTCGCTTTCGTATGGGACTTAGAGGTTTCTTGATTTACACGGCGTTTATTTGGTTGTTCTTGGCATTTTATGGTGTTTTTTTTTTGTTTGTTTGTTAATGCGTTTTCATTTTTACCTTCAACTTCGAACGTTTTGCTAAATTTTTCTCTCTACTCTTTTTGCACAAATTCTCATGGAGGTGAAAACTTTCATTGAAATGTTCACATTACGCTCTATATTAGGTTTGCCACTACATTGCACTGCACTCTGTTAGTTTTTTTTTGCGTTTGGCGCTTGGCTAACACAATTGTTTATTTGTTATTCAAATTAATATTTGTATTTTATTGGCAATAAATTTCTACGAAAACACACGGTCACGGCGTTTACTCTCCTTGGACGCTTCTTCTGTACAAAAATTTTCTACTCGCGTAGCCATTTTGGATTTAACAGCGTTGCCAGACTTTTTCTAGTTACGGGTAGCAATACACGTTCAGTCCATCCGATGTATAAGTAATTTAATTTGCTCACATTTTACATAAAACTGTAAGCAGATAACAGTTTTACATAATTTATAAAAATGGAATTGTTAATGTTATGTGTAACACCTTTTCGATTTGTGATAATAAATACAAATTTCGATAGGGTTGTGGCAGCTTTGGTAATCAAATATGTGTGTATGTGACGAGCTACAAGTCGTCATGCAGCAGCTGGGTTGTATTACCATAAAAGAACGGCACACGTGTAAAGTTGTATTTGTTGGTAATTCACTTTTTTAAATTAAATAAATGCTTTTAAGGCATATATTAGTCCGCTTCCCAAAGGCAGGTGAATTTTTATACACTGTCATAGCTGCCAGCAACAAATAAATGTATTTATTCCACAGTTTGCCTGAAAACGCTGCTTCGAACAGACATTAGCCGGTACTCTTTGTGTTCGCGTCACAAATCCTTTGCTGTGGCCATGACTGAAGCACTCGACAAACTGGAACAAGAGCGGGAGGCAAGGAAAGTAACCAAAGAGGCTGAAGATGAGTCCGTTAAAGAAGCCAATCGCTTAAAGCGTACTCTTAAACGAAAGAAATGGGTGGACTGGAAGGCACAAGACGAGGAAGATGCTGCGAATGGGACAAAGCGAGCTCCATTTGATCCCGCGGATCGCATCAAGCGCAAGAAAAGTGCCATTTTGTTGAGCTACTGTGGCGCCAACTACTATGGCATGCAACGCAATCCTGGCATGCAGACCATCGAAGAGGAGCTGTTTAAAGCAATGTTGAAACACAAATGGATAACAGAGGACTCTTTCGAGCAGGTGCAAATTGCCAGCTTTCAGCGTGCCGCACGCACAGACAAAGGTGTCTCGGCTGCGCGACAGGTGTGCTCCGTTAAGTTGCGTAAGTAATTTAACTATTCAGCTAAACATCATTAACACATGACTTTTCAGCCGAGGAGCTGGATCTTCTAGCATTTAATGCAGATTTGCCCGATCAGATACGTCTGTTTGGTGTGGAACGTGTTACTAAAGGCTTTAATGCCAAGGATCAGTGTAATGCACGCACATATACGTATACTCTGCCAACTATAGCATTTGCCGCCTGTGATGAGCAGCACGAACAGGAAACGTATCGCATACCGCTTGAGCTTCAGGAATTGGTTAACGCCACATTAAAGCTGTACGAGGGCACCAAAAACTTTCACAACTTTACGAGCAAAAAGTAAGCCATTCGTCTCCAGATATTGTCTATCATAATAAAAACGCTTGCCTTTAAGGAACTTTCTAGATCCATCTGCCAAGCGTTTTATCATGTCCTTCACATGCAGCGCACCATTCCTAAGTCCACAGAGCATTGAGTTTGTAACGCTGCAGGTGAAGGGTCAGAGCTTCATGTTACATCAGATACGTAAAATGGTCGGCCTGGCCATTGCCATAGTACGTGGCAATACCACGACGGCGACTTTGGAACGCGCTTTGACCGAGGAGCGTCTGGACTTGCCGATGGCACCGGGCTTGGGCCTTGTGCTGGACACCGTGCACTACGAGCGCTACAATGACCGCTATGGCAAGGACGGCATACATAATCCATTGACATGGGAGGCGCAGGAGGAGCAAGTTAGGCAGTTTATAGAGCAGCACATCTACGCCAACATATACAAAACGGAGACCGAGCAGCGCAACATGCTTGATTGGCTGAGTACTTTGCATTTTCACTCGTACGACACTAGGCGAGATGAGCCTCCGCCTGAGGCTACCGGCAAGCAGATGAAGAATGAGGATGATGATGGGGAGGAATAGCAAAACTAATTATGTATAAGTTGACAATTATAAACCAGTTGTAATTTTGTAAAGTTGATACAGTTTAAACGCATTTGTTTGGCTACAGTTTAAAAGCGTCCGCCCTTCTTCTTCTTGTGACCACCCTTGCGATGCTGCTGCCTTGGACCGGGTGCGGGTTCCTGGTAAACGGGTGTCGCAGGCGAGTTCTTGTTCAGATTGGCACGATTGGACATGTCGCTGAAATAGGAAGAAATAAGTATACTTAGATTATGTAGAAGAAAGTCATCACTTACTATTGGTCAGCTGCGCCAGAAGCCATGCCCTGTGAGCCTTTAATAATGTCCTTAGCGCGCGCACCGCCGCGCTTCTTACGAAAGCCGGTACGTTCATACTTGGGAAGCCAGCGCTCGGGATCGGGCGCCACCTCAGCATTGTAGTTCTTGGGTAGCTTGCCTTTTCGCTTGCGATTGCCGCTCTTCTTCTTTTCTGTTGCGGGTGTGCTAGGCGACGGCTCAACTTTGGCGTTGGCTGTTTTTTTGGCTGCCTTCGTGGACATCACCCAATTAGCCGCTTCGAGGGCATCGATTTCGGAGGCCGTGGTAAGAGTTTCCAACTTGGGCAACTTGCGGCTTATCTCAAGCGCGCGCTTAGGATTAAACTGTGCATAAGCAATAACCAGCTGCGCTAAAACCTTCATATCGTTGGGCTTTAGCTTGAGCAGCTCTTCTAACGAGCTGGCAGCGGTCTCAGAGGCGCCACCACGCAAATGAAATTCGGCTGCCTGACGCCACATGTCCGACAAATCACCGCTGCTCACGTTATTCTGCTTGTACCAGTCAACGGCGGACTTGAGCAGTGCCGACGCGGCCGGCTTATTGTCTGTGCCCAAATAGAGCGACACCAGCGCCGAGACAATGCCAGGCTTGTACTTGGCCTCACCCAGCGAGAGCAGTGTTTCGATGGCATCTTTACGATTTCCCTGAAAAATCATGGAATTTGCTTTATGAACAGAATAAGAATAGGATAGCCGCCACTGACCTGTAACAAGTGCAGCTGAATAATGGCAAATTTGCTGATAAACTCGTGTGTCTTGTGTGTACTGGCAAACTTGTTCAGTTGCTCGATGGCCTCCTTGTGCTTCTTGTCATTGGCCAGTTGGCTGCAGCGTATGAGCAGTGCCTCAAACTCTACTTGTGGATAGCTTTGGGTGAGTTTCTGTGTTAGCTGCTGCACCTGATCGCCGGCATTTGTATACAATGCCAAAAGGCAATTGTTGAGCGCTATTGTCTGCTTCTGACGTGAAGTTAGCTTTGGTTCACAAGCCTCTGCCATGGCAGCGCGTATTTTCTTCTTAGAATCAAAGACATTCTGATCCTTGTTAATGACCACCGAATTGTTACTGGCAACGGCGACAAGAGCAGCATCCTTGGGCTTATGGCGCAAACACTCAGCGTAAATGACACTCGCCTCCTTAATCTTGCCCTGCTGTTGCAGACAGTAGGCGAGCTGAACTCGGATGACGTCCAGCTCTTCGAGTATTTCCTCATCGCTGGCACCTTCCTCTTCGAGAAACTCGCGGCACAGTTTTTCACTGGTGCGCAGTTTGCGCTCGGCCTCTACATATTTCTGGCGATTGGACTGAATGCAAGCGCTGTTGAAGTACTGCTCGTAAGTGTCCTCTGGCACTTCCAGTACTTCCTTTTCCTTGTCCAAGGCCAAATTTGCTGCTACTGCACTGAGATTGGTGCGACGCTCGTCCTCGTACTCGTCACTACTGTTCTTGATGATCTCCTTGTATGCATCTAGACAGTCTTCGTAGCGTTCCAGGCGATATAGTATTTGTGTACGCAGCTCCTTAAGCTTAGCCGGCAGCGGCTGCACGCCAGCATCGTCAATGGTTTTAAGTGCCTGCACCTGTTTGTTTAGGCGGTACTCACAGTAAGCCTTCTCAAAGATCAGCACACTGCTGAGACGATTTTTCTCGATGAACTTGTTCGCCTCATCAAACTTGGACAGCTGCATCAGGCAGACAACTTTGCAGTGTAAGGCCGTTTGATCATCAGGTGCAACGCCCAAAACTGGGAAAAATTGTGATTGTTGAAATATGGTAGTTTTGACACATTTCTTGTAACTTACTGCGGTTAACGGCTTTTACAGCCTTGTCAAACTCCTGATTGGTGCCGAACTTATGAACATCAGCATAGGCCGCTTTAATAAGCGCCTCCTTGG
The DNA here is from genome assembly GCF_003285875.2 of Drosophila novamexicana. Lineage (NCBI taxonomy): Eukaryota > Metazoa > Arthropoda > Insecta > Diptera > Drosophilidae > Drosophila > Drosophila novamexicana. Next base: position 2,824,380 of record NW_020824772.1, read on the forward strand.
GATTTGCATCTTTCGACATAATAATAATAATCAACCAGAAAACAGTTTGACACCCAACTTTCGCCTCGCTAGCAACTTTGACAGCTGGACACATCAGCAATAATAAATTCGAGTGTTGCCACTGCCAGACTGTCAAGCATGCAGTGTGGACGGATCGCTGTAAAATAGTCGCTCGATAATTGGTCTTTGTCAGCTGTGTATCGATAACGATTTACTATCAACAAATATTACTCGCTGGCGACGCCTTTGCGAGCTCTACTCTGTGCGTGTGTTTTGTGTAAATTATTGTAAAATGTCGGCTGAAGTAGATTTTATAAATAAAAAGGAAGTGCACCTACGCACGCTAAAGCAGTCTGGACATGTTGGATTTGACAGTTTGCCCGATCAACTGGTCAATAAAAGCGTGCAAAACGGATTCGTTTTCAACGTTATGTGCATAGGTGTGTATATACAAATGCGCTACTACACATGTGTGGGTGTGAGTATGTGTATGCGGCATTGCCTAAGTGTGTGTATGTATGTGCAATGAATCAACGAAGAAAAATGTATGGAGTTGAAATGAGTGCATTGCACACAGATTCTTAGGCACGCCAGCACCAAATGACTCACTTACATATCTACACTGCATGCATGTACGTTCGCATATATGTGTAAACAATTGAATTCGTCGCGAGCTAGCCGGATTAATATGCAAAGTGTTTAGCAATCGATTTTCATCAATTTGCTTTCTACAATTTCACCCTGACGCCAGTGCTGTCAGTATTTGAAGGGCGTAAAAAGCTATGCATATTGGCAGAAAAAAGCTAAAGATTTGCAGCACTTTTAATATATCTATGTATTATGAATGTAGATTTGGATTAACATTTATTGCTCCAATTTACTAATTGTGTTGTCATCGATTTCTAGACAAAAGCTGATTCTAAAGTTTCCTGATTTTCAATACTTTCAATATTAAAACAGCTATAAAAAAGCTATTATGGCAACACTGCCTGACACAAATATTTGTCTAGTGCCCAATTGAAGACACTTGAGTTGACTTATGAACATTGCCAGTAACATGTGCTTATTTCCCCTATAGGCGAGACGGGTCTGGGCAAATCCACATTGATGGACACACTGTTTAACACCAGTTTCGAGTCGACGCCGAGTCCCCATACGCTGCCCAGCGTTAAATTGAAGGCCCACACATATGAGCTGCAAGAGAGCAATGTGCGGCTCAAGCTGACGATCTGCGATACTGTTGGCTATGGCGACCAAATCAACAAGGACGATTCGTTCAAGGCTGTTGTCGACTATATTGATGCCCAGTTTGAGAATTATTTGCAGGAGGAGCTTAAAATCAAGCGCTCCCTTGTCACGTGCCATGACAGTCGCATACACATTTGTCTGTACTTCATCTGTCCGACTGGACATGGTCTGAAGTCCTTGGATTTAGTTTGCATGAAGAAACTGGACAGCAAGGTGAACATAATTCCGGTGATTGCCAAAGCGGATACCATTTCCAAGGTGGAGCTGCAGCGCTTTAAAGCAAAGATCATACAGGAGCTCAACACAAATGGCGTGCACATCTACCAGTTCCCCACTGACGATGAGACCGTGGCGGAGACAAACAGTCTGATGAATTCGCACATTCCGTTCGCCGTTGTCGGCAGCACTGAATTCATCAAAGTGGGCAACAAGCTCATTCGCGCTCGCCAATATCCCTGGGGCACGGTCCAGGTAGAGAACGAGACGCACTGCGATTTTGTCAAGCTGCGTGAGATGCTCATTCGCACAAATATGGAAGATATGCGCGAGAAGACGCACACACGACACTATGAACTCTACCGTCAGAAGCGGCTGGAGCAGATGGGCTTCAGTGATGTGGACAGTGACAACAAACCTGTCTCATTCCAGCAAACTTTTGAGGCAAAGCGCTCTAATCATCTTGCCGAGCTTCAGTCCAAGGAAGAGGAGGTGCGCCAGATGTTTGTGCAGCGAGTCAAAGAGAAGGAGGCCGAGCTCAAAGACAGTGAGAAAGACTTGCATTTGAAGTTCGAGAAGTTAAAGCGGGATCATGCGGAGGAGAAGCGCAAGCTTGAAGAATCTCGAAAAGCACTCGAAGAGGACTATTTGGACTTTCAGAGGCGCAAGCAACAGCTGGCCACAGCACACCATACACTTACGCTGGGAAAAAGCAAGAAGAAGTAGACAGACATTACATATAAGCAATTGTCTTCAAGTATTTTGTACGGTTTGCGTATCCCAAAGTAATTATTGCTTTTTCATCTCGTTGTATTCATTTATGCTATTAAGTTTTCTTCAAATATTAACATATACACCAACGTACATACATATATGCATACATACATATAAGTATGATTATTTACAACTAACGAATAAACGAACTTAGTATTTTAAACAAATTGAAAGCGGCTTTTTTACCAGGGCTGAATACCATAATATCTAACTAGAGTTAGGAGAACGAACGAGAAGGTGAATCGAATGAACAAGCGAACCAGCTAAACAGCTTGGTTCGCTCATTTAGTTCAGTGAGTCAATTGCGCTTGCATCGAACGATTTGACAACTCTAACTTGCAGTTCTATCAAATAAACGAAAACGCAATTATTGTATTGCAAATAATTAATGTAGTCAATCATTAGAATTATAAACAACTATAAAGCAATTAAAAGTGTTCAGATTGTTGTATACATTTCTAAACTTATTGTATGGTACTCTTAAAAACAATTCGGAACTTTCTGTGTGTATGTGTGTTTTTTTGTTTGTCCATAGGGGCGGGGGTGCAGGTGCACTGCAAAAGTGATTTTTCATAATAAGCGTAGTCGGAAATACCAGACGCCAATTTGTTGCTTTGCAAAAATGCATAGCATTAGCAGCACATTGCTAACGTTAACTCTGGTGCTGTACGCCTTATTGCATACAGGTAAGAACTAAACCTCGATGCCAATCGAGTTTTGATTCGTGCAAAATGAATAATTTTCAACTGTCCGCATTTCAGTTAATTGTAAACATGTTGTTATAACGGCCCCACAACATGCGCTCATCGGCTCCACGGTAAATGTTAGCGCCACATTATACGATGGCAATAAAATTGCCAGCAAAGGCAGCTATAGCTTCACCTGGAAGGACAGTGCTGGCCAAATGAAGGTAAATACGTTGCGAAAAGAAAGCGACTTTTGCCTTATAGAGAGTATAGAGTAACGGTTGACACAGAGCGACACATATGTTCATACGCACCATACTATTACTATGACTAATTAAATGTACACATGCGAAGTCTCTGGCTCGCCACGGAGCGCACATTCCCTACATACGTTCCAATTCATTTTTACGATAAGAAAGCTAAAGCCGGAATCGTCATCATCAGCAACAAACAATTTCCATATTTAAAGCGCATTTCAAATGTTGTATAAGACCAGTTGATAATAATATACATTTACAGAGTTAATTTTAGATAACGCTTCCATTGAATTTGTATGTACTCGATATCAAATTTGCAATGCTAATTTTTGCAATCATTTAATGTCGCTGAATAGCCGTGCCTGGCACGTTTAGTTACACTACATTAGAGTACACTGACTCGGTCATGATCTGTAAATTGACCAAATTCGCGATGCTGGCATGTCAATTATTTCCTTTGTTAATTTTTCTATTAACATACGACAATTTCAATTGTGCATATGGGTCATGTAATATATAAAATTTATTTTAATTGGAAACTGTACATTTGTTTCGTCATACAATAAAAATAAGCACAAAAGTTGACTGATTTATTAGTATTCGCCTATAACTTTACATACTAAGTTTTTGTGTTTAGTTTGCGTCACAGATGCTATTATAAACGACCTAATTAAAAGCTACGCCCATATTTTATTAATGAATGACTAATTACGTATTTAAATTGCTTTTGCTGAAATGCAGGAAATTGAGACGACCGAACCAATCAGCAATTGGAGTGTAATATACGCAAGGGACGACAAGAATTTGGGAGTCCATCGTTTAGAAGTGAGTGTGTCGGAGAAGACGTTCATATTGTGGTTTCCGGTGGCTGAGAATGCAGTTGCCCTCACAGTGGTCAATACACTTAGCGGCAGTCTGCAGCTTATACAGGATAAAAAGGTGCGCACACAGGATTTTGTGTCCACGCAGTATCCAGTAGAGCATAGCATTGAACTATGGCAAGCAGATTTGGATTATTTAAAAAGTAATAACTACTATATTAATACGTACTGGTTCGAAAACTGTACATATCTGGGCATGTCGCATGCCTATGACTATCAAGCAATATATCCCGATCCTGATCAATACTATAATATTGAGGCGCTGGTGGTGGCATCACCCTTTCCTCTGCCAGAGCCAACAACATCTACAACAACAACAACAACCACAACAACAACAACGAGCACTACTACAAGCACCACGCCCGCAACTACAACGTCCACTTCCACAACGCCCGCCACAACAACAACAACTCCCGCAACAACAACTACAACCACAAAAGCACCAAAACTGTCTCGACTTAAACGTGACCTTAACCAAACCATGCACGCAAATGCTAAGCTGCTTGGTCTGAACCTGGCTGCCGCAGTGCAGCAGGAGCTCCTGAAGAAAAACAGCAGTGGCAACGCATCCATGGCTCTTGTAAATCCTTTGGGCGTGCGCAAGCTAAAGCTGCTGCCCGTCCCGGCACCAGCTTACAATTGTGTTGATGGCAACATTGTTGCACAGGATCCAAACAATACCTATGGCTATTTTCAGCGGCGTGTTGTCTCTAAGAGTAAGTGATCAAGCAAAATTTGAAAGCAATTAAACATTCTAATAAAATCAATTTCTTCAGCGCCCATCTCCAGCTTTGGTACGAGCGGCAAGAACTGGCTGCAGCATTGGGAGCTGATCAATCTACAAATCACCTGCAAAGGCTCAGCGCCCTTTGAGGTGTGCATTCAGTATTACAATGGTGCGTATCCAAACGTATAAATTGTCCAATTTAGTGCCTTATTTACTTACTTATTCCCAAACTTTAGCGCCGTATAATGCCACAGGAAACGAAACGTGCAGCAGCTATGATATGTACGACAAGTGCGACTTCATATTTGCGCGCTATTTCGCGGATAGCAAGACGATTCTTTTTTTTATACGCAACGAAGTCTCTGAGAGTGTCAATCAAGTTACTATTAACATCTATGAAGGTTGGCAAAGCATCTACAAATCAACCTAAATTAAGTTTACTTTTAAGAGTTTGTTTTTTTTAATCCTTTTTTTTCACTCTTCCAACAGCTAAGCGACAATCGCAGCTATCGGTTGTAGTTGTGCCTATTGCCTGCACTCTGGTAGCCGTTTGCCTGGTCATTTTCGGAGTGGCTTACTACATGCAGAGCCGTAATCGGTAAGTTCCCAATATCCTACTCGTAGTCGCAACGAGCAACTTATTTTGTATGCCTTCAGATTTACGGTAGAGGTGGCTGATTTTAATTTTGGTGATACACAGTCGGTGGATATGGAATACAAAACATTCCAGCAGCGTTTGATCGACAGCATACGTGATGCGTGGCCATGGCCCAGGTGGCGTCGGTACTCGCAGTCAAGCACGGATCTCATGGCCGAGCAGCCGTCAAATTCCGGAAGCTTTGGCGGCAACGTTGGCGACGTTGACAGCAATTTGCGCTACAATACGTTCAACTAAAATTGAACACTTTTGCATAATTGTTATCTTTATTATTTAATCATATTAATTTAAATTTTGAGTTTTTAGTTCATAGTTTTGATTTCTTTCAATGGGTGCGTTTCGTAAGTTTTAGTCATTTGCATTGTAAAGCAGTTTTTTTTGTAGTGGGCAATATCATCCCAATTTTTGTTCGTGTCCCCATATTTTCACATTTACTCATATTCGTGACTATTTTCGTCCACCAAAACGCACACTCGCTCAGCAATTGCCAAACGACATGCAATATTTCATAGCAAATGGATAAATTTTATGAACGCAACTAATATTCTCATAAAATGTTGTAAAAGACTGTCTTTGTTCTAAAAAAAACAAGCAAAAGCAAGAAACAAAAGAAGGAAATTAACGTATGCTAAAAATTTGATTCGTTTTAAGTGAAAGCATAATATATTGTCATGTTTGCAGACATAACTTGATGGCAAAGACACAGCACATGCATATACAAAACAACCAAACACAAAAAATATATTATTCATTGTGATAGAACTAACATTATATTTGTATATTTAAAACAAAATCCTGGGCTATGATAAAACGCTTCTAAAAGTACATACATGGCCTGCGTCAAACATAAAGACAATTCTTGATCGCATGACAGAAAATCAAATCTTATATGTATATATGCATATAACATATGCGAATCGTTGGTTTTATGAATTGGATCAAAATTCAATATTGTTAGGATACGATATAACATTTTATTTGTATCCGATATTTGGGCCACTTATTTGTTATTTTGAAAATCGCGCGTTAATTACGCAGAAATGCGCTTGAAAACGCAAATTGCTCTGGTAATAATTTGCCCATGTAAATTTACAGATAAATGTTGCGTTAGCAGAACACCTCAAAACTAGTCTTACATTTTGTTTAGTTCCTGGCAAAAAAATGTTTTTAAACGATATTGGACAGCCTTTAATATTAGATCCCCATAAAACATATGGACCTTATGAGCAAGTAAGTACTAAGATAGATCTTTTTTTATATTAATTAATATAATTATATCTACATAGCACAATGGGCCGATGCTGTTAACATCAGCCGCGTTCCAGGATCACAGAGCTCCTTCAAATTGGTGTGGGCGCATTATCGGCTCAGCAGAAGATGTGGCTCGTTTCCAAAGCGTGTCATCCAAATCGAATCAAGGGTATAAATTCGATGTCCTTAAGCCCAACGAACCAACCGAAATTGTGTACGACAATACAAAGATCATGCTGACTTTGATACCAGCCGGACAGAACGAGGACAATGAAAATGCCATCTTATATTATTTGAAAAGTTGGTGCCTCACATCTATACATTTATATAATACATATAATCTACAACGTTTTGTTCTTCAGATGACTACATCAGTGCTCTTATAGCTGACAATTTGACCGGCTATTTAGATTTTATACCAAAGGCTGGTGCATCCTTCCATCTTGCACTTGGCAAGGGCATCGATGTCATGTATATTGACGATATATGCTACATGTCCGAGGACGATGAAGCGCTGGCACAAAGAGAGTATATCTATGCTCTGGTACAGCTCATAAGACCCAAATATTTGTACGGATTAAGATTGGACAAATTACCGAAGTATTTGCTCAATCTTTGCGTTCAGAAGGATAAGTTGTTAACCGATGATTAATCACAATTATTGACAACCAGAAATATCGTAAAAATTTTAATTTACAAGTTAACGCAATCGGGTATGGGTAGAGGTAACTAAAAGCTTTAACTAATTTTAACGCCGCCGTCACCACACTTGGATTATGCCTTGGCTGCCTTGGCCTTGCTTTTCACTTTCTTAACACGCTTAAGACCATCCATTTTGCTCTTCATAAATTGTGAGTACATCGCCATCATTGTGGGAACGTCTCCCTGGCGAACCACTGTAGAAATCTGTTATTTGATAGACAAGTGAACTGTTAAGAAGCAGAATATATATATAAGCTTTGTTTACCTTTTTGGACTTGAATTGGGCACGCATCAGGCACATGTATGTTTCTGGTTTGGGCAGAGGTTTTTTTTCTGCTCGCGGCACAGGACGATCATGCCCATCATCTGTGTGTTTTAATTGAAAAAAAACAGAACGCATTTTAATTAGAGAAGTCGCATGCGGGCAGACTCGCTACTTACATCGTTTAAATGTTATCGTGAAGGAAGAATTGTCTTTCGCCTCATTGGCAATCTTCTCCAGGCGCAGAATGAACTGTAAATAAATGCAGCGTTATTGAGAATATTGGGGTAAATTGATTTATTTACGTTAGAATTGTCGAGCAAAACCATTTCGTGGCAGATACTAGAGCTAGCGTAAAGTGACTTGTGTGCTGTGGCTTATTTAGTACATTATTTTATGGAATGTAACCCAACATTGTTAACAGACTGTTAACTAACATAAGTTCTGACGACACAAAAAGCATTAGAGCTGCCCACTTGCATATGCTGTTAAGTTGGCAGGGCTGGCATTCGGTCTTGCTTCGCCAAAAAAAATTTACATTAAAAATCGTAAAAATCTACGAAAACTTACAAGTGCAGGCAATCAGCTAGGCTGTTGAACGCCCAAACACTCACAAAAGTTGGCATCACCGCAGTCGCATACCCAAAGCTCCCAAGATTTCACATCCAGCGTGTACAGGCTGATGGTGTAAGCAGAAACGATCGACCGACTCGACGACCGCCAAAGGAAGCGCCCCCGCCCGCCCACGCCAGTAGTAGCAGTAGCCGTAGTAGGCAACGACAATAACAAATTCTGTGTTAAAGCACAACCTTCAAGCCCCTTGGCAGAAGTCAACAAAAGGCAACTCACGACAACAATCTTGCAAATATGGTAAGCACGCGTAGCCGGCCTCCAGCGCAGCTCAGGACGATGTGTTGATGCTGGGCAACTTGCGAGTCATTAATGCAGACACACACACACACCCACACATACACACACACCAACACACACAGGGTCGTGAGCACGGTGAATAAGCAAAAGCCGCGCAACGTCGCCGTCGTCATCGCTGCTGTTATTGCAATGAACTTTGACCGAAAACATTGTTACTACTTTCTTACAGGACGTGTTCCTCATGATCAGAAGGCATAAGACAACCATCTTCACGGATGCCAAGGAGAACACATCAGTTGTTGAACTGAAACGCATGATCGAAGGTAAGTGTACCAATATGCATACACATGTATTTCTCTTTGCTCTGTATTCGCGCGCGTGTGTGTGTCCGTCTGTGTGGGTGCGTGTGCGTATGTGTTGAAGTGTTATTCCTATTTTTAGATCTGATTTTTGATTATTAAGTAATTTTATAATCATTGGCAGGCATTTTGAAAGTGTCACCTAGCGATCAACGGTTATACAATCAGGACAACGATGTCATGGAAGATGATCAAACGTTGCAGGACTACGGTGTTACGGTATCAACGGCAAAGGCTCAAGCCCCAGCACAGTTGGGCTTAACATGCAGGTGAGCGACGATTGATGCCCATTCCCTGTTATTCCAGTTGCCGTTATGAAAGCCGCCCTTTGAGTCACGCTGATAAGCGACTACCGCGACTACCGTTGTTGTTTTTTGTTCTATGTACATATAAGAGATGGACGCGTATTTGATTTTTCTAACACGACGCGATACCAACACGAATCAGAAACATGTTCAAATATATCATAAACCCCAACACGACACGCACGACTTTTACCAATGTTTACTTTTTCTTGCCCCTTCTACCTACTTTAATTGGTTTGCTATCTGCTTCAAAGTTAATGAATCAGCATTATTTTTTTAAATGAAGCAAAAGTATTGTTCAGTTCAAATATCAACGTTAGTTTTATCTTACGCGACACGTGTTGAGTCCTGCGTTGTCGTGTCACAAAAGACAACACGACACGAGTCCAGCTCTAGTATGTATGTTATCTTTTAATGCTCGCACGTGTGCCATAGTTGTTATTATTCAGTTAACACTTTGCTAATGCGCTTTCTATGCTCGCAGGAACGAAATGGGTGATTTTGAGACGCTTGATATCACCCCATATTCAGCACCGCCCGACTTACCAGAAGTGATGAAGAATCAAGAGGCCTCAAATGGACAGGAACAAGTCGCATAAAGTGAAAAGAAGCATTAAAATCAACAGCAACAACAACAACAACAACAATACCATCATCAACAATAACAACAGCAGCTACTACTTGGATTCACAGCCGCTGCTGCTGCTGCTGTCGCATGCGAGACAAACCTAATGCTGAGAGTCAAAATAACTATTGCTCGCTTGTCCCCCACAGTCAACTCTCTCGATGCAATGCTAAATGTTTTGAATTGTACTACAATTTCTACTCTGCCTGGTCAAAAAAACAGCAACAGCAACAATAGCTAATTATGTATGCATTTTTTTCGTTGGTTATAGCAAGGAACAATTTAATTAATATGATTCAAAATTATAATTTGAGATGGGATTTGATAATCCTATATATTTAAAATTAACTATTTGTTTGTTTCTTAAGGAATTTGTACGAATTTGTTTAAGAAAAAAATAGATATACTACACAAAATTTTAATGAAAATTTATGAAATGAAAGTCACACTTGAAATAGCTTATAAAAATGGCAATTGATGATAATTGAGCAAACGGTGAATAATTTAAAATATTGGGATTTAAATTTATTATAATTTATAATCAAATTATGATTATTATTATTATTATTGTAATAATAAGATTTAATTATTATTAAAAAGGAAAAAGAAAATTTACAGTACTAATCACTATCATCCATTCCGGAACCGGCGGCTGCCGTCACAGCTGCCACTTCTGCATCATTAGCATCCGTCACAGCTCCCTCGTCCTCCTCGGCGCTATCGATGAACGACGCGTTGCTGCTTTGCTGCAGCTCCAAGTGCTCCAAATACTCTTGAAGACGGTCCTGGAAGAAGTTAATGTACGTTTGTTTCTGCTGCGCAGTGGCCGGAAAATAATGGCCTCCACTATGTTCGAGCACTTCTACGTTCTTAAAGTGAGCTGCCAGCGATTCGCTCATATCCTTGGGAATGATTTCATCCGTCAGCCCGTAAACGTGTAGGGTGGGAATTGTGATGCGTTCCTCGTAAGCACTCATATGCACGAGACTGCCAGATATGAAACCGGAGCTAAGCACAGCAAATTCGGGTCGAATAGAGGTCACTGGTGGGGAAGCAGCTGATGTCAGTAAATGGGTAAGCCAAGAATAGAACACTTACATTTCTTTTTGGCCAGACCACAAATCAGTCCCACAAAACAGGCACCTTGGGAAAACCCCAGGAGCCCTTGGAATGGTCCCTGTGACTTCCAAGCATCTTCGACGACGCGTAAACTCTCTTGGAATCCGTACGCCGGTCCACTTTTGTTGGTGCCTTTGAATGTGCCATCATCTTTGTTGGCCCACCAGCTGCGCTGATGCTCCACTGGCTCTGCCGATGGTTCTAGTGGCGCAGCTACGTGAGGCGCTGAGATAAACACAAACTCCGCATATTTCCCAGCAAACTTGCGAAACGAACCCAATTTGTTTTTAAATGAATCCGCTTGAATTTCAAGTATGATGTTAAAATAAATTGTTTCAAGAATTCAGTAGTACGAACCATCTTGCCGGTATCCGTGCAGGCAAAGAACTCGCACCTTTTCTGTGATCTCCACCTTGGCGGCAGAAGATGCGGAGGCACCACTACTCGCTCGGCTCGAGCCAGCAGTCTCTGATTCGTTGTTGGTCATAGTGGATAAGTAGTCCCAGCTGCAAAAAAGCGCCACAAGAAAAACTCCCAATGTTTTTTGAGGTTAAACGTATGAACAGCTGATATCCCAACTGCTAGAGATGAAACTTTCAGTTCATTTAAGTCGGCTTGTTTGAGTTGGTTCAAAAAGCATAAAAATACCGATGGTTCCAAATGAATCAACTTGATGGGAATGTATACAATACTCAAAATCTGATGCTAGTTTAAGTAACTGATAAATCTATCAAACCTATTTCAGTAAAAGTTAGTCATATTTACATAATGATTCAAGTTAAGTAGGAGTGAACCTTGCATATCCTTTTTAAATACGTCTTGTTTGCGCCAATATACTTGTCCCTTTTACATGCGCATGTCCATTCGATAGATCCTTAATTGAATACATGTTTCGACTCTGTCGCACACTTTGCGCTGGCGCCATCTATCAATAAAATAGTTTTGCTTAATGTATGGCTGGCGTCATCTGTTGAGATATTTTAATACTTCTGCGCCATCTGTGTGAATGTATTCGAGCTAGAATCTCATTCAGCAAAACTGTTAAGTTAACATTAAAGGATATTTAAGAAGGTCCTAGTTTTATTTAGGTATCCATTCAAGACACGCACCTTGCATTGCGTCTTAGATAAGACTAGACTCATCAGTCGGATATTGGGTACTTATTGTGAACTTCCAAATTTAAATATTATCCGAACTGTAACAGAAACAGAAAGAGATCTGAGAAGTTTAAAACGCAAAAAAAATGTATTTAAGGAAAAAAGGATAATCAATTCGAATTCCAGATGTGCTCATTTTAGTCTGTTAGAGAACACACATCAAAATTACCGAAATTGTAATTAGAGTATTAATTGGACAAATTGTTGTCACGCATAACTTAAGCAATGTTTACCTTTATGTCCAATATGCCTGTGCTTTTGGCCTGTCGTCACCCTCAGCCCTCACGTTACCCGTTTTGTTATATTAATTTGCTGATTTATTAGCATCGGCCCATCAGATGGCAGCGATAAATTTAAATGCAATTTAATGAATGCTTGCGTATTTCGCATTTCATTCGGCCATTGTTGAGGTTGAGCTTGAAATGGTTTAACGGCAGGCATTTGCCAGTTATGCGTAAATTGTAAATATTTATGTGTTTCACGCAATTGTTGCAATTTGCTATTGTGTGTGCGTGCGTGTTTTATGTGTAAATGTGTTTAATGCGATCAAATAAATAGAAAAATGAGCTTCCGGCTGCAACTTATTACGAATTTACACGCATTGAAGCGAACAACTGGCAAACCCACAAAAATGAAGAGCCAAATAAAAATGCATATGTATGCATGCAGATACATGCATGCATATATTGAGCTACCGCAGAAGCACAACTTTTGTACAACACACCCACACACGCACACACACACGGAGGGGAGCGAGAGAGAGACAGAGAGTCGATAGAAAACTGTTAAATATTTTATGCTGCTGCTATTTCACGCTTGTGAATCACAAACAAAGCCACAGACAGCCGGTCAGGGCAGCCTTTAAATGCGCATAAACCAAAAAGTTGCCCACCATTTCCTGCAGCACCGTGCTGCTTAGGCCCAGAACCAGGCCCAGGACCAGAGCAAGGCACACACAGAAACCCAAACTTCATATGTCTGCCCTTTACTCGATGTCAGTGCTTAGCAGCGAGCTTGCAGCTCTGTATCTTTATCTGTATCTGTATCTGTATCTGTATCTGTATCTGTATTTGTATCTGTATCTGTATCTGTATCTGTATCTGTATCTGTATCTGTATCTGTATCTGTATCTGTATCTGTATCTGTATCTGTATCTGTATCTGTATCTGTATCTGTATCTGTATCTGTATCTGTATCTGTATCTGTATCTGTATCTGTATCTGTATCTGTATCTGTATCTGTATCTGTATCTGTATCTGTATCTGTATCTGTATCTGTATCTGTATCTGTATCTGTATCTGTATCTGTATCTGTATCTGTATCTGTATCTGTATCTGTATCTGTATCTGTATCTGTATCTGTATCTGTATCTGTATCTGTATCTGTATCTGTATCTGTAGCCATGTGGTCATGTGGCCGGCAGACAGACGTATTTAATATTTAAATCAAATTCCAGCGATTGGAATTCAGTTGCGATTGCAAGACGTTGCAAATGTTTGTCAGGTGCTGGCATCGGAGTATTTAGTTTTCGAATCAGAATAGTGTGAAATAAATTAATAATCGTAAATCACATTAAATGCATTGGTGTATATGCCAGGGGCATAAATATCTCAGACAACATTGAAAGCGCATTTTGAGGTTTGAGGTTTTTCGGTTACGGCAATCACCTGACTTATCGCCCAGGTGCTGATGAGTTTATTGGTGTTTACGGCCACAATAATGCAACAATAAATTGCAATTTAACAATATATATTTAACATTTCATTGATATATAGTTATTACTTTAATTAACGTCCGTTTATATATACAATAACTATGTGGTCAATTTATGGTGGTAATATCTCAAAATAAAGTATGCTTATTGAATTGATTAAATGAATGAGTTCTACTGTACCAAAATATATTTATTGTGGCTTTTCCAATATATTTAGAGTACTTAATTTTGACAGTTTACTGTATCGAAGTTTTACTTTACTTAGCCACCTGCTAATTCCTTTAGCTGGATTTCAATTCTTGCCATTTGTTTTCAGCTAAATTAGCCAAATGCCTGCACTGACTTCGACTCTGGCACGGCTCTGCGCCTTCGAAGTGAACGAATTTTAACAACAAATCAATTTTGTTTGCCAGATTGCACTCTACGTGACTCAATTGCTAATTGCCTCATTTGAAGCAAGAATTAAGCAAACTCAATTGGCCCCAAAAACAACAAATTGGCTAAATAGAAATATAAGCGCTGCGAAGGGCGGCCGGCATTTTTATGCAATTAGCTTTGTTAAAAGAACAAAATCCTAGTCCGTATGAGCTTTTTGTATGCCATCCGATCAGGCTCAAGCTCTATTTCGAAGATCTTTGTAAAAATTCATGGCACACCTGTTCGAACATCTAGATATCAAAGTTGGATTTTTTTTTCGATTAGCTTTAAATTAATTTTTGAAGCTTTATACTAACAATTACTTTTAACGTGTTCGTTGATTTCCATTCCCAAGTCCGGAATATCCGTGAAAAAATGTGGAATTAAGCCTTTATGTTTTTGCTTCGTCCACATCAAACTGATGTTAAATTTGAAAAGGTCACCTGGGCAACGATGGTTAATTCGCGCTCCGGTATTATTATGCTCGTTAGTATTTTAACATGCTCGTGCACTCAGTCGAGCTTATTCTGTTCCACTGTATCTTCTCTTCGCTTCCCTTTTTTCCTCTCATATTTGATTCATCATTTTTGTTAGTTGCAAAAAAATAATAGCAGCACTTTTTGTTCTGCATTTTATAAAATTTCTTGAATGTTTTCAAAAGGTTACCGAAATGAATTTACGTTCTTAAAACTATGTATTCTTTCCTTTAAAATGATTTAACGTGTTCATATGTTCCTCAATATAGGAAACATTGCCTTAGATGATTGTATTATTTTTAATGCCGCAGCTCTATTTTATCTATAAATCTATCTATAGAAATAAGATATTTTTGCGTATGTATATTTACATATTTACATGTACATTATATTTCCATGTTTAATTATATAAATATAAACATATTCCACATTTAAAGCAATTCAGACATGGACTCGAGCTCGGGCAACTAGTTCCGTTCAAGGCTTTGCTAAGCGGCTTATAGAAGATATCAGAAGCTGAACAATAAATAGAAAGAACGAACAATACAAAATGCATCCAAATACAGGACATTATAGGATTAATATTTTAAAAGCATGCAACTCCTCAGTGCACATGCCTCTGTGCGCATGCAAACAGAATAATTGCTTAAAAGCAATTATTATTTAATTAGCAGAGCGGCATAAACAAAACGCAACAAAAGCCGCGTTGAAATGTGGCACAAGTGGCCAAACCAAAAATGGGAAAACAGAATGAAAAACTGGGGAAAATGAGGAAAATGAACGGCGCGGCATTAAAATCGATCTCATTACTTAGCAACGGGCAGCCACAAAAAGTCGGCTGCGGAGGGGTAAAGTGTGCGCCAGTCGAAAAGTTTAATAACTGAAAATACTCAAAACACAAACCACAAAAGTGAAAATCTCTTAGAAATGTCCAGTAGGCAAAAAAACAAACCCATCAAAACAAAACAAGAGCAACTCGAGAAATCAAAAGCAAAACTCAATCAGGCATTAAGCATTAAACAAAAAAATAGCAGAAAAAAAAAAACACCAAAGCCAGTACGCCCCACGCCCCAATTTGAAGAAAATAGCACAGCAAGTGGGTGAGCCGTGTGCCTAGGCCAGAGCACAACGGAAGCGGAAACAGTACAAAAGTAAAGTTAAAGTCAGCTGGCCCTCTCAGACCAGCATAACGGACGCCATCTTTGAACTAGTGCATTTCCGGTTAACAAAAGGGACATGGAAAAATGTTTTAATTTCTGGCTGCTGCAACCGAATACCCAAAAGGCAAAGTTCATAAACTCCGACAATCTCTATGCCTTTGCATGTGTTTTGCATTTGCCTTGGCTTAAATTTCCGTTCTTGCATTATAGACAATGCTCTGCAATAACTGGCTAAAATGTTTTGTGTTTGGCTATTAGGTGAACCAGACACTTATACATAGGAAAATATATGCAGCTAAGTTCTGTATCAAATAGTAATTAAAGCTCAATACAACTGAGACACTTAATTCTGTTCTGCTCCAAAAAGTATGCTACTATAAATTTCAAGCACAAACTGCAGTTCTCATGCTACAATTTGACTAATATGTTTAAGGATTTGCTGCAATCGGCAATTGATTATAGCCAATTTGCAAAAAGGCACAAAAATATACTCAGCATTGGCATTTAAATGAATAGTGCTTATGGCCGGGCTATATAGAAATGTGTTCGTAATCAACTTTGCTAATCAGGCTGAGAATTTTTTCAATTTGTTCTATGCAAAGTTCTGAGCAACTTTTATTTGTTGTCCAGCCAAGCATATAAATAGATTGGGTTGCTCTCAAACGCCCCCCATTTGTTGCCTCTGACCCGCCCCAAAGTGCTTAAATACCCTTTCCAAGGGTGCCTTGATTGGGTTATGAATCGCGCAACGGAATTTAAAATGCATTTAGTAATCTATTCTGGATTTATGTTCAGAAACTAAAGTCAGCTCTTAATTTGATTATTTGTAAAGAAATCTCGTTAAGTAATTTAATAGAGTCTTAATCGATATTGTTTTGAACTAAACCAAGTTTTTTTGGCGTGAATAATCTGTTTCCGAGGTTGGTGGTCGCCTTGATTAAAACTTAATTTGCCTTGAGTATAGTAATTTCCTGTGTTTAATGCTGATGTCTGCATGCACCAAAGGTACAAAGTGAAGCCACAGCCACATTTGGCTGCAGCCGCAGTAAAATCACCTGCCGCAGTCACGGCTGGCCGAAAATCGATTAACTGTGGCTTCTCAATTAGCGGCTGTCGTGGTGCATCTCTGCTGGCTCGCAAGTGCTGCTGTTGCTATTAATTACATATAATATATAATACATGCGCATATTTATAGGTGGCCCAATGAACAGTCCTGCAACTTTAATGCGTGTCATGTGCGCATAGTTTGGCAGCCAATAATAATAATACATAATAGGACTAACAAAAGCCGGAAAAGGCACAATGCAGGACGGTGGCCTAATATATGCAATCCGGGAATTGGTTGTTTTTGTTGTTGCAGGCCATAAGTTCGTTTGGCCAAGCGGAATGCGGCCACCAGCCATTAGCTTATCGGTTGGGGCCAATTGGCCAAATTAAATCATTTATGCTGTGTATTTAAATGCTCAGCTTACGCTCAAAGCCAGCTGTAAACGTAAACGTAAACGTAAACGTAAATGCAAATGCAACGAGGCACATTGCGCAGACCAAAAAGCACCAATGCATACAAATGAACCAATTTGCACTTGAGAATGCGAACGAAGCTGGCCAAAATCAATTTTCAATTAAGAATTGCATATTTTTACAGGCAACCGCAACAATAACAACAAAAATGTAAACAGCTTAACACACATTTTACACACATTTTACAAGCTGTGTCCTACTATGGCCAAAATGCAATTCAATTAAATGTTCATTCCTTAAGCATATTACCATGTCGGCCTGCTTGCGATTGTTACTTAATTTAAGCAGCTGCTTTTGTTTGTCCACTGGCAGATGGCTCCTAGCTACTCGAATCCAGCTACTCTCCAGCTCTCCAACTCAGCGCCTTTCATCTCCACTTTAACGCAAACAAGCTAAAAGCTTTGCGCCATGTGTGCAACAACAATAGCAACAACATGGGCAAATGAACATATAAAATGATAATATCCATTTGTCTGTTTGTTGTTTGACTTGATCGACCGGCAGTTATCCTGCAGTCAGCTCTTAACTATATTTATATTTATGACATGTTCTTCTAAGCCTTGCTGTCAAATTTCAATACCAAAAGTGGTATCAAGCCCGGTTCCCAAGAGGAGTCAACGCCCAATCTGGAAAGGCAGTCATTGCTGTCTTCTGCGCTTATATACGAACTTCTTTATGAACAGCAGCAAAAAAAAAAAAAAAACAAACAGTTCTTCATTTTCAGTTGGGCTAGACAGACAACTCGTCGTACAGGGTATTACAACAACTGCCAGCGAAACCTTTAAGCGGATTTTGTTGTAGCTGCTGTCTACTTTGGGTTGCCATTGGCAGCGCTGACAATTTTAATTGATTTGCATTCGACAAACAGAAATTGCATGACACATTTTGAGGCAGTGGCAACTGTGGCAACACTGTGGCTTAGTGGCTGTCCAATGGTTTTTAGTTGAATCCACATTTCAGTTGATTTTGCCAAATGCCCAGCGACCGGACCGAGTCGAAATGTTCACTGACAGAACGTAGTTTGTGATTAGCAGCTAAACTTAATGCATATTAAAAACTTTTACTAATTGTGACTGACAATGAATACTCAACATGCCCATCTAAAGGTTAAAGGTCCAATTACCATCAGTTAGGCATGCAATTATACACGTAACTATTAAATATCACACAGAAGACAGAAGACTCAATGTCAATATACATTATAGGCAACTGACATAAGACAATTTATAATGATTATTTTGGTTAAGAAAATGTGTTAGAAAAATGTTGCCAATTATTTAGACATACATATATATTAAGTTGGAATATACTTAGCTTGGTATATCAAAGTTCCCAATAGAATGTACCTTCCAGTTGCGCATTCTTTCCGTCCCCTTTTATTTTGTGCCCTCTTAAGATGGGTTCATTTTGACAATATGAAGCATCTCCCTCCCTTAAGAGAGTTTATATTCCTGATAAGCAACCAACTCGATCCAGTTTGTAAGAATGATCTTAGAGTATATATAGAATAGCTTTAGGAGCATAATTTTTAGCTAATTAGAAATTTTCCTGAAATCGATTTTCAGCCCGAGTTTTGTATGCAAAGTAAGTTATCATCAATTTACATGGTATCAGCTATTCGGTCCCAATTGTCTACAGCACTCATGTTTTATTTGTTCGTGGTTTGTTTTTCAATTGGACAGGAAAAAATGCACATCGTTAAAAAATTTGCAGACAGATTGGCAGAGTTTTTCATCAAATTCAATTCAATCACGTGCCAATGATCAATCTATGCTGTCAATGCGTGAATACAATGTTGATGCCAAAGGAATCATGAATGAGACGTAGCTAGACATCAATACACTCACACGCACACATGCACACACACCCTACTATATGGGTGTGTATGTGTTGTTTACTGCAGTCGGAGCTGATTGAATGACTTTTGACATTAGTGCGTCATGTCGTTAATCAAAATGCTGTGGGGCCACAAGTAGATTTAGGGCAAATCACCTAAAAGCCAAAAGTCAACCACATGCTGGGCATATGTCTCACATTTGTAAGTGTGCGTGCTAGTATGTGTGTATGTGAGAGACAAAATCCTTATGTGCCTTAAAGGATTTACCTTTGCCGCCAGACTTAAAAGACTGCGCTGTCAGTTCCTAGAAATGAGTCTATGTGTGGATCTTAGTTAACTTCAACGCAATAAAAATCTCTTTATGACCCACTCAAGGACACATGTAGGTCCAGCCAAATGACAGTCATTCACATGAGGAAGTCGCATCGACTTGTTCCTCTTCTGTTGTGTGTGCTCATTAAGCGTCTTCCGCTTGCAAACAGCTGCTTGTGTGTGTGTGTGCGTGTGCGTGTGCGGGTAGTACATAAAGCACATACTTATGCAAATGTAGCACTTGCTATGCGCTTGGCCTGTCCCTCGTGCCGCCCCTCTTCCCGCTGTTGTAGATGCGTGTTCATTTGCTCAACAAACTGTTTGTTTGCCTGTCTGTTTGCCCTTTAGTCCGTCTGGCTGGCTGTCTGCACGTTTTGCGTGGCGCATGCATTTGATAGCAAATGTGTAAGCAACCCCACACGCATACACTCCCACTCACACTCACATACACAGACAGAGATAGAGATACAAACGCACAAAAACCTTGCTATATGCCCGCTGTGGAGCGGCCATATGCCAGCCAGCTCCAGTTAAATTACGTACCCTGATCTGCCCCATTCTTCTTGCTCTTGTTGCTGTCAGTTGCATAATTATGTCACGTAAGCTTAAAGCAGTTAACTCACATATTGCCATCTAGTAGCGAATCTATTCTCAGCTCTGCAAAAGCACAACAACAACAATAATAACAAAAGCCACAACAACAATGACAATGGCCCACAAGTGTCCTTTTAGTAGATGATGAGCTGTTGGTGCGACAGATTTGGGCCACATTCTGTTAATGTGGCAAACACATTGTTTGTTGGTATTGCGGCGAGTGCGTATACGCCCCATCGGCCGACAAAATGCTCAGCTGCTGCGTTGCTGCTCCTGCAATGTTAATTGAGCTGAAAATCACTTAACCCACTTAAAATTCTGCAATTGCACACTGCACAAAAATGAAGAAGGTAAAATTGAGCTTAGTACAGAAGCATTGCACAGCAGGGAAAACTTTTGCATTGTTGGGGACAGCGCCAGGACAAAGGAATTTTTTGGTTTTGCTTACATAGTGGCGTGTAGGTGTGCGAGGAGGACATGCTATTTGGTCACTTTAAGATGTGTAATGTTAATTTTTTAGTTAAAAACAAATTGACAAAAGTGTATACCGACGAGCTTTAAATGCATTTCAAAAGTAAGCAAACCGAATATATGCCACGTCTCCGAATTAGGTGTTGAATTAAAAATACCATAGCCATATTAATGACATTACGTAAAAGCACAAAGAATATATTAGTTCGTTTTTCCAAAGTCCAACAATCCGTTTCAGCCAAACCTCGTCTGAATTTTACATTTTACACAGCTCAGCCACTTGTAAAGTAGATCTACACTTCCGGAGATGCTCTATGCTTAACTCAATGCTGAGCTGTGTTGTTTAAAATATTCAGCTACTGGCAAAAAGTGAATGCGCCGATTATTTTTAACAAGCACCTCGTCGGGTCTTTGTTGTTGTGCTATTTCTCGCGAATTATTTATAAAATAGTTGAGTAGTATGTATATGAGTGTCGCGTTTTGTTGCTGGTATTGTTTTGGGCGCACTAATAGCTCAAAGAAGCAGAATTGCAAAGCGGCACTTTGAAACTCATCATAGCTTGGCTAACTGTTCGAGGTATTCAAATGCAGCAGATTTGATCTGAGAACGCAAATAAAGTCGACTTTATTTTGCTTTGGGCAACAGTTAAAAGTTGACATTCAGTCAGAAATATTTACGATATTCACACACAGAAAAACCCCTAGCAGAAATACTTTTTGAGATGCCGCAGGACGAAGACTAAAAGTTTGCTAACTATTTGCCAGATTATACTGAGTATTAGTTAGCTTACAGCCATAAGCTATTTATGAGGGAAACCTCAAGGAGAGCAAATGGAAAGCGCTTCCGAGCTCTGGCACTGGCAATTGCCCAACTTTGCTGGCTAAAGTTTTCTGTGGGTGCCAATTAAACTAAAAAAAGTTCGCATTTCCCTAATAATTTGATCAATGAATTATGATAGAAGCTATCAAAACGCCATGTGCCTAATAAATTGCCAGCTAAATTATATACCAAATATTATAAACAGACGTCTACTAAGTGCACCCTAGGTAGACAGAATAAGTTTTATAGGCTGCGCCACACAAGTCAAACAAGCCTCAACAAAGGGCAAAACAAAGTCCAAAAACAAAAAAAGTTTAAAAGTTTAAAGCATGTGTTTATTGTGTGCAGAAAACTTAAAAGCTGTGGGCCTTTTATCAAGTAGGTTTAGGGGCATGGAAAGACTAGGAGAGTACTTAGCTATAACGAAATTTTCGCAAACGCTTTTAGCTTTTTTTAATGATCAAATATAAATATCAATTTAGTCAAACCATGAACAGCACGTCAAGAAGTTTCAATTAAAATTTGTAATTTAAGAAGGAGTTCATGTGCAAAATTCGCATTGCGTAAACGTCACGAGTGTGCATATTTGATTAGGAAAACTGCAAGATAAATGTCAAAATTTGAGCTGCAGCAAAAACTTGAACAACTTTTGCCATATGTAAATTGCTGAAGCCAAAGAGGATTTTCATTTCTTTGAATAATTTGTCAGAAGTATTTGACATTTGTGGGGCTGAAGCACAGAAATGATTAAGTCCAAACGAACCCAGATTTATTATGCAACTGTCTTGTCAACTTTGAAGTAATCTGCTTCTATACACTAAACAGAACCGAGCCTTTGGCATCTGTTCAGACTTGTTACACAGAAAATGGCATATTTTCCACAGGAAATGTCTACTGTAATCGTACGAATACGATGCAGTACAGTATTTTGACTGAAGACAATGCACTAATACCAAATGCACTATTGTGTGTGCCTATTATGCGTTAATATTTGAGAGACTACAATTTGAATCCTTCGGGTTGGTCCACGCCAAGTCCCAAGTCTGTTGCAGCAGCTGTGGTTTTAATTTCTGGTTCTTGCTGCTATTGACAGGCAAGTAAATTGTTTGCCTTTGGGTTTATTCAAGCGTAAAATGAACTCTGTCAAAGAATATAAGATTACCATTTCGAATAATCATACAAAATATTATTTACAGCACAAAGCATTTCTTAATTGCTACAAATGAAAATACTCGCCTTTTAATTGACTACACAAAAAAATCGTGTCCTTTCTGTGCAAAAAAAAAACATATGTTAAAATTGTAATTTACAAATTCGTTTGTGATGCTCTTAGCGCAATTATCGGTAACAGTTTTAGCAGTTTTTTAGCTGTGCATCAATTGCTGGCTTAATGGATTAAAAGGCCCAAGCGTTATTTTTTAAAATGATTATTTGTGTGTACAATACATTTGATCTAATAAATGATACAATGAAAGAATTACAATCTATTGAAGCTTTTAGATAAATTATATTTCACTAACGAAAACAACCTAAATACGACAAACAGAGTAGTCAAACTTTAACTGGATACTGAATTAAACATCAATATAATCAAACATTCATTACAAGCTGCCTACAGCTCTACAATTGACAGTATTTTAATCATGAAACTTTAAGACCAAAATTGTTATCAGTACTTCGGTGATATAAAGACAGAAATTCGTGTTGTCTTTCAATACGGTTTAAATTCAACTGAAAACTTTCGCTGGCTGCGAAATGAGAAGTAATTGTAGATAATTATTTTGTTATACAAGAGAGTTTAGAAAGAGACATTGTCGTTATTTGATGACTCAAGACAATTGCCGTTTGATTGTTTTAATGGTGTGCACGTGGCACAAATGAACAATAAATTTTGTTATACGCAGCATTGTAGCAAGCGTTGCACGTTGCAAAGTGTTTTATGTGCACGCGGCGTATGCGCGATATTGCCAACTACATCAGTTTGCAAGCAGCAAACTAACTAAATGTGTTACAAATACAAACGAATTGAGCTGAGTGCAAAGACAACCGAGCAAAATTCGGCAAGTCTTGTTTTTAATGCTATTTACTGG
The DNA here is from genome assembly GCF_003285875.2 of Drosophila novamexicana. Classification (NCBI taxonomy): domain Eukaryota; kingdom Metazoa; phylum Arthropoda; class Insecta; order Diptera; family Drosophilidae; genus Drosophila; species Drosophila novamexicana. The sequence continues at coordinate 2,847,889 of NW_020824772.1, forward strand.
TGCTGTGTTGAATTTTCATTAACTTTCGCTATCTCATTTCTGAGGTATTGGCTTGAGCCAACCGAAAGCAGGCGTCAAAGTTTACACAAGAAACAACAAAATCGAGAGCAGAGAAACTAGTACAAGTTGAAGAATAAGTAGGCGAATCGTCTCGACTAACCAATCAACTGTGGCCACAAAACTTGAATTACAATGGAACCGGGCGCCAAGCAAGTGGGCTAAATTTACCAAAGTAGCTGCCTAAATGGCCAAAAAGCAACTTGCACAGCACAGCATAACAACGAGGCAGGATTCGAGCCAGGGTCAGGAGCAGTAAACTGTGCGACACAAATGAGAAATCAAATAAATACTCAATCGAGCGTAAAGCATTCGATGTGACGGCGCCAGCGGGTCCAAATATATAGTTGGGGCAATTTGTATTGGCCAAGGGTGAAGCATGCACAAGGTGTTAGGTGCTACGACTAGCTGAGCAAGGTTAAGTATACGCAGTGTTGTGCGGTTGACCAAGTCCCAGCTATCGTCCAATGTTATCTACAGTTCACAACTGTCCACTATCATCATCGATGGTTTTGCAATCTTGTTACAACTTGCTCCTTGCTAAAATTGCTAAGCGCTTGCCGTTATCGCCTTTCAAGTGTTTTATAAAAGCTTAAACTTTAAACGCTGCTCAACGTGAGTAGACTTTTAATTTTTGTAAAAGTCGACAACAACTTACCACACATTTATGAGTTAGACATACAAGTATACTTCTATTCAAGAACTATGCCACTAAGGGCGGTAAGCAGGCGCTTAGTGGCTTGCCTTAAGCTAATTTCTCATAAGCATTGCACAAGTTGTGCAGCCCGCGTGCAAAATGGCGCTGAAAATTGTTTAAAATTTTCCTTAATACAGTTTGTCACAAGAACGTCTATAGATATGCGCTTATGTGTGCGTGGGTGGGCGTGTGTGTGCTCTTGGAGGCTGTGTGGATTGTTTATTGGCGCGTGTGCTTGCGTGCTGGAAATTCATTTAGAGTATTTATAAGCAAGCATCGTCTTGCATATTTAATATAATTTGCAACACAAAGTTGCCAACTTTCCATTTGCTGCTCAGCCAATGCTTAGCAACAAGAACCAGAGGATACAAAGCTTTTATTTATTATACTAAATGTCAATTTAGAATTTTGTATTCGACTTTGTTTAGCAAACAGTCCCAGCCCCACTTCTAGCCTTTGTATACCCTATAATGTGGTCTCTGTGGAAGTTGAATGCAAATACTGTATGTTGAGAGTCAGCATTAAAGTAATCCCCATCAACAACGAGATCCCTAGACAACGACGTTTAATCACAAGTAAGTGGGATTCGGATCGGGTTCCAGGAAACTAAAAACTAGATTTACAAGATATTTGACGCACAACTTAACAATATGCAAGTTAATGCAATTCTGAATGTAAATTTTATGTAATCAGATTCACACTGAACCTAACTTCCTTTCAGAGCTCATCCAAAGCTTGTCAGCTTGTTAGATCTAAAATAATAATACAGCTACATTAAAAATCCCTTAATGGTTAAAGAGTGTTCTGGCAGTCGTGTAGGCTATTTATGCACCCACACATACGCAGCTAGATGTGTAGGCACAAGTATACGTGATTTACATGCATACCTTATAATGCATATATGAACATGCATGCGCATGTGTGTATGTATGAAGCGGCTTATATGATTATTTACAAGATCAACATTTTTCATGTTTATTCTGTAAACAGGCGAACAGAGGCAAAGTCAGCGGGAAATTCATTCATCGCGCCGCCAACGCGCACTTGTTGAACTTTGGCTTTTAACGGATCTAGACATATGGAGCTCAGCACGCATATGGCAGCATATGAATGGTTCTATTAAAATGTTTGATTAGTTGCAACGCCATGCACCGCAGTCGCTAATTAATTGTAGATCCATTTAAGTTAGCCGCACTTGACATGCTCTTTAGTGAGTGGTTGCATTAGCTTTGAGTAAATCGATGCGTTTTCTGATTAGATAAATCACTTTGAGTCGCTAATGAAATTACGCTGACTCACTGCCACACAATTCAAGCTCATTAGCATCTAAAGGAAACCAGCGTACAGTCCTTGTGGCCATATTGAAGTATTGATTGGCGCCAAGTTAGGGCGAGCTGTCGCTGTCACTGCCACTGTCCCTGTCAGCTGCGCGAAAGTTTTTGTCGTAATCATTAATTTATAAGTGACACAGCTCGTAGGACTATTGGCCAAAAAAAATAAAATAAACCCCAAACTCAAAAACCAATGAAAAGTTTAAACTTTGGCAATTTGTTGAAAGGATTTGCGTTGCCCCAACTGTCCCAACTCGGTCAGTCTGACATTTCCAACAATTGATCTCATTGCGTAGCTTAATTCATGGTATAATAGACTCTAAACAGACGCTGAGTACGCAAAACTTTTGTTTGGTTTAAGCTCTGAATCGCCAGCCGGGTCAAAGTTGGGTCTCCAAATGTTGATTACATTTGATATGCAACACAATTGGGCAGGGCAGGCAGCGGCAACTGTGCAACTATGGAACTGTGGAATTCTATGCATTTCTATGATTTGCATGCGGCTTGTGTGTTGCTGTTGTTGTATGTAAATTGCAAGTAATTGGTGTGAAACAGCTGCCCCGTACGTGACCTCTTCTTCAAGCAGTTAGCGAAACAACGCTCGATCTCAAGGATGTGCAGATGTGCAGTCAGCACGAAACGTGTATCTATTATTCACAAGCCGCATATCAAAACAGAACTGCACACAACCAACTTATCCGTATGGATAGCATATTTGTCACGTGGCCAAAATAAAATGAGCTAAGCTCAAGACGGTGGCCCGTCGTTAAGGATGCTGGCGGCAGCCAGTTGCGTTAAACTCAGACTGGGTTATAAGGAAATGTGACTACATTGTTTCTGCATTATGTCTAGGCATAATTCTGTGCCAGAGCATTGTATAACAAACTCAACTTTTAAGCCGCCAGCTACGACATAGATTTTGGCCAAGCGACAGACTACTGAATTGCTCTTGGCCAAGCTTCGTAAACATTAACCGAATGGCAAGCAAAGAGAAAGCGAGTGCTAAAGTGCTAACCAGAGAGCAAGAGAGAGCTTTTGCTGTACTAAATCAGCAAAGAGCAAAGCTTAAGAGAGCCAACTCTCACATTTACGATATACCCCATACCCATAGTTGACCTACCCCAGGGGCATATTCCCGCAGCATGTAAAACCGAAATTGATATTTGTATGGCTAAGTGTTTGTGTGCATGTATGTATGGGTGTGTTTGTGTATGGCCTGCTTGTTTAGTGTAAATGCATTACAACAACAACAATAACAAATAGAACTTACGTACTTGCGTGTAAGTGGTTCAACAAGCGCTGCAATTTTAAACAACGCGAATTTCAAAGGCTGGTATTAAACAGCGCTTCAGCTAATTGACTAGACAACTTTTTGTAGGTTTAATTAGCTGAAACACCGCAGGGGTGTGCCAAGTATATACGAATTTAACTATCATTAGCTCATCAGTCAATTATTTTGTGCCTGCCTCAAGGGAAGGCTGTGTGCGCTAATTTATGCCTCAAATCACAAGCAACCAGCTGTTCAAACATTGCGTATACGAATTATTTCAAGTAATACGTATGTGTGTGTTTGTGAGTGTGCCAGCGGTTGGTCAATCTATGTTGGGGTCAATTAATGTTTGGTCAACAATGCCGTCTTATTGCCTTGCCTCACATATAAATGTTGCAGCATGTGGTGCAACTTTGCGGTTGGCAACGCTTCCAACTGCTGTTGTTCGGGCTCTTACTGCACATCACTCGATGAGTATTTAAATGCCATTCAAGAGCAGCTCAGAAATTAAATCCTGCAAAATATTTGTGGTCTGTTGCAAGTTAAGTGACCTCATTAGGAGCCACAATTTAGCTAAACTGTTTAATCAGCTTAAGAATGGAATGGCAATGCTAAGAAAATTCAAATATTTGTATTTATTAAATTTACATTTATATTATATGAAAATAAATACATATTTTTCTAGCAATAATATGAAATTTACCTTTTGTACCCTGTTTAATTTTTTTCTTAGTATGTTTGTCGTTCAGTGGAAAAATAAAAGCTCGTAATAATAAGCTTACTGTTACTGTTTATTTTTTTATAAAACTATGTCTGTTAATTAAACAAACATCAGTTTAACATAATATCAAAAAAATATTTGGCAAACTGAGCAAATGCAATTGCTGTCCAGTTATCGATCTCCAATTGTGTGTTGTTTTTCTCAGTTCTCTCGCTGTAGTTAACAAGACTTAATATGACCCTCTTGCGGGCTGCAAAAACCATCGGCTCTTGAGCCCAGCAATGGTTAGCATAATTAAACACAGTAAAGCTTTGTGGCACTGGTGGTGCGTGTTGTCGAGTGTCACATGTGGCTAATTAAAATATATTGCATGTGGCCCTTTTCTCATGTGAAATAAAATGAGCAGATTTTTAAAGCGAGGCGAGAAATCCGGAATCATTTGTCAAACTGATAAAGAAAGAGAGACAAAAGAAAGCGAGCCAAGCGCCATTAGGAATAACATTATCAAAGCAAATCCTTTACGTCTATCGCATGTAACACATCCATCCCCATAACAGATAGAGGAGACGTAATAGAAGCCCACACAGCTGTCAAGCGCTCGCAAATTGGCAAGCTGCGACAGCAGCAGCAGCAGCAATTGGAACACAAGAGATATTGACTCGAGCGTCCTTGGGCGGAAACCGCACGCACACACGAACACACACACACACACACATTCTCATTTATAAACACATATGCAAAGCAAGGCTCAAGCACACATATCAAAAATAAACCATCAAGCGTGGCAAAAAAAAAACGACGTCATATCAACATTAGTCAATGTCGCCCCGCTGGTTACCCGTGTGTAGGCTTTTCCATGGCCATGCACAGCAGCCCGCGCAGCTCCCGTCTGTGCATTCTGGCCATGCGTGTGCCGTTTCCTTGCTGCTTTGAATAATTGAGCGCCGCTTATGTGTATGTGTGTGTGTGTGTGTGTATGTGTGCCTGAATTGTTTAAAGTTTGAACAATTTGCGTAACTTAGTTGGAAACGCGCCCGAGCCTTGGCAGCCCAGACATGGGCATAATGAACTACTACGTAGGCTGTCATATGGTGAAAATTTAACACTTTAAATCTAGTGTATTTAAGTATGAAAGTCGGCTTGAATATGTTGACTTATTATTTAACTAGAAACTGATATCAACCGGGGCGTTTGCGTTCCAGTCTTCTTCTCAAAATATTAGCTTTCACTTTTTAATACATTTTTTGGCCGCAGGGTCGCTGAAACATAATTGATTAATTAAATAAGCTTTAAAAACTAGTTTAAAGTTAGTGGCATGTAATATAGAAACGTTGCATGAAACTATTTTCTACCCATTTTCCATGGGAGTGGATTTTGCACAATTGATAATCATATCATACATAGATATTTGTTTGTGAGTTTGATGTCGATCGGCCAATAAAAGAAATCAAAAATGTACACAAAAGTGAGCGTAGAGCTTTCTTAGTTAGTGTGTTTTACAGTCTACTGTGAGTTTAAGGGTTCGATTTATTGTGTAAAGTACTATTCACATTTTTACTGCACTCTCATAAAATCGGCAAAAACCCCAATTGGTTCATTGTTTAAAAGCACACAAAAGTATGTTATTTGCTTTTCTGGTAACTTTGCATATACATCTAAAGCAGATAAATCTGATATTTAGAGAATTTTCCTTTAAAAATAAGTCGCTGTTCGAAATTTTATTGCCATTATGCGGTAGCTGCAACATGTGCTCAACATCCATCACTGGACCAGCTTCAAGTTCGAACATAGTTTATGTAATTCAACAAACTTTGCATAAAAGCAAACGCTTGCCTCAAACGTAAGCTCTAGTGTCTCAGATGCATGCATGCATGTGTATGTGTGTGTGTGTGTGTTTATGCGCGTCTTGGTGTGCGTGTGTGTGTGTCAAGTATAACAAAATGTTTGCCTTGGTGCTGAATTTCGCTTGAAACGTTTCATGTACAACTCGAAGTGGCACACGCTGCGAAGATTGGCTTTGGGGAAAGTTGCTCTGGCAACTTCAACCAGCGTCTTCCTTATATTGACTTGCACTTTGTGGCGCTTTGCGTCGCATACAAAATGGCTGCAAGACAATACTGCGCTTAACGCTCAGCTACCAAACGACAGGGAGACGAGAAACGCTTTTCATTTGCGGTTGACGTCCTTTGTGTGCAATTCCACTTTGGCACCTTTCTGCTGCACGCACGACTTGTGGCCACTTTTGCAGACTGTCACAGAGTTTGTATATCGCGTTTGTTGATACATCATTGTCAGGTGGCAACCAGACCGAACATGTTTTTTAAAAATCATTAAGCCAACATAGGTCCATGCGGCGTATGCTTAATGTGCTTACAACATGAAAAAATGACAGCAAAACGTGCATGTAACAGGTTATTAGAGTATATAATGCAAACGACAACCATAAGAACAACTTTATTCAAAGATCCTTAAACAACAGTTGAAGCAACAATAACAACAGCAAAGAAAAACCAACCAACAAAACATGAGACACATAAAAAAATCACAATACAAAGTACTGTCATTCATTGTGCTCCCCCGTTCGGCAAGGAGCTTTTCTTTTTCGCCGTCTTCTCTTTCTCTCTTTCTGGCTTACACTTATTCGCTTGTGCTTACGCTCTACTAATGGGTACATAAACATTGTCATGAAACTAGGCAAAGGTTATAAATATAAATATACATCAAAACTTTAAAAATGCTTTTAGAGAGCACTTAAGGTGTATAAGAGCTTAGGTTTTGAATTAAATAATAACAATTAAGTGATAACAATCGCTCAGCAGCCCGCCTCTCGGTTCTCGGTTCTCGGTTCTCTTCAGCGTTAAGTAAGTGTATAGAAAAGTCAATGTGTTTGGTTTGGTAATAAAAAAAAACATTGCTCATGCGTAAGCGTTTGCTTTGAGCTTATGAGTGTGCGTGTGTTCGTGTCGCATATGACATTTTATCTCTGTCACTAAATTGACACTTTAGTTAATGGATTTGTATCTGTGAGTATAGGGCTTGTGGTGTTTGCTTTTGTAGCTGCCTATAGCTCTGGACTGTTGCTCTTAGTGATAACAAAAACCCAGCAGAAGTATGGCACGCATTTTGCCAGGACACTGCTCTTAAGCTGAAGCGTGAATGTGAGTACTTTGAATAATAAGAATGCTCAATTTGATGGATGCCCAGCAACTCTCTTTAGATTCCGTATCGGATATGTTAGAGAAAGGGCGATTAATTGCCTAGCATTTTCCGTCAATTCAAATTTTGTATATATACACCCTTTATTTATATTTCATAAATTTTTGCTGGAGAAAATGCATCGTCGCCAATTCGAGAAGTGTGTGAAAGGTGTTCTGGGAGTTAAACGCAAGAGATTGGGTGAGTGCACGATTGAAGCAATGGCAAAACATAAATAGGTCTTAATGAAACCCATTTCGATCTAGGAACCTCATTTGGGCTTCTGAAGCGAGAAGTCAACGACGGTCAGAAGTTGCAACAGTTGCAGCTGCCGCAGAAGCTTAAGCAGCAACAGCAGACTGTTGCATATCCTGTCCCGCCCAAAATCCTTAATGAGGTCGTTGTGCACTGGACACGCTCTGAGCGCCACAAATATACGTCAATTAAACTGATGCCACCTTGGTGAATTGATGGACATGGCATTCAGCGCTGGCTACAAATAAGGTTCGAAGCATATGTACAAACTCCAAAATTGAATCGATCTATATGTTTGGCATCAGGTCTTAAGGGACTTTCTGACTGCTTTCATTTTAATTGTTTAACCGTTTAATGTCATATAAACTTTCTAGTACAACAATACAGATGCACCAAATTGCCTATAATTATTTTATTTTAATGGCATTCCAGTGTTTTTCATGTTTTGAGAAATATTTCCATGTAAATTATATTCATTTACTTGACATTTGTATGTCCATTAATCGCCATTTTTGTAAGTTTGGCATAACAATCCCCATCGGTTTTAACTGTCGCAATTTGTCAGATTTTTTAACGGACTTTAAACAGATTTCATTTATCGTTCGAGCTTTAATTTAATGCAATAATTTACACACGGCTTCGCCGCAATGTGTCGGTCAAATTTTTCGAACTGAGGGATTTGTAAGTTTTACTGACAAATAAATTAAATAATAAATTGCAAAAGTTCGACCATTGACGTGTGCTGGGATTTCTCTAAGCGAATATACGCACGAGCATGCCACGCCCTCCCACTACAGAGCATTGGCAATCAGCTAGACTGACGCACTGACAGATTGAGTGATTGAATGACAGGCATACTTAGCATATCCATCCTCTTGACATTAATGGGCCAGCTGTAGGTTAAAACTCATTTTTAATTTGAAATTTTCAATTTGAATACCCTGCTCATGTTAAATGCTTGATTGTGGGTATGATAATTTTAAGATAATGTGCATAACCAGCAAAGAAACTGACAGACGACAAAGTTCTCTCTATTGGTTCAAAGTTCGAGACATGGCAAAGTAGCTCAAGACTGAGCACCCTTCTTCAATGTTACATTTTATTTTAAGTAAAGGTAAATACATGAATATCTGGTATTCAACTGGCTTAGTTAAAACTAATTTGTAGTCTTTACCTTCGTCGATCTTCTAGACTATAGAAGCTGGGTACTTCTAGTATCCATGCAGATCAAGTTTATTTCGAATGATTGATACCTTGCCCCATTTCCATGCATTAGCTTGAGCAAGGTTCAGGGTATCTTCTACTTGTTAAAGCATAACTTATGTGAGTGCGTAATATAATATATATATGTTCCTTGAAACTGGATACAGGGTATCCTCGTTCGATCTATCTTAACTGATATATGCTTACATTTATTCATATGAGTGCGCATATGCGTTACACGCTGACCAGCTCAAAGTGGAAAACTTTTCTCTGTATGCCACGTATGCGCAGGTATTTGTTGCGCGAACTTTTGCGCTGCCACACGAGAAAGGTGCAAGGGTTTCAATATATATATTTTTGCAGGTATACATAATTAAATAAAATTGAGAAGCGACTATCCGCGCAGTATTGCAGGCTCCCTTAAAAGTTAAATGGCTCTGAGCATGCACCGAGCAGAGGCCCAGATTAATCTCGGTTCAAAAAGCTTTAATACCCATGGGATTACGGCGTACGGCAGGGTGGCTGGTTATGCAGCAGCGCCGCCGCATTGTAAAGCAACTCATTTATCATAAGAAAGGTGCTGCAAGGGGTCGCTCGCAAAAGCAGCTGACAAGTGCAGATGAAATGTTGAAAGCGCCAAAATGAATACACAACGCAACAATTAATTGTCTGCATTCATTCGTTTGAGCCCGCGACGGTAGACAGGCGCAGTTGTGTGGCCCGAAGCCAAGAGCGTATCCGGGGCGTGGCAGGTCGCGCTCATGACACGCAATAATCGCAGAGCGTTTGTATTTAATTAATGGCTCGCAATAAAGCAATAAAAGATCTAGTATATATATACACTTAAAGGCGAATGACTTATATACTTCAGTAGTTGAAAGCAGACGTAGGGGCAGCAGCTGCCACATGCTACATTTTTATGCGCCTGTCATAAAGTTGGAAACTATGCTTTTGTGTTAAATATTACTATTTAATTAATTATGCACCACGGCCCTGTATTTTTTGGTTTCATTTAATTAAAATGTTTATTAAGAAATTGCAATTGCTGTATGAGAAATGAGGCCATAAACCGGCGGCAGCCACTTGGACATGCAAGATTTTCTGCATGATTAATTATCCTAATGATGACAGACGGGTCCAAGCGCGTGTCGACACAAAAGCTAGCTAAGCCTACGTGAGCATCAGGTGTGCCTGGTTGTTACACAACAGCGGGCCTATAAGACCAGCCTGAGAGCAGTTTGACAAGTTGCCAGCAGAATTACTGACACACACACACACACAACCACACTATGCTACACAGGCAGTATATAATTCTTTATAATTTGTATACTATGTTTAGTCAGGAAATGCTATCATAACAGGCTGGTAGGCAAAGCAGACGAAATGATTTTAAAAAGCTATCTATCTTTCCATCGGTCCCTCTGTACACTGTGTTTTAGAGATTATCAAGTAAGATATATCAAATTTATAAACCTTCATTCATTTCATATAAAGTATCTTTAGCTTGAGCAAATTTTTAATGAGATTCCATAGATTTACATACGTATAGCTAACCACCTAATTGCACGCCTGCCCACAAAAGTATGCAATATAAAATATACAATGCAGGCCAGACTGTCCACAGGAATGTAATTAATTTGTTGCCCAAATATGTTGGTAATTTATTAATTACACCATCAATGCCAGACATTCCTGCCCGATGTTTATCATTAAGCAAAAGAAATAGCCAGACAAAAGCCCAAAGGGAAGCAGGCAAAGAGAACTTTGGAGCAATTAATTGGGCGCCGTTGTGCACAGGTATTTGTGTGTGCTTGTGTGTGTACGGACCTGGTAGGGCGCATATATGCCCAGCGCTTAAGTGCAGCCGCCTTTGAGCCAAGTGTTAATGATCAACATAAGAAACATAATGGTTGCGGCTGGAGTGTGGAGTGAGAGTGGAGCGGCAAATAATTATTAATTCAAGAGTCAAGCAATGCACTTGGACATGTCTCTGTTCATGCGCATGTGGAGATTTTATTGAAATGCGTTCTGATTGCAATAAAAGATGAAAATAAAATAATAAATGGATTTTTACGCGTGACAACTGCATTTTAAATTCGGCTGCAACTGCTGCAACAGCACACTGCAATGCGTACGAAGCCATTAAGAATTCATGATGTCCTTGACAGCGTCGCCAATTGCAAGTCCGCGTCAGCCTCCAGATCGGCCAGTTCTAGGATATGCATATGAGCATTTATGGAGGCTGTGATTTCGCAATGGAGCGAGATGAAAATCTTGGTTTTTTATTGGTTTTTTAAATTGCAGTTAAATGACGCGTAATAAAACTGCAAGTCCTTAACAATTTAAAGACAACAAGCTGGTGCGGAAATATTTAACAAGATAAATGTCTGCAATCAATCGACAACAGTCTAACACTCTGGATTACAGGGTCTTACAACAATATAAAGGTGAAATGTATTTTGTTTCAACGCCCAACTGTATTCGGCTCCAATGCCATGCGTGCAGCTGGACACGGCAAAAGTGAAAAATAATGACAAGAGATTTCTACAACTGGCTGATAAGATTACAAAGTTTTCATTTAAGTGGAAGTCAGTTTCCAGTGATTACATTTTCAGCAAATCGATAAGCTAAATTCGCGACATAAATATGTCAACAAAAATTGGACGTTTCGTATTTCCAATTCAGGACTCGTGCTTATGTGTAGTGAGAGGGTCACGGCAAATTGCTGGAAAACATTTGCACAAGCCAAACCAAAGCCAAGACTTGAAACTAAAACGTCGCATTTGCAATTGCATTCACACTCGAGTCTGGGTCAGCATTTGCTGTGTGTGTGTGTAACTTGGTCTCAAAAGTGGTTTTCAAGCGAAAATGAAAACGAAAACCCTTAGAAATGTCTTGCTCGCCTGTGTGTACATCGGATGTGGGTAAATAGCGCACAAGGAAATGTACAAATAAATATTTACAATTGAAAACCGACGGGAAATGCAAGCGCCATGGGCCAAAAACAAACGCTAAAATGTTTTCCATACACAAACATATCCTTACTTGAAATACTTGAATATAACAAGAGCACTTGGGTAAGCGTGCTGGAAAATGGCATTTCTTGCGGCTAAATTTAATTGCAGCTGTGGCTATAAATGTAATCTTCACAGATTATGCAACATAAAGGTCAACGCTAAACGTAGGCATATCCGAATTGGATCTTACAAAAAAAAGGCCAACTTTAAAATTATATTCAAATCAGCGGCAATTTGCATCTCAATTGCCGGCCAAATAAAATTGAAGAAGAGCAAAAGGTGGACAGAAGATAACTTGAGTCGACTAGAATATACCCGGCAAATAACAATACTTTATTTATATACATTTTTTAAATTATATTACAATATTTTATTTAAATTAAGAAAATCACTCTTTCTGGATACTGGACCTCCAAAGTTCGTTCTCATAGCGTCAATCTTTAACCCAGCACGCCTTTTATTGGACTGCTGGAGTAGTCCCAACTATTGATCAACTATCAACACTCACATATTTGTCTGTAGTGCTTCTCATATAAAGCTTAAACATCGTTTTACCCCACCCAACGTTTGCATTCGCCTGCTCTAACTTCCAAAAGTAAGCTTCTCTAAAAATTTCAGCTTCCAAGCGCTTTAAGTCAGTCACTTACGACAAACTCTTTTATATATAGATATTACATATTCTGTTTTCGATTTAGTATGTTAGATATTCACAGAAATATGCCCAATGAGATCTTTTTAGAGGGTGTAAACACGTCGAGTGCTGTTGAAGCTGTCTGTGCTAGTCACAAGGCGGCAATCAGTTACAGGTTTAGCGGAAAATAGCTATAATAGTAGCTGATATGAATATGAAAACCAACAAAAAAAAAGGGCAAGGAATTACAAAATTGCCTAAAAAGTATGAACGGGAAAAAGGCTGTCGAGGCAGCTGCACACATGACTGAAAATAAAGCAACAAAAACAACAAGCGGAACGGAACGGAACATCAGCAGCAACCACAAAAGCAATTTCGATCAGACACAGAGATAAAAGACTGTAAAAGAACTGAATCCAAGCTGAGAGGCAAGCAACGCAGCACATCAGTTACCAAAATGTAGGCTACTGTTGGCCAAAAAAAAAAAAAAAAGAAAAGGAAAAGGAACACAGGCAGTCCAAAAGCAAACCAGATAAACCCAAACCACACCCAAGTGGAAGAAAAAAAGAAAAACTTGAGTAGAAAACACTTTTTGCTGCGGCTGGGGCCGTCTTTAGCGGCAACTGAGGCCCTCAATTGCCATTGAAGGTGCGCTAAAATTATGCAAATCATCGTAATACTTTTAGAGCGCTCGCAAAGGCAAAAGAATATTGTGCAGCGTGCCAGGACATGCTTGCCTGCTCTGTCTATCAAATTGTCTGCCCTTTCTGGCAAGCTACAACCCAAATAATTGCCCTTAAATTGAGGCTATGCAAACAGGCATGTAATGGAGCCGGTTCCCTTTGAACACCATTGCATGTGTGTGGTCCTAATGATGGTATTTGCTTCAATAAAATACAGCTAAAAGAGCTGCAAATATGTAGTTGAGTGTCGCCATAAACAGCTTGGGCCTTTAAAAGTTTAAATCTGAAAATACATCAAACAAAATGTATGCGAAAAGAAATTAATAAATGTCAAGTTAAGGTAGTCCCCAGGAGCTTATTGGCTGTGCCACCTGCTGATGCTGGCAGCGTGCCGGCATCACCCTAACCAAAGTTGCAAATTTTCAGCTGCGACAATAAATGAATAAATCAATAAATAATAATGCGGCGTATACGTAATATTGCGCATACGACACGCAATTTAAGAACAACACGTAGCTGCACATATATGTGTTTTCCAGTAGTTGTGGGAAGAATCAGAAAACAAGTTAAATCATGTCTGACCTAAGGATTATCCTTGCGTCAACGAAAAGTCGTTTTGATTAATGCGTTCGGGCCGCAACTTCTTTAACTTTGCCATGCATGTTGCTTGCTATAAATGCTGGAGGTCATTTATAAATCTTCTGTCTAAGCTAGGCTGATGTAAAAGTTTTCTCATTTTGTTGGTAACTTCGCGCAACATTAACTGGGCTTATTAATCGTTAAATATAAATGCAATATTAAGTAATAGATGGGCGCTGTAAAATACCCTTTACACGAATACAGTTAACTGTACTATGCAAAGCAAAAAAAGTCTTCTGTATCAAAGATGATATCAAATACTTTGAAAATATTGGCCTAGCTTAGCTCTGTCACACATACATTGATGGTGTTTTCATGACCTTTGACCTCTGGCGTTTGGGGACCGTTTTAAGTGTACGGCGCGTGAAATTGTTAAAGTGTTTAGCGACATTGCATAAGCAAGCATCCACATGGTCTTAACCACTTGAATCGTTGCTGAAGGATTTTATCGGTCCCGCAACGCATTGCTTTAATGATTTTGAGAGCGCCAAGTGGGCTGTTGAAAATATATGTGTATTTAGATTGTGAGTGTCTTAAATATGCGTGCGAGTTGAAGGGCTATTAGAGACACGCCTGTTTGGGTCTGCTTTTAAGCGCTACTCACCGCACATTTAGGGCCAGCACAGAGCGATGGTGCAACTAGAAAGTATGCCACATGTTACATTGTCTGCAACAACACTAAACTTGGCCACGAATTCCGCTTGCCAGATACAAACGCAAATTTCTGGGCTCAAAGCCTTCAATGGGCTGCGGCAGCGCACGTAACGCTTTGAGCTCCAGTTATACATATGTGTGTGTTCGTGTGTGTGAGTGTGAGAGTGTGTGTGTGTGTGAGTGAATGTATGATATATGCTTATGTTTTGGTTTTGTTGCCATTTTGTATCCTATAGAGGGCAAGTCCTTAGTGCAGTTAAGGGACTTAACTCGCAAATATAAATTTATATTATTGAATACTCACAGACACTAACACACACAAGCACACTCCCACGTGCATTACGTATACGCAACTTTGTGTGGCTTTTCGACGACATTCTGACAATTTAATACAACATAACTAACAAGTGTTTTCGTTGTTTTCGTTGTTGTTGCTTGTTAAACATGGCCGAAATCAATGTGAAGCCCGAATCCAACGTAGTAAGTAAATTTGTTTGTCCAACTAACAAAAACATATGCAATACATGGCTTTAAGCAGAGTTGGCCGAGTGTATAATTCGATATATGTTAAAATAAATTATGTTGTTGTAGTTGGCCAAACTAAGCCATTAAAGTCAACACAATACTATGTGTGCTCAGACCAAAAGTATCTCATGAAAACTGGTAGGCAATGTGCAAATATAAAAATGTGCAAAAGGCAAGGCTAACTCTGGCCAACAAACAATGCAAAGGCTTAACGAAATATCCTGGCCCGATTTCCCTTTGCTTTTGACCAGTTCATGCGAACAAAACTAGCTGCAATTGTTGTTTATGTATAAGCCGTATTCCTTTGATGCATGCATTCCAATTAGACCTCTTCCTGGGCTTATATGGTCGGTACTTTTTCGCTTTGAGAGTCCTTGGCATATTGTTTCTTTATTGTAGCTTTTGTTTGTGTACTTGTCAGCTACTCTGTAATCCAGTTAGCTATTTCTTTATGTTTTGTTAAACAATTTGAGTAGCGCAATTTCTCATTTCAATTGGAATTTCAACTTTGTCAATCCCATCAAAAGGCTTAAAGTAAAACGATATAACACAAAATATTGGTATTATTCCATTTAAATAACAATCGGTTGAGAGTGCAAGGCCAAAATATACCCTAAATTTAGGATTTACACTTTCGTTCACATTAGATTAGTTGCTTGTCTAAAATTATTTTATTATTTTAATCACAATTTCACAGTTTTTAAAATAAATAGTGTTCGAAGTATAATATCCATGAAATGAACAGCTTTATTCACAGGATTTCACCAGCTCATGTAAACTAGCAAATTTTTCAATCCTGTTGTCCATTATTTGCAGGGTATATGAACATTCACAGTTATTTGGTTAGAGAAAATCAAAAATTTATTTTATTTATTTTTAATTTTCTGTCAAGTATATAAATTAAATACAAATATTTTGGCAAGTCGCACCTTAATCCCATTAAAGAAGCATTCAAAAACAAACGTATTTTGCAGCAAATCAATTTTCATAAATCGTAAAACCGGACTCAACATTTAGAAGCAACAACAAGTGAACGTCTCAGAATTTTTTGTGCAGACTTTAACTCGTAATGGTCATTCGGTGGCTGCTCATAAATTGTGGCAGCAATTCAAATTGCTTCTGCAGCCATTGTAAGAAGCAGAGGTGTATAAATGTGAGTGTCTGTGGGTGTGCAATAAAATAGCAGTTGTTGCTTTTGCTCTGGCTCTTTGCTGCGCCTAAAAGCAGACATTGAATAAATTATTCAGCAGGGCACGCTGGTGTTGCCTTCTAATTCGCCCACTGCGAGATTATTATGTGCGGTGTGTTTGTGTGTATGAGTGGGGCGTGGACAGTGGAGATTGTGGCCCTGCTAGCTCATAAAACTGCAGCATTAACTTGCGACTTCTGGACGCACTCGCGTCTATTGAGCACGCATAAAACCTAACAGTTGTAATTGTGCTGTAAACACGCAGCTCAAATGGCACTGTAAACGTGCGTAAGTGTGCGATTGTGTGGGTGTGTGTGTGTGTGTGTGTGTGTGTGTGTGACTGGCAGCTCTTGACTGGCCACACCCATTCACTGGAGACTGCCGCCTGCACTGCGGCACAATTTAATTTATGTGTCGGATTGTGGTCGGCTTGTTGATTTTGTTGTTGCTTTTTAGACCTCTTTTATTTTTATTGACCACAACACACACTCACAGAACAAATAACCCATTCACTGCATGATTTAATATGGCATAATTTGGCATGCATTAAAGGAGCCTCAAATTGTTCCAAATTGCCTGAAAATTGCATTTGCGCCTCCGACAGATCTCTAAGTCCCGAGAGCTGTGAAAGAAAGTCATGCATACTTTTTAGCGCATTAAACGAATATTTTTTGTTGTCCATATTGTTGTTAACACATTCATTTGCATCACAATTGAAATCGGAGAGAATCCTAGGTCTTTTGTCTAGGTATTGTGCAGTTGAGTTTTTTCTGGAACGTTTTCTATTTGATAAAAATCTTGTGTTGCCAGAGCATAAAGGAATTATGGCATTTTTGTAAAATTCTATTCTCGTTGTTAGTTGAGTTGCTCTAGAAAATGGTTATTATAGAGAAATTGCCTTACTCTGCTCTACTTGAAGCTCAAATAGATTTGTTAAACGTTTCTTACTTGTTCTTCTTAATGTGAATTGATAATGCGTTGTGGATTTTTCTATCCTTAATCCTTAAAAATATATTTTATCTTCATTATTGGAATGTGCATGCGCTTCTTCGGCAGAGGTCACTGCAAACTGCATTTTTATTTCAAAGAATGCAACAGAATGTTTTTGCCAAAATAACGATTGTTATATAATAGTATGTGTGTGCGTGTGTATGTGCGTGCGTGTGTTTGTACGCGGAAGCTGCAATACTAAGCCGAAAACATTTATTTGCGATAAAATACAGCGAAATAATTGTGGGTAAATATGTGTGCAATAAAAATTCATTAAATTGCCAAAAGGAGCTCTCGCACATGTTGACCCAGTTTTGTAGATGTGCCACAAGTTTTCTAGGATATCTTGCAAATGTTGGTCGGAAAGCGAAAATAACTGAGTACATCCGGTGTTAAATATTTTGGACTTCAGAACGCAATTAAAATAATAAAATACTCTTATATTATAGGTACAATTGCTTAAAACAGCTGAGAAAAACGATGCTATTTTATTGCGAATGTCCCAAAAATGGTGTACTTGGTGATTTTATGGTACACTCAACAGACTCTATTTTTTTTTGCATCTGAAATATGATATAATAATTATGAAAAGCGTAAATATTCGTAACATATTATTATTAACATTTCTTCCCTTAACATTTTCCCTGCATGAAATAGCATAGCCGCTAACATAACTTTAACATTTGTGCTAGTATCTGGCAAAAATTAATCTGATCTGCAAACAGCTGCCAAGTCATAGGCACATAAATGTAGCCAGAATAGTTGGCCGCATTCAGTCAACCCAGAGACTTGATTGACTGGGTTGACCGTACGGCTCTAATACGCCAGACCAGCGAATAGTTTCAAGAGCGCCTTTTATTTTTTGCTACACCTTAGATTCAATTTTAGATAAGTGGCTCGAGTGCTGATGATAAAATGCAATGCACATAAAGCTCGGAGCTAAAAAATGTGTAGAAAAAGGCAACCCCTTTGTTGTGATATCCATAAGTACTTATAAGGGAGGTTGTGTGCAGTAGCCAAGCAAACAGCGCAACCGACATTTCCACCTGCCGAGGTCTGATAATAAACACTGATAAGCTACAAGGGGCATGGCGTTTTCTGTGAATATACCAAGCTGACAGCCAACCTCAGCAAAGAACCAGCCTCACCTGTGCTACTTATCAGCGATGACCTGCGCTGTGAAGTGTCGACGACACATTGAAATGACAATTTATGAATGCCAAAACACGCGAGCGAGAAGCGAACCGTGCGATGCTAATACAAAGAAAAACAAAACAGTGTGCTTTAGTCGGGAGTGCACGACTGGGAGGTACCCAGTACCCAGTAGTTATTTAAAAAGTGAAATATTCTAAAAATCAATTTTATTTCGCTACTTCTTAAAAAAAATACATATTGATAAGCATTTGAAAAATAGTTCGAGATATTGAAAAACAAACTATTTTTTTTTTCTTATATCAATTTGTAAGTCTCCAACTCTTATATCTTACGAAATCTGAGAGTTCATAAGAACGGACTAGATTGACTCGGCTTTTGACTTACAAAAACATGAAACATTATGCCTACTTTATTCACTAGCTGTGAGTACAGGGTATTAAATAACCACAAAATGTTATCGTATGAGACAGACATTGCTTGACGAGAGCATTTGGGCAGAATTTTGGAACTGCGCATGTTTTTTTTTCTTGGCACAAGCAAACACTTTCGTCGACTACTCTCTGTACTCAAATCTCTATCTACAGTTCGGTTTGTTTTTTCGCGGCTTGCACTTGAGAGCAGCCGTGAGCGATCATCAGTTGTATCAAGTTCTAAAGATGAACAAGACGCTTTGTTTTTCCCTACTACTGCGTGAGTCTATAGATTAATTAATGTTCAGCTCAAGCTGATTAGTTGAAATTTACATAAAATACAATAAGATGTTTACAGTTTTTGCACGGGCTGGCGCAGATTGTCACCTTGGGGCTGAGGAGATCTCTCAGACAAATCGCGTCTTTGCATTCCGTGGCGATGATCAGCTATATCCGTTGCGCTTGGATGTGGTGCGCACCCACCAAACGTTGGAAATGTTTTGCAGTAACCGGGATGTGGTGCACACCACTTGCCAGCAAAATGGTCGCTTAAAGCCGCCATTGCCGTTAAGCGATTGCAGCAATCCGCCCAAGTCAACTGTGGAAGTGGTTTCCGATGAGAGCTGCCCACATACCATGTACCGTGTGGGCTATAAGCTGAATGATCAACAGTTTCTGGAGCTATACAGAAGTTGTTATGATCCTGGAAATCAAACGGCGCATTTTGTCAAACATCTAGTTTATCCAAGCATGCTGAGTAGGTTGAAATGGTGAACACCTAATGCAGTTGCATCTCAGATCTTTACCATTCCTGCAGACATAGCTCGACCCGAACAGGCCTTTACCACAGATGGCGTAATTAGCAGCGCCGGGTCCGCCTCTTTCCAGGCCAAGCACATATATTCTCGCTTCCAGGAACTGCTGGGATCACATCAGACATTTGTTAGCTCCCGGCGGGAGCTGGTATTTGATCGTGGCCATCTGGCCCCCTCAGCTGATTTTGGCTTTGAGCAATATATGCGTCAGACCTTTAAGTACATCAATGTGGTGGCTCAGTTTCGACGCATCAATCGTAGCAACTGGAAAACCATCGAGAACTGGATACGCAAACAGCTTAACATTGGCTTTTATCCAGCGCTGCAGGTGTGCACTGGAGCATTAGGCGTACTGCAGCTACCAGACAGCAGGGGAGATTTGAAAGCGATTTATCTGGGCGCCAAGCGTAGTAATCCCATACCCAAATGGCTATTCAAGATTGTTAGCGACGGTGCCGGCACTCACCTCGCCTTTCTCACCTACAACAATATTCACGACATTGAGAAATTGTCACCGAATTGCCGGCAGGTTTCATGTCCTTTTTCCCTGCAGCTAATCCCTAACAGGGAAGCAGGTCTCAGCTTTTGCTGCGATCCTATCGATTTTATCAGAAGGAATGTACCCCATTTGGCAAAGGTCTGCTAAGATACGGACAACAGGTCAGATATCAGTATATGAAATTCAGATTAGTATATTAACGCTGTCTTCTAATTTCCGAATAAAAAGTATATTGAAAGTGAACATATCATATTTCAAAGAGAGTTTTGCATTAATATAGAGAGCTATAAATCAAGTTAATAACCCAACTTGTATTGCCCACAAATTTAAGCCACAATTTAAATGCAATTGATATACTGCAGAACATTTCATTAAGATCGGTTAAGTAACACGTGCCTGCGGCAGCTAGCGCATTTCAAGAATTTCTGTACACACACACATTCATGCGCGTTTGCTTCGAATTCTATCAACAGCATTGCAATTGCGATTGTATTGCTTTCTGTGCTGCTATTTTAATTTGATTTTTTCTCATTATAAAATAATGATTGGTGTGGCGGTTGTTCGAACCCTGCCAAGGGAACTTTTTAAACCCTTGCAGAGGGTATTATAAGTTTGTCGTGAAATGTGTAACGCATAGAAGGAGACATCTCCGACCCCATAAACTATATATATTTTTGATCAGCATCAACAGCCAAGTCGATAGAGCCATGTCCGGCTGACCGTCTGTCTGTCTGTCTGTTTCTATGCGAACTAGTCCCTCAGTTTTGAAGCTTTTTTAATGAAATTTTGCAGAAGTCCCTCTTTCTGTTGCACGCAGTACATATGTCAAAACCAGCTGGATCGGACCACTATCTCATATAGCTGCCATAGGAACGATCGGTCGAAAATTGCCCAAACTCGGCATTAACTATTTTCCCTGTGCTTCTTAGATACGGGCAAAGCACTATAAGCATTATGAAAAGATTAGGTCTGCAAGGGTATTAGATCTTCGGCGTGCCGAAGATAGCCTTTCTTTTTCTTTGTTCTTTCTTTTGGAGTAGAACCTGGCGACTAGAGCCTCTTATTTGTATTTAATTTTAAAAGTGGAGTGTCAATTTAATTAATAGCTGATAGCCAAGACCAATGTATATGTAGCGAACACATGTTTTTTTTGTTGACATTTGTACACCATAAAAGAGACAAGCAACCTTAACTAAAATACATATTTTCAGCAAAAATTACTTCCGTTTATTTGTTGTTTTTGTACCCCCTACAAACTACAAGCAACTTTAACAACAAAACTTATTTTCAGTAATGAAAGTTGCAAAAAATATTTTCGCTTAATTTTCGCAATTGATAAAAAAGGAAATGAGTTTTTCGCTTAAGGTTGATTTGATTTATGAATTCTTTTTGCAGACATAACACTCACGATAGAAATTAAATTATACTAATATGATGGCTTCAAATCTTTTATGCATATGCAATATAATTTGGCAATTTTATCATTTATGCAGGTTGAGTCTTCCGCATAGGAATTTGTGCGACTTATTTTCTCCACATCAACGTCCACATTATTGGTAACATTATTATAGACTACAGTTGCGAAAAAGTCGGCGCTATTCTGTTGAACTTTGAACTTGGTGCGATAGACTGCCACATCCATTTTTTGGAATTCATGAAATTTCTGTTCTGGACCGATTTGAATTTCCGTTTTATGAATATAGCTTAAGGTAAGATTTGTGCAGAGGCTGCTTAGATTTTTGCCCCTTAGATAGTCGTTCATGCGATCGATTACCCGAGGAGCTATGCGATCTGCCCATTCATCTGAAAGCCTTTTATACGGCTTGCAGGTGCAATAGTGCTCCGGTATGCCAGCATCCGCACAGGTTCGCGTTGCATTTACAGGGTAGAACAACGATTGACACCTGGGACAGTCGTTGGCCTTTGGCAGTGGAGCAGAATTGGGTAGACCGGCTATTTCGGCGATGTGCTTGAGAGTATTATGCAGATCATAATTGGATGTCAGACGATTGCGGTTTGCCGTTAAGGCTTCCGCAAATTCCGGATATTGCGCCCGAAACCAGGGCGGCAAATAGATAAACATCATGGGCAAACGCTCCTCTAAGAATCCGCTGCTTAAATACATTAATTTGCCATACCGTGAGCCATGATCAGAGAAGAATATAACAATGCTCTCATCCAACACACCGTCCGTCTCAAAGTCCAGTAAATACTGTAAAACAAAGTCAGCCATTTTCGAGGGCATAGCATAATCGTCATGGCTAAAACTGCTCGACCAGAAAAGGCCCCAAATGGGTCGCTCATCCACATAGCGTCTGGCGAATTCCTTTGCATAGTCATAAATATAGCTACTTTGAATGCGTCGGCCGATGCAATATTTAATTGTGCACTTGGCGCATTTCCAAGTTTTCATCTCACTCTCGAAGGCTCGCAGAAGTGGTCTATAATAGTAATCCGTCGGCTGCAGCGAAAAGCCCGGCTTTACGTAGTTGAATGTGTTTATGTTGCACGTATCCTCCGCATAGGCTGTCAAATATCCAGCATCCTTCAAATACTTCCAGATAAAGGGAATACGAGCGAAGCAACCTTTTTCATCCGTATCGCAGATTGTCTCCTTGACCGTGTCGGGCGTAAAGCCACTAAGAATGGCCATTAAGTTTGGAAAAGTGTTATCTGCAACCTGAGTATTGTGTATGTCATTTCCTTTTATTTACATATATTCAGCATGAGCTCACCTTATTATAGCCCTGCATCTCATACCAGCCGCTGCGAGTTAAGAATTTGTAAACTTTGGGCATGGTGCGTCTTAAATTAATTCTCGATATACTATCGATTCCAAACATTATGACACTGGGCTTTCGCTGCGCAGCCTGTGCTGGAGCTGTTTTCAGAGTCGGCACTGCGGATGGGAATGGCTTGTATTGAATAAACCCGAAGGCATCCGTTTGCAGGACATTTGAGTCATTGGCCGCCTCGCTGCAGCCCAATATCATGCCCTCAACGTGCAACGGTACCACGTAACCCTGGCTGAAGTATATCCTCGGCGGCAGGCTAAAGAGAACATATTTGCTGTTAATATTGCTAACATCTACAGCCTGGATGTGGTTTTAAAAGATCTCTCGTATTTACTAAATAACAAAGTTTCAGTTTCTTAATGCAATTGATATTCATGTAACTCAAATTGTTTCTCTAAATTTTTAATATTTCTAAATTTGTAATCGACATAAGAATTATTATATTCATGTTTTTCGTGATGAAAGTAAAATATGAAACGTTAGGTAATTTCTATATTTTACATTCTTATATTATTTAATAATTTTCTTTGCATTTTGTTTTATAAAATTGTTCTTGGATTGATATTTAATATGTTTAACGGCAAATCGTGTAAAGAGCCGTTTAATTAAATCAATAAAGTAAGTACGTTATAAAAAATACCTTATTTTTATGATAATACTTTCAATATTCAATCTTATCATCATGGGTTGAGCCATTGTGGTTGTGAAAACAACGAAAATTATGTTCGCAAAACATACATGTTCCAAGAAGACTATCAAACTTTAGAAAACAGATAGCATAGCTGACAATTGAAAAAAATTCAAATCCACGATTTTAACGAATAACTTTAATTTGAAATGCTACAAATTCTGATAATCTCTTATAAAACCACACCAGAAATTGACAGAAAAGTTCTTTACTCGTTATAACTGTCGTGTTCAGCATATCGCGTTATTTCCTGGTAATAACAATTATACTCAATTTCACTGGAATTAAGTATTTTCGCTGCGACACCTTCATCAATATGGAGCACATAGCGCTTGCGATTGACATCGAAGATAGGTGTTACTAGATCCGACTCATTGGTACATGTCTCGAATACCATGGGCTTATAGATTGCCAACAACTCCTGTGAGAAGGGATCTATGTATGGCATTTTACAATGTGGACTGTTCACATAGTACAGTTGCTGTGGGAGTTCTGGCGACCCTGGGCTGTCATCTACCCGGTGGGTACTATTTTCGGAATGATCTCTCACACTATCACTAGGTCCTGTGCTGCTTGCATGCATTTTATATATTTTGTTCCTTGTATTTAAACCCATATCTTGATTGGTTAGACAGTATATTAGGAGCATTGTCAGGAAACAGATACCGAGCCATTTGAAACGCGAATGAGAAATTGCAGAACCGAAATACATTTTGTAACTCAATTCACGACGCACAGAATCAGACTGCGGAGTCCCCGCAAAGGCAGCTCCGTAAACATTGCGTCCGTAACTTTCATTATCAGCAAAAACGTGGTTATAATTAGTGTTTTACCGGGCTACTCAGCATTGAGAGGAATAGGTGTGCATCTGAACGCTGCAAAAAGTGCTGTTTACTAATTAGTAAATGCACCAATAATAAATTAACATACGTTTTTGCACATAAGAAACAGACCTATCTTAAAGTCGTTGCTCCCTGTATGAATTTGAGCCAAATTTTTGAAATGTTTCCATGTTCCGCTCGATAAATCAGCCAATTCTAGTAAACATTCAGCTTGAGCATTGGCACACTTTCGATAGTGTGCGTTAACGAGAATTGGTTAGTGTTATTAAAGGGTGTGTTTTTTAAATGCTTCGCTTCGACAGATATGCAGATAAACAGTTACAGAGAAAATGTTTACTCACGTGTGGCTTTTGGCTCGTGAGCTATGCATGTTTGTCGATAACTAAATTGGTTGACATGCGGTTTTTTGCAATTACATGTTTTACTCTTTCCTGAAGCATATTGCTTTGATAACAGATTGACTAGGGTTGGTATTGTAGCATTGATACGCATTATTTTCTTATCTTCTACAGCAAATATACCGTTCTTCTTTTTAGTATCAAATGAAAATGTTTGCGCGGTTTGTCGTAACACAGTTCGTACATACATTTTTTTAACATTCAACTTCATTTTTTTTTTCAGCTTTTAAACATCAAAAAGTAGATTTAGAAAAAAAATGTTTATAGTTAGTTATTCTGACTCGCAACCTTTCGAATTAAAGCAAAGTACCATACCGTTAAAACATGTAGTTACTCAACTTATACAAAGATGGCGTTTTGGCTGCACACACCATGTAGCGTCAAAATTAAGTACTGCTGGAAGCAATAGTAATGAATACCAAAAACTACTGTTTTGGTATTTTGAACCTACGCACACTGGTCACATTTGTTGATTTGAGGCAACATGTCGCTAAGCATTCTCATGTGACTAAACATGTATACAACACCAAAAATACTAAAATATAACCGAATTTATCTACAAGCTGGTATTTTTTGGTGAGCCCATCTCGGGCACATTGTTTTTGGCTTAGTTGATATTTGAGAAAATTTGAGCGTGTCTGCGCGTATTTGCGGTGCGTGAAAAATATTTAAAACTAACAAATATGTAGTGAAATCATCGGAAATAAGCAACGCACATCTTAGCTGGGCCACTGTGCTTTGAGTTTGCCAAAAATAAAATAAAAATAAATAAAAATGTTGCTTTCATAACGCGTACTCAATGTGCAACTTTCCACCAAAGAAAAAGAAAATTATATCCTTGCCCACGCAGGATAGGCGTGCAAAGCAAACAGGAGAATAATACCAAGCCGAAAGCAATTTGCCGCAGTCACAACAGTGAATACAAATTGAAACAAATCGTTGTAAGAAATGCATTTGTGATTAAAATAAGTGAAATGTGCAGCATGCAACAACGCGTTGTAAAGTAAGAGGCAAGCAAGCAGAGGAAGAACAAACAAAACCAAACAACACAAGCCCACAAACGCAACGTGAGCGAGCGAGCGAGCGGGCGAGCGAGGGCTAAAGCTAGCAAGAGCGAGAGAGCAAACACTGTGCACCGCCGTCGCCAGCTTCGGCGTCAGCGTCGGCGTCGCGTCTGCCGCTCACAACAAATTATCGTTTAATTTCTTTCGTTTTTGCACAAACCCAAAGCGGGTGACTTTTATGCCTTCTGTGCAAGCGTCGTTGCAGCCACCACCAACCACCCGCGCGCGTCTCTTATCAGCCATTAATAACTGACGGCAGCAGAGAGGTCACCGCTCTGTGTCATGTTTGGCTAAAGGTAAGTCTATCAAACGCCCACACACGACCTCGCGCTTAAAGTCGCGTAGGAAATGAATGCCAATTGTACGTAGAATTAGTCAAAAACACGTTTGCCAACGCTCTTTCACGTCTGCAGCCAATTAAAGTTGCAGCTAATAAAAAAAAAGAGTTGAAAAAGTTAGTAATAACTTTGCAAATGCACCGACTGCGCAATACTCTCTTCGCTGTGTAAAAATGGCTCGACAAAAATCTTATTGATTGTGATAATTACACGGTTCCACAATTCCGTGACTAGAAATATCGAGTCGCGCTATATAAAAGTAGGATCTCGAGCATTGGGGGATCACCGGTGACACCCTACCTTTCACATTTGGTAACTCCGAGATTCCTAAGCTTTACAAAACCAATGTAGTAGACGGACGCAACATGGATCGCTTCGGTTCTAGAGAGTACATACGAGAATATTGTATGTTTAAATCTCATAAAATATGCATGTTGCAGTTGCCAAAACTAAACAGTGCATACTCTTCTTCCTTTTGTAAACAGAGTATATAGAGAAAATTATAAGCGGCGCGCCGGCTGCTGCTGCACTTCAGCGCTGCTCAAAGCCAAACGAACCAGACAGCAACAAAAACAACAACAAATGGGCGAAAACTACTACAAAGTCGTGTGTGTGTGTGTGTGTGTGTATATATATATATAAATATATATACAACAAGAACTCGGCGCATACTTTAAATAGTTGATGTAACTGCACACAATGTTCTCCGTTTGTGGCTTTATTTTCATTTCTGTTATGATTTTGTTTTTTTTTTTTTTTGCCCTGTGCCGGCAACTTTATGAATTGCAAGCACAACAATGCGCCCTGTGCCACGCCCCAAAGCTTTGGCATAGGCTCGAATGGATCGCATGGCATGGGTTGAGCTGCGCAGACAAAGCGCCGACAGCGACGCGACGTCTGCAACAATTCTGGATGATATCAACATCAACAGCAACAACAACAACAACAACAATAACAACAACAAGAACAACAAACATCAACACTATGAAAAAGCTTCACTAGAACTCGGTATGAATCAGACACAGTCGAAGAAAAGTTAAGCAAGCATGCGCTAATTTGAGCATGCCCGACTTTGAGATACTGTGTTGTAACTTAGTATATGCTTGTTAGAAGCTATGTATAAAGAGAGCTGATCTCTCGACTTTTCGGCCAATTTTTGCCTTTACAAATGCATTTTTCGTACTTTTTCCACAACATTTTCAAAGGGGCAAACGCTACTTTGATCTGTGAATTGTACAATATAAAAAACATTTAATGGCAAAAACAGACTTCTTTTAAATTTTACTTTGGCAACAGAAACAAAAAATAAGACTGAATTCAGATCTCACAGTTGTCGTTGTGGACTCTAGTTTGTATAAATTATTTTAATCCATTTAAGTATAGGCTGAAAGTGTTTATTAAATCATAAAACGATTTAGTTTATTGACTAGTTTAGGCCTCTTTTTATACGCTTGCTTCTTAAAAGTATTGCTACATCTATCCTCCGGGTAACTAACAATAACTTTACAATGAACAGGCCTATTCGTGGTAACAATATCAATGCGTTCAAACTATTTATTAAATAAGTGGACTTTGTTTGGATAAAACATAAATGTCGGCTGGTACACAGACCTGTGTGCATATGCACACAGCAGTTCTTGGCGTTTACAGGGTATGGGGAAAATCAGCAATGACTAGCTGCCTGGCGCGATGATTCTGTCATAAATTGCACTGGAATTCGGTTTAACGGTTTTGTTTGTTACATTTGGACGTTTGCGCAATTGACGTAATTGCCAGACCAAAAGCCAGAGCTACATAAAGTCAGACCTGGCCCAGACAGTGTAGTGACACGTGCTTGTATGTGTGTGTGTGTGTGTGTGTGTGTCTGTGTGTGTAGGGATGTTTGCCTGTAGCTCCGACTCCGACTGTCTTGTGGCCATTGAAGCTCAAGAGCAGCTGACTCTCAGACCCAGACCCAGACCCGTTTTTCTCTCGGCCTTTTGCATTTTCATTTGCGTTTTGCGGTCGCGCATTTTTCCACTTTTCTATGCTGCTTGCCAGGAACTTTTCATAATTTGCTGTGCGCTCGTTTTATTTTTTTTTATGCTGTTCTGCGCTTTCTTCAAGCATTTTGGCAACACTTGCCCCTCAGTCGAAATCTTTAACGAGCTGCGTACAATTTAAAGCTCCTCGACAAGTTTCCGGAATCGGCATCAGTGTTGCGAAACGCTGGCAGGCAATTTGTGGAGACCTCAGTCATTAAATTTTCATTACCCACTCAGGCCAGGGCTGTGCGTCCTGTGCCGCAGCATTAAAATTTAACCACTCGTCAGATCCCTTGTAGGCAGCCACTTAAGGACACGGCTGCAAATTAATTGAATTGACAAAACCAAAAACGAAAATGAATAAAAAAAAAGGGCAAAAGTATTCTTGACGCCAGTGCCTGCTAGGGATATGCCCTGCAAAGTACCCTCGCAATTAATTGTGCTTCTTCTTGTTCTTGAACCCATGCTATGTAACATTCTTCATTTTCTTGTCAATATCTCATGCTTATAAAATTGTCACTGCTTGAAAATGAAGATAGAGTCTGTATATACAGCAAAATCCAAGAATGAGCCTCCCAAAGTGCGTTTTCTTCTTTAACATAGGGATGTGGAAGAGGTTTTATACTGGTCAAAGATTCTTGATAGATGGGCTTAGGATTTCTAGTCTTATATTATTCGATTTGTTCTCGAGCCCCGGAAATCGCTTTCTCTAAGTTTTGAGCAAACGAGAGGCATTATCGGTTGACACTAAAAAACAAAACTCGTACTCGTATGAACGGGAAGTTGCAAATGAGCTAGATAATATCGGTGAGATATATACACATGCCCCAAGCATAAATATTTGTAATATAATTAATGTGTTGTGGATTTGGGTACCGGCAGGTCCTTTAATGCCTCAAACGCACGCGAGCAGGACAAAACAAGGCCTGAGTCATTCAATCATTCAATGGCACAAGTCATAAACTTAAATGGGTTGTCCTTGTTGTTGCTGCTGTTTTGTTTGTTGTTGTCTACTGGCCCAGGGTCAAGAGCTGTTCTAGGCAACCCGCTGGCTTTTCCTGGTTGCCTGGAAAAAAATAGAAGAAAAACACTTTTGAAACGAGTGGCCTCTCAGCGCTAACAACTTCATTCGAATTCTCGCAGCGTGTGCCCGTCCATATATATACATAGATACATACGTATATGTTTGTGCGTGTGTGTGTGTGCTAATGAGCGGCACTTGGGTCACACTTAACCCATGTTAGCCGAAAGCCAAAAACCGCGCTAAATAGGCGTGTCAAATGCACAGGTAGCAATGCAAACTGTGACGACACATACATTTTATGAGCACTTGACAACTCTATAAACAGAGCGCTTATCACTCTTGACACTTCATCCGACCACGCCCCCGCCACTTGCAATTTAACACATTAAGCCGCAATTTTCACACGACTTTAATGGCGCAATTTCATATCTGATAGCTTTAAGCTGCTCAGACAGACGCTCTATGCCGAGCGCGTCTCCAAGGCGAAGAAATATTCATACATAAATAACGCAAAGAAATAGCAAAGTGACCCCCTCTCTCTCTCTCTCTCTCTCTCTGCTTAAGCCCCCGTTGGCTGAAAATAACTGGCAGACAAAGTTTTTGCCTGTAAAAATTGCACAAAGCGTAGCCAAGCTGCTCTGTAGCCAAGTGGCTGCATTTTTTATTTCTATTTTTATGTGACCTAAGAAGTGGGTATTATTGTTATAATATGAACTATGCAGCGGTAACAAGAATATGGAACTCTCAGTTCCTGAAATGCTTTTTAGATCAGCTTGGATATGTGATGAACAAAATGCTGAATCTGCAAAATATATATCTCAAGCAGCAGCTGTGTTTTGCCATAACTGATCTCTTTGAAGGGTTGTATCTTTAGAAACAGTTCGCATAATCGAAGATATAATATCTTTTCTTGATCTTAAGCCAAATTAACATACATACATCTTAACTTACTAGATAATTTCCTAGTATGAACAAATATATTTAAGATAGATAATATATCAAAAACTAGCAAAATTATTGCTTCTGAACTAGCGTAAAACTGTTTCACTAGCTACTCAAAATGATGTCCCAATCCTAACTAATAATTAGGTTTTGGCCCATATATTTAAATTTATATAATATTATATTTACACAATATATTTAAATATAGAGCACAGTACCCGAACTGCTTTCAAAGTTTTCTCTTTGAATCTTATTTTGAACTCTAGATGTATATTATATTTTTACAGAGCAGCAATATGATATGAAAATGATTACTCCAAGCACTGACTCCTTCAATTGTTACTAAGCATATTAGTATGTCGATAATGAAAAGGTATATACAAGTGTGTATGCACATTTAACTTAAAAAAAAGAGCAGAAATATTTCATTTCTTTGTGACTGCATCCACACGAAAAGACCAGAAATAACTTTTTCTTTCACAACTTTTTTTCTGCCTCCAACTCTCGAGTTGTCAAAATTGCTTTGACGTTTTATTAGTTTTGGCCGGGCTACACTTTAGGTCTTCATCATCCTCTTGAACCTCCTCGTCCCCTGCAGCATCATCAGCATTGTCATCATCATCATCGTGTGCAATAAGCTAAAGAAAACTCGTAAAAAAATTGGGTTTACATAACATCAGCTGCTTCAAATATTGAAGGATGCTCCAAGTGAGCAAAGTGAGCCCAGTTGGTGTATGGCGCACTTCTCTTCAGACGGCGCTAAAAATAACAAAAACAACGCAGCTCCAGCGCTGACCAAAGCGAAATGAATACCGACTGTGAATATATTCATATTCGAAAATAGTTTGCGGCGTGTCAAAAAGCCAGTGACCGCATTAAATTTTCTTCGACAAACGTTTTGGAATAGTTCCAGGCAGCCGCTGCCGAAAGCAAGGCGATGTCGTCGGTGTCCAGTCCTAGCCTTATCCCAAGAGATTTACGTGCTCTCCCAGTTTTCCGATACTCTTTCGTTTATTAAGGCCATAATAACAATGCGGTTGAGCTTGATGTGCGCTAATGAAAAGTTTAAAATAGATTGAATAAGAATGTTTAAATTAATAAATATATGTATCTTTGTCGAAAATATAGCTATTAGTACGACTTAGTATATTGAAAGGGAATCAATTTATTGAATAATTGAGAATATTTGTAATAGAAGTTAAAAGAGATGATTATGTATCATGAAGTGCATTCATGTTTCGGTGCACTTTGGTACAATATCTTTGTTGTTGTTGTTGTTGTGGCAAATGGAGCACAGAGCTTCGACTCTCAATGAGATTTGTGCGGCTATTTTTGTGGCCGCCGCAGCCACGGGCAACAACTATGACAAACAGTTCAAAGGCCCATTCGCGCTGTAGAGTTCTTCAATGTTTTTCCCCAGCGTTTTTCATTGCTTTTCCCCAGCGCTTTTTCAGGTTAATTTTTATTTTTCGGCGCTTCACGTTTTCGAGTTTGTTATTTGTTATTTTTAGCAGCGTTCGGGACGCGCCCAAAACAGAGAGGCTGTTCCACATGTCGGACGTGCTTATGGAGCATACGTAATAATTAATTCAATGCAATAAACCGACAATTTGGTCAGCTGGCCGACCAAACGAAATGGGTCAGCAATTGTGAGTGACCCGTCAGGCGAACTGTCTTCCTGTCTTTTGTGCTGCTGCCAGCTGATGGACATAATGATGTTATCGATGATGATGACGTCTATCACGCCCTTTCGCCTTTATTTTATTGGCTCGCAAATTGCAGCAGCAGCCGCTTTTGAGAACTTATCGATTTGTTGTTACCCGTGGCGCACAAATTACCAACGTTTGCAGCTCATATTTGGCCAACTAAGACACTGTTCCGCCTACCCGAGCCACACCCACTTAAGTCGGCTAAATTACTTGCCAAAGCCAAACGACGTCCAGCTTACGGTTTGCCACCCTCCCTCCCCTCAAATGCTGCCCCTCCATTGTGTTGCTATGTAATTTAACTGATTATGAGATTGTTGACTTGTACGCCGCCGCCTTCCGCGCCAGATGGGGAAGTGCCGCAGCCGCAGCCGGTGTCGATGACGATGTTGTTACTTTGTGTTTAGTGCTTGGTCTGCTGCTATATATAAAGCACTTTTACGCGTCTTCAATGTGTCTTCTTATACCCTATCCACAATTACAGAGCCTGGTGTACATACATTTTTCGTTTTTCTTGTAATTGTGTTGACTAGCTGACTTTTATGAATAAGACATATTATTAATACATATTTGGCATGAATAACATTACACATTTAGTCAATATAATAATCATTTAACTCAAATATTTGACTTCTTAATAGATATGGTTCTTCATATATCTTTCGACTAAAGCCCACTTTGAATCAAAGCATTTTCGCTTAAATTAACTCACGACTAGTTTAAATTTGTTTGTCTTAAACTGAGAGTTTTTATTAGTCACTTTATTATCGTCATCTGAGTTAAGCAAATCAAACCGATTGGAAAAGTATGTTACTTAACAAGAAATAGAGTTATAGCCCATGCATGTAAATAAAAACACGATCCAGTATCTTTTGTATAATGTAATTGAATTAAGTCAATAAGTAGATCTGCAACGCTTAGTAAAGTAATTTTATGCACCTCGCGCCAATTAAGAATAGTAATTATTATAAAGCATTCTTTCAATTCAATACTTGTACTCTTGATATTGCTATAGAGATCTCTTGACTAGACTTTCACTTAGGAAAGGTATTTGGAATGCATTATTTTTGAGAATATTTCGATTAATAATTTTGGTTTACAGAAGTTAGAACTGTAGACAAATTAACATTTTTAATTTCTGTTAATCATTACTTACTAATCAAGAAATGTTTTTTTTGCAAGAGGTATCTTATAGTCATGCATTATTTGACTGCAGTTTTGGCTTACTTGTTGTCGCGTCTTGTCTTGTTACTGTGCTTTATTTACATTCTGCTTTGGCGCTGCTCTTCGTCATGGTCAATGGCCGACGCATGGGGTATTAAAGCAGGCAGCGCTCAAGATGATGATGATGATGATGACGATGACGATGATGATGATGATATTGTTGTTTCTGATTATGATGGTGATGACGACTATGCGCTAGGGTTATGATATAATCTGCGGTCGTCCGACGTCAGCGACTTACTTGCCTATGAGCATTTCATCAGCTCTGCTCCTCTCCTGGCTGCATCTGCGTTTGTTTGCAGTATGCCCAACCCCAGACTCGCACACACTTACGCACTCACACACAGATACACACACACACACACTCGCGCACACTTTGCAGCTGCCAACTGCAGCTAAATTAAAAACGCACCACGAGAAATGAAATGGCAGCAGTTTAGCTAACGGCCCCTCAAACGGACGCGGTATCAGCATTTCCAGTTTTGTGTTGTATCTCCGCCAGGCAAGATGAATGCAAACGACAGCAACAAACAGCGGTATCAGTTAGTGTAGGCTGACAGGGAGGTGGGGATGAATGTAAAGTGTAGACCTTGCAGGTCCTTTTAAGCTGCGCGCTGTAATTTACATAACACTCACTTGCGCTTAGTGGCTGACCCAAATTTTGTAGGCAGTGCAGCCAAAGGGAAAAATATGAGTGGAAGCTGGTAAAAAAGAAGCCCATGTGTAATTAACTCAGAGAGGGGCAGAGAAAGGTAGAGAGATGCCTACCACAAAGGTCAGGGATTTTTTTTTTGTTGCTGTTGTCAGACAGCAGCCAGTGAGCAGAGCACGGTGAAAGCGAAAATATTGTAATGGATTTATTTTATACATTTTATTTTCCACTTGAAAGGCAGCTGCCTTTGAAACAGGTTGTTAAGCTTTAGTCATTATGGAGCACATTGATAATAATGCAGTCCAACTGAGTGGAACCGAATGCATATGCTATGTTTATACTTAGTATGGAGGAGGTGGAGATTTTAACTAACTAATTAAAGCTGCTCTAGAAGCTTTTAGTTGTGGTATCTTAGCATTCCCAGCTAGCAATAATATATTCAAAAGAAAAGTGGCATGGAATATTGAAATGAAATACCTTAAGTGTACTTAGGTAATAGTGATATATTCGAGGTTGGCCGATAGGTACCTAGCTTGATGCCTATGTGAGATTATTTCATCGTCATTTAATATCAAACACACATTACCCAAGCTGCATAATAACTAATGACTAATGCATGATGAAATCAACTGCCTTAAACTATATTCTATATGGGGATAGTGCGTAGATAACCTCCTACAAACCCTTAGTTCGATGGATTTATTAAGACTAACAGACACATGTCGTGTTGCACAAACCTTTGATTATTTTATTCATTAAATTGTGTAGGAAGAATATATCTTTCTTTATTAGGTTTAGGCACGGGCTATTTAAGAAGTAAGTAAAAGCTTTGTATTTTCTCCCGGGTCTATCCATTTATTTCCACTTGTACTACGTGAAATGGATAAGCCTGTCTTTCTAAAGCAATTTTATCCCAAACGAGCATCATTTAACTTCCTCCATTTGAGCTGCACCTGTTTGTGGAACTTTTCACATATTTGTTGCAAATGCAACCGATGCCACATGCAGCCCACAAACAACAACCATCAATTTCCCTCCAGTTGCAATCGCAACCGGCAAACATTTATCATCGATGCCAGCGCCCCCACAATTTACGCAATGGAAAGTATTTAATGTGTGTGTGTGTGGGAGCCAAACAGTTTGACCCAGCCAGCTGATTGGAATGCCACTGGCTAGGGTTGCCTTGTTGCTTCTTGCTAGTTTCATTGGGTTTGCTCCCAATTGCTATGGCTGCATTTTGGGGTCGTCTTTGGGCGTGGGCGCATGATGATTAATGAATGTTGTTGCATAACCACAACAACGAAAGCAGCATCAACTGTTGACTATAAGCAGAGAGTTGCCAACTTTGGCTGAGTCATGAAATCCGAAATGCATCACTTGCTGCTGGGCAAACGTATATTAAAAACTTGAATTGCCATAGAATTAGCAAGGACTTCTCTTGTTCCATGTCCTGGCTGTCAAGTGTGTGCGCTGTTCTGCTCTGCTGTTTCCGCCTGTAAAAGTTTTCGAGTGTTGCGAAAATCTTGCCATCCGCTCTGTCGAGATTCGGGCCTGCCATTTGGGCACGCCTGTCAGCATTTTGTCGATTGGCATTGTAATGGCTTTTCCGGGAGCGGAGGCAGGCCGGCAGGCAACTGGCAGCAACTTTTAGTTGCCTGTGACCCACATACGTCTGGGCACTTTATTGTGGTCCACTTGCAGCTTCTGGCAGCCATTTTAATTGCTTTGTTTTATTACTGCAATGAAGTGCAGTAAGCCTCCAGGCACAAGACCTGTCCTTTCTTCCTGTACACTAAAACCGAATGAAATATTTATTGCCGTTAGCCAGCTTTCTGGCACTCTCACTGGTACTAGAAGCGCGCTCAAAGCTCGAAAAGTTGAATGCTTTTAAAAGAGGCATTTCAGCCAACATCCCCTCACTTTAATTAGCGGAAACACAGAAATCGCGCAAACATGAGCCACATTTAGCGCTATGCAAATTTAAAAATAAACACAACCAATTTGTTGACTTTTGCTTATTTGCCGGCACTTATTTATGCTAGCTATATGTGTCTTTGCACTTATATGGCTGGGTATTTATATATGCCCTAAAACGACGATATATTTAGATAAATACAATTCTTTATGCCTCATTGGATTCTATTTGAATAGATAAAGCAAAATAGACTTGACAATCGATCGGACCTTATTACATTCGCTCTGTGGTTTTGTATTTCAATATTATGGCTGAATATTTCAAAGCATTTTCTCGTTAATCGTTTAAGGATGACGCACAAGGAAGAATGACAATCAAATGCATTCCATCATCATAACATAGGACAGAGTGCGAGGGAGCAGAAAGAAGGGGTAAAGAGAGGTAGCAATAATAAGAATGAGATAAGAAAGAAAGACTGAGATATGGAAAGGGAAACGATGGGAAAATTAATAGATCGATTACAAAAAAGATGTCACACACTAAAAAATATGTATATTGTGTATGTGTGTATCGAATCAATCATTTCAGCCTAGCCAAGCTAACCTTTACAGTTTTATGCAGGGTATAGCTACAACTAACAATTATGGCTATAAATGTTGTTATAATATATAAGATTTCAACGCAACTGTTAATTAGCGCCAAAGCGTGCGCCCAAAGCGGTCCAATAAGGCAGCCACAACGACGACGACGACGCCGTCAGCGACAAACCAAATGGAACCTAGTAAAAAAGCCAAATGAAGCGTAAACAACAACACCAACAACAACAATGAGGACAGCAAACAAACCAAAAGTTGCATGAATGAACTGCTTTGTGTGCGTGCGTGTGTCTGTGCGTGGCTTTCATGACGTGCCACGCCTTATTCCGGCCTGACCGACGGCGCCACTCAACTGTTTGCCGGGGCTTTATGAGCTTTGGCATGTGCACAGCTGCCGGATAAATCGTAATCAGTTGTTGTTGGCGTTGCTATTGTTGTTGCTGGTGGCGTTCGTGTTGGTGTTGGTGGTGCTAAGCATATGAGACGACACTTTGGCTAATTGCTTGTGCCAATAGCACTTGGCCAAAGTCGAGGTCCCACAATACCCGATGAGCTGCATAGTAGATGGCCCTTAATGTGGACTCTTGTCTCCAAGAGATGTGAACGAGGCGGGGTCTTCTACTGAATAAGCGGCTGCAAAGGTGAATCATAATTGAATTGTGATAAAGTGCTTAATATACTACTCGTTCATGCATTCACTTTTTACCAGGCACTTTTACCTGAGTTCATCAACTGCCTTCATTCGCTTCCGGTTCATCCACTCAATTCTCTGCTCGTTGGTCACTTCAATTATGATATTTCCATTTTAGCTTTTATTCATTTTTCATTCTCTTTATTTTTCGACGTTGCTCTCCAGTTCGGGTATTTGCTTCCGTTCTCTGCAAACTTGGCACTGAATGTAATTGCCGTCAGCTTTACCGCATTCGAGTTAATTGACAGGTTTTCTGATTTTTGCCTGCACTTGGTGCCTCGACCCAACTCCCATTTGCTGACCACGGTGTACGGCAATTAAATGCAGCGACCACCTATTTTGGTTTGACGGCCAAATTTGCAAATTTGCAGCGCCAATCGAAGCCATTAAATTTGACAGAGTGCATAAAATGGATTTTATGGTGTCTATGGTCATGTCTGTCTGGTAAAACAAGCTACACTTTATTATGTGGTGTGTTTGCGTGTGTGTGTGTGTGTACGTTGGTTGTGCTAATGTTGTTTGCCAACGCATTAACATGGCTCGCCAATTGGCATTTACGTTACGCATACGCCACGTGTTCGCGCTCCATGTGTGTGATTCTCTCCCTCCATATGCTTGTAAGTGTATGCCTATATGCGTGCATGTGTGTGTGTACATTTTGCCAATTATCTTGCAGTCTCAAGCGCACTAAGTGTCAGCATAAATAATTGACTAACCAAAGTGCCGGCTGACGAGTGTCGAGACTCGAGAGCCTAGTGCCGACTGTCAATCAAGACACACACACACACATAGATATAGATATATATATATATAAATGCATATATATGTAGGTCGGACTTTGTAGCGCATGCAAATCTTATGGAATTGACATAGTTGCAGTCAAGCCGGAAATTTGATTGTAATTATTTGTTATATTTAACACAAAACAAGTTTATTTACTAACTGCACATCCGATCAGACGCCTGGCCACAAACCTGTACCGTTTGGCCAAATAACTAACTGTTGTTTGCCGCCCACTAGCAAACAGCTTGGAACAGACTTATGGCCCACTGGCATTGAAACGTGAACCTGATTAGGCTTAAATACTCGCTAAGAATTCTCAATGAATTGAAATTGTGACACAACCAATGGGGCGTATGCGTAATAACAATAATAATATACTAAGCGTCATAGCTAGAGCAAGGCACACACCAGCGACTAGCGCGAACTGATAACGGCTTGTTATTGATAAGGTGCACTTGTATTGAGTTCATTGGCTGTAGGCAGGCCCAGCTGGCTATCAAACGAACAGTAGTCGTGTCGAGCAACGTATTGCTAATGACAAACATTGCAATTCAATTTAATTGATTCAAGTTTATGTTAAATTAAATTGATTCCGATACAAAGATATGAATAATAAGTATTATAATTAATTATTATTATACGAATTTTTTTATGTGTTGAAGAAAATTGCAGGGCAGTTTAAAAAATGGACGTAAAAAGCGGATTCATCCCGAAGCACGTTTATTAGCTTAACCCAGCTATTTCTATTTAGTTTGGCCTTCTAGAAAATAGTACAGAAAATACCAATTTGTTAATGACTCAGTATAAAACACCTGCCACCCACACACACCTTCATACACACCCAATTCACAGCAGTGCATAATGCAGCTTAGCTTAAAGCCAAGGGCAGTCTTTAAAATTTAATTCCCAGCTGTGTAATAATGTTGTAAGCTTACGTCCATCAACACCCACCCACACACTCACACAATGAAGTGTTACAAAACCACACACAATTATATTTACATTTACCGCAAAATGTTCGAACTTAATTGTGGACTAATTGACTTATTTTCATTTCTATTTTTTATGAGCTGCAAAAAATGAAAGTTTTTGCTCAGTTTACTGAATGTTTTAATCAAATTAAATGAAAAGCTTTTCGCGTCTGTTAGCCAAATTGAAAATTTGCATTTGACGCACAAAGAAAAACCAGCAACAGCAGAGCCACAAAAAAAATACACACACACACACATTCAAACCCACGGAGTCGACTTCAAATTGCGACGCTGCACGCCGCAAAAAGCATTTAACCCACATTTGCTGAAAGGCAAGAAAAAACTTCGTTAAGAGAGCTCTGGATTTGGCTTTGGCTTTGGGTTTACTTTGGCGTTGGCTTTGGCCCGTGTGTAGGCTCAAATGGGGCCTAACCAACTGCACATGAATGCAACAAAGTTGAAAACGAGTCAAGAAGACGGCCGCTGCTTAAATTGCATTTTAATTTGCTGTACACTCGCATTAATTAGCCAAAGCCGTCCACAAACATTCCCAGTTTAACTAAGCGCGCCCCACGGGCCATGACAAATAGCAAAAAATATATATAATTCATTTACAAGGCGACCGGTTTGTCCAATGTGTATCAAGTGACCAATTGGTGAGATGCCGTTGGTGCACTGGTGGCCAAATGTGTGGCATTTCCATGACTCCCGCGGCTGTCATTTGTTTTGAAATATACGAGCGGCATTCTTTGTCGGATGTGAAGCCCTACAAACAAACAGCCCAACAGTGGCTCTAAAATGTATGACAACTGCTCGGAACAGTATGAAACAGATGTACTTTAGACAGTTCATGTATAGAAGATACCCTGTACTGAACTCCGATCAGCCGTATCACACATTCATACTTACTTTATTAGCTGCGTAGCTGGCGGTCGCTATTATTTTTCTTAATCTTAGCCCCAACTATGGACAATTTGCGCTTAAGTAACATTTTAAGTTAATATTTTACAGGACACATAGATAACATTCAAATGAGTGCGCATATCAAAAAGTCAGGGCTTTTCCTTTCTCTAGATCTAAATAGTGATATTTATTTCTTCGCATTCTCGAGCAAGAACCAAAACGTATTCGGTTGCAATTTTATTTATCATTTTTTAAATGGTTTCACTGTGCGTCGACCACTTTTGGCCTCTGTTGACTTTTGTGCGCTGTGTGTGAAATGTGTATCAAGTGTCGGACATGACCATGCCCATGCCCATGCCCATGCCTATGCATATGGCGTATTGCCGATGCCGCCACCACTGACACAATTTCAATTTGCAACACTTTCAAGTCGCGTGCCCGCCGTCTCACCACCGAAAGCTGCAGCTTTCGTTTCATCCAAATGCAACACGTGCGTGGGCCACATAAATTGCCATCAAAATATGCGCGACAATAAATTATATTAAATACAATATAGCATATGAGAGTCATTGCATCTCCGCTGCCGCTGGCCGCTCCTGGCCCAGTTGTTCCCTTGGCATGCTGCAGATAATTTGCCCACCAAGTTAAGCCTTTGACAATGTAGCGCTGACATCATGGATGGCCGGATGGATGAATGAGGGCCTGGTCACATTTACATTTAAATGGAGGCCGCGCTGTAATTTATGCCCATTATTGTTATTGTTGCGTGAACTGCGGTTGTTATTGCTTTTGTGGTTGTTGTTGCCTTATGTATGCCTGCTCAAGGTCATTGCGTGGGCATATCCCAGTGAAAACACTGCAAATGTGTAAACAGTGTTGGACAACATGATAATTTGTGGATATTTGAGTGCTAGAAGGGACTTAAAGTGTTGGATAATCGATATTTTTGTAGATAACGCCAAGATTTTGAAGTCAAGAAGTTTCATAGTTTCATAGACAAAGTAATCCTTATGACCACACATAAATTCCAGTGTTGAGAGCGTTGCACAACCGTTCCGTTACAATTCGAAGAAAATTAAATTTCTTAAAATAGGCTTTTGTATATCTTGTTTGTATTTTGTCTCTATTTACATTGCATTCTAAACTATCGTTAAGCTTCGACTATCGAGATTTTGTAAATTTAAAAAGTCAAGCCCTTATATTATTTTTTAGTTTCGATAGCTCTTGGCACTTGTACATCTTTGAGCTTTACATAAATCGATAATTATCTTAATAACATGAACATAACAGACCCTTCCATCTATTTAATATGCACCTAGGTTGCCTAGTTCGTAAACTGCGCAAATTGTTAATCGATATTCGCTTTTTTAGACGCACGCAACATTTATCTATATCAGCGTGCCATTCACCACAGGCGACACGGCTCCGCCTGGTACATGGCCTGACCCGCAGTGCAGTTGAAAGCCTTGGCAAATTCCTCGTGATGCGGCCAATTGCGATTGACTCGCTCATTATGCAGTCCGTGTTCCGTATCCTCCATGGTGGTCATGGTCGCAATTTTTTGCATGTTGGCGCACAAAAACTGCACGGAGTTGATAAAAAAGAGCTGCTCCTGCGTATAATTGCCAACTGGGGGGCGGTCAGCTGGTTGCACATGATTAAAGTAGGAGGCGAAGGCCAAACGCAGACCCACAATGTCCGACATGCTTTCGGAGAGCAGCAGCTGCTGGGCATTTTGCCTGGTATAGCAGCTGGTGAAGTTAGCGAAATGCTGCAGCAACGCCAACCCAGTCTGATTGTAGTTGCCTCGGGCATCGTACACAATGTGAAATAGGTCAAAGGCATGTTGTAGCTCGTGCGCCAGTATGAAACCTAGCTGGGCATGTTGCAGCATCTCTGAGAGGCGGGCATCGTAAAGCGGCAGTTGCAAATACCCGTGTGGCAGCAGCACGGCATTTTGGAATATTTTCACCGGCGAGGAGCTCCGTGCCACCACAGCATCCTGCTGATAGTAGTCATGTACTGGCCAGACACCTGGCCTATTGGCCAGCAACTGCTGCTCGAGGCGTTGATAAAAACGCAGTAGCTGCAACTTGTTGCCATAGAAGTCATTTGGCAGCAACTGTAAATTCTGGTAGTACATTGTCAGCTGGTCCATTGTTAAGCCTGGAGGTATATTGCCTATCTTGAGGCGCAGGCTACGCAACTCCTCCAGCACATAGGCCTGTTCCAGCTCATCCAGCTGTAAATGATTCTCAATTAGTAGTTGCTCAAATTCCTTGCGTAGCTTCTGCTGCAGTCGCTGCAGCGCCGCATCAGTTTGCTCACGTCGTTCCTTATAGTAGTGCTGCTCGTACAGGTAGTTCATGGCAAGTGGCATGTGGCCGCGCAGCTGCAGCACGCAGGCCATGGAACGCGTATCGCTTGGGCCACTGGGCGGCAGCTCCTCGTTGAGCATATAGAGCAGCTTGAACATGAGATAATAACAGATAGTTTCATTGGAGCTCTCTCCAAGTATTAGTTGCAGCTGCTCCAGATAGCTGGCATTCAGCGCAGACACTTGGAGCAACTGCACTGCATCCGCTGGCCTCTCCAGCAGCTCTGCCAAATAGTGGCGCCAATTGATTTGGGGCAGCCGTTGCTGCAGCTGTGGCAATGTCCACTCGGGCAGGCTGTCTGTAGACTGATCTGCTGCTTGGCGCGTCATATTGCCCAGTCGCCACTCCAGCTGCATTAGTCTGGCAGTAAGATTCTTGGACAGCGGTTCATCCAGTCCAAAGGCTACGTACAAATCTTGTACCTCCTGTTCAGTTAGCGGCGTTGCGTCGGCGGGCTGCGGCGCAAAAAGAATCACATAATGCGTTCCATTCTCGCGTCGCACATTCACATCCTGTTTGATAAAGACACCATTGAGTCCATAGACGCGCAGCTTGGCCAGCGTGGCGAGCCAATCAAATTGTGTAGCGTTGCGCCACATTTCGCTCTGATTACTCCGAAAGATGGGCCATTCCAGACCGAGCTGGGGCTCGAGCAAATGCAGCAGTTCATTTAGTGCCGGCTGAGCCAGATCCCGACAAGCCACATAGTACGCCCATAGCTGATCATAGA
Organism: Drosophila novamexicana; assembly: GCF_003285875.2. Lineage (NCBI taxonomy): Eukaryota > Metazoa > Arthropoda > Insecta > Diptera > Drosophilidae > Drosophila > Drosophila novamexicana. The sequence continues at coordinate 2,890,489 of NW_020824772.1, forward strand.
TGCCGCCTTCAGAGCTTTGCGCTTCCAAGGCACTCAGCAACTGTTTATTAAATTTGTAATCCATATAGCCGGGCATATCCAGGTAGCTTTGAATGTCGTTGTAGTTTGCACTCCAATTGCCACAGGCATAACCATAGAAATCCTGGCAAGGCTCAACGCTGGCGTTTACATTTCGAAACACTTGCGCCAGAAACATTGCATTGAATTCTGACGCCAAGTTGGGACTGGGCAGCAGCCAAATGCCTGATATGCCCCACATCAGCAGTAGCAGGAAATTCAATTCGAGGCGACACTTCATAGCGGCAGCTGAATGTCAACTGCCTCTTCAAACTCTTGAGCAGCTCTGGCGTTGCAACTTTTTCATCGGGCTTATCGCTCGATTTTCTCAACAGGCGATATTTTCTTATCGCCTCGAACGCTTGCCACAAGTTTTGCTTTCATTTCATTGGCATAGACGAGTTCTCTAGACATACTTATATATATTTGGCCTCTATATTTGCCACTCTCGTCATTTTGCATCCTGTTGGCAATTTGTGCAAGTGGCTGCATTTGATTAGAAAGCTCTTCTTAACGCTATTATAAGCCAATAAGCCATTCGGCTCTTCACAGCAACTTGGCTTAGTTAATCCAATCAATGTCAAAGACTTCAATGCAGCTCGGCTGCCAGTCGCGAGTTGCCTCACGCTTGTCTTCGTTCCGGTTGCCTTCTCTGATTTAATTTGTACTTGACAAAAATGAACTTTCCTCGCAAATTGAAAACTTTGCTAACTGCCGCCAGGAGACATTTGTAGAATACTAAAGGGCAAGCTGACAAAGGGGTTTGTGGCTAACGTTTTATCTCCTGTTCTCAAATATACCCTGTATCAAGGTGGTCCATAGTTGATTTGGGCGCGTTTATCTGACAGACTTTGGTCTTGGACAATTTGTATATATGCCAAAAATATAAATGTTGAACACATTCAAGGTTTGCACCTGCTTTTCTAGTCGTTTGGACCTTAAACTTATTGAGATAAAAAGGCGTCAAGCGACGGTAAAAGGCAATACGGACAAAACTTGAAATTTTGTACAGAGTATTAACCAGTCAACTGCATTACACGGTTAAATTTTACATTGCATACATTTGGGCTGCCAAATGGGATGAATTATCGAACATATACATATCTTTTAGCATTAAGTTTAGCGTGTAAGGCGTTTTTAGGGTTAGCTTTAGTCGAAGAGTTTGTTTTTGTTGCTGCATTTGCAGCTGATGATTACCGCCTGTGGCGTGTGTTGCTCTTTAGCGTCTTTGCTCATTTAGGTGTTGTTGATTTTCATTAGCACTCATATACACACACTTACACACACACACTCGCTCAACCTACTTAAACACCTGATGCGGGTGATGGCCTGACATCAGCATCATCCATCACGAAAGCAGGTTTGACTTTGATTAGCGCATCGCTGCGATAAATGAAGAAAAATTGCTTCAATGATGATCATCAATGTAATTTTCATTTTCATTTTGTTAAGTGGGTCACATCGATGGCAATCGATTTTTACCACTGAAAAAGTCGTGTTAATGCCAAAAAGTCAAAGTGGAACAGTTTCCACTATTTATTCCATTTTCCGATTGTTGCAGCTAATTGAAATGTCATTTTGGCTGTCCAATTAATAATGCAATTAGCAAAGATAATAGAGAAAAGGCTAAGGGCAATAAATAAAGTAAATAACTCGTAAAATACAAAAGCAATTAAATAGAATGAAATTTATAATTAGCTAGCTTATTAACTAGTCATTATGTGCTTTACCTTTAATCACTTTAACATAAATTTCAAATTTTGCAAACGTTTTTACGGCGCTTTCCCTGTGTATTGTTAGGGTGTGGCTAATTGTATTTTGCCTTAATTTTAATTATGATTCGCATTCAAAGTGCTTTTGGCGAACAGCCAAAACAAATGCAAAAGCCGCTGGCATTCAAATTGTTTGCATCCAATTTAACAAAAATGCAACAGAAACTGTGTAAATGCACTTTGTGTTAAATAATACAATTAAATATAAATAATAGCAATATTTACCAAACTGTTCAATAAACCGATTAGGGAGAAATACATTGTTAATGTTGCTATTTCAAATAGTTTTTGGTTGGCATTTAAATTTTAATATTGTTCCGATGGGTATAAAATATTTATTAATGCATTTGTGTAAGTGTATGTTTATGTCTATATGATTGAATGTATAATCTTCCCGTTGTCATTTAAATATCGCTCCACTATGCGATTCTCATAAATTCAAGTAAGCCTTACAAATTGATTTTTGATTAAATTTTAATTATTATATTGCACACATTCCTTTTCCATATCTTTGATGTTTTTAAATGTGTATTTCTGTTGATTTTACCCTCCAAAACTTGCCTGTCATATTCGACAGGGATAGTTATATTTGACGTGTTCAGTTCCCAGCAATACGCATGTTTATACTCTGTGTTGTCATTGGACAGCTCGGTGCTTTATACTCAGCTCTTCCTGTTGTATCTAAGTATATGTGGGTAATTTTCATTAGCCCAAGTCAAATCAGAAAAACAAATCGTAATCCTTGCACTTGAATGCTGGCTTCATCTGTCCAATCCACTTAATGTCAACTTAAACCCGGTTGCATTGCGGTAATGCACTTAGCCAAGGTAAATCTGGTCGAACGGACGTCGGACAAGCGGAAATACTGCAATTTAACGGAAAATAAGCTGACCCAAAGCTTACGCACGCCACGTCACGCCCATTTTGTTTGCAATTTGCCATTTTGCTTTCCGCTTGCCACGGCACGTGTCAGTTCCACGGCTCAGACGGGAGAAAGGGGTTTGGAAATGCAAACAAAGCTGTAGCTAAATCAATGCGAAAATGAGTAACATTCGTAACTGCATACTTGGCAGCGCATCGTGCTCCTGGTGGAGGAGCCAGAAGCCACAGTGAATGTAATCAGTTCCAACATTAATTAAACCCGAGGCGAAGAAGCCAGACAGCCAGGACGTGGTCGTGTATACGAGCCTTGTCAACGTGCGCTTGCATTTTCCAGAACGTTATTCAAGTTGAAAGGAAAGGAGAAGGTAGTGTACACGCCTCACTTAATATGTATTTCATGGAAAACCTTTGAGCAAAGCTTTTTTCATGCAGAAGTTTTCAATTCAATTACATTACAAGCAATTGTGTACAAAGGGAAAAGTAAAACGAAATGCCAAACTGAATGTCCTTTCGACAGGTGCCCCTAAATTGAATACTATTCAAACGTCTTGCCATAAAATAAATATTTTATTGAATCCTTATATCCTTGCAACGTCCTCTTTTGTATGTATCCATCATAAATGGCATTAAGGAACTGTTAAATGTCAAGCAACTGTCAAGTGTTCATGGGAACACTGAAGCCAGCCTGTCTACCTCTTCATTAATTTGATTAAATATACCTCAAGAAACAGATTTTTTATCTGTTCTCTCATATTTCTTACCAAACAACATAGTTTGCACATACCAAGACAAGACAAGTTACTGACATTTACGAAGCGAGAGTGCATCAAAAATTATTGAAATTTAAGTAGAACTTCAAATTACTTCAAGATTGAGTTATTTTCATAATAATGAACAAATAAATAAATAATGGAAACTCTAGAACAAATTCCCAAGAGTTTTAAGTAAAAGCTTGAATGATAAATCAGTTTCTTTATAAAATGAATAGTTATTCTCAAATTTATAATTTTACTACAATAGCACTTGATTCTTGGCATAGTAAGGCAAAGAACTTATGAAGCGTACCTCGCCGACAGTTATTGAAAGACAAACAACATGGCAGGCAAAAAATATGCCAAGCCCCATTGAGGAAACGGAAATGCCAAAAGGTCCATGAAGTGCGTGTTTCTGCACATGTCACAACGAAATGAAGTCATGTGGGGGCGGTGCGAATTTGTGGTGCACTGAGGGGTGAAGCGAGTAGTGTTGTCTGTCAAAACGATGTCAATATGCACACAACAACAACAAAGCTGACAGCAAGCAGTTGACAAAGAATGGAAGATAGGGAGAGGATAAGAGAAAGGCATAGAAAAGAACAAGGGTTGGGTGAGTTAAAAAACAAGAGACAATATCGTGCGTGCGACTATTTTGACATAGATAAAGCGCAGGTCGGGTCGAGAGCAGCTGCCGAAGACAATGCAACTACATGATAAACCACTCTTTGTACGGCAAAATGCTCGACTGTCAAATACCCAGCATTCAATAGGAAGTACTTTAATATATACTACACGCTTTGAGTTTTTCTCTAACTTACAATTGATAAGATGATATGCATACATAACATGTGTTTCATCGTAATTTGCCGTAATAGCAAAATGTTAAAATTTTGTGCTGCAGTGGCAACGCCAAGTCACACTGTCTAATGTGGCAACACTGAAATTAATACTTTATTGCACAAACATTAACATCAATTTGACTACAACTTAAAGCAGTTGTCAAGTTGCTTGTCAGTTACATGAGTCAACCTAAGTATTAAGCCCTGTTAATGCTCTCCAGCGACAGGGTATTTAACTGCAGTTGAACTAATTCCAGTGCATTCACAGCTCGAATAACGATGGGGCGTTTACAGTTTATCTTTTAGCACTCAACTTTACAAATGTGCAGAGTAAATAAAAAAAATGAGAAAAGTTTTCGCTGCAATGCAATGTTGATGAGCTTTTAGGAACAGAGAGAACAACAATATTCTCACACACAAATATCATGCACATTTGGGCGTGTCCTTTTGCAGCCATTTGCAGAACAGTAAACGACACATTGTTGTGAAATGAATGTGCTCAATGATTTATGAATATGTGTTCACATTTCATGCAATCATGAAAAATTAAGGTTTAATTAAGCGTTCGTCAAATGCCCCTGGGGGCAACTGGTCGCATCCTGGCAAGCTCCTGACATCCTGTTTTGTCAGCCATGCAGCTCGCACGTTGCAGCATCGCCTCTCATTGTCCTTTTTGGAAGAGCCCGCATTGAATTCACTTCCGTTACAGCCACAGCCACAGCCACCGCCACCGCCGCAAACCAAACGCTAAACACAATGCCAGTTCTGGTCACGTAGGACACCAAGGACAACAAACGGGCAGCTCGCAAAACTGGGCGTATTGGGAGCAACATGAGCACTTTAGAGCAGCATCCGGTGCCACCACACCCGTATTACGTTCCAAAATTAAGCGCATTTAAAACTCGAGCTACATTCGTTTTGATTACGTCTCTGGATTTTATTTTTCTTTACAGCACCGACAGCGCCTGCAGCAACAGCAACTAGAAAATCGATGCGAAACTTTTCCGCTTTTTTTTTCTTCTTTTGCTGCTGCTGCTGGAGCTGCTGATGTTGCTCTAAGCGAAATTTTTCAACAAGTTTTTTCGCGCTCAGCGCTTTTTCGTTGCTTATACCCTGTTCCCACAAAGGAAATAATTATTTTTTGAAATTATATGTTACAACCCATGGGAGTTTCCAAAAGATCCTTACTATCTGTACATACTTTTACAGCTAAATCATAATTCGATTTGTTATCGTTGTTAACGTTGTTACTTTTTACGTGAAGCAAAAGTTGAGTCGTCCTCAACACAAATCGCACAACAATTTTAGTTACAGGGTATCCTGCTAGTCCATACTATTTCAACATAGTTCCTTTCTAATATACCAGTACAGAGAGAGTATATTATATAAATTTAATTGAAGCGAGAATCCTGGCCCTTAATCAGCTTTCGTTGTGATGCTTAAGTGGCTCGTGATTACATCTAGTGTTAACTATTCAAATATGAGTATAAAAATATCACTTCTTTCAACTTGTTGAATAGAGCTGAAAGAAGTAGCTTACAGTCTATTCAGACTGGTTGCACATTTCCGTAAAGTATGCTGCTCTTAAATAACAAAAGACTAAAATGTGGGGGAGCAGCATGGAAACTAGACTAAAGCTACGCTTAAACTAGTTGTGAATTATAAAAAAATGTTTATAACTTGACCAATTGGAATGAGAGAGCTTTTCGATGTCATCATTTTGAATCAGTAACTTTATTTTTGTTATCTTTGCCAAAAAAGAACTTCTACCTTTATTATCCTTAATATAGTGCATCTGCAAGTCACACAAACTGCCGCGCATAGTGATTTGATCTGTTACCTGTGTATTGTGCAGGTAAACATTTTTTTTGGAATTTGATTTGCTATTTGCTCGCACAATCGTTGCACTGATTGGGCGCAAGGATGCTGCCTGCAGCACAAGCGTTATCCATGTATATATAGATAGATGGATAGTTGATTGGACTCCCACGTTCCCTATGTGACTTGTATTATATTACAGCAAGCTTCGCATTTGTAATGCATGGAATATACTTTACCTTGGCAGTCCATATTTTAACAAGCCGACAGCGTCGACGAAGTAAAGTCAACAACAAATTAAGCTGTCTAAAAGAAAAAAGCATAGGTAAAATGTAAATACAAATTAATAGCGCGTTTCCTGTCAGACATCCTTAAAAATTATATATATTCGTAGTTGCAGCTTGAAACATTTCAATTAAGCCCGTTGCACGTTGCAACCGCCTCTGGCTAGCAAACGTCAAAATATTGTTGCTGTGCTAAGTTTCCCATTTTTTTTTTTTGTTATCCCGTCATGCGGCAAGGAGCATTAAAAATGCTGGAAAACTGTTAAATTCCCACGCTGCCGAGGCTCAAGTTCGGGCAGCTGCTGTCAGTGGCAGATACAGATACAATTGCAAGCTCAAATGTAGTTACATTTCTTGCGCCATATGCGCCGCTTGCGAGGCGTGCAATTATTTATTTATTTATTCATTACTTACGCACTCGAGTATGCATGTGTGTGCGTGTGTCTGTGTTTGTGTTTACATTCCTTGCATACTTATATTCATCGTCAGAAATACTTTTTGTTTTAACTTATTTTACGCAAATTAATTAAACTTTTTTCGTATTTGTTAAGGCACTTCAATTGTTTACATTTCTTTTGGCAGCTTGTCGATGATATTTTTACAACGTACGCACATATGCATGGAATATTTTTATTGTTTGGACTCTGGGTCATGAAAAGCAACAAGAATTTTAAAAATATTGATGTGAAGGTATAGATGTGTATATATGTAGATTTGTGTGTGCTTCAATGAAAAGCAGGCTGAACCAATACATGTAATTGGAATTATTGTTGCAAATACAACGTATTGTAAATTTGAATATTGCCCAGAAGTCAAAAAATATAAGTTGAAATAGAGCTCTTAAATAAATACAACATGTTGGCGTTGACAATAAATGCGTGTCAATATCTTAGTTTTAAGAGTTTTTATCTAAGTTGAGAACTGTTCTGTTATCCTTTTAACTGAATTTCACATTCTACACAACTCTCACCGTTTAAAGAGTTCAAAGTTGCATGGTTAAGTTTGAACAAATCCCTGAAAATGATTGAAAGCAAAATGTTTTTCCTCCATTACCTTATTTAAATAAGTGCAGGATGCGTATTTCAAGCGTGTCGTATGTTTAATTAACTTAAGTGCACAAGCGATCCAATTAAACTTTTAAAAAGCGTGAAAAACTAATGGAACTTCGTTCAAGTTGACTTTGATGCTTGCAAAATTTCAATTACGCTGCTTTTGCAGTTGACACGTTCTCGGTCTCTACTACCCTCGATTTGTGTACTTTTTCGCTCTTTCAATCTACAAAGTTCGTGTGGCGTTTTTTTTTTCATTTGAAAATTCAGGATAAATTCATTTTAAACAATTAAATACAACCTAATTTTGCACTAGACCCTCTATTAAAAATTAAATTAAATTAAAACTACTCACTTTCGACTGCAAATAAAATACAATAAAAACCATCGATTTGATTAGCTTTTGAAATAAAAAGATGAAATCGAAACAAAGTCGATTTATGAATGAGAAACGCATAGATTGCAGAATATTTCAATGGAAATTGCATTCGCAGTGAATAAGAGAAAACTTGATTGTGCTGAGTGCCAGCAATGTGGGTGTTAGTTCCGCTTGGTTGAGTTATACACAGGAGCGGTTCAGCAGGCAGTCGGGTCAACAAGAAACGATGAAAGCATGAACATATATTTGTCTAAAACATAATATTAGAATCGTTATACGGTTAGTTGAGCTTACATGGCAATTTTTAAATTTGTTTGTGCAAGACATATCAGGTTCCCTCTTTCCCCTTTCTGTCTCACACATACGCTCGCGTATGAATACCGCCGTTCCATGCTATTTTTACGATCTCAAGTAATGCCAACTGATATTCATTTTTATAATTGTCTCGTATATATGAACACAATATACTAAATATATTAAAGATCTAAGCTCTCTGAGTCTGAACATTGTCCAGCCTTTGTAAATACTCCAGTGTGGCCCACTTCAGCCGCCCCTGGCAGCGAGTGCCTCGCTTCAATAATTACGATAAGCTAAACGTCACTCTTGAAGCAGCATCCACAGCTCTAACTGTGGCAATTGTGGGCAAGAAACGGATTTGTGGTTGCAGGCAGCACATACAGCACTTCAACTAACCGAGTTTTCATTTGGCTTTGACGAATGGTCGACAGGACTTGTGTGGCAGTGTGTGTGTGTATGTGTGTGTGTCCTGTCACTTGGTTAATCAAAAGATTTTACGTCTGACTTGCTTACATTATGGTAATTTATCAAATGTCGACGTTATTGTGCTTGGCACACTTTGTGGCAAATCTTCTGCTGGCAGCGTCACCAAACACAGCAAGCCGTAAATCATTTCGTGTTTCCATCGATTTTTATAGCTAGAATACTGTGGTCTCTCTTTGCCCTAATGTCTCAGCCATTTCGTTTAGCGAACGTGCTGAATTTGTTCCATTTTCCGTCTGCAACTTGCACAACAAGCGCCGAACGCATCATTAGTTACATTCCCAACAGCACTTCAACCCAACTACGCCCCCAAGACACAAGCCGCCGAGCTGTGTTTGGAACGCGGCAAGTAAATTGAAGTTTAAAATAAAAACTTTGCAGCATAAAGAGTGTTATTTGCGCTGCATTCAGCACGAGGATCCCCGAGCAGCCATCGGGCAGCCACCCAAAACCACCCACGCACATTGCACATAAACGGCTTAGATAAAAACCGAGAACAAAAGACTGTAACCAGAGACAAGCTCTAAAAACTATAATGACAAAAATGTGCATACGAGGGCTGCTCCTGAATTTATACAAGAAACAAATGCACTTTCAATGTTATCAATATGCAAAACAGGGCCCTCAAATAAGTGCAATAGAATTGAATATCTTTAGAATAAAGTAAATATATTCATGTATCAAACCATATACTGATTTCATATGCTAGCTTATCACTTTGTCCTAACAAATGTATGTATGTACATCGGATTGCTACATCATATATGAAGCTCCAATTGGAACAATCGTCTTAATATTTATGATCGATATGCAAACCCCTTTGTGAGGCGAAGTATAAATAAAACAGCGTGCCGTATACATTTACTATATATTTATACAAAAAAATGTCTTTGGCACTTCGTAGCTCAAGATCTTTGTTTAAACGGTTCACCTTCTTTAAAATATCTTGCGATCCTTACGGAACCGCCCTCGTACGTCTCTTCAGCCTTGTGGTTGGGTGAGTTTTGTTTAACTGACTCTGTGAATGTGTGAAGAGTGTGCTCTGCCAAAGGGTAAAGAGTGTGTGAAAAATCAGGTCAATTGTTAACAGGATGCTAAAAAAGGGAAGCCAACATAAAAAGAAACAACTTGGCAACAAGCTGAGACATAAAGCTGCTCGTTGTGGCAAAAGTAGCGAAATCTGAGGCACATAAGAACGAAGTTAGTTGAATGAAGGCTAATATCGTATATCTTTAAAGCCGTAATAAGATAATCAAAGCATATCGAACAAAAAATCATCAAATTCTTAATGAAAACCCGCATGTCGGTTTTGTTCTGTTTCCTTGCAGTCAGCAAATTTAACTTAAACTTAACACAAGGACAACGCACCGTGTAAATACTCGAAAGCTGGGAGTTGTCCAATAGACGACATCAACAACAATGTCTAAGCACACAGACAACGATAATCTGCGCAATGACATCTACGAGAATCTGCCCTGTCAGGCCATGTATAATGAATCCGTGCGCAAAATGCAGCATCAGCAGCAACAACAGCAACATCCCCAGAAGTCCTCACAGGCTGGCGGGCTGCAGTTGCTGAACCATATCGGCAACAGTAATCCAAATGCCAACTCCAACTCCAACTCGTTAGGCAACTGCAATTCGGTGCCAGGAAATAACAAACAGCAACACGCTGTCACTGGCAACATGCCCAAGGAGATGCTCTATGCGACGCCATTGCGTAAATCGGATCGTTACAAGAGCAGCGAACGCAGTCGCCATGGTGCGGCCGTGGAAGCAGCCTCGACTGACGCCAAACTGTCCAATTTGCGAGACTCGAATCGGCTGGCCAGCGTGCGCAATGGCAATCCAGTGCAGGTCACCGATTTGGATGCCAATGATGAAGAGGAGCACATGGAACGTGAAACGGATGCAAATGCATCCACAAGTGCGCTGGTCGGCGGCTCCAAGTACAACAATCAGCCGGCTTCGTTGGGTGCCAGCGGTACACCCAATCAGCAGCTGGAGGATCGACGCATACTCAACTTTCTGAAGGACACCACGCAGGTGCACAAGAAGCTGGAGATTAGCGGCCGGGACTGTCCCAATGCTAGCTTCTCGAATTTGGCGCGCGAGGAGCATTTTGCCAATCTGGTGCAACAGAACTTCGCACTGGAGCTGGCGCCAACCAATGGCGCCGCTATCAGTTCCGCTCCCGAAGAGGATGGCCTGGAGCTGGATAAGCAACTGCAGCCAGCCCCTGAGACAGCCGCCAATTTGGAGTCGTTGATGCAGCGCAAGCACTCGCCGGATAAGGAGGTCAATGGCCTGGCGCCACTGGAGCCCAGCAATCATCGCATTGTGAGCACCGTCTATATACATCGGGAGTGGGTGCTCAAGAAGATTGCCCTCTGTCTGGAGCAGCGCACAGCTGGCAAGAAGCCTATGCCGGCTGCACTTGGCGCTGCCAGTGCCGGTTATGTGTCGGCGCGCGCCAAAGCGGCCGCCATATCCAGTTCCAGCTACAATGGGTGCCTGGTGCTGGGCTCAAATGGCTCTGGAAAGACCTCTATTTGCCAGGCCATCATGAAGGGCAACTCCGGCACCAAGGGTATACTCAATCGCAAGTTGCTGGCCTGCTATCTGATCGAGTCGCAGAATCCTGAGTGCCACAGCCTGTCGCTCTTCATGCGCAAGATTGTGCTACAGCTGCTCAGCCATGCCTCACTAATAAGCCGGGACGATAGCCAGAAGATCATCGACGAGGGCTTCTCCTTTCTGCGCGAGGAAGCACAACAGCAGGAATCTAAGTTGGACGAGGCCATGAATAATATCACGCTCAGCGAGAACGCCGAGGAGCTGCTCATCGAGGAGCTAAAGCGTGGCGCAAGCGAATGCGATACCAAGGAGCTGGACAATTTTCAAATCCGACGCACTTCGACCACTCAGAAACCGGCAAAGTCCAATCTAACGCGACAGCAATCGGAGCCGGCGCCAGCACAGTGCCTGCTATCACCCGACCTATCAGATCTGACGGAGAAACCCGCCACCAACAACTATGGCACACATCCGCCTAAGCGTGGCGGCAGTGCTGCAGTTCAAGAGCGTGGCGAACAGGACAAGGATACGGGCAGCGAAAAGGAACAGAAGCAAATTCGTGAGCAGAAAGAGAAGGAAAAGGAGGTGCCCAAAAGCAGTCCCGTCAAGTCAAAGTCCAAGATACCCGTAAAGCGCGGTCGTGCTGGCAGCGGCGTCTCCTCGCCGGCCAAGCAGGTCACGGCCACAGCTGTCAACAGCAATAGCCAGGCCATACAACAAGGCGGCGGCGAGGATATTGCCGATTTGGTTAGCGAGCAGCTAAAAACTGAGATTGAGGCGGCCATCAAGGATGACAAGCTGGAGAAGCACAACGAAGACAAGCCCGAAGCGGACAAGGACTTAGCAGATGAGCTGCCGCAAAAGAAGACGTCGCAGCAGGAAACAACAAATGAGGAGCCCGAAAAGTCTGAGGCAGAGCTGCTCATCGACTTTGGTGCCAGTGCGGAGCGTGTGGAGCTACCTAAGGAGGACGCACCCACAACAAACATGCCGCCTGTGCCTGGCGAAAAGCCAAAGATTAGGAGCAGCACCAATACATTGCCGCCACCGCTGCCCAAGACAAAGAGTTGCCGCACCATCATTGCCGATGGCTACTACGAGCTGCTGATGTCCAATCCGGAGATCCTGGAGTGCCTCAGCGTAGACAGCATTGAAAAGAATCCCGACGAGTGTTTTAAGAAGGCGCTGCTCTTCCCACTGCTCGAGCTAACGCCGCCAAAGACCGCATTACTTCTGCTCATCGATTCCATCGATGAGAACTACATCAATGAGGGCAATCTAATATCCACGCTGAAGGGTGGTCGCGGCACGGTAACCAGCCACAAGAGTCGCAACGTGGCCGAGCTGCTCTCGAACCACATACACCTCTTTCCCAAGTGGCTGTTCCTGGTGTGCACCACCAAGAAGCAGACGAAGCAAATAACCAAAATGTTTACGGGCTTTAAGAAGATAACGCTGGATGATCTGCGCAAATCGCACGTGGTCAAGGATGTGCAGGAGTATATCATAAATCGTTTAAATTCCGATTTCAAGGACAGCATCATGTTGACCAAGGAGATCATTGAGTCGCTCCATCAGCTCTACATCAAATCAAATGGCTGCATATTGTACCTAGAAAAGGTCCTGCATGGCATCAAGGACAACTTCTTCAGCTTTCGCGAAATCAAGCTAATACCCTGCACCCTGAACGGCCTGTACTTGTACATCTGCCAGAAGTCCTTCAACAAGAAGCAGTACATGAAGATACGACCGCTGCTCAATGTGCTGCTCGCCTCCTCCGGCTACGTGGACAAGCTCTTCCTCTTCAATTGTTTGCGCACTCACAACTACACCATCGATTGCCAGGAGTTCGAGAAACGTCTGCAGCTCATGCGCAACATTTTGGCCTATGATGCGAATGCGCAACGCCTGAAGATTTTCCACAACTCTTTCGCGGATTGGCTGGTGGATGTGAAGTTCGCCACCAAGAAGTTCATCTGCGATGTGAACGAGGGCCATGTCATGATCTCCATGTACTACTTGCTAGTGGCGGATACGCTGTGCGCCAACACGGTGCGTCGCTTCGCCTATCATCTAATTAAGTCCGGCGAATACTTGACCAGCCGGCACATCGATCTGGATCTCATCTTGATGCTGTTGGAGTCTCGCTTGAACCTGAGCGATTGTTTCTATACAAATCATTTTAACTGCTGCGCCCAGTGCGAGCACGACTTCAAGAATGATGTCAACTTTTTGCCCAAGACACGCTCCATGCTGGAGCGTTTTCTGACCAACGAGCTGAGCGAACCGTTTGCGCAGTTCCTCTGCGATTTCTTCAAGCCCAGTCTGCCGACGGATGCCAAAATGCTAAAGCTGCTGATCGAGACAGGCATCAACAATGCCGACACACAGAACTCCTGCGAGTCGTCGCTCATGTCGCCGGAGCTGTCGGAGAAGTCACAGAACATTGACTTTGAGCTGGCCGATCTGCTGCTGTCCAGCGAGAAGAGCTGCCTGCTGGAGACGCAGCGCACGGTCAGCCCTTCAGAGCAGAGTGAACCGCCACATGAGAGCCAGGACGAGAATGCCTCGAGCACGCTGCATCAGCTCTCCGATTCGCATCACATTGAGCTTCACAAGGGCAAAGCCCTGATCCATATACTTGCCAACGATGGCAACCATCAGCTGCTGGAGCGCGCTCTAAATGCCTGCAAGAGTCCCATTGATCTTGAGATAGAGGATTATAACGGCCAGACAGCTCTCAACATAGCCTCGAGAAACGGACACCTGGAGGTAGTCAAGCTGTTGCTTAGCTTCTCGCAGCCCTGCAACGATGGCACCGGCCGCATGAAGCGTGTGGATGTTAACCATGCGGATCGCGATGGATGGACACCATTGCGTTCCGCCTCCTGGGGCGGGCACAGCGAGGTGGTCCGACTGCTCATTGCACAGCCGGCTTGCAAAATCGATTTGGCTGACAAGGAGGGACGCACTGCGTTGCGCGCAGCCGCATGGAGTGGCCACGAGGACATCTTGAAGCTGTTGATTGAATCGGGCGCGGACGTCAACTCTGTGGATCGCCAAGGACGCACTTCGCTGATTGCCGCCTCGTACATGGGACACTATGACATTGTGGAGATTCTACTGGAGAATGGCGCTAATGTTAACCACCTGGATCTGGATGGGCGCAGCGCTCTGTGTGTGGCCGCTCTTTGCGGCTCCTCGGGCTATAGCAAGGTAATCTCCACGTTGCTGGATCATGGCGCCAACACGGATCAGCTTGACAATGATGGCATGTCACCGCTACTTGTCAGTTCGTTTGAGGGCAATGCCGAGGTCTGTGAGCTGCTGCTGGAGAATGCAGCGGATCCGGATCTGGCTGATTTCATGGGCCGCACGCCGCTTTGGGCCGCTTGCACTGCTGGCCATGCCACTGTGGTGCGACTGCTGCTCTTCTGGGGCTGCGGCATCGATTGCATGGACTCCGAAGGTCGCACAGTGCTCAGCATTGGCGCTGCTCAAGGCAATGTGGAGACAGTGCGTCAGCTGCTGGATCGCGGCCTGGACGAGACGCATCGCGACAATGCCGGCTGGACGCCATTGCACTATGCCGCCTTCGAGGGCTTCCATGAGGTGTGCCTGCAGCTGCTGGACTCGGGCGCCAAGATCGATGAGTGCGATAATGAGGGCAAGACGGCACTGCATTTGGCCGCCCAAGAGGGACGTCTGCGCTGCGTGCAGACCCTGCTTGATATACACTCCAGCTTTGTGGATCAGAAGGCGCACGATGGCAAGACCGCTTTCCGTCTGGCCTGCCTAGAGGGTCACATGGACACGGTGGAGTTCTTGTTGAAGTTCTGCTGCGATGTCAACTCCAAGGACGCCGACTCGCGCACCACGCTTTATATTTTGGCACTCGAGAACAAGCTGGACATTGTCAAGTACCTGCTAGACATGACCAATGTGGATGTTAACATTCCCGATAGCGAGGGGCGCACTGCGCTGCATGTAGCAGCCTGGCAGGGTCATGCCGACATGGTGAAGACGCTTATCGAGGCTGGCGCCGATGTTAACTCAATGGACCTGGAAGCGCGTACACCGCTGCACTCGTGTGCCTGGCAGGGCAACCATGATGTCATGAATATACTGCTTTACTATGGCGCCCTGGCGGACCATGCATGCAAGCAGGGTGCCACAGCGCTGGGTATCTCTGCACAGGAGGGACACGAGAAGTGTGTCATTGCGCTGCTGCAGTTCGGCGCCAATCCCTACAAATCGGATCACTGCGGGCGCACGCCCATTAAGCTGGCGGCCAAGTCCAGTCGCAGTAGCATACTCAAGATCTTTGAGAGCTATACCAAAAGTAAGCGCAATAGTAGGCGGAAAAGTCTGTTATTATGTTATTAAATCCCTTATCCACTTACCTCTGTTCCTCTATAGATGAAGCTAGCAATCCCAATGAAGCGAAATTCCACGCCAGCATGCTGCGCTCTCCGGACCAGCCGCCGGCTCTGCCCCTGCACCAAAACTTAGCTCCGTATCCGGCACACGCTTCCGCTTCCTCGGTTTGCTCGGCAGCCACCACTGCTACGGTGCACAATGGTAGCAATCTGCAGGCGCTGAATGCCTCCAGCTCTACGCACAGCTCGAACAACTTCTATCAAAACACCATGCAATCAGATACGAGCAGTTTGCACAAGCGCAAGAGCGTCATCTCTAGTCAATCCACGGGCAGCAGCAACGATGTGAGTATAGCTGCAATATGCCCATGGCTGCCAGTTGATAACGTCTCCATGATCTCCCTTATGCAGCAGGCGCCGCTCACTTTCACTCAGCAATTGCAGCGTCAAAGCAAGCTTAGCTCACGCAACAATCTAATGGTCAACTCTAAGCATGCATCAAGCTCGGCCGCAGCGGCTCACAAATCCAGCAGCAATAGTGGCGCGGGCGCCCATCAGCGACATTCACAGATGCTGCCTGATCTCAACGAGCACCAGCTGGGTAAGATTCTTTCAAGTTTCAAAGCATATAACACTTGTCTAATACTCTTCTACACAGCAAGCAACATGACTAATGAGGCGGACCTGTATGATATGGAATGCATGTCACCATTATACGCAACGCCTCCGCACTCGCCCAGTAGCGAGCTGAGCTCACCGGGCCAGCTGCCCGCTTTGAATGCCTTTGTGGATGATGACCGTGCTGGACCTAGTGGTAGCGGTTCAAAACCCGCCTTGCCCGATAATCATTTTGCGCGTGATACGCATATGCGCATCATTTTGGGCAATCTTAAGGAGAATCAGCCCAGCTCATCGAGGT
The DNA here is from genome assembly GCF_003285875.2 of Drosophila novamexicana. Lineage (NCBI taxonomy): Eukaryota > Metazoa > Arthropoda > Insecta > Diptera > Drosophilidae > Drosophila > Drosophila novamexicana. The sequence continues at coordinate 2,906,979 of NW_020824772.1, forward strand.
AAGCTATCATTATAAATGACTAAGGGGCAGCCCAAATTTTAACTCATTTCTCTTCTCGTCTTCAAGCAGCAAGAGCAAACGCAGCGGCGTCTCGAGCAATCCGGCAATGCGACTTATTCGCAGCCGCTTCGATTCGGCGGCACAGCTCATTAGACGCACCAATAACATGCTCTCCTCTAGCAGCAATCAGGGCTCATCCAGCATTGGTGTCAAGTCGGGCACCTTTCAGTGGCGCAAGGAGAGTCAAATGTAAACCCAGGGCGACCGAAACAGACATAAACCTGCATACTGAATTATACAGTAGCTCGTATTTGACCTTATTGAGTTTATACTTTATATAAAAAAGTATTTGTTTTTTTGTGATAGTTTCAATTTTAGTATACACACGTATTATGTATTCTTATTTCATATATAACTAAAAATACATCTAGACCTATTGCAAGACCGTAGTTTAAGGCACGCGCAAAGTATTAAGCTGTGTAGATTCATCAACGATTATAGAGTATTTCAGTACATTTTGGCATGCAATCGTAGAGAACTCCAAACAAGTAGCATCGAAATTAAAAATCAACAAAATTATGCTCTTCGGCATGCCGAAAATTAAATACCCTTGCAGACACACAAATCCATTTGAGAACTTTGGTTCCTATGGCAACTCAATGATGTGCTAGTCCGTTTCTCATCTACAAAACAGATCCAACAAAAAATAAGTCTAAAATGTCTCTGCAAGGGTGTAAAAATAAAAACCAAATAACAATTAAAAACAAGAAAAAAAATTATAATTCAGTCTCCTTGGAACCAATTTGTTTTTAATTTATTTGTGGAATATGTTATGCTGCAGAAACTCAATTATTTTATTAAAGAGTTTTATTTGGTCTGCTACGACCGATCAAATTATATGCGCCATACTACATTAACATTAACTATATTCATGAAGTGGCTGAATAATATAATTTATTTTATAACTAGAATTAAAACAATTTTAACATATGAAACTGAGATATATGAGTATATAATAATGCTGATTACGTCAATTTTATAATCAGTTTCTAAACTTATTAACTTATTTTCTATGGCATGATTCTTTAAGCCCAAAATTGCTTATATCAACCCACAACACTGAATGTAACCCGTTCCTGTACTCATTTGAAACACACAAACCCATGTTTTATTAATTCGAGACCCGAAAAATCTGTAGACGCAAAACACTTATTCATTAACAAAGTTTCAGATATAATATTTTCTGAAACTCTATCTCTCACTGCAAAGCAGAAAAACACAAGCAGGCAGACAACTATACAACGTACTTGGCTAAATCCAAAAAAAAGATATTAACAGCGAAATGTTGATTAAAAGGAAACATTACGTAATTATTTGTTAAATATACATGAACACATATATACATATATATTTATTTGACAAAACGCATATTTACAAGTTAACAACAAGCAGAGTTATTCAAATATTCATATTAACCATTATAGATAACCGAAGAACACAAACTGAATTACACCCACACCTATACAAAAATGGACACAAATTGCATGACGGGGTCTAATGAAACCAAAGATAAACATTTAAATTTGGAAATAATATACATAAATACATATACACACACAAGATTACCTATACAATATAAATGTATTTATAAAAAAGTAGTGTTGTAGTTTTGCAAAGCGTTTGCATTGAAGTTTAATTAAAAAACTATGGATAATTATATTGTCGAAATTGGATACAGGAACATTTACAACAATTCTGAGTGTGTTTTTAGTTTAAACAACTGTTTGCGACATGAAACGAAGCATATACATTTAAATATAAACTATAAAGCCTAATAAAGTGTATATTCATATAAATAAATTTGAGTCTAAATATTTCCCTTGGAATGTTAATACGAATAACTATTTGTTATTATCAACGAGTACCTTTGGATTGGCAACACGGAATACATTGGGCACCATGCCCGCCAATGTTGTGAACAGCTCCTCAGAGATATCGTGTGGCAGCAACAATTGCAAGGTACTAAACAATAAAGTAAATTAATTATAGTCTTATGGTTTATTAATCAAAAGCTCACCTTAACTCCGCGCCACCCCAAGAGGCTGATTCGATCATAAAACCCTTGGCGCACTTGAATACCAGCTCTGCGCGTCGAACACACCACTGTACTGTCATGTCCTCGCTCATCTCGTGGCGCAGCAGGGCTGGGATTGTCAATGTGGTTATATCATGCCGACTGGCAGTCTTTAAAATGCTGCGCAGACCCAATATAACTGGATGGCGTGAATTTATTTCGCTGGGACTATTGATGGGCTCATCGGATATCAAATGAAATATGACGTGCGATTGTGAGAGATTCGAGTGTTTGGTTATAAAAAAATCGCCGGTCTTTAGCTTGGGCACATGCTGTTTAATTGGCGAAGATGTGGCGCTACCATCGGCACTGTTACCACTGCCACTGCCGCTTCCAGTACTCGGTGAGTTGCTTGTGCCACTGGTGTTGAGTGCCCGAATTTGTTTCTCTATCTTTTCTAGCTGCACATCCATCTGATCAAAATGAAACTCAGTCGATCTGTTCGCATTCTTGATTATGCTCTTATTGGCCTGTGCCTGTATAGAAGGGGTCAGCACGACCACGCCGCACAGTGAGCTCGAGTAAAGACCCAAGGCCATGTTGAGACCATTCAAATTTTCATCCGCGTGCAGCGGACTACACAGGTCCGTCACATTGGCGCTGAGTATGCGTATATTGTGCATGTGCTTAAGCTGAGAGCCCAAATGTATGGTGAAGCTCTCCTCCATCGAAGGCTGCTGCGAGACGAACATAGAGGAGCGATTGCCCAGCGGAGTGGAGACTGGCGATACTTGGAACATTTGGCTAACTTGACTGGTTATCCAGTTGCGATACTCATTTTTCTGATGGCCCATCATTGCCTCCAGCTCGGATTCATAACGCTTTCGCACAAAGTTGTGCGTTGTATATTGCTGTGCCAGCAGATTGTTAATGTCCTCCGATGTGGTCGTTATGTCCAGCTGATTTATTTGGCTGTCCATTTCCTGCTGTTGCGAGTTCTTTAACGTTTCCACCTCAGAGTCCATATGCTCGGTCATATCGGCTATGACCTTAGCATAGCCACGTTCCCGTTTTAGTATATCCTCTAAAGAGGAGGAATGCACCAGTCGATGAAAGCTCTGCGCAAATATGTCCTCATCGCTTGGACCAATGCGATCTGCAAATTGCAGCAACTCTTCTTTATACAGACGTTCTGTATTTCGCACTATAGATTCCAAGTCTAACTCTTCGTTGGCCGCTTGGCTGATCAAATTCTCAGCGTAGTCATCATGGAATTTCTGATGCTCCCGGTCAATAAACGACTTTAGTTCCTCCTCTAAATCTTTTTGGGGGAGTGTCTGATAAGAGATAGCTGTTCTGTTTTGTCTATTTCACTTACTTATGTCTTCGTCCAAATACCGCATCATTGGATCCATTTGAGCTAAAAGCTGTGTAACCAATTCCTCAAGGCTTTCATCCTCAAAGGGCAATTTAATATCCAGCTTGGCTTCACAACCTTTGCCTGCATAATCCTTGTAGTTATATATAAATTGGACTGTGCGATTGGTCTCCATTATAAAGTTACCGAAGCGTCTGAGAATCGGTTAAATTTTGCAGCGTATATTTGTTTTAATATATTTTAAATATTCTTCTACTTTGCTTGGCAGTGTGAAAACACTGTTAATTAACAGTCGCAGAGCAATGCAATTAGAGATGTGCACATCCCGTGCTTGGTAGGCACGCCCCGAAAATTAGCTTGTCTTTATTACGATCATATGGACACTAGCGTTTTATTTGCATTTTTAAGAAAATTTCGAGTTTGGTAATTTCTGCTCTTCTTGTTTCTGCTCGTGATGTAGCTCTTTTAACTTTGCACAAATGTACCTGTTTACCGGCATCAATTTAACATGCGATGACAATGTTAATTAACAGAGCGAACTTATCGGTAACTGCGGAAGTGTGTACACACTGCCAGCCCATAACGAGAGCGGTATTATATTTGAAATAAAAACAAGTTTGCTTTGAAGGTTTCGGTATTTATTTAAAAATGTAGATATGTATTAAAAAAAAATTTAACTTAATAGTGTAGGCAGCGCGCTTTCGTCCGTTCAAATGGTTACCTGAAAATTACAACACTTCCCTGTTTACGTGTGCAGCAACAACTTACCCAAGTCGACCATTCCGAGGGTTGCCGAAAATGTTTGGCAGTGCTGACCCAATTGCACGTGTAGATTGTCCGCTTTGTGGCTGAGTTAGCTTGGCGACCGTCATTTCAGCGCTTTGCATTACTTTTTAGCCAACTTGGAACAAAAATTACAATATATATAATTTTAGATGACATATAACGGTATAGCATGTGTGCATTCCAAATGGAAACCAGGTTAAATGAAAATAAATCGAAATAAAGAAATTATAAAAGGTGCCCGCCCACAAATATCGCTACCATTATATAAGATATTTGGCATACTGACTCTACCAGCTTACTTGCCTCTTTCAACTTACATAGGAATGTACTTTGGCACCTTGCTTTGTGCTTGCTTTGCTGCTGCGCCTTTTGCCTGTTCTAAACAAATACAAGACTTATACTAGAGATGAAATGAATAAATAAACAAGACTAGGCTTGAACTAAACAACATTTTTGATTTGGTTTTGGTATTTTTTGTTTGTTTTCTTTTTCTTTGTTTGTTTTTTTTTTTTTTTTTTTTTGTTTTTGTCAATTTTACATAAATTCATTGCTGTATTTTATATCTTTCTTTGCTACATTAAAATGTAAATTTTGTTAACATATTAGAAGTCCTTAATGGCGCTGACCTTCGAGAACTGCATACAAACTGCTACAAGGTTTCGGTTACAATTAATTGTTCTTTTGGTTACAACTAAACATTCGGAGATAATTTAGTTCAATGCGTCATAGTCACTTACAAAAACGAGCATAAGAAGCTCCTCCTCGCTAAGATATATATGTAGTATTTAATGCTAGAGCAGCGCGAGCGGCTCTTGAAAAAGATGAGCGCACGCTCTACTCGTTTTTAAAATTATGAGAAGCTTAAGCCTAATGAAAAATATTAATACATTTGTTTAAATATAGATTTGTGTAGATTTTTGCACTGATTATCAGAAATTGTGGGCGATAGCCATTCAACCATTGGAGGTGGTCGCTTGAATATAGATTTAGTCGGCTGCCGCCCTGAAGTTTTCGTTTTTAATATGTTTTGTATATACTAAGTAATATTACTGCTTACTGAAGGATTGTGGCTACAAGGGTACAAAATGTAACTCGAGTTGTTTGTTTTTGATGCGCATGGTGTATGCGACATTACTATTTTACAATGTTCCTTTTGTTATAATTATTAAGTTGGCTACAAAATGTTGAATATAAATATTATTCTATTTTGAATATTGAATAGGTAGGTTTGATGACGTGTGTGTTAAATCAATTATCGTATATCATAATATCGTATCGTAACTGTGCAAATTACTCTCATTGAATCCTGGCCAGCTGCTGTGTACGTGTACTGCTGGATGCGTATGTGTGAGGGTCTCGCTGCTGCTTAATTCACTTCTCTTCATTTCACTTCTGTCTTCTCTGCATTTGTAAGTTCTGTTAACTCTGCTGCTGCTGCTGCAACTGCTCTCTGAATAAACGCACCACACACACACACATACTGCTCTGCTCTGTACTTGTACTGACTTTGACTGAACCAATCTCACACGACTGCACTGCACTGTTCCTGATATTTATCTTCTCTGTCATGATATTGGTATGGATGTTCTCGGAAAACTTCTTAGGTATATGAGTTGTTGCTCATATCATTGAATTGCGTATCGTTTACTTGACTTTGACTTTTGGGAATAAACTGAGCCACTGCTAATTTACCACCTATAAAATGTCGATAAATGAGAAACGTTATTTAAATAAATTGTTGTAAAGCATTCTAACAGTACTTAAATGGTTTTTTTTTTTCTAATTACGTTTACACAAAATAAATACTTAAAAAGATTAGTTTGCAAATAGTTCAAAAGGAGTTTTAAAAGAAAAATTTGTTCAATCTTCGATATCGATACTAAGATGCTGTTAGAAGCTACCAGGAAAATGCCGATAAGATAAGAAAGAGAGCTATATGTGTATTTATATTTAAAACGCAAGAAACCTACGCAAATTGTTTGTAAAAAAATAAACAAAATAACACAAAAAAATATGCAAATATATTTATAAATAAATATATATATATACAAATATATATATATATGGCTGGGTGGTTGGTAGGTTGATCGCAATATTTTCTTTTTTTTTTTTTGTTAGGGTCCTTAACTAAATTTATAACTATGCTCACCTCGTCTGGGGGCGCCTCAATATCTGCGATTGTTGCCGCCACCGTTATTGAAGCCCTGATTGTTGCCACCATAATTGCCTTGATTGCCACCGCCTTAAAAACACAAAAGAAAACCCACATGCACTTTTAAAAAAGTCTGCTCAAAAACTAAACCCAAAAGGATTACTCTAATAACTGAACAAAACTGAACTGCGACGTGGGTGTGTGTGTGTGTTACGACTGCATAAGCACAAAGTCTTCTGCATTCGTTTCACAGCATTCTTTATAAAACTAAAACTGGCAAACTCTATGGACGCACCGTCAGGCTACTCTTAATTAACTACGAATCCCATGCCCAGCACAAATACACAGCGCCGCTATAAAGCGCTAAGTTCTCGCTGTGCACTCGAGCTGGGAGCTTCAAGTGATCGTTTGTGAAATTTGATGAGACATGTTTGATTGATGCTTACCTGCTTTGTTGGCAAAGTTGCCGCTCTGGTAGGGCTGCATGCGATTGTTGCCAAAATTGCCGCCACGCTGTGGACCACCGCTGTAGCCTTGCTGATAGTTACCAAAGTCATTGCCGCCATTGTTACCCCAGTTACCGTTACCGCCGCCGCCACCGAAGTTGCCGCCATTGTTGCCCCAATTGTTGTCCCAGGGTCCGTTATTGCCCCAGCAATTGTTGCCGCCGCCGTAGCCGCCGCCAAAATTGTTGTTGCCCCAATTGTCGTTATTACCGCCGCGATTACCCCAGTTTCCGTTCTGGTTACCAAAGTTACCACCACCGCCCATGTTTCCACCCCTATTGCCGCCACCGCCGCGACCACCCTGACCGCGACCACCACCACCGCCGCCGCCCATTTCATTTTGCTTCGGCAAAGCCTTCTTCACGTCCACCATTTTGCCATTCAGCTGGTGCTGTTTTTGCACTGCAATTAAAAAGTATAGAAAAAAATGTAAGTAATGTATAACACGAAGCAAAATTTGTAAGACTTGTAATTTGAGCTAAAACCACATGTGCCAAATACTTTTTGATCATTGATGCACAAATACAACAATAACTAAAATATAATATGGGCTGGGTTTTAATCTTACAGCCATAAAACGCCGCAAAGACACATCAAGCATTGCAATGCGGAGCTGGGACTGTGTAATTCGCCTAATATATTAAATTGTAACGAGGTTGCGTGTTACACTGAACAAGCTTTTTTTTTATACATTCGCATAACATAGCTTAGCCGACGCTTTTATTTATCTCACAGCGTTCAAAAGGAAACTGTACAAGCGTTGATCAAGCATGTCAATTTGTCAGTACTGTGTTTATTTATTAATCAAGTGTGGCACATACGTTTTCATCAATTAGGCATACAGAGTGCCCAATTAACAAAGATATAATATGTGCAACATTTCTCTTACAGTCATGAAACGCCGCACAGACACATCAAACATTGCTATGCGGAGCTGGGACTGTGAAACATTAATAAATTAATGCCATCCGAGGTAGATGGGTTTACTGAGTCAGTAATGCACAAGGATCCATGTGCGAATGTCTGGCTGGGCTTGAAGTCTTGGTGAGACCTATTCATATTGTTTCTATACATATCTCATTCTTATAATAATTGTATTGCTTTAATGTAACGAGGCTGCGTGTTACGCTGAATTTGGATTTTAGATACATTCGCATAACATAGCTTAGCCGACGCTTTTATTTATCTCACAGTGTTTAAAGGGAAACCGTACAAGCGTTGGTCAAGCCTGTCAATTTGTCAGTACTGTGTTAATTATCTCACCAATTGTGGAACATACGTTTTCATCAATTAGGCATACAGGGTGTCCAATTAACAAAGATATAATATGTGCAACATTTATCTTACAGTCGTGAAACGCCGCACAGACACATCAAACATTGCTATGCGGAGCTGGGACTGTCTATAGAATATGTACATAAGTGTTTCAGTTTTGTACTTACACACAACTTTATCCACGGGATCGTAGTCGTCGAACTCAACAAAGGCAAAGCCACGTTTCTTGCCAGTCTCTTTGTCCATGACAATGTTGATGTCAACAATGCTGCCATAGTGCTGGAAGTAATCACGCAGACTCTGCTCATCATGATCGTCCTTCAGGGCGCCTACAAACAGCTTCTTGACAGTGGCGCCTGCATTGGGCGAGTCAATGTCTTGGCGTGGTACAGCACGCTTGGGCTCGACGACGCGTCCGTCGATTTTGTGCGGACGTGCCTTTTGGGCTTCATCCACCATGCTTGAATGCGAGTATGTAATAAAGCCGAAACCGCGTGAGCGCTTCGTACGCGGATCCTTCATGACGACCACATCGACAATTTGGCCCCATTTTTCAAAGTGCGCTTTTAAATTGTCATCGGTGGTGCGGTAATCCAGACCGCCAATGAACAATTTACGCATATGCTCTGGCTCAGTAATTGAGTCCTAAATATAAAAGAACAAAAGTTTCATATCGATTTTTTTTTTCATCAAGCCAAACCTAACCTCTACCCCGCTGACGCACATGTAGAAAATTTCAAAATGGCGGTCACCGAGTTTGCGTATGTACCCACACATGCATACATGCACCCAACTCATAAACTCTTAGCGAATATAATATGCCTACTTACATCGTCATGCTGGCCATTTGAGTTTCCATTTTGATCGTTGTGACCGCCCATCTTATATATTGTTCTTAATTTGTTACTTTTTCCTTTGTATTTTGAAAAACGACACAGCACAATGCTTCACCCGTTTCAATTGAATAATGAAAATTGAAATGTAATGCCAGGCTGTGTGACCAAATCTGGAAAACGTCACGATACTTTCAAAGTAGTGTTGTGCAGGGTTCTTATATTTTTTGCAGGATAGTACGCTGCTCTTAATGTATTTGTGATGATAAATAAAAATCACTCCTTGGATATAAACAGACTGAATACATATATATATACTTAAAATAAATTTAAATAGTATATGTTGTTGGTGTTGCTATTTTTTTTTGTTGATACCATTGTTTCTCAAATTTATAAACATAAACATTTTATTTATTTATTCGCATTACATTAACTAGACAGTGTTGTAAACAAGCAAATAGTTTTTTAATTTCTGTTGCGAGATAATCTCGGCTAAATATGTATTTTGATATATATTAGTATACAAAGACTAACGAAAAAATACTTGCTTAAATAACTTATAAAAACCATCTGATCACCGTACACATCTTAACAAGTTCACTAGCTCTTTTTTTTTTTAATACGACACACAAGTCAAGATGCCGAAAAAGAAAACCGGCCAGCGCAAAAAAGCAGAGAAGCAAAAGTTACGTTTGAAGGAGATTAGGGGACGAGAGGTTCCTCTCGCTGATCTGCCTTGCAATGCACCGATGGACTGTGACAAGTGTGAGAAAAAGCAAAAGTCTCGTGCCTTTTGCTATTTCTGCCAGAGTGTGCAGCGTTTGCCCATTTGTGCACAATGTGGCAAGATAAAGTGCATGCTAAAGACGGGTGACTGTGTAATCAAACATCCCGGCGTGTACACGACTGGATTTCCGGGCATGGTTGGTGCCATTTGCGACTTCTGCGAGGCTTGGGTGTGTCACGGGCGAAAATGCCTAACCACGCACGCCTGCACCTGCCCGTTGCAGAACGCTGTGTGCCTAGAGTGCGAACGTGGTGTTTGGGAGCATGGTGGACGCATCTTTAAGTGCTCCTTTTGCGATGGCTTTCTGTGTGAAGACGATCAATTTGAGCATCAGGCCTCGTGCCAGGTGCTGGAGTCGGAGAACTATAAATGCCAATCATGCAATCGTCTGGGTCAATATTCATGCTTGCGCTGCAAGACGTGCTACTGCGAGGACCATGTGCGCCGCAAGGGATTCAAGTATGATAAGAACAAGGCTATACCTTGCCCTAAGTGCAATTATGAAACATCTGTGACAAAGGATTTGAGCATGTCCACGCGATCCCATAAATTTGGCCGTCAACAACAAGGCATGGGCAGTGACGACGAAGAGGGGTATGGTGGCTACTATGGGGGCTATGGGGCTAGTAGCAGCGCTGGCTATACGTATGGCGATGATGACGAGGACGATGGTGATGACGATGAGAGCGAAAGCGATGATGATGACGAAGAGGAGACTAGCGGCAGTGATGCTGAAGAAACCGCTAAGGCGGAAGATAAATCTGAAAAATAATTCTTTTGTTTTTTAAATAGATACATTTACAAATGTGTATGTAATAAATTCAAGTACTCAGTAGATAATTTTGTTGTGGAAAGACAAGCTGTTTGGTTTCATAGGGTGTAATGTTTTCGATCAGCTAATAGATGGGTTCTGTCACTTACAAAAGATGGCTGCTATGGATGAACACAAAAAAGCGTATTTCACAACACTGGTGACTTGCACGTGCGGCATAGACTTGTTTTGATTTGTAATGGAAATTTTTAATAATCGTCCAGGATTTTGTCCGTCCTGTGGATCAATTTTGCCGCCTCTGCAAGTTAAAGGAAACGTCTTTTGCTATAACTGTAAACAAGAGTTCTCTCCAGATGGTAAGCTATTGTTAATATTATTTTTTTGCTTAATCTCAAAACGCCGGACTCTCAGTTTATAGCGGTGAGACATCCGAGTACACAATACACTTTAATTCCTACGATCCCAGCAAGCTGTCCAAGAAAGGAAACCGTGAGACCGATACTGCAGAGGCTGATGGTCCAGTTGTAGAGCGGAAGTGTCCCAAATGCGGCAACGACAAAATGTCCTATGCCACCTTGCAGCTACGTTCGGCGGATGAAGGTCAGACTGTATTCTTCACCTGTTTGAAGTGCAAGTAAGTGCAACATCAAAGGGATCAATAGCAAATGCTTAACTATAACTTTGTTTATTATACAGATACAAAGAATCGGAGAACTCCTAAATGCATCATTTTAGCCTGTTACTCAACAAATTGTGTAAATACAAGTATCTTAAATTAATGAAAATAACTGTGCTCGACAGCCTGAAAATATAGATGGAAAGAGATTTGTGGATGGTAATTGCGTCACTTGTTTGTTGTTAATTCAGCGCTCACCTCGGTGGCCTTAAGACGATTCTTTGGATTATATACGACTAGGTTCGAGACCAAATCAATTTCAACAGCATGTGTGCAGCTTGGAAACAGATTGTCCCAACGTACGCCCACCGAATTGGGAAACCTGCCAGCAACAATTAGACTAATTATCAACCCATTGTCTAAGCAAGCGGACATCTCACCTTATTTTACTGTAATCCGGCAGCGCTGTAAGCTCTGGCCATTCGTTTAGCCGCGGGCTTCCCAACGTACGTATTATAATCGCCAATTGCTCGATATCTGTTGTGCCTGCAAAGAGCGGTACGCCGCGTAGCATTTCGGCCAACACATTTCCGCATGCCCACAAGTCGACGGCAGGTCCATATTTCTGACTGCCCCAGAGTATTTCGGGTGCACGATACCACCTCGTGGATACTTGTGGCGAATAAAGGCGTGACTCTTCTTCGGGGAAGTACAGGCGCGCTAAGCCAAAGTCGGCAATCTTCAGGACATCCGTATGACTGATTAGCAAATTGGCGGGTTTGATGTCCCTGTGCATAATGCCCGCCTCATGCAGGTATGCCATGCCTTTGAACATCATCAGGGCATATTTTCGCACCTGCTGGCGGCTCAACGGATTCACTTCGCTTTTCAGTCGACTATACAGTGTGTCCGGCATGTACTCTAACACCAGCGAAAGGCCAGTGAGATCGGGATATATCTCGATAATGTTTAATATCTGCAACAGCAACGTTGAGGCAACATACACATAAGATTTGGTATCAGATCGTAACTTACATATTCCGAATTACACAGTTGAAGTGTTTTTATTTCGCGCAGCGTACTCAAGGATATGTTGCCAAATTTGTTCTTCAATGCGACCTTCTTGATGGCCACCTCCACGTTGCGCTGCAAATCGATGGCCTTGAACACGCAACCGTGAACACCTTCACCAATTTTATCTTGCATTTTATAACGACTGGGCGCATAGTCGTCCATTATTAGACTGTAATTTTAATTTGGTAATTGAGTACCACTCTATTTATGAGCTTTGTTTTTTTTCCGTGTTTTTATATACTGTCTCCGTAGTCCCTGGCAACGGTCACAACAATGCCAAACAGCCGTTAGCCTGCGAACACAACTAGCAAAACAGAAGTCCTTAAGCTCAGCCACCTGTTGCCTGGTTGTTTACAGTTAGTTTTTGCTGTTTGTGATAATGCGAAATGGGGCCTAAAGCGTGGGCTGTCAAATTTCGAGGCATGCGCATTTCCATGTCCTTCTGCTGTGCCAGGTCAACTGTCAATTTGTGCGGATACACAATTTTTCGGACCCTCGCAACTTCCAAAGAAACGAACGCAGCTTACGAAATTAAATAAAACTATTTAAATATGTCTTTAGTTATTAAATAAGTGGTGCACATCAATTAACTCGCTGGTAGGTGTAACTATATTTTAAATCAGTTGCAAATCTAACGCTGCAAATAACCGTTACAAAAACTGTAAAATATGTGTCAGCCATGTACGTACGTGTATGTATGTATATATGCATGTGCCATAAAGTGTACTGTGCTAATATAAAAACTATTAACATGAGCAATTTAAGGATGCAAATTAAATGATTATTAGCCTTTACATGGTCTTTTCACTACAATTTATGATCAATAAGGTCAATAACGATTTAATGTACACATGAATGTATTAGCGAGCCATGCAAAGTGTGTATCTACATACATATGTATGTATGTATGTATGTGCAAGTGTTTGTAATTTTTTTTGTGACATGCATCGACACGCACAGCCTGTCAGGCGCAGCAGCACCTTGAACCAATTTTATAATTCTACTATTGGTTTTGACTTTGAACAAAAAAAAAAAAGTGCATTGCATTTGAAGGCTTTATAAACCGTTTATGTATGCAAACACAAGTATTAAACTAATTTACTTTGGAAAAGTATTTGCCATAATTGGTAGAACATGCAGCTTGAAACCGATTGCAACCGATACATGCAGAGATACAATATGATAAATTAGATAATTGTTAAATCATGGATAATATTTCTGAAAAATAATATGAAGGAATTAAAAATATACATACATATGTACAAATGTGCATATATACATACATATCTACTTTTAATTTGGAATGTACATGCATAAGTACAACAACAACAACAACAACATTATACACGATTACCACATCGCATTATTGGCATATCACATTTAACAATATTTAATGGCATTACAGCCCGCGCACACAACATGTCCCATCCACATCTGGTCCTGTCACTGCTGCTGTGCTTTAGCCTCGGCTCGTGGACCGTTCAGTCAAGAACTGCCAAACGCTCCGATGTCTACATAGCGGGCTTCTTCCCATATGGTGATGGCGTTGAGAACTCGTACACGGGACGCGGAGTTATGCCCAGTGTCAAGCTGGCCCTTGGTCATGTCAATGAGCATCCACAGATACTGACCAACTACAGGCTGCATATGTGGTGGAATGATACACAGGTATAATTGGTTTACACGAACCGCGAAGTAGTTCCTTTATGCTTTTTCTTATTTGCAGTGCAATGCTGCCGTGGGAGTGAAATCTTTTTTCGACATGATGCACTCTGGTCCTAACAAGGTGATGCTCTTTGGTGCAGCCTGCACGCATGTCACAGATCCCATAGCCAAGGCCAGCAAGCACTGGCATTTGACACAGCTGAGCTATGCGGATACCCATCCCATGTTCACCAAGGATGCGTTTCCCAATTTCTTTCGAGTGGTACCCTCGGAGAATGCATTTAATGCACCACGCCTAGCGCTGCTCAAAGAGTTTAATTGGACGCGAGTGGGCACCGTGTATCAGAACGAACCACGATATTCACTGCCTCACAATCATATGGTTGCCGATCTGGATTCCATGGAGCTGGAGGTGGTAGAGACCCAGAGTTTCGTCAACGATGTAGCCGAGTCACTGAAAAAGCTGCGGGAAAAAGATGTTCGAATAATTTTGGGCAATTTTAATGAGCATTTTGCCCGCAAGGTTTTCTGCGAGGCATTCAAGTAAGTCCTTGAAAAATATAAATATATTGTAATGCCCGTAATAATGCCGCTTTTAGATTGCAAATGTATGGACGCGCGTATCAGTGGCTGATTATGGCCACCTACACCACGAATTGGTGGAATGTGACGATGGACAGCGAATGCAGCGTGAAGGAAATCGCCACGGCCTTGGAGGGTGCCATATTGGTGGATTTGCTGCCGCTCTCAACCAGCGGAGACATAACAGTTGCAGGCATTGTAAGAGGACTCCAGATTTTACCCACATATGCAACCTCTTATGGCTTATTTATTTTCCAGACGGCGGATGAGTATCTAGTTGAGTATGATAGATTACGCGGCACGGAATACTCGCGCTTCCATGGATATACCTACGATGGTATTTGGGCAGCTGCATTGGCCATACAGTATGTAGCGGAGAAGCGTGAAGATCTGTTAACACATTTTGATTATCGAGTCAAGGACTGGGAAAATATTTTCCTGGAAGCATTACGTAATACTTCCTTTGAGGGTGTCACGGTTGGTATTAGCCCTAAAATTAAAAAGCTGTTAAATAGCGTGTGTATATTATTTCTAGGGACCGGTACGCTTCTACGACAACGAACGCAAGGCTAACATTCTGATTACCCAGTTTCAAGTGGGACAAATGGAAAAGATAGGTGAATATCACTCACAGCAAGCACACTTGGATATGACGCTGGGCAAGCCCGTACGTTGGGTGGGCAAGACGCCACCCAAGGATCGCACGGTGATCTATATAGAACACAGTCAAGTTAATCCCACCATATATATTGTGTCAGCCAGCGCCTCTGTCATTGGCGTGATAATAGCCACCGTTTTCCTAGCCTTTAACATCAAGTATCGTAATCAACGGTAAGATCTTAACTTCCCATAGCTACTCTTCCTTAACTTACCAAGTCTGTATTACTTGCAGCTACATCAAAATGTCAAGTCCACATTTGAACAATCTGATTATTGTTGGCTGCATGCTGACGTATCTGAGCATCATTTTTCTGGGCCTGGATACTACGCTGAGCAGTGTAGCAGCCTTTCCCTATATATGCACGGCTCGAGCATGGATTTTGATGGCAGGTTTCAGTTTGGCTTTTGGTGCCATGTTTTCGAAAACTTGGCGAGTGCATTCGATTTTTACCGATCTGAAGCTGAACAAGAAAGTGATCAAGGACTATCAGCTGTTTATGGTTGTGGGCGTGCTTTTAGCCATTGATATAGCGATAATAACCACCTGGCAGGTAGCCGATCCGTTCTATCGTGAGACGAAGCAGCTAGAACCAAAAGTGAGTATTACACCAATGGGACTTCCTTAATAACTTACTATTATTACAGCACCACGAGAACATTGATGATGTGCTGGTCATACCTGAGAATGAGTACTGCCAATCAGAGCACATGACCATATTTGTCAGCATCATCTATGCATATAAAGGCTTGCTACTGGTCTGTATACTTTGACACTAATGACTGTTAATTATACTTATTCTAATGTGTTCCTTATTTGCCACCTTTAGGTTTTTGGCGCCTTCTTGGCCTGGGAAACCAGGCATGTCTCCATACCAGCCCTAAATGACTCCAAGCACATTGGCTTCTCAGTTTATAATGTGTTCATTACTTGTATTGCCGGCGCGGCCATATCGCTGGTTTTATCGGATCGCAAGGATTTAGTTTTTGTCTTACTCTCGTTTTTTATAATTTTTTGTACGACAGCCACTTTGTGTTTGGTGTTCGTACCGAAAGTAAGACTGGTAGTAAGGAAGTTTTGTAGTTTTTGTAGCTGTTATATAATCGTGTATTACTTATATACAAACAAACATACGAGTGCATACGTATTTTGTTGAATGTTGTTTAATATTGTTCGTTTGATCATTTCGAATGCCATCAATCGAATGAACTGCATTTCAAATGATCAGCATTTCCTTTAGCGCTACTCTTTACGCACAGAACAAACAAAAACGTTACTAAATTCTAAACTTTGCTGATGCTACATAACACTACTAACTTTTTATAAACTGTTAATTCTATCTACATACTTAGCTATGTATATCAGCAATGCCGTAGAAACATTGAAAACCTTTACTCTATAATTGGATATTACTATTTATCGGTATTTCTGATATATGTATGTTCTATCCTACATTCTCAAATTTCAACTTGAGAACTTTCCTTGCTGTGTGCTGTGTTGTCTGGCAGCAAACTTATCTAATCCCGGCTTATTGAATTTCAGCTCGTCGAACTCAAACGCAATCCTCAGGGCGTTGTGGACAAGCGAGTGCGCGCTACTCTACGCCCTATGTCCAAGAATCGTCGCGATTCTTCGGTCTGTGAGCTAGAGCAGCGGCTTCGCGATGTTAAGAACACCAATTGTCGCTTCCGCAAAGCTCTGATGGAAAAGGAGAACGAGCTGCAGGCTCTAATACGCAAACTGGGCCCAGAGGCTCGCAAGTGGATCGATGGTGTCACATGCACAGGCGCCCCCACTGACATGGAGCCTATTCTAAGCGAGGATATGGCGAGGCTATCAGCGCCACCGGTGCGTCGCGAGATGCCCAGTACTACAGGTGAGTGAGCTTGGGTTCTATCTAGACAAATTCATGCATTGCTCACTGATTGCACTTAGAAGTTACCGAGCTGACATCAGTGGATAGCATCACTTCCACGCACGTTGACATGGACAATTCCTTCGTTTCGGTGCAGTCCACGACTTTGGCGCCCTCTTTGCCGCCGTAAGTACTAGGAGAGCCACATATACTAGATATGTGTATTTAATCAGTATGTCCAACAGTAAAAAAAAGAAACAGTCAATTGTGGAACACCATCCGCCCGCAATGATGCAGCCTATCCAGCAGCAGCTACAACAACATCTGCAGAAGCAGCAACAAATGCAGCAACAGCAGCAACAACAACATCAACACCATCGACATTTAGATAAACGCAATTCAGTTTCGGCTCAAACAGATGCCAATATTGGTAGCATAACCAGCAGCGCCAGCAAACGCAGCACTGGCGACTGTGCCGCGATTCGCCGCCAGTCAACTGCATCCCGACACTATGAAAGTGGGAGCCAAACGCCAACGGCGAAGCCAAAGTATAGCAGCACACATCGCAACTCCTCCACGAATATATCCACCTCACAATCGGAGCTGAGCAATGCTTGTCCGCACAGCAAGCCCGGCACGCCAGGTATTATCAAGAGTAAGTATTCGCCTATCCTATATATTGCACAACGTTTCAAATTCAGTTAAAAAATAAAATAGTACCTATATTTAATTATAAGCATAAATCTCCCTTTAAATTTACTTACATATGTTAACCAAATATAAATTGTTATTCATGCTTCAGTAAAATTACATTTCATTCCTTTTTTAACAGCTCCCACTGCGGGTGACCATCGGCGCACTAGCATGGGCTCAGCTTTAAAGTCTAATTTTGTTGTCTCGCAGAGCGATCTCTGGGACACACACACGCTCTCACATGCTAAGCAGCACTCGCGCCAGTCGCAGCGTACTTATGCCAGCCCACAGCGCTGTTCCGAACATCATGGACACGTGATGGCCTATGACCAGAACACAACGTCGCCCATTCAACGATCCGTCTCGGAAAAGAATCGCAATAAGCATCGTCCCAAGCCGCAAAAGGGTACGGTGTGCCAGAGTGAAACGGACAGCGAGCGGGAGCGCGAACCGACACCCACTACTGTGCAGCAGTGCACACAGACGCGCAAGTTCAATCGCAATTCCAACATTCAGCATGCGGCGCACCATCACAGCTCACCGAATGTGGCGCCGGAGAAGCAAAGGAAGCAGCGCAACAGAACGGATCATTCAATCTATGGAGCCAGCTCCGAGACGGAGTTAATCGAGGGGGAGACAGCTATACTACCCATATTCCGGAAGCTGCTCACCGAAAAGAGTCCCAACTATCGCGGCCGAAGTGTTGTTGGCCAGAGCTGTCCTAATATATCCATTAAATGCGATATCGTTGAATACTTGTAGGCGATAATGACAATGCTGCAATCGATCGACAAATGCAGTTTTTAGCCCCTAGGACAAAATTCCTTATACTCTTTCGTATTGCATACTAATGTGAAGAAAGTGAATGCACAATTTCATAAATTGCTAGCACAAATAATATTGAGAAAAATAGTTGAAAAATATAAGATAATTAATGTAAGTAATTACAAACGTTGTTTTTAAATTAAATTGGGTTGTTTTGAAAGTAATATTTTTATTAATTGTTTTAAAGGTAACATTTATTAAATCACTTCAACACATTTAATAAGTTCAATGAAGGAAGTACAAGGTTTTCAGTTATAGTTAAGTACAATACGTCATGATTTTTTGTTTAACTAGCTCTCATTGTCTGTATAAACATAGATTTGTATTTATCAATTTGTCACCTTCTGTATCACAGTTACATGGTTATTACAAACGCGAGTGTGTTGTGTGTTGCTGTGTGTTTTAAACATTTACAACTAAGTAGGATAGACAACACATATAGTACACCAATGTATATTATATATATATATATGTATATATATATAGTATACATATATATATATATACATATATTTATGTTTGTTCTGTATATAACTACCATATATGGTAACTACATATAGCTGCATACATACTATAATGCCGGCATCAACATAGTTGGCCCATTTAACAGCTAATAAAAATTCAGAGTATAAATAGTTTTGATTACAGTTAAATACGTAAATACATAAACAATTACGCGGACGCGCTCTGCTGTTCAATAATTTACTTAAACCTAATAATACCGACATCATGCAGTCGTACAATTATGGACGTACCCAGTACCTTCCGCCAATTGCTTCAGTTTACAATATTTAGCTCACTTGGCTCGAGCGAGCGTCAAACGTTACAATAACAAAGTAAAAATCGCATTGCAACTGTTTAAAGTCTTTTTGAAATAGCACACTAAATAGTAAATCAAATAGCCAAATAGTTGGCGCAAATGTTTGCTCAAGCATAAGTACAATTAATTGCGAATCTCCGCCTACTAGAATATTATATTAGCAAAGTATAAAATGTCTCAAACATTTACGCAAACCGCTTGCCTCTTTGAGTCACGCTTAACTCTAACAAAGTAGTTGCACATACGACTAGCTGTGATATATCAACACAGCTCACACACGTACACTTACAATGGCGCAATGTGTGCTAAATACATATACATATTAATTGTATATATTTCGGACAGCTTGGTTGCGTAGCTCTTTGTATAAAAAATGCATATGCTTGCAGCTCCTTAGGCAATCAGAAGCTCCATTGAAAATCGCGGACTCCGCTTGATATTTTCCACTAGTGCGTCGTTTGAAATGAGTCCACAGCCAGAGAAGGCGGCGGATGTCCACTTTCTGTACCTGAAATGGTTCTGATCTGATTGTTTGAATTAAGAGATTCCAATTCATGTGTCTCCGAATTGGCCATCTCAACAATGGCTGAGCTGGTGGGTGTTAGCAGCTGTTCAGTGGCAATTATTTGACTGGGTTTGCTGTAAAAGATTACAAACACAAATTAGAGATAGCCAAGAATATGGGAGTTGGACCTACCGTTCGTAGAACTTATTAGACTTTGCAGTGCGACGCTTGCGCCATGCAGGCCAGCCCAACTGCATGAAATCGTACTGCGGTCCGGCCACTTTAAGCAGGCTCATCAGGAAGAAGGTTGCATAGAACCAACTGGTGGCCATGACTACAACTAAAAATATGCCAATCTGTATGTAAGGTAATATATTTGATGCCATCATAATGCCACCGGCAACGCCAGTGGTAGTCGCTGCCATAACTGTTGGTCCAATGATGCGGGACAGCGCGAATTGTGTGGCTGCAATGCGCTCCTTAGAGGGAGAGAGCCGATAATGTATGCCATAGTGCAGGCTAAAATCCACAGCCAAGCCAATTGCAGTCGATACAGCAATGCTCTCCAGTATATTAAGCCGCCATCCGAGTAAAATAAGCACAGCCACCGTGTTAAAAATGGTCAGAGAGACGGTAATGACGGCATATATGGAAATAATAAAATTAAGTGTGAAGCAGAGCAGAACCACAAGAGAAGCTGCCATGGCCAGCCCAATAGCAATGATTGTGTCGTGCGAAAGTGTGTCCTGAACGCTGTAAAACTTCAAATCACTGATAAACCAGCCACCACGCAACTCCAAAGGCGCCGTGCTGAGCTGCTGCTGAAACCAAGTCTCGACGCTCTCATAAAACTGGTTGATGTTAGCGAAGAGCGTGCTGTATCTGACATTCGAATCAAACTCAATAATGATCGCTTTCACGAGTAGTTGCGTAGGTGTAGACTCAATGCTTAAGCTTTCATTACTATTGCCCTCGAAGTACTCATCCGAGTGGATGGGTCCAGCAGCAAACTTTGGACCCGCTTTGCCGTGCTGATAGAAACTGGTTTCGCACAGATTCGAAATACATTGTGGCAAACACTCCTCAAATATGTGCGGCTCGTAGGGAAACTCTGCGTCGCAGCAGGGTGCGCGATCCAAGCTCATTGAGTCCATGTCATCAACGCATCTAAGAATGAAAAAAATGAGTGAATAACTTTCACTAATTTGTATAACACAATACTTACCTACGCTCCATGTATCTTATAAAGTTCTCAATGAAGCAATTAGGCAGCAAGAAACCAAAGGTAGCCTGATAAAATGGCTGCTGGCGTATGTTTTGACAAAAGTTCCTTAACCAAATCTGCGCCGTCTTGCTTGATATATTAAAATTATTGTCATAGTGTAGGTTACCGTATGAGCTGGGGTTCGTGAAGTCGCCATCGTCCACCGCTTGTACGCCCCAAACGAAGCGCATGCTCATATTGAAATTTTCCACTCCTTGCAGAGGCTTCTCAAACCAAAACTGATGCCTTAGCTTTGTATAAGCCTCGAAAGGATGCTGTGACACAAATAATTGAAAATGTGGTTTCTCTGGCAGCTGTAGACCCGGATACCAAAACACAATGATCGCACTGGAAACGCCCAGCACGGCAAAGATGAACAACCACAGGTATGCATAACTCATAATACTCTGCGTAATACACTCTTCAAACAATTCGCAAAATCGATTAATTGACTTCTTGCAGGCGTTGATCAATTTTTGTGTTAAATGTTGCTGGCAGCACATGTGGCTGGCAAACAGGCGTTCCATAATTGATACCGAGGCGGGTAACCAGGTGATCATAAGCAAATAGTTGGTGACCACAACGGTGCCCGCAAAAATTCTGTAAATGGAAGCCATTAATAGTGGATAGTTTATTATAAGACTAACAAGACTTACCCAAAACATTTAATTGCAGTTATGGAGCTACTGTAGGAGGCATAAAATGCGCTAGCAGTGGTTACGGAGGTGACAAACATAGAAGCTGCCGCATGTCGCATGGTCAGCGCCATTAGATTCTCTAATGTTTCCGTATGCTCATTGTGCTCCAATGGAGTGGGCAACGTTGATTGTGTGTTTAATGTACTGCTCTTGCTAAAGCGCTCGGCCAGAACACATTGCCAGATTTTTAGGAACAAGAATACATCATCCGCACCAATACCAATGATCACCACAATGGCTAGGAGATTCATATATGGAAAGAAGCTTAACTCAAATACCAGCGTATAAACAAAGTATGCCAATCCCAATGAGAAACAAATGGCACAAGAGGACATTAGTGTAATAAACGCAGAGCCTGTATATAACCAAACGCAAGCCATAACGAAGAGACCACCCAGCGATACCAGCCAAACGTCAGTTAGTAAAAGCTCGCTAAATAGCTCATTTTCCAGACCCAAATCCATGGCAACAACTTCCACTAACTCATTGCATAGCTCGCTGTAAAAAGAGTTGAATAAAAACTATTTAAATAATCACATAAGACTAGAAATATATGTTAAAATTATATTAAATAGAAGTACCCAAAAGTATTCACAAATAGTTCACTCACCGCTCAAATTAGAAAATTTAAATTTAACATTAAATGTACATGAACTGATTTAGTAAAATGGCTAGCGAAGAGGAATCTATGGCACGCAGCGAACGTTTAGCTCAGGTGGACGTCAAAGATCTGCTGCCAACATGTTTCAATAAAAAGACCGTCACAAAGGCGGACTTTGTGAACCACATGCATGATGGTCGCATTTATAAACCACAAAAGATAATTAAAAAGCAAACCGATGCGGCTTTGATATCTGGACATTATGCGAACAATCTTAAGGTTAATAATTTTGAATTAAAGACGCGCACCTGGCCCTATGCAATGGACTGGCGTGAAGAATATCGCCAATATTTAATGCGCACCAAATGGTGCAACGAGGATATTTATAAATTGTTCTTTGAGTGCCCGCCAGTGCGTTTTGATCAAGTCGAAGATTTTTTGAGGGATATGCAGAAAACTCTTTACGGTTCAGACTATTCGCCAAATGACTATGCGTCACTGCATAGTCGGAAAACCACAATAGCGGATATATCAGATCCGAGCCTTTCATCCAAGGACATTCAGACTACCTATGGTAATTACTATAATCGGCTCGAGGAGCTCAATGCCTTGGGTGCAGCATTGTATCGGCGACCTGAACCCAAAAATATGTCCATGGAGACATTTGCCAAAAACATGCGCAAGCTTTTCCGCAAATATGATCTGAGTACATACTATGAAGAAGTCTGCGTACCCGCATTGGTGACAGCAAAGGATGGCAAAATGCCTACAGGACCCATCGATCGTTACACGCTGCGCAAGTACTAAAATTATTAAGACAATTCAATATTCAACTTACACGTGTTGCCATTCGTGGAAAAGCGGCAGGATGCGATTGGAGCGAGCAACTGGTACAAAAATCATTGCGTATTTCAAATAAACATTAGTGTCCTGTATAAAAAAAAAAGAATTATTAATTGGACCAATCTTTATCGTAATAACACTAACATTTGGCTTAATAAAGCTGTGGTCACTTAGAAAGTTGAGTACATTGAAAACCAAATTGTTGCGCGTACATTCTTCCGGCGCATAACATCGATTTAATTCATTACAATTGATGTCCAGCTTTAGATAGTGGAAGTAATCGTAGCAATTAAGCAGCAGCGATCGTAGCAGCGACACATCATCCGTGGTCAGATCAAAACAGGAACTCTTATTGGCCAACAGGGTGGCATAGTTGGGCAGCGACCACGGCCGGCAGCAATTGAATGTCAGCATTTCGGGCTCACAGAATGCCTGGTAGCTCGGCACGGTACCAATTTGCTCTTGCAGCTGGCACATGGCTAACATGCCATTTAGATCAAACAGTGAGTCTGTGGAATTCGGTCCAATGCGCTGCACCACAAAATGTGAGTATTCCTTATGTGGTGAAGAATCACAAAAAGAACCCTCGATGGGCTGACGCACTCTTGAGCTAGACCATCCGCCGTTGGGTAATGAGGCCTGCTTCAGCATACGCCATGTGCTCTTCTTGGTCTGTACGCGCTCACGATGCTCATCCTCATCCACGAAAGTTGTATTGTGGCCATACTCAATCTCCTCGCTGCGTCTGGTCGGCTCTAGCAAGGAAGGGCTGCTGTCGTTTGTTACCTCGTAATCACGAAATACGCCGTTGTCACCCATCCACTTATCGCTTAACGGACTCTTGGTCGCCTTTAGGCGCTTATTAATAAGCATCATTTTGTACGCCATGTCGTCGTGCTCGTTCTTCTTGTGCTCTCTGCGGCCCTTACTGTTTTTGTGCTTTCGACGCTGTTTTTTGTGCCGCCTGTGATTGGGATGCTGATGACGGGGTACCCCACGTTTCTTGTCGTATTGAAGCTTTTGCATCAGATGTGTGGGGTTGGAAAACAAGACACCGTTGCCGTCAACCTCCTGATCCAGATTATGCCAAGCGGTTAGACGTTTGCCAATTTCGGTGCCTCGCGTCTCAAAGCCCTGCAATATTTGTTGTGGGTAAAATTATGAGCATGCGTAGAAATTATATATTGGGGTATGATTGATACGAACCAAGGTGGGGTCACTAAAATCTGGTAGGTCGTTCAGTAAAAATGCGACTATAATGCAGGCCACGCAATAAACTGCAATTGAGACGACCACCAGGTATGGTCTCCGTGCCAGCACATGATAATACCAGTTCATCTTCTCCGAGTCGAAGCACAACATGCCGAGGCAGTAGAAGCGACAACGGAGTAAGCGCGAGAATGTCTTCCAAATTGAAAAGCCTAGATTATTCTCATCTTGTTTGGTTTTGTGACAGCTGCAGTCGCAGCGTGGGGGGTTTTGAGTAACCTTGAGCTTGAGGCGTTATGGCGGATGTCCTAGGGGTAGTGCTATTGTTGTTGTTTATGTTATAGATACTGTTTGGAGCTGCCTTGCAAAATATTAATTTAGCTGTGGCTTTTGCTCTGCGGTTCGGTTTGTTGTGATTGAAAATGAATTGATAACATTTTTTAAACGTTCGCGAAATAAATCTCAGGCAGAGAAATTAAACTAAAATAATTAAAAGAACGCGAATGCAAAAAAATGCGCAAAAACACAAGCAAAATGCACTAGAGATGTAATAAACATCGATTTAGTCCTAAGAAATAAGTCTTGATACTCGTTCGATGTATTGAACTATCGATGTATCGAACTATCGATGTATTCAACTGTATTTAAATTGAAATCAACTTAATATGTACTAAAACGTATCAGTTAATTGATTGATAACGTTATTTAAATTGAAAATTACCCGAATTTTTAATCGAAAAACAAACAAAAACTGCGACCTGAAAGGGCTAAGCATTAAGTTATCACTAATGCACTAATATCGTCGTGGTGAAAAATGCCGAAGACGAGAGTGTGACAGAAAAACAGCGTAAACCAGCAAGATTGATAGTTTATGATATTACATACATATATATGTGTAATTTTTCCACTCCCCTCATATTGTTTAAAAGGCATAATCTTTTCAATTTTAAGTGATATATTTTTTAACTTGATTCATATAATCAATTAAGGCCGATTCTTTTACAAATGCTCAAATTCGATAATGAACTAAATGAACAATTCCGATGAACCAGTTCGACTGACAAATTAGATTACTTGTTTCTCGTCACAGCTGACTTTTATATAGAAAGTAAACAATAAATGAAACTGTAGTCAATATGCGCCGCCGAGTGGGTCTAGGTGCCATACAGCAGCAAAAGTTGGCTGCCGAAAAATATAAGGATAAAGGGGCCGATTTGCAGGAATCTCAATTGGAGCAAATGACGAAACAAATGGAAGTTTTTCGCAATAAATTGGAAGAGTTTGCCATGAAACACAAGGAAGACATACGCAAAAACTCGCAGTTCCGAAGACAATTTCAGGAAATGTGCGCTGCCATTGGAGTGGATCCTCTTGCCACTGGAAAAGGATTCTGGAGTGTGCTTGGCATGGGAGATTTCTATTACGAGCTTAGCGTGCAGGTTGTGGAAGTATGCCTTGCAGCCAATCATAAAACTGGCGGCCTTATGGAATTAGACGAACTTCGCCGTCGTCTCATAGCCGCACGTGGTCAAAGTGCGGTTCATCAGGAGATTACAAAAGAGGACATACTCATGGCAGCAAAAAAATTGATCATTTTTGGCAACGGGTGTGAACCATGTCAATCGTTGTAATCGCAAATTTTAACAACTCTATATTTTCAGCTTCGTTGTTCACAAGCTGGGTAAGGGTAAATACATTGTCCAATCTATTCCGGGTGAGCTAAGCATGGAGGAAACCAACATACTCAGTGCTGCAGCTAATACGGAAAGTGGCTACGTCACCCAAAATCAACTCATTAAAGACTTGGGGTAAGTCAACAAAACCGACTCAACAAAACCGACAGTCAAATAATTTCGCTTTCAGATGGACCGAATACCGCACAAAACAAGCGCTGGAAAAGGTATTAGGCGAGGGCCTGTGCTGGATTGATAAACAATCGGATGTTGAGCCAAGTTATTGGTTTCCTAGCTTGTTTCCCGGTCGCAATGCACAAATCGCTGCTGCATAGTTACTTGTAAAAAAAATGTATATAAAACTATTTAACAATCTACTACAAAATATAATTGCATATACATGTTACAATAACTTTCCCAAGCCGTCTCCTGCAGCACTGTTCCTTAAAATCTCGTTTTCGGCCTGCAGCTCACACTTTTCCTTGTGTAGACTTTCGAATGCGCCCTCGAATTTCCTCGTAAGATCCTGTAAAAGCTCCTTGTAATGCGCTTTTAATTCCTTATATGAATTCAGATAGGTCTCCATTTTGGACTCGTAATCTTTTTTGCTGTGCGACAAAATTAAATTAAATTTAAATGAAAGTCCTGCAACTGTACTTATAGTATGCGCACTGTTGTAAGTGATGCGTTTCATCATTAAAGGCAGACTGCTCCAGTTCTATTAGACGCTTGTTGCAAGACTCCACTTGCTTTTCGAGTTTTGCGTTTTGATTGAGAGCTTCTTTATATTTGAGGGTAATACGCTCATTCCGAGATTCCAGGGTTAGCGTTGCCTTCTTGTATTCCATGGCTTCAAATTTAAGCTGCAATGGAAACTCGTACAAGAATAATGCATTTCATAAAAATCTCCCTAACCTTTTCACGCAGCGATGTAATAGTTTTGTCCTTCTCTGCCAATTTTGTCCTAAGTTGAGCGACTTCACTGTCCACACGGTTAGCCGCCTCATCCATAATGCTGCCGATGTTAAATGCCAGATGGCTGGCTTCCTCCTTGTACGATTCAGCAAGCTTTTCAGCCTCCTCCTTTTCACGAACAGCTGCTTCGCTAACACTGAGCGCATCATGGATCTTGCGCATAGCCTCTACCTCACGCTTCTTACTCTCATCAAGCAAGGTTCGAGTTTTCATCAAGGATTTCTCAAAGTCCTTGAGTTGTTTATGTAAACTGGCTATCTTAGCGTGATCTTCTTCTCGAGTAGCTGCATCATGCTGGCGTTCCTTTAACTGTGTTCGCAACTGGTCGATCTGCTCACCACAGCGTTGCTTATGCTCATGCAGAGCTTTGATGAGATTCGCCTGTGTACGAATTTCCTCTTGTTGCTCACTCAACCGGGCTTCTAGCATTTTAACAGCTTTATTATACTTTTGCGCCATCTAAACTTACAATTTGGTATGACAAACGGTAAAAGCAAAGCATTCTGGTCCTGGAACAATACTCACCTGATCATTGCCTCCTTGTGGCAGCAGGGCACGATAATTGTTTAATTCGATCTCCATGCTTTTAATGGTGCGCTGTGAGCATTCCTGCAACGTCTGCAGACTACGTTGCTCCTTTTTTAGTGCCTCAATTTGAGCCATGGCTTTGACCAACGCATCGTTAGCAAAATGTAGTCTTTCCTGTATATTCTCACTGCTTTTGGTACACATTACTTTTTTAAATTTCCCCAGTTCACCGGTCAAGTGACGATTCTCACTTAATACAGCGCTTATTAGCGATCGCAGATCGGATTGCTCGACGCGAAAATTTTTCAAGTCCTCGTTGGTTTCCTTTATCAGTCGCTCCACGCACAATGCCACCTCGCCGGCACCGCTGTTTGAAACGAATGAAAATAAATTTGTTTGAGCCGGAATGTATTTGTGTGCTTATTATTTATCACACCTCGGGAACTCATAGGTTATAGCCTCCTGCGACATTTTAAATTTAAAAAAAAAAAATACGTTTTTCACGCTAAAAACTTCGAATTTCAAGGGTACTCCATTCAAGCAGCACCAATTCTATTTAAGTTAATTTCTCGGTGCAGCTGGCAGACTTTTTCTACTGTCACTGTTTGACAGCTCAATGACCTGGCAGCAGGGAGCAGATAGTACTCATATTTTGTACACACAGCTCGACTGGTTCGGTTGTGACCCAACCAAGTTGCCGTGGCAACGGCTTGTGGCAAAGCATAAACATTGAATTGGTCAAGTTTGTGGACAGTTTGCAGTTAATCTTGGAGATGCCGTTGTTCAACAAGAAATTCGAGTCGAAGCCCATTCCAGCTCGTGTGAACCGCTGTAATATTGGTTTTCCAGTTGTTAACGAGGAAATTGAAGATTTTCGAAATATCTCCTTGAGTTTGGGCAACAAAGAGCTGCGCTTCGCTGACGGCATTTGGATGCATTCGGCTCGCAAAGGGGATGTGGATGACATGCTGCGTTTGAACAAGAAATTTCGTGCCCTAGAGGAGGAGAATAATATGTGCAATTTGAAGATAGAGGTTATGCTGGATTTGCTAGCTGAGCATGCCACGGAGCTGAACGAGCTGAAGCCGAAGGACAAGTGTAAGTGTAAGAGCTTCATATATGAAGAGCCTGATAATATATTGAATTTTCCTTATAGAGCTAAACTTCAATTTGCCCGCGTGTCTATATTAAAGTCAAATAAAGAGTGGGTTTTTTATTCAAATACAAACTGTGATATTTAAATCCCGATAAGATAGTTCAAAAAACTCTCAATACTAAGTTTAAGGTTTCGATTGGATTATTTGGATACTCAATTGGATCGTTGGTGTTTCTTTGATATCGCAATGCGTATATATTATTTAATCAGGCAGCTAAAGGTCTATCATATAACGCTTGTTGAAACTTATCAATTGGTAAAGTATTATGCAGAGCTCTAACAGCACGGAATAGTGCAGCGCCTTGGCCGGCGGGCTGGCTTTGTTGACCAGCCCATTGGGAATTAATTTGGATTTGTTGGGCTAACGTTCGATGAATGGACGGGCTGGTCAAATTGTTCGCAGTATTGTCGCCATTGACAGCAATCTATAGACGCCATCGGGCTGCCGCTTGGCTCCCGCTATTTATTACGGTATTGATAAGCAAGGTAGGGCCAGTATACCGATAACTGGCGGCATTGATAGTAAGTAGAACCCACTGTGGCAGCCAAAATAAACAAATGACGAGGGTGCCGGCCATACAATACTTACATGGCTCTCTTACTTTATCTAACTCCCTCTCCAACTCGCTCGGTTCGGTTCACCAATATTGAATTACATTTTTGGTCGAGGCAAGCGATAAAGCTTAGAGCTGAATGCATCGCAGACGAAGTCTAATAGTCGTGTGTGGCCGCCTCTCTGTACATAGTCGTCTATGTACATAGCTGTGCCGATATCGGGACACTATATCGACTACTGTATATTTACGCATTTATATTGATATGCGATAAGCGAATCTGCTTATAAAACACATTTATTTAGTTGTTCCCAGCTATGGCGAGCACCTCGCTGCCGAGGGGTAACACTTGTTCGATTCGTGTATTACAGTAGTTTGTTGATAGCCAGCCGATCGTACGGACGCACACAATGCGGTCCCAGAGATCGATGTGCCCACAAAACCATACGAGTACTATTTACCCAGTGAAAAACAACAGCAATAACAATTGCTAGGAGAGGAAAACAAAAACGAGAACTATTCAATAATAACAATGAAAAAAACACATGTACAATAAAATGTTTGCACGCTTTGGGTTTGGATGCGCCTCTTGCGAATATGGCAATGTTTTAGCTTTGGGGTCCAATTGACTTCGTGATGTGGCATTAGGTAACAAAAGGCGCCTATATCAGCACAATGTGTCTGCTGCCGGTTTGGCGCATTCATCAGAAAAATAAAAAATAAAAATAAAAAAAAGTTCGATATCAGCAAGTTTCAGTTCGACGTGCTTCATGAAGTGATTAAGAACTAAGTAACCAAACAGTCGATCGTCAAAGTCCGTCATGGTCGTGTGTCCATTGTTTCTGGGCGCCTGTAACTGCGCGTAGTTTTGATTTTTCAAAAACGTTGCTTGCCATAAACAAATTGTCTATCAAGCAATAGATATTTTGTTGTATGAAACGAGCGCTACCTAATAAATGATACCATATAAATCAATTGAGTGAACGCCAATCAAATGGGGGCAACTGTGATAAATCTACCACACAAATGGATCATGCGGAGAGTAGCTATATAAACAGATAGTCAGTCGGTTAGTCGGTTCGTTTAGACAAATGTGTTTTATTGGCATTTGGTGCATCGAATCGATCCACATACAAATAAGTGTTAAAACGTGCTTCTTCTGGGAACCGTACCATACACACGCAAATGTGTGTTGAAATGATGTGGAATCCACTTCGCGTAACTCGGAATACTTTCATTAGATTTTCCATTTTACTAACCAATTAAAAACGCATTTAAATCAATTCTATTGAAAATAAGTGGAAAAGCAATTATCAAGTATATTTGATAATATGCATAAATAATTAACTTTTCAAATGGTATTTATATGCCTTGAATATTGGTTAAACTATTTCGCTTCGCTTACTATAGAAAATTCATTTCATTATATATATTTATGTATATTCATATCGATATTCTGACGTATACTCTGGGTATCTTGTGTTTTCATTTTTCGAATAGGGCATATATAAAATTTCGTTCGTTTCGAGTGTCTTCTATCAGCCCACGCCTTTAGTGGGTAGCGATTTGATAAGTGGGCATTATCGCTTTTATGATTTATTGTTGTGTTTAAATGGGGTCTGTCGCTATTTAATAATCATCAAAAAAAAAAAAAAAGAAAACACAATGCCATAATTTATATGTAAGCCAAGGATTTAAATGTACATATTTATGTATGTAGCACTTAAGTATGTGTGCGAGTGTACGTATTTTTTTTTCACTATTTGTATGTGGATCACCCGCTTTAAATGGCCAAGTAAATAAACAAAAGAAAATTGTACACTCAGCGGCCGCCAGCGCCCAATAAAATGTGTGAAAAATGTGTGCGAGCGGCGGTGAAAAATGCAACGTCTAAATAAATAAATAAGAACCTGAGCAGCATTGAATCGAGCACAAAATGTTTACTATAAAACTAAAAACAAATCGATCATTTCGTGTTAATGGCAAAACTTAATATCTAAAGCATTGTTAAAATAGCTTAATATAGTATATTTGAACTTGTAAAATTCATTTTTAGACACAACTAAATCATTTGTGCAATTTTTGATGAAACTTTGTTGGAATCTAATAGATATAGATAAAACTATACTATATTATGAGAACTAAAAAGTGAAAAACAATGTAAAGACTCTGTTAAAGCCAGTGCATACGATGTTGTTGACAATAATTGTGATGAAACAGCTGCGGCTGCTTCGTTTAGCAGCCATTTGGTTCTTAATTGGCATCTGTGCATTGCCCACGACGATTGGGTACTTTATTGATTATACAGGTAGGTGTAAAAGCTTAAGAGTATAAATTGAATTTTTACCTAAATCATATTTATTTTAATCTGTCTAACAATAACTGTAAGATACTCGACAAATAGAAGGGAAACGACAAAGAAAGGCTATCTTTGGCACGCCGAAGATCTAATACCCTTGCAGACCCAAACTTTTCATAATGCCTATAGTGCTAAGAAGCACAGGGAAAATAGTTAATGCCGAGTTTGGTCAAATTATCTTGATAAACAAAAAAGGTTTTTAATCAAAAACCTAGTTTTCAACTGATCGTTCCTATGACAGCTATATGATATAGTGGTCCGATCTTAATAGGCTTTTGCATATGCATGAGGAGCTTAGTAAAACTAATAATTGCCGAGTTTGATCAAGATATCTTGATAAACAAAATGTTTTTTCATACAAAAACTTAATTTTCGACCGATCGTTCCTATGACAGCTATATGATATAGTGGTCCGATCCAGCTGGTTTTGACATATGTGCTGCGTGCAACAGAAAAAGGGATTACTGCAAAGTTTCATTAAGATAGCTTTAAAACTGGAGACTAGTTCGCATAGAAACAGACAGACGGACAGACGGACATGGCTATATCAACTCGGCTGTTGATGCTGATCAAGAATATATATAATTTATGGGGTCGGAGATGTCTCCCTCTATGCGGTACACATTTCACGACAAAATTATAATACCCTCTGCAAGGGTATAAAAAGCCATGCATTTCTTTGGCAATTATTTAAACAAGGCTAGTTTATCATTTTGTTCTTTTTTTAGCAATGCTGCTAGATAAGATACTTTCTGAATAAGTAAAAATAAATTGATGATTCCCTTTTTTAACTGTTGTTTCGTATGATTGCATTTTTGACAGAGAACACGGAGCTGATACAACAACGTGCCGGCTACGACGTTAGGTTGCAGTGCAACCTCACGGGTCTGGTGGATGAGCGCAGGCTGCCGGATATAAGAATACACTGGTACTTCAAGGTGAGCATGATATAGTGTAACTGTCTCAAAGTTTGATAGATTTTCTTTTCAATATCAGCAATGCAGCGACAATAATTGTTACCAGCTGGAATCTGGCGATGACTGGACTGCACTGCCCTGCGACTCCACACTCTGTCGTCCAGAGCTTTGGCTGCGCAATGTGACCGAGCGTTACTCTGGCCTGTACAAGTGCAGCATTAATCCTCAAGTATGGGATGTGCAACTTATTCGCACCTATCAGCTGGAAGTGAAGAGTAAGTGTTGCGCAGGACATTGCCAAGAATCAGCTAATTTCTGTGGCTCCTTTTAGATAGCTCGCTAGCCGCACCGGAGTTTTTAGATGCGTATCCAAGCAATAAGACAGCTATTCAGGACACTCGAGTGGTGTTCCAGTGTCGCGTGCACAGCGAGGAGCACTTGACTATTAAATGGTTTAGACGGCATGGATATGCTGCATATATGCCGGCGCCAGAGACGCCTCAGTTCCCACCCGGCACTTCCAATTTCAGTGCACATATTGTACGCTACAATGGACGTACCTACGAGCTGCTCCCTACATCTCCGGAAAAGCTAATCAGTCCACAGATCTATCTCAGCAAGCTTATATTAAACAACGTGCGGCTAAGGGATGCCGGTTACTATGCTTGTGTGGCAATAAGCTATCGGGGCCACAAAATAAGAGAAGCCTATCTAGATGTATTGCCACCCGACGAGAATATGGAATACTGGGTGGACTACAGTAATAGCGATGAGGTTCTCACTGAAGATACCAGCGATCCTCGCGAATTCCTCTTGTTGTTTCTCATGCCACTTGGCTTAGCGCTGCTGCCGCTCAGCGTTTGGGGTGGATACATGATCTACAAGCGCTGCACCCGGCATGGCGAGTGTGAGCGCATCGAACAGCAATACTCGGATGAGGAGCTGGACACAGAACGCTACGTGCTCGGCGGCAGTT
This sequence comes from Drosophila novamexicana, assembly GCF_003285875.2. Taxonomy (NCBI): domain Eukaryota; kingdom Metazoa; phylum Arthropoda; class Insecta; order Diptera; family Drosophilidae; genus Drosophila; species Drosophila novamexicana. The sequence goes on from NW_020824772.1 coordinate 2,940,588, forward strand.
GACAATGTTGGCTATTTTCACATTGCGCATGCGCTTACAAGGTGTGGGATCAAAGACTGTGCTTAAACTTAAGTTATAATATGTACAATAAATTACAAATAAGTTTGAAAATTATTTGGCGAATAAGTTTTTCCTATTTCTCTTGCCATTCGGTGGATTGTGTTTGAGACGAACAGAACGTACAGTTCCTAGTAACACATTGTTTTGTCAAAATTTACTATTTTTCATGAAATTCAAAATTATTGTTCGCCTTCCAGTTCCGGCAGAACGTTTCTCATATAGCCAGCGAGCAGTCAAGCCCATTGAGCGACTTTTAAGCTGATTTGTGTATTACCGTTGGCCTCTGATGATCTTTGAAATATATCTGCAGTTTTATCTGTTGCGGCATAACGAGGTGCGTATCTACTTTTTGCGGCTGTGCCTTAGCGTTGTGAACCAGAGCGCGCCTATAGAAAGTGGTGCTATCCAGGAGCAATTTATAGAGGAACAATCACATTGAACGCGCCGTTGGGCAGACTTGCGGGCGGGACGAAGAGCACGGGGGACAGCAACGTCGAAAGACTACATAAGACTAGAGGTCACCATGTCGAGTCATAGTTATCGCACCACCACCGTAGAGTATTACGAGTATCTGATGCCGGAATCCCGTGAATACGACTTTGAATCGATACACTGGCCTTTGCATGCTGCTATTTCGGATAGCTACGTGACGCGACCACTTTGCTCTTTTAACTATCTGACTTATCTGCAAGACCATTTGGCAATGGCTGGCGACAACAATCAGCATAGTGAGCTTATCTACGACACGGTTCAATGTCCCCAAAGGCAGACTATATATGAATTTAGTGATCAGGAGGAACCACATTCTACATACGCGTTGCCTAATCAAACAAATGAGGATCAAGCAGCAGATATTGCCAAGGAACATGAGCGTGAAACTGGGGATGGAGACGCTTCAGCATCGGAACCACATACCGAAGAAAAGCATCGTGGCAAAAAAAATATCTACCGCACAAAGCAGGGCTATTTGGTGGAGGAGCCCACCAGCGAATCCGAGGAGGACCAAGAAGGCACAACGTAGACTTTCTGGCTAATCAATAATATTTTTGGATGGATGGCAGGCTTGCCGCAACGCATTGAACGACATAATATCAGTTCGAATAATTGTGTTAGCCGTTACGCTTATGTTAATATTTAAATGTTAAATGACCAGAGTCCTGATGCCCATGTACAGAACATACATATATATTTTTGAACATACACATATACGCAAGCACATACATATGCATATTTTTTATTGTTTCTTTGTTGTTAAACGTAAGCCTGCTGAAAAATAAAAAAAAACCTCTTACCTATATGTTCTTTCTATAAGCCTAACAAGTTGTTGCGCTCTTTGGCTTTGATCCAAAATGCGCGCGCTTAAATTTCCTATTGGGTATTTGTGTACGATGGCTACATAATTTGATTATTAGCACATGTTTGGGTACACTCTCACAATCAATGTGGCTCTCACTCTCTTCGGGGTTCACCTCTCGCTCTCTCTCTCTTTGGAGCCAAGTTGCCTATCAATTCTCGTTCAGTTGTCGCGTAGAGCTCACTGCTGTATGACGTGTCGCGGTGCGTTGTTTGTGCGCTTAAAAGCAATAACAGTTCGGACAACAAACAAACAAAAACTATTTTTAGGCTGTGAAAATATCAAAGTGCTGTAGTGCAAATAAGCATATATGTATATACATTCATAAACTGCAGCAGCAAACAAGACAAAATGTCGCCTTTCGACTGCAAATCACGGCGTGGCACCAAAATATCTGTTATATTATTGGGCAGCGCCCTATGTATTGTAATGATGGCTTACTTTGTGTTTGGCGACAGCAACGATGAGCAGGGCTTGAAAAAGCTACGCATGATATCAATTGTGAGCATTAGCCAAACAACAAATTAAGATGCGCATATCAAGTATGTCATTTACATATGTTTCTGCAGCTGTTTCGCCATGGTGCCAAGAATCCGAGTGGCTTCTACCCAAATGATCCACACGCGGCGCTCGAGTGGCGGGAAGGCCTCGGTGCACTCACACAGGTGAGAGAGCGACCACAATAGTGTTAATGTCAGTCTAAAATGATTCGTTGTCTCTACAGAAGGGCACCCTGCAATCATATAAGTTGGGCCAAAATCTGCGCATGCGCTATTATCGCCTGTTGCCCTCGAACAGCATTTACACACAGCAGCAAGTGCATGTTCTAAGCTCCGCCGCGGAACGCTGTGTGGTGCGTGAAAGTCAAAAATTATTGTCTGATGATAAGAGAACTGTGTGTCTTATCAGTTGGTAGTTATCTTTTAGATGAGCGCTCAAAGCGTTTTGGCCGGACTGATGCCGCCGCTGGAGAACAACAATGTGCTGCCCATACCCTGGCAGCCGGTGGCCATAAACACTCTCGCTCGCAATGATGACATTGTAAGTTTTTCATCTAGCAAATTTACATTGATATTGAGAGATTTTCTTATCAACCTACAGCTGTTGGCGCAAAAGAAGCCCTGCATCAAATATGACACAATATTGCAGAAACTATACAAAACTCCGCCTCCAGAGCTAGATAAGCTGAACGAGGACAACAAGGCGCTATATAAACTACTCAGCAAGAACACGGGCAAGGTTAACAAAACATATAAGAGACTCTTCAAGCAACTCATTTTCAAAATCTTGCAGAATATTTCCAATGTGCTGGATGTGGAACTGTTGTATACCACACTAAAAACAGAAGAGGAAGTCAGTCTCGCTCTGCCCGATTGGACAGAGAACATATATCCCGAGGAAATGCGACCGTTAGCTGAGCGCAGCTACACCTTATTTACAGAGACACACCTCATGAAGCGCATTAAGGGTGGCGCTTTTCTTACCGAAATACTCAAGAAAATGCAAAACAAACGCAGAAAGAACTTGAATCCAGATCGCAAAATATTTCTGTATTCAGCGCATGATGTAACGCTTGTAAATGTCATGAATTCGCTGGGCATTTTGGACCAGACGGCAAAGTTGCCGGAGTATGCCTCAGCATTGGTCTTTGAGCTGCATCACAGCAAATCTTTCGCTGATGGCGATTTCGAAGTGAAAGTAAACTATCATCAGACATGTTTGTCTTAATTTGACTTTAGTCTAATATATTTGGTCTTCACACAGCTGGTATACTACTTCAACAGCGAGGACAAGTTCCCCAAGGAGCTAACAATCCCAAATTGCGATGCACCCTGTTCGCTAAGTCAATTTGGTGCTTCGCTGGAGCCTCTTTTGCTAGATAATTATGATGATACCTGTGAGAACCCCCTAACGGACTGCAAGAATTAAGTTAATTATTTTATGTTTTGTTATATTGAAAGTATTTTAAAATGTAGCTATGTTGTTATTGTTGGAGAATATATATTATTATATATTCAAAAAACATTCCTGAGCGCAACATTTCAAATTCGGAATTTTTTATAATTAAATTCAAAATCTGGACCCCTTATCTTCGGCATATAAAAAGTAAATTGGTACCTCCACCGTATCGCTGACACGAACAATTTCTTTATGGCTTATTAGGCGAATTGCTGCAAGTCCATAGAAGAGCATAGGAAGGCCTGCGACAGGTACGAATTGATTTACTTGCATATACTTATCCTTTGATGCACTCACCTAGATTGATCACTTTAAGGAAACGAAAGAATTTGTCCTCTAGTGTAAGATCCTGTACTTCACGTTTGCTACAGTGATATTTCATGTACGGATAACAGCCTGTGCGTAGTATATGATAGTTTGTGCCTGTGTCAAGTGTCCAATTGAAGTGCGACATTCCCCGTTGATCATTCTGAACGTCTTTAAACTTAATTGATGGTGTTAAGGATTTGTTAATTCCGCTGTTTCTTGCTTACTTTTACGAAATATGATGTCCAAAATGGTTCATGACTCTGTTTTAAATATGCTGTCAGGACCTCGGAGGCTCGGGGCTTCAGCAAAATTCGCGTAAGTTGCATTCTTAAACAAGCGCAACAGTTTTATTGCATAAAATAACATCAATGCATATGTATCAATACAAACATCTGTTTTGTTCTCCAATGTTGCCAGACTTTCCATATCGATAACTGCCGCGTTATCTATATGCGTTGCCCAACACATTATATGGCGGACTTTTTAAATTTATAATAATTAAATTAATTTCAGATCGCACTTAAATTGGACTTGGCTTGTGAAATATGTAAGAAGTGTGTCTCATTCTTCAATAAGCCGTTTTCCAAAAGAAAACATACAAACGGAACATTTTAATATGCTGCCAATTCAAAATGAGCGTCTGTGGAAATATGAGTCGGGTTCTGATGAACGTACTCAAGTGAAAGCTGCGCTATCTGAAATCCTTAACAAAATAGAGCCAGTGCCATTCGTAATAGACGGCAAGGAGCTTTATAATAAATGTGAGCTAGTTCAGAGGGTGCCTTACAATATACACCATTATATAGCGCGGTATGAATATTCATGTAAACAAATCATAATCTATTCTAATCGGATAATCCCAAAACATTTACAGTTATAATCACGCCGATCATAAAGTTATTCATCAGGCAATCGATTCGGCTACCAGGGCGCAGCAAACGTGGGATAAGACAAAGTTAAGTGAGCGCATGGCCATTTGGGATAGAGCAGCCGATTTGATAGCCAATAAATATCGTTTGAAGATTGTGGCGGCAACGATGCTTGGCCAGGGAAAGACACTGTGCCAGGCGGAAATGGATGTCGCTGAGCTGGTGGACTTTATGCGCATCAATCCAATTTTTCTACGTGACTTGGCAAATTACAAACCACTTAACAGTCGACCAGAAGCCTATTGCAATCATATGATATTACGCGGTCTTTCCGGCTTTGTAGCCGCGATCAGTCCATTCAACTTTACCAGCATTGCTGGAAATTTGGCCTATACACCCGCACTGATGGGCAATGCAGTGCTCTGGAAACCTTCAGATTCTGCTATTCTATCCAACTGGTATGTGTTCCAGGCCATGCAAGAGGCAGGTGTACCAGACGGCGTAGTAAACTTTGTCCCAGCCGACCCGACAAAATTCGCTCGGACAATAACGCGTAATAGCAATCTAGCCGGTATTCACTTCACCGGCACGTCACCGGTACTAAAAGTGCTCTGGAGGATGGTTGGAGAGCGTATTGACACCTTTAAGAACTATCCACGCCTAGTCGGTGACTGTGGCGGCAAAAATTTCCACTTTGTGCATCCCTCGGCAAACACAGAGGTTGCAGTAGCCTGCACCATACGAGCAGCGTTCGAGTATGCTGGGCAAAAGTGCTCCTCCTGCTCCATGCTGTACGTGCCCGAATCTTTGTGGAAAAGTGAGATTGAGACAGCCCTGCTGGAGATAACACGCAGACTGTTTATCAGCGATGCTACCTACTGTGACTGCTTTTACTCGGCGGTCATTGATAAGAATGCATATACACGCCTGTTTACATATCTAAACTATATACATAACAACGCCAACTGTGAATTGATACTTGGTGGCACATGCTCCAAGGGTCGCGGCTACTTTGTCGATCCTACCATAGTGCTTGTAAGCGATCTCGACTGTTGTCTGTGCAAAGATGAACTGTTAGGACCCATTCTCTGCGTCTATGTCTATAAGGATAGTGATTTACATAAGACCATGGATAAAGTTGCGGAAATTAATCACGGCCTGACGGGCTCTGTCTTTGCCATGGACGATGAGTTTATTAAGGAAGCTTGCGAAGCGTTCAAATCCAATGTGGGTAACTTAAATATAAATGACAAATGTACGGGCGCCATGGTGGGACAGCAACCATTTGGAGCTGGCCAAATGACAGGCACCAATGAGAAAATGGGAAGTCCACAGTATTTGCTGCGCTGGACATCGCCGCAGGTTATTAAAGAGTCCTTTGTGCCGCATGTAAATGTTTATTATCCCTATATGGAGATCAGCGATACTATACAGGACGTTAAGAAATTAATTAAACCTCAGGAAACTGATGATTCTGACGATTATAATTCGCATAGAACCGAATAAACTTTAGTCTTCAGCAAATTCTTGTTAGTGAAATTACTTTAAAGTTAAACAATGGATGTGGGATTTAACTACGACTGTGTTTGTTCTTAAATAATTTAGTTCTTTACTCTTAGATATATATACTAATGAAAATGGATATTCTTTTTAATATACCTAGTTATGAGTTATATGTCTGATAATCAGTGAACAGTTTTTCAAAGGTTCTGAAAATATTTGTACACTACGCTTAAAAAATTTGAAATTTATGGTGCTGCTTGCCAAATGTTGACATTATATTGGTGGCACAAAATGAGATGTCTGGTTGGCATGAGCTGCAGCACGAGTTTCGAATAACAACCATATACCTGTTGCTGATTCTCTCGATTCCCACCTCAAACAGCGATAGCAAAATAAAAGAGATAGCCAGTACGCCAGTCCATCTACCCCAGAGCCAGACGGCCACGTTGAAACGAATGTCTGTCAACAAAGTCGATATACCTCGGCTCTACTCTGCATACCGGGTGCTATTGAAGGAGAGCGGCTCCGATGTCAAACTCAACGTGGGCAAACTAGGCAAGAGAACAGCTGTGGCAGATGAGGAGGATGATGATGCGGTTAGCAAAGGTGTCGAAATTCTCAAGGAACCTACAGGGGTGAATAATACGGTGAAAGCAGCCACAATAAATAAAGAACTTCAAGATAAGGCAAATGGAACTAAAACTATACTTGATGCAACAGGTGATCGGGAGGGGACGAATGGTAAATGTGTGCCGGTTGGAAAACTCAATGATGTGGAGGACGAACAGAACGATAAGGGGAAGTCGAAAAATCCAGCAAGACATGGCGTGGTTATAGTTAAAATTGATGTGCCTTCCGAGACAAAAGCGGATTCCGAAAAGGACTTGGGAAGAGGCGCACGGCCTCAGGGCAAAAAAACTGAAATGGATTCAGCTGAACTGCGAATAGCAGAGTTGAATCGGGTGTATCAGGATTTTGTGAATGCCTGGAAAAGGCCTACACCGGAAACAAGGGGCCACAATTTGCTTGGACAGAAGAATACATTTCCGGCCAGGCCTTTTCGATTAAGTGCACTAAACTCCCTAATGAACGTTGTTGAGAATCTGAAGCAGTCGAATCCGGTGGATGAAATTGTCAAGGCAATCAATGATGAAATGAATCCGGAAAAAGAAAGTCTCATCGGTTCCATTAAGCTAAATATAAACAATAATCTAGCGCCAGCTAGTCAAAATCAAGAGAAAAACAAAAGAATTAGCAGCCGATCCTCAAAAATGTTTAAGCGCTTGGCTCCTAATGTGGCACCCGATATTAAGACCGGTGGCCTTTATGAAGAGTACAAGAAAAAACTGAATGGCATTCTACAGGCACACAAGCATCCGCGTAAATCCCTTGTCAAAGAAGAGACAGTACCTTTCCATAGTAATTCAGCCGGAAAGCATAAGGAGCTGACCCTGTGTCACTGTGATTCTGCGAAATCGCTAATCATGGCCGTCGACAGTAGTGGACCGAAGGTATCCAAGGAACTGACGCCATGCCATTGTGAGGCCACAAGACACACCAACTTGGCATTCGAAGGGGATACGGTTAAAATATCCAATGGCCTGATTCCCTGCCAATGTGCAGCCATGAAAAGTGCCAGCTTGGCCGACGTGGTTAATTCGTGTTTATCTGAAACAGGCAGGAGCACAAAGGAGAAGAGCACGAGTACGCAGATGAACAAGGAAAATAAGCTGAATGGCGGCCTTAAACCATACTATTTATCAAACTCAAAGCACAGGCAGATGGTTTGGAATGATGTGCCTTTGATAAGGCCCGGAAGTCAAAGAAAAGGTAAAGTTGTTAAGCCGCAGATATTGTCCGCATCCAATGGTAGGATGAACCCAACTATAATCAATATGAAGAGTCGTGCTCCAAATGCCGCATCTAAAACTAAGCCAAAGGTCAAAATTGAGCAGGCAGTCTCTAAAAGTTTTTTGCGTAAAAACGCGACACACTCCGCTGCATTTATCAAGAATCAAAAGCAGCTGCAGCACATACTCAAAGTCTTTCAGGCCAAGCATCGCTCTATGAATGTAAGAAAAACCTCAAAGCGCGGCTTGATCAACTTGGCCAACGGGTTTGATAACACGCCTGCCCATTTGGCTTTTCCGGAAGTGCTCGTTAATAAGTTTGGGCAGACGCAAGATAACGGCGGCAGAATGATTGAGAATATGGCGAAGCAGTTGAATGTGTCGCCTGTGGAGATGGCTCAGCGGATTGCCTCGTCTAGTAGTGCAGGCAGCTATCCACTGCAGGCCAACTTAGGTAAGTAGTTTGGCATTTGGCACATTATTAGCTGACAAAGATTTTTAAAAAGCAAGCCAGACCAACGGATGCCAAGTATCAATGGCAGCATCAAGCCCCAAGATTGCGCCGTCAGCCACATTAGCCTGCCAACAGGGACCAACGGCTAATTTAGCGCCCATGTTAGAAAAGATTTTAAATCGACTACAGAGTATGCAAGATTCCAATTTTAATCAGGGTACAGCAGACAAATTGCCTTGTTGCTTCGCCGATCCAACTGACGGTTAGCAGACTACTAAGGTTTGAAATGCACATATTTTTTTTAAATTCTACTCGTATCAGGTGCTCCCTGTGAATTAACAGGCTCCTGGGAGTCTCTACTATTAAGCATTCGCATCAATATTAGAGATGACAACAAGATCGTTGTGCCGGAAGTCAAGCCGACCTGTTCCCAGCCCAAATTGCGTCGCTCCGACACCAATCGACTTTGGCGACAGTGTGTTAAAATGACCCCAATCGAAATCAAGCAACGCTTCGTATCATCTCAAATGAAAGTGCTTAATGTGACCATACAGGACACGCTGCCACCACGTCCGCGTGAAATGATGGATAACCTTACGGAATGGACATTCACGGGTCAAGCGGTCAATACTTTAGGTGGGCCGATATCGTTAACCTGTCGGAAGCTAAACTCCAATTTGATGGGAACCTTTCTGGGCTTTTGTCGTCGATGCGGTTGCATAGACACCATTTTCGGCAGTTGGACCTTTTGTCAGCCGTCACGGGATTGTCAGGACATAACAATGTCAATTTTTGATAGGCGGGACATTCTGCGTCGTTTTTCGTTAGACGATGCGCGTAGGGAACGATTTAAGGAGCAATTATATACAAAAAGCAAGTACGCCAAAATAGAGATGGAACGACAAGAATCGGAATTACCCACGTAACCGGCAAGACACACTAGTAACTTTATTAATTGCAGTTTTTTTGGTTCTATGTTATGTATTCATTTATTTTGATAACTAAGACGTTTCTTTTTTAAATAACATTACAGCTGTTGCCTTTTGTTGCGGTTTATAAAGGACATTGCATAGCCAATGGAGCGTTTGACACAGTGCTCGTCCATGTCATTGCCTGTCTTACACTGCCTCAACTGGCCCACCACATAGTCTACGACTCTGGTTTTTAGTTGCTCGTTGTCTATGCGCTCCAGACGCTTCTCAACTTTGTGTATGAGCAGATAGGCTTCTGGATAATCGGCGACATCACAGGGCCACATCTCAGAGTGTCTATGAGTCCAGCTTGGTCGGACCTCTTCGTCACTCGTATTATAGTCCTGTGACTGCCGCCACGTGCCGGCCTTAGCCAGGGCAAATATACAGACAAGTAGAAGAATGTAAGAGAGACGCATTATATGAAAATGAATGAATGCTAAACTCAACTACTGATAGCACTATTGACACTGGCTTTTATACGGTTGATAATCTATGAATATTTTGCTGAATTTGCAGTGCTTTGTTAAGCTAGGGCTTTGCACTTTGAATGGCCGATATTGGTTTTGCTGACACTTGCAGTTCTTATCGCTAGTGTGCATGTATTTAAATCTAGTTAGGCGCGCAATCGCACATTGCAATCGCAATCGATAAGACTGCTTGTTATCGGCCGCAGGACAGCTGTTCAAAACTCGTTTGCCAACACTGCAATTGTGGACTTGGCAACCCTGCACGAAAACACTCCAACAAGAAGAAGTGAGAGCTGCAATTTGTTAATTAAAAACAAACAAATATAATTAAGCGCACTGTTTTGGGCAGAAATAACGCGCAAATGCAAGCAAAATGGGTAATCAATTGGTTGGCATTGCACCATCGCAGATCTATGCAGTGGAACACTACTTTTCTGGCCAGTTTGGCAATGAAATCATTTTCGACCTGAAGTGAGTACATATTTAACAGCTGCTTATTACACATAAGTGTATATATGCACATATGTGTTCATATGACGTCTTATCCACCCACAGTATGGGGAGTACGCGTTTTTTCAAAGTGGCAAAAGCTAAAACCGATGAAGGTTTGATAGTTGTCAAGGTATTTGTCAAACATGATCCAACCTTGCCTCTGGAGGATCACAAGGAACGCTTGGAGAGCATCAAGAAGACCCTATCGCTTGCAAATGCTGTTAACTGTTTGCCCTTTCAACGCGTGGAGGTTAGTCCACAATTAAATTTTTCCGTCAAGGTGTTAATGCGATCTTTGACTTTCCTGAACAGCTCATCGACAAGGCAGCCTATATAATGCGAGAGTATGTCAAGCACAGTCTGTACGATCGCGTGTCCACTCGACCTTTTCTTACTGTGCTCGAGAAGAAGTGGATTACCTTTCAGATTTTATGCGCTCTAAACCAGTGTCACAAGCAAAAAATCTGTCATGGTGATATAAAACTTGAGAACATTTTGATCACCTCATGGAATTGGATCCTGTTGTCGGATTTTGCTTCATTTAAGCCCACATATCTACCTGAGGACAATCCAGCAGATTATACCTATTTCTTTGACACGAGCAGACGCCGCACTTGCTATATAGCTCCTGAGCGTTTTGTTAAGACGATGTCGTCTGAAGACGATCCTTATAATGCAAATATGTCCGTTATTCACTCGGACTCCATAATACGTGTTCCGACTTCCTATGCTGGCAACACTTTGCAGCCTGCCATGGATATATTCTCCGCTGGGTGAGTTAATACATAGAACACATTCACAACATAAATGTATTAAGAGTTTTTCCATTCACAGCTGTGCCTTGCTAGAGCTCTGGACAGAGGGCACTGCTCCATTTGAGCTCTCTCAACTGCTCGCTTATCGGCAAGGTGAACGAGATCTCGTGGAGAAACATTTGGCTGGCATTGAGAACGAACGACTGCGCAACTTACTGGCATCCATGATTGACATTAATTCAATAAAGCGCAAGAGCGCAGAGGATTATTTAGATCAGGAGCGCGGTAAACTATTTCCAGAATACTTTTACTCATTTCTGCAGTCATATTTGCAAATGTTCTCATCGACACCAATCAAGTCGCCCGATGACAAGATACAATGTCTGCACAAAGATATTGGTCACTGCATTAAGGTGCTCACACAAGCACAGGACGTAACTCCCAGTGAGGAAGACGAACAGATACCAGAGAAAAGGGATCCTCTTAAGTACGAGCGACTGCCGCCAGATCAGGATGGTCTTATACTTATCATAACAGTAGTCACCTCTTGCATTAGAGGTCTCAAACAGTCCAACACAAAAATTGCGGCGTTGCAGCTACTGCAAAAGTTATCGAAGTATACTACATCTGAGACGATACTGGATCGTATATTACCATACATTGTATGTTACAGTTGAATTATCAAATATTTCATTTAACTCATGTTCTTTGCCTGCAGCTGAATCTGGCACAAAAGTCGACAGCCAAGGTACAGGTTCAGGCTATTGAAACGTTGACCGCCTGCTTGAGCATGGTCAAGGACATTCCTCGCAGCGATGCCAATGTATTTCCGGAATACATACTGCCCTACATCACCGACTTGGCTAGCGAATCGAGCGCTGTTATTGTGCGCGTGGCCTTTGCCCGCAACATTGCAGCACTTGCCAAGAGTGCTGTTTACTTTCTGGAGGAGACGCAGCGCAATGCACCAAACGAAATGCCTACGCCACGATATGAGGCTGAGCTGAATGCTCTGCATGATATTGTGCGGCAGGCGGTGCTCAGTTTGTTGACAGACACGCAGCCCATTGTCAAACAGACACTGATGGAGTCGGGTATTTGCGATTTGTGCGCGTTTTTTGGAAAGGAGAAAGCGAACGACGTGATACTCTCGCACATTATGACGTTCCTCAATGACGATGATAAGAATTTGCGCGGCGCTTTTTATGACAACATTGCTGGTGTTGCTGGTTACGTGGGCTGGCAAGCATCGGATATACTGGTTCCCCTTTTGCTGCAAGGCTTCACCGATCGCGAGGAGTTTGTCATCGCAAAGGCCATACGTGCGGTGACAATTCTAATCGAGTTGGGCCACATAAGAAAGCCCACCGTTACTGAAATTGTAAATGAAACCGCCTGCTATTTGTGTCATCCAAATTTGTGGGTGCGTCATGAGATTTGCGGCATGATTGCCACAACAGCACGCAATCTGAGTGCTATCGATGTGCAGTGTAAGATTATGCCGGCCATTGGAAGATTTTTGAAGGCGCCGCTTATACAAGTGGACAAACCGCATATTCTGCTTGATTGTCTGCTACCGCCTATACCCCGACAGGTCTTTGACAGCGTGCTGCGCTTCCAGGACGTTCAGTGTTTTGTCAGTGCTCTCGAGGACCGTGCTCGCTTACGCAACAATACACGACACTGCGCCCAGCCTCAGTATGATGACATAAGCAGGCAGATTGGTGGTGCACGGAACAGTGGCCAGTCACAGTCTGATGACATGGGTCAGGCGCTGCTCAATGTAAGTGCTTTGGTAATTTTGGTTGTTCCAAGTGGACCACTCACATTTCCAAAACACTACAGCTCTTTCGACGACTTATCTCGGAGGGATTGACGGAGACTATTGAGATGCAATTGTTGGCTATGAAACCTTTTTTGATATCCCTTAAGCACAAGGCGCAACAAGATCTTGATGATGCCAGCTGTGCCAATGGACGGATTGTGGTCAGCCGCAAGCAGGTGGGCTGCCATGAATATCCCCTGGCGGAAAAGGCTACTAAATTGACCCAGGACAATCGTAAGATTTAAACTAAGTGCTATATCGACTTTCAGATTTGATAAACATAGTCTCCACCTAGGAAATACAGATGCTCCAGCACTTGTTTCACCCGCGACAGATGCGGCTATTACTACACACATAACTGCTGGCCCCTCCGGCAGTCCCGCCTCCGGCGCCATGTTACTGGGCGTGCCGCATACAACAGTAAGCACTGCCACTTCATTGGGTGAATATACCATGCCGGATCGAAACTATTCGCTAGATCGCTCTTCGGAGTGTTGCAAGGACTTGGAGTCGCTGACCCTTAAGATCAAGCGTCGCTATAATGTGCTGGCACTCTCCCAACGCTGCAATTATGATAAGCTGGTCACGCCATATCCATCCAATTGGCGCCTCAATGGTACGCTAGTTGCGCATCTGCATGAACATTCCGAGTCGGTAATTAAGCTGGCGCCGTTGCGTCCTGACGGTTCACTTTTTGCCAGCGGCAGCATCGATGGCACAGTGAGATTGTGGGATTGCAGCAAGCTAAACGGCAATCAGGGCATAAATAAATCTCGTCAGGTATATTCTGCTCATACGCCCATTTATGCGCTGGCCGCATGCGATGCTGGACAATCACTAGCGGTGGGTGGCAAGGATGGCAGTCTATTAATAATGCGCATCGATCGCAATTCCACCAAGATGACCCTACAGCAAGCCTTGGATCAGAAGTAATATAGACCAATCTTTGATTGCACATTTGACATAATTTGCTTTTTCATCTTTTTGTAGTGAATATAACGATGGACCTGTTGTGGATATGCATGCGTACGATCAGGCGGCTCAGAGTGTTATTGTCTATGCAACACTTTATGGCGGCATTGTGGCCTGGGATACGCGCATGCAGCATAGCGCCTGGCGTTTGCAGAATGAGCTGCGTCATGGTGTCATCACCACCATTTGTGCGGATCCAACGGGCTCTTGGCTGGCAACAGGCACCAGTGGTGGCAAGCATATCTGCTGGGACTTGCGTTTCCGACTGCCAATAACCGAGATAAAACATCCGGCGGACTCGTGGATAAGAAAAGTGGCATGCCATCCAACGGAGCCATCATATCTGATCTCCGCCTCGCAGTCCAATAATGAAGTATCTGTATGGAACATTGAGACGGGTCAACGACAAACTGTGCTTTGGGCCAGCCCAGCGCCCGTTCTGACTAATACCAGTCTCAATGATCCAGCAACAACTTGTGGTATTTTGAGCGGTGTGGTCGACGGTTCACCGTTCATTTTGACAGGTAGTTCGGATCAGCGTATCAGGTACTGGGACATAGGATCGCCAAAGAACTCGGCATTGAAAGTGCCAGCGGCAAATGATAATTTGTCCAATGTGTCCTTTAACTATAGGTATGTACTCATATGGTTGATATGCATTTAATTATTCTCCCAAACCCTTTCTTATATGTATGACTAATTCTAGCGCTCGTCTAATCGACGGCAGCCAAGTTATTGAAGAACAAATCATTCCTAAAAACGGTACAGGCGACTCGCAACAGATGCGTACTTCAATTGAGGAAAGTCCCAGATCGGGACCGGATATGCCCAAAGCAAGTCATCATGATGCCATCACTGACTTGCTCATGTGCAAAGATAAGGGACAAATTTATATAGCGTCGGCTTCGCGTGACGGTGTTATCAAGCTCTGGAAGTAGTAACTTATTTTAACTCTTTTATCTGTGATTAGTCTAATTAAACTACAATATAACTTATATATACCCGCATTTTGGATTCCCACATCGCACGTTAAAATTCAAATTCTTTGTTGCACTGTAGTGCATCTGTACATTAATTGGCGGCGCTGCCAGACCGTTAAAAACTAAAACGGCCTCTTACAACCAAACTACGTACTAAGCGACTTCAGCGTGTTGGCAACGGTAAATTATTGCAGACGCAATGACAACCCTACAAAAAGACGCCGCGGCCAACTTCACTTTTTTTTGACATCTGCAGCTGGCGCTGTTTTTCGCTTTTGTATCTTTGCAAGCGCCGTTATGAGCAGAGCGGCCAAGCGCCATAAGTCCAAGTGAAAAGTGAGTTTGTGAGGCAACGACGCTATAGTATACAAAAAGAATAAACAAAAATCAAGTATATCTCACAACTAAACAACTCAGCAGTTCAAATATCACAGCGGAGAGCGCAAATAAGTCAAAGTACCAATATCGAAATACAAAATATACAACGCACGGCAATTAAATCGCGCACGCAGTCGCTGTGTAGCAGGACAACGCTAGGGTCGACAAAAACAACAACAACAACAACGACACAGCCAGCGCACACATACAAGCATTTCAAAATGGCGCCAATTAAAGGTACCACTCGCACTGCTGCAAGCAACCAGGCGACCATAAACGCACTTTTGCCCATGGCAGGCGTACGAGGCAAGGGACTGAGCCGTCGGGCGGCCAACAGTGGCATTGATCCAAATGCAGAGAATATGCAGACGCGCGGTAAACGCAAGGCCGATAATAGCCCCATCAAGAATGATAAGATCAAGCGCTCGGCGCTGGGTAATTTGACCAACAATGTTAAGATCATGACGCTGCATCCAGGCGACGAGGACTCCAAGCAGCAGTTGCCCAAAAAGCCGACGGCACAGCAACTTCAGGCGCTTCTGGATGCAAAGACTATTGACAATCTAAATGTTTTAGCTGCAGTCACTGCTCCACTCCCTGCTGCTATGCCCAACAAAATAATGACGCGCGCCTCAACCAAGACAGAGGACTCGGTGGAGAACTGCCACAAAGTGCTGGACAAGTTCGAGGAGGCGTTAGCGCGTCAAAAAACACGCAAGGCACCAGTGGCAGCAAAAAAGCCGGCCACAGTGCTAGTCGAGCCAAAAGTTGCGCCCATGCAGGCGCCTGTTGTCCAAAAATTGGCTGCACCGCCTCCGCCGGCTGCCGTCAAGCCGGTGCGCCGCATATCAAATGACTTTAATAAGACTGAGGAGAGCCTCTATATGTCCGCCCTGGAGGACATCTCCAGCTGCGAATCCATGCGCTTGTCTGGCAATTTTGAGGCAGCGCGACGCCTCTCTGCTAAACTGCAACTAAAGACTGATCAGCCAAAGGCAGCACCGGCGCAGCAATCGGTGCATATGGCAGCAGCTGCTGCTGCTATGGTGACGCCTGTTCGTCCCGTGCCCGATGATGTGGAGGACTTTGACCGCAAGAACTGGGATGATCCCTTCCAGGTGTCCCACTATGCCATGGACATATTTAATTATTTGAAATTGCGCGAGCCAGAGTTTCCCATTCACGATTATATGCCAAAGCA
Organism: Drosophila novamexicana; assembly: GCF_003285875.2. Taxonomy (NCBI): domain Eukaryota; kingdom Metazoa; phylum Arthropoda; class Insecta; order Diptera; family Drosophilidae; genus Drosophila; species Drosophila novamexicana. The sequence goes on from NW_020824772.1 coordinate 2,956,990, forward strand.
GGTACATTTGACCACCTGGATGCGAACGCTACTGGTGGACTGGATGGTCGAGGTGCAGGAGACCTTTGAGTTAAATCATGAAACACTATATTTGGCTGTCAAAATTGTCGATCTCTATTTGTGCCGCGAGGTTATAAACAAGGAAAAACTGCAGCTGCTGGGCGCTGCCGCGTTCTTCATTGCATGCAAGTACGATGAACGCCAGCCGCCACTAATTGAGGACTTTCTGTACATATGCGATGGCGCCTACAATCACGACGAGCTTGTCAAAATGGAAATGGAAACGCTGCGAACCATCAACTACGATCTCGGCATACCGCTCTCCTACCGCTTCTTGCGCCGCTATGCTCGATGTGCCAAGGTGCAAATGCCCACGCTTACTCTGGCGCGCTACATTCTGGAGCTGTCGCTTATGGACTATGCCACCATTGGTTTTAGTGACTCGCAAATGGCCTCGGCCGCTCTCTTCATGGCACTGCGCATGCATGGCGGTGCCGCGAATCTGCACAAAAAGACCTGGACCTCAACGCTGGCCTACTACACAGGCTATCAACTGGCACAGTTTGCTGAAGTGGTGCCGGTGCTGAACGCAGGACTGCATAGGAAACCACGCGCCACCATCAAGACGATACGGAACAAGTACTCGCATAAGATATTCCATGAGGTGGCCAAGGTGCCGCTGCTTAGCAACGTGGAGCTATTCCAAAGCAATCTCGATCTGAACGAAAGTAACTCGTGCACCTGAGCCATACAATTGGGGGCCTTGCACTGCTGTAACGCCAATTAGCCAAATTGATAATGAGCAACAACTGTTACGCTTCACTAGACATTAAGACGCTTCAACCCATAACACCTCTAAAGAACCCTATCAGTCCAAATAGCAACCCCTTAACCAAGATATTCATATATTTTTATTTAATTTTTTCGATTTATTTTGTACTTTTTGCGTGTTGCTAATGATGTTCTATTATTGGTTAACATTTATGACTTTCTATAAATTTTATGTTCAGCATTCAGATTGTTTCCATTTATGTTTATTGTTTACTCTTCTTTTATAAAAAAAAGGCAATTAAGCAGGGTAGCCAGCACAACTGTCACCCAACCCGACCACAAGAACTAACCATTTACATATATATATATATTTAAATGTATACTATTTATAATCAGAAAATACCCATAATAAATTCTACACATATTTTAAGCATTTGCAACGCCAATGCCGTTTGATGATGTTAGACACCAAAGCTGACATGGATTATACGTTTAAACATTTAATACTACAATTCTACAGATCCTTACACGCGTAGTACTGTTAACAACTAACCGACGGCAGATGCTCTACACAGCTGGCCAATTCCCATTTATGTATGTAATTTTGTAGTTGTTGTTTTTGTTACCAATCATGACTTTTTATACATTGTATGTAACGGGAAAATTAATATTCCATTGTCTAAATAACTAGTTATGTATGTATTCGTATTCCATGTTATCTATATATGTATGGCTGTATGCATGTATGCAGCCGAGTCAAGAAAACCAATAAACAATCTTAATGTCCGTTCAAGAAAGTACATTTATATAAAGTTGGGGGAATGTGCAAGAGTTTAAGGTAAGTGCTTCGCATATAAATCCATATAGATGTCTATGTACATATATAATTTTGCATGTATTCACAGCACACCAACTATTTGGGACAGCTCTAGTTTCAATTGATTTTGTTCAGGTGAGTCTATTTCCCATGTGACACGCACATTCACATGCACATCAATAATCTATGTATTTGATTTCAGGCTCTGGTTTTTTTTGGCGCGCCCGTCTTCACATTTTAGCGCCAAATTATTTTGGGTTTTGCTTGGCAAGCGGCGCATGCGCCGCAAGACATCAGCATCGATGCCTGTTCCCGTTCCCGTTCCCGTAATCGTCTTTGTCCAACAAATCACTGCATACATAACCGATTTCTACCGCTGCAGTTGAACCTTAAAAGGGCAGGCAGCTAGCAGCAGCAGCCGCCGCCTGTCTGTCTGTCTGTCTGTCTCCTTGACGTTTTCTACCACCTTTCCTTGTCGGTCGCCGGCCGCCTGTCGTCCGTCGTCTGTCCTCCTCCCATTGTGCGCTTGTTCTTAATTTTTTTTGGCTGCCAGCGCTGCCTGCAACCAGGTAGTTTTATATCCATTGTGTGTTTCCTCAACGAAATTATGAGGCAACTGAAATGCATGTTACTTTTTTCCGGTTCGCAAGGTAGGGTGCGTTATGTACGTACAGGACAAAGGCAGAGTTGTCCTCGTGTTGATGTCGTCCTCTTCTACTTCTGCTGCTGCTGCTGTTGCTCAAGGTGCAACCGGGGTATATGGCTAATTACTTTGGTTGGGTGTGTGCAAAAAATCAAGTTTATTAAAGTACACACGGTCGAGCAGCTGCTGCTCCTAGACCTGACGCGGTAAGGTTAGCTTACACCTAACTTATGACCATACTCTAAATGTTATTTTTGTCTTTTTAGTAACCTGGCCTACTGAAGGGGCCATTATAGCCGCCACCAAAGCCGCTGCCATAGCCCTGGGAACCGTGATTGTTAAGCACATCGAATGGTCCCTTGTGCACACCATCCTCTGTGTACTCGGTTTTCATTTTGAAGCTATGATCCCAACGATCACGTTGCCCTGGTGATGCATGTGGTCCATAGTTATGTTGGTTCTGGTAGCTGATGGGTGGCGCTCCCGGGTGGGTCACAACAGGAACATTTCCTGGAACGCCTGAATAGTGTGGAAATGGTGCTGTAGGTGGATAAGATGGATATTGTGGCAAATATTGGCCTGGATAGGGGTAGCCAGGCTGTACGGGCTGATAGCCAGGCTGGTGAGCTCCAAAACTTGGATAAACGCCTGGAGGATTGCTTCCAGTATGAGCGGTTGCTTGCGGATTTGTATTATGCGAATATCCATGGGGAAACGATGCAGGCAGCTGTGCTTGTCCCGGAATTGGTTGCTGACAACCGTTTGGTACTGAATTTGGAGCAGCGCCTGGTGTAAGACGTCCGCATATAGCTGGTGAGCTTTGAGGAACTGGATAGAGGCCGGACTGTGGTTGTCCAGCGGTGGGTAGTGCAGGATAATTTGGATATCCAACAGGCTGTTGCTGTGGAATGCCCACAGCAATACCATACGGCCCAGGACGAGCATCAAAGATGCCGACACCACTGCCGCCGCTCTCGTGAGCGGACGGTGCGTCAATGTCAAGGGAATCACTTTGTTGCTGCCTTAGATCCGGATACAGTTGCGAGTTGAGACGCGCCCGCTCATGGTGACGATTGCTGGTAATGCCGCCTTTAAAAGTGGAGGCCAAGTTAAATTGGGTATTAGAATCCTCATTGCTTTCATCTCGCGAATATTGCGACGCGTGGGTCAGGCCAGCGGTCAGGGCTAATAGCAGCTCGACATAGACAATGCTCCAGCGCATGATGAAGCTTCCGATGGAACTAGACCCTAACAGCGCATGCTTCGTATATTTAAAGTTAATGCGATGTGAGCTTAGCTGAGTTTATGCCTGATGGGGTTATCGTTCATGTCATGTTCTAGACTGAGACGTTTTGTGTTTGATTTAGAAGTAAATAATAATGGCATTAGATGTTTGCAAAACCGAAGAGCTAATTCTCTTTTCAATTCTGAGAAATATACAAAACAAATATGTTGCGAAGCGTTCATTAAGTTCATTAATCAAATTTAAAGATGTCACAATTTTATGTATTAACGAGACAATACACTATGGTTTGGGTTTTCCCATGTTTTCTGGGCGAGCACATAGTTTGGTTCGCTAAACCTTGACTTTGTTTTGCAGAATCGAGAATGCGCAGCCCTGATACTTGCACCTAGATCTCTGCCATTCCATTAGCCTATTAATAATAGGATCATCAGCATTGTTGAAGGTTGATCATTGAGTAAACACATACATGTATATGTTCGATTATCAGCATGCTATATAAGTCTGACTTTTGTGAAGGAAGAGCGTCATATTAATTTTTAACACTCACAGAGATGCAACTCAACATAAGATTCTGCCTCCTGTCGCTGGCATTTCTGCTGGCTGCACAGGCCAAACCCACCTTTGATAAGATGGCTGAGGTGCTGCTTGGCGTACTGGATGATAGTCCGCACTACGCAAGAGCGGGACCCTATAGATCATACCCACCACCAGCACCGCTCATACAGGAGGGTTACGATCATGGCTATGATTACTATTATGGCGGCGGCGGTGGACATGTCCATGGCAATGGTGTGGTTGTTGGCAGTCCCTATTCCCAGCCCCCGCCACCGCCTGCATACGGCTACTACCCAAGACCAGCGCATGGTCCAGTAAAGGGCTACTATCCGGAACCGCAGTATCCACATGGCTATGCACCTACAGCACCTACTTATGGACAAGGCTATGGCAGATCGGGCGCAATAGGACCCGGAGTTGGCGGCTACAAGCAACATGGCTATTAAAATCCATTTGCATTTGATACATATTTTAGAAATTACTTAAGATTATAAGAAATGTTTTTTATACATAATTTATTTATATGACTGCAATCTGCTCAATCTACATATATGTTGTTATTTCTGGGCATCTCGAACTTGGTCACAGCTTAGAGAGCGTACACAATGCTGTACCTGGTGAAAATGGGAAAAAATTGAGCACCGAGCATTTCCGACTCCGTAAATTATATATGCATTTTCTTAGTTAGCATCAAGATTCGAGTAGACCTATTGGGGACTCTAGAGACTTTTAATTTGTAGATGAAATCGATAAATATCGGATTTCAGCCCCGATTCTTACCTCGTAGATTACGAGAGCAAGACTCACCAAATACATTGTATATATATAATTATGGAAGATCAATGCCATGACATTTCTACCCAGGAATGGAAAACATCGTATCAGTATTATAAGTAATAAAAATATAATCAGCACATACATAATTTTTATTGTTATTGCCCTCTTCTTACACATATATTTATCTGTTGTTTGTCAGCTCACAGAACCTGTTTATATAGCTCATAGCCCCTAGACATACGAAAGCGAACTTGAGTTCGAGCCGAATCTCAGAGAGCACTGAGCTTTGCCATTATTCAATTTTATTTGTGTTTATTAAATTGCACATTCCCTATAAATATTAATGTATAATTAATACCTCTACTTAGTATAAACAAACATACTGAAAGATCTAACAGATCGTGAAGCTCATTTTCTTCTACGCACATCGATTGAATCCGCTTGAAGTTCCAGGCCGGGGGCGTGCACGTAATGTAACGAATTGGGGAAGACAATGTCTCGCAGCCGGGATTGCTCAATCGATCTAGATGATGGCGTCGGTGCTGTTAGTGGCCCCAGAGGTGGACGATTTGTGCCCACAATAAGCGTGTCACCAGAATTTGGAGTGGGAGTAGGCGAAATTACAAGAGGCGGTGGATTTTTGCCAACTATCAGTGAATCGTGGGTGGGTTGTGTGGATGGCGCAGGGGCAGTGGGGCTTGGCGTCGTTGTTGACGGCGTGTAAATAGGTGGATTGGAGTTGGTATTCTGCACAGGTTCCTGGCCATCTTCATTCGTTGGCGGCAGTTGGAATGGCACATTTCCATTCCCCCAACTGGGGCGTGATGGATCGTAGTTATCTTCCCAACCCGGCTGTGAAGACCCGTCGTTATCTCCCCATCCAGAGGGTGGTGTTCCATTTCCGTCGTCCCAGCCTGGTGGTGGATTTCCATTTCCAGCTCCCCAGCCAGGTGGTGGGGGTCCGTTTCTATCTCTCCAACCAGGTGGAACTCCATTTCCCCAGCCTCCTGCACCACCCCATCCGGGTGGAGGTCGCCTTCCGCCTCCATCACTCCAGCCACCCCATCCAGGAGGATTTGGTCTGCCACCTCCCCAGTTACCCCAACCAGAAGGTGGTTGCCTGCCAACACCATTCCAGTCGCCGCCACCATTCCAGTCGCCGCCACCATTCCAGCCGCCGCCAGCATTCCAGCCGCCGCCGCCGCCACGTCTATTCATTTGGCCTGGTGGCGTACGTCTCCTGCCGCCGTGATGTTGCCTGCCATTCAATCCTTGTTGAAGTAACTGGGCTACTGCCGTTATGGCGCCGGCGGATGCCACTGCAGCACCAGCTGCTGCTGATGATCTTGCTATTGGAAATTGGCAACTACACGTGCGGATTAGGAGTAGAAGGCACGTTATCAAGGCCGTTAGCATATTTATTCGTATTCGCGTCATGATCACGTTGGAATGAATCGAGTTGGAGCGCCCATGCGCTAAGAGCAGCCAGTTCTAACTGAGGGGAAAGTTTTTGGCGTTAGGCGATAAGAGAGGCAGATGTTTCGGATTTGTATTCAAAACCTGTCCTCGGTTTGTTTGTCTGTTTGCGACTTGTGCTAATCAATGCATGATGAGAGATCGTGAGAGCTGCAAAAGATTCGCTCTCTAACGGAGCGTATTATGTGTATGTGTTCATCAAAACATTTATTGTAAACAAAAAGTCCAAAAAGCTTGAGAGGAAATAAGATGAGGGCAGCCGTTGACCGACGGCCGCCGACTCATGGATCCGCTTGAGCGGCTTCTTCCCGCGCAGTGCGTTAATCACGGACGTGCTCTGCATGTCAATATGCTTGATCCATCTGTTAACGTCCAAGTAATTCACAGTCATGCATTAAATTGTTGCTGGATGGATTGACATTAGCATTATGGCAGCAGATCTCTAGCGATCCAGGTGGCTAAATATCTAGACAGACGCAGAAATAAAACCATTAAAAGCATAATGTGTCATCGCTATCCCGACTGATCCATTCGCAGGGTATAAATAGAAGGGAACTGCGTAGATATATGGCCAGAACACAAACGAACCGCACACAACAAGAACCAGAACCAGAGACAGACAACATGAGAGTTCCTAGCATATTGTTCCTCTCCCTGCTGCTGAGCAACTGCCTGGACTTGGGCAACGCTCTGTTTTTCAAGGCACTAAAAGGACTGAAGGGAAGCGCTGGTTCGGGCTATAGAAGCTACAACTATGGCTATGACGGCTATTCGGCAAACTATGGCCATAACTATAACGGCGTATATGGTGGATACGGAGGTTATGATGGTTATGGCTATGGCTATGGGTATCCACAGCAGCCGTACAGGACAAGAAATCGACAGCGCACAGGACGCACCTACTCGGATATTGCTAATGTCTTACGGCCGGATCCCTATCTAGGACTAGGCGCGGGTCGTTATCTACCGCGTGCTCCATATTCCCATCTGTGGGGCTAGCATCTATAGTTAAAATTTGTGTAATATTACCAAGTTAGGGCAAATAAATCAGTGAAAGTTTTGTTTTCAAATAATTTAAGTTCAACTACAGCTTGTTGCGTGCTTTGTATGTGAAACTTTTTTAATTAAAGCTATTTTTAATTAGCTTTGCAATAACATTTATTATCAGACTAAACATATGTATGCATATATATATACCACATACAACATATATACCGAGCTGTAGCTGCTCGGCGCTACGTGACTGAAATGCGACTAGGTTAGGGAAGGGCGTGTCACGTAACTGTCACGCGAATCACGCTCTTGAAAATTAATCTGGTTGATTTTAATGTCAAACACGGATTTATAAGTATTAACCAGTTAACAATTTGTATTTACTTCTTTTATTATTAGTTGAAGCTGTGACTAGTTGAAAGAACTTTTATTTGCAATGTTTTTTTTTTTGACTCCATGGAAAAGGGGCAGGGGGCTACGAATAGTTTATAAGACGGGTTTTAAGTTATATAAGGTACACATCTGCCATAAGCAGAAGTGTATACAATTTAATTATTATTACTGAATAATTTTTTAATAAATATATGCAACACACACTCATGTCGGAGTTTCCCTAAGTCTAAATCAAACTGGCATTAAATAAGGCAAAAATAAATTAAATAAATAAAAAATAGGTATATATATTTATATATTATATTAACATAGTCAATCTCATAATCTATGTTTAAGCGATTGTCTTTTATATATTAACGTCCAAGTTCCCTACAACTAGATGCGAGTGAGTATTCTAGATTGTTGATATGTCTATACAGATTAAAATGTACATCGGAAGCTGTAAGTAAGTAATAGTAGAAGTTAACATGGGTTTTGTCGCTCGAATGTTTTCGCATTTGCTTATGTTGTTTTTTTTTTACATCAATGCCTGATCGATAGGAAGAACCTAGAATCTAGTGATTAATACTGGTACTTTCTGATCGTTTAAAAAGGTTCTATGTATTGACTATAAAGTTTAGTTATACGTGACAATCTCTGTAAACAGAATTTCGCGCTTGCAAGGCTTCTTGCTCGCTCTTTTGGCCTGGTTCTGGAAATTTGAGGTATGACGGAAATAGACGGAAAACAGAACGCACCTACTCAGGTACATAAAGCTACAGTTATATGACCGAATTCATATTTAGGAATAGATGCGGGTAGCTCTATCCCTATTCTGCACTGTGGGTCTAACAAATTCTAAAGTTAATCATAGGCAATATATATGTTTTACTTTATTACGGACGAATTGATACACATCTAGTTTTTATGTAAAGCCTTTTAAAATGAACCTATTTTTTAAATTTGCTTTAAATGGGTGTCTCTGCAGCTAAATTAACTTCAATATATATGCATACCTGTCTCCAGTTTAGACAATTTTATTATTAGCGTTGAAAGAGAAATTGGTTTGAGATCTTTTATTATCTTCATAAGATATTCATTTTTGTGTACTTATAATATCAATACACTTGCTTAAAGATCAGTTGAGATTTTATATTATCTTTATAAGATATAAATTTTTTAAAGCACAGTTTTTTTTAAAATCCTTTTTGTACTTATATACAACAATATCAAAACACTTTTTAAAGAGTAGTTAAGGGCCATGACTCGAACCGGATCCTCATTGTTCTGTTTTATCGACAATGATTACATACATCACTAGTCAAGCAATCTTCTTCTTTGCAAATAAGGAAACATGGTATAGATATTATATATTGTAGATTAGCTGGTATAAAAAATAAACCCTTGAGTGTAAATTGATTCAAAGACTGGTTTGCAGTTACATAAGGCTTACACTTGTGAGAAAATACAAGTAAATAAGATTTTAATGCCATTACTGAGTCATTTATCTGTTAAGATGTGCGGCACACTCATATAGGAGTTCCCCTAAGTCCATAATAAAATTGTCATTGCAGGAAACAAAAAAACCAAATTTCATTGCAATTCTTATAAGTTTATATAACTACAAAACGCAATTGTTTCTCGCCATTAACGACATATACTAACGAACAACTGGCGCACCTACGTCATTAGCAAGTCGTATTATACTTGTTAATTACTATTTAAATTGTCATAGTTGTGTTATGCTGCGCCCGATCATTCACAGTGCTTTTCCAACAAAGAGTTGAAAGCTAAGTTATCTACAGTTAGCTATGTGAGTAGTTTGTTCTGGGTGAAAACATGATTGTGTAAAATAAAACAGCTTAAGATTAACATCGGAAGTTGTGAGTGGTAGAAGTCAACATGGAATTTGTCGTATTTGTATAACCATAGAAATGCTAATGTTGTTATTGTTAAATCGAAACCTGATCGATAAGCAGGAAACAGAGTGCATTGATTTTTCTGGCCACTTACTGCGTTTTGTCGTATAAAAGGCTTCTGCGTGGCGGCATTCAAGTGCAGTTCTCAATAGTAAAATCTATGAACAAAATGTCATTGTTGCAAGGAAAAGTCTTGCTGATAGCTCTATTTGCTTGGATCACGCTGTTATCCCTTGCCTTGGCCGGGCCTGCACATTCATATTCGGATATAACGCGTGTCGTTAATCCCAATCCATATGTTTCAATCGGCTCCCGCAACTATCCAGGACAGCCCTATTGGCCAGGAGGACGTTAACGATACATTCCGTTCTAGTTTATTAGTAAATATGTTTAAGAATAGACGCTTTTATTAACTTTATAGTTTGTTTTCTATAAAAAAAAACTTTTTCTCTTCTTTTCATTTTTATTGTGTTTAATATTTGATTTATGATAATGCAATGTTTACTACAGCATTTGCTTATCTAAGCAAGTATTTCCGATTTTAGCATTCTCTTTAAGCGATGTGTTTATTTGACTTCTTTTACTTGACCGCAAAGATAGTATGATTGGAAGACAGGTTTTTTTTTTGACACATAAAAGATATATGTACCTTAAGTGCGGGCATATGTGATTCAATTAGCATTGACTCAGTCTGGCATAAAGATATGCAGCTTAGCTTCGCACTCGCCTGGGAGTTCCCCGCTGGCTATTGCACGACTCTTAACGCACCCACAAACCTCATTAGATTGTCATTTAGCAATTGTTAAGTACTTTTAAAGTGGCTACAATTTAATAAGCCAAATCATTCACAAAGCTATAAAAATTGACAGCTGAAACCTTAGATCACTATGAATTAAGACATATGTACATTGTATATCTATTTGGTTCTGAGTCAAAACGTGATTTCTGGTACCTAAAACCTGACCGGTCGCAAAGTGAATGACATTTTGATGGCACTACGAGATGTTACAGGTGAAGATCCCACGTCGCAGTCTGAGAGAAGAGGAGGTTGACAATGGCGCTACGTGCGCAGCATGCGTCGCGTGGCTCTGAAATTGTTCGAAGTATTGTTGTTGTTGTTGTCACACCAAAACCTGATCGATCAGGCGGCAGAATTTCAAGACACTTCTGACCACTTACTGGGCACAGTCATATAAAAGGGATCGACGCTACGACATCGAAGCGCAGTTCTCAATAGCGATCCCTAGAAGCAGAATGTCTTCTTTGCAAGGAAAGGGTTTATTGCTCGCCCTACTGGCCTGGTTCACACTGCTTGCCGTGGCCTTGGGCTGGCCGGCCTATGGATATCGCACGGAGCGCAACGGGCGCAGTTATACGGATATAGCTCGGGTTGTTAATCCCAATCAATATGCTTTTGTGGGCAGCCGTAACTATCCGGGACAGCCATTTTGGCCAGCAGGCCGCTAAAAGTAACCGTTCGTTTATTTGATAAAAACTTAAGCTTACAATATATTAAGTCAGTTTTAGTACAAGTAAATACATATATTTAGTTTTCTCACAATTCAAAGGTATTTTTGATTAGCCATTGCGCATAAGAGTATGCAATGAATTTTGCTTACATGTTTTGAGCTTGCTATTTTCATTTAATTAAGCTTACTTATATATAATTTATTTAATAAAACATTGGACTTTTAATTATGTATATTGAATTATAAATGTACTATTCAAAGCAACCTGAGTATTGAGTAAAATTGCCCATCGAAACTTGTCATAAGTAGTTGGCAACGCTGGCTGCTTGTTTGCTGTGAATGCCTAAAAGTATGCTGCACGATTTTCCCTAATTAATATAGGAGTTTTTGTAGCTAGCCGCTAAGTCAATTAAAACTGAAGTTAATGACAAACTTGCATTAAGGCATCGACGCCTGGCCCCGCCCAGTTTGGTGGCGTCAGAAGCTACTCAATTGCACGTGAAAGGCTCTCAGTTGGCGGACAACAAGTATAGGGACAGGACAGGTATAGCGCGAATAGCTCGCATCATCGTTAAAATTGTGCGCTCCAATGGTTAATATTGAATCAACATCCAATGCCATCTGGTGGATTAAAAATCCGAGTGCAGCGAAAGCGGTTGGCGGCGCTGGGCGTAAGGCGTCGCTAGGGTCGCGCTTTTGTCTGGATATGGCTGAATTACTGCGCAATATATCCTTGCAGGGCTATAACAAACTATTGGCATCGGAATTAACGTTGGCGGAGAGGTAAGCGACAGAGGAAACGGCAGCTCGATGCTGCTTTTGCTACACTGGCGTTACGTTGCTCATACGCAACGTGGACCCCATAGAAAATTTGCAGCTATGCTTCGTATCTATTGTCTTTCCGTACCTCTCTCCAGGCATTGCCGTCATCGTCATCGTCAACGTCTCGTTGCATCTCGTTCCGCTGTAGCATTGCATTAATTTTTTTTTTTTGCTTTCACATTTTTCATTTCCGTTTCCGTATTTGCCTCAAAACGCGCTCATGGCCGTGTGCTTTGTGCGTTTATCTTGGGCTCGTTTGTTTGCAGATTAATTTGGCTGCTGGTGCACACGACCACGTTCATTTCAATGGTGGCTGTGCTCTTGCTCACCTGGGAGCAATTTATTGCACAATACTTTGTCATCAATCTGAAGGATCCACTTTATCCTGTTGAAAATGTGCCATTTCCGGCTGTGTCAATATGCTCCAACAATCGCATTTCCATGCGGGCCGCTACCCGATACGCTCTTGAGCTGTAAGTAGCCTTAATCCCATCGACCCTTTCCTGGTTATCACACCCCGACATTGTCGAGCAGGCAAAGAAATGATCCATCTCCACGTGAATTGAAGTACTACTTGGACATGCTGACGTATCTACGCAAATTATATATACCCGGCGAGCGGGACTCAGACGTCGATGATTATGTTAATTTTCAAGCGTTTTTGGACATATTCGGCACCTGGAACAACGAAACCTTCTTCGATACGCGGCGTATTATGAGAATGGTGAGTTTGTCTTAACAATCCACGAAAGCTCGTTATGCTATATCATATGTTTTCCAGCTAGCGCCCAATTGCAGGGATTATATAATGAAATGCAGTCTGCGCAATGTGGACATACCTTGCTTTAGCGAGGCCGCTTTTCAGACCAGTCTGACCAGGTATGGACCCTGCTGCACTTTTAATGGCAAGAACGTGTAAGTCTTGTTGTCACCTTATATCACACTCTTTGATCAATCATTATATTGACTTAATCATTATGTAGACTTAAGAGACGCGATTTTAAGAATCGCTATGCTGATTCAGCTTTGGGCCTCACCGTCGTGCTCAATTCGAGTCATGCGGATTATATGGCGCCCATTTTAAATACAAATGGTTACGTGGTCATTATCCATGACGCTGACAATTATCCATCGATATCATCGTCAAATGCATTGGAAATGTTTCCAGGACAAAGGCAGGAAAGTTTTCTAAAGATTTTTGCACGTGTTATAGATACCGATAAAAATTTACACTCCTTTTCCCCATTTAATGTGAGCAATTGTGTTTAGTTTATATATTGATTTTTGTAATAGTTTCTCTTATTCTAGCGACGCTGTTATTTCCATAGCGAGTCGAATATGCGAATGAAGAACTCCGTCTACACGTTCCCCAACTGCATTACAAGATGTCGCATTAGCAGCATCATAGCGTTGTGCAACTGCCTGCCCTTCCAGTTGCCACTCGATCTAGTCGAGAACTTGGAAGGCGTCGTCTATTGTACGCTTAGTCATGTCACGTGCCTCGGCCAGTATCAATGTAAGTCCTGGACTCTAGTCAAGTAATCTCTTAACATCTTTCGAGAATTATTTTGCAGTTAAATGGAATAATGTGCTTACTGAGAGACTTAGAATTCCGGGTCTGGAGCGTGAAACCGAAGAAGCACTGTACTGTCCACAGTGTCTGCCTTCATGCAATGATGTTCAGTACAGGGTATCTATGAGTGAGCTACCCATTGATACCTATCTGGCCAACCTAAAACCTGATGAATACAATGACACACTGCTGGGCTCCGATTTATCCGTACTGCGAGTCTTTTTTGGGCAGCCGCATGCTCAGCTCTACATGAGATTATTGAACAACGAATGGTTCGAGATATTCAGTAAGTATTTGTGAATACATTAATACCCTTAATTATTTATTCATGTGTATTTGATTGTCTATCAGGCACCATTGGAAATATTTTGTCAATATTTATGGGATTTTCATTGGTGGCCATTTTTGAGGCTCTGTTCTTTTTCTGCAAGTACATTTATATGGGCTGCTGTCGAATAATAGATCATAGCAGAGCTAACAGTAAGGCAAAGATGTTGAATGCACGCCAGTTACATATATGCCCATAGTAAAAAGAAAAGAGCTGAAGAAAAAAGAGTTAAGTATTGAGAAAAATGCCTAGAAAATTATATTGATAATTATTAAATGTAATCCAGAATTACTGGATTCTTTATTCACAAAAAGCAAATTTTAAAAAATTATTGCACAGAAACTCTGGAAAATAAATACTTGAAATATAAAAGTTCGTATATCTATATTCACAATCAACACGTGGCTTCATTTGCCTGCTGCGTAATCCAGGCCACGGGGCATATTTGGGGAGGGTGCTGAGTTTTTTTAGACTGCCAGCAAGCCCAAGCCAAATCAAAAAGGACATGACCTGCTTCTGTCCTTGTTGCTACTTAGTGTCATTATGATGATTATGATGATGATGATGATGATGATGATGATGACGATGATGATGACGACGATGATGATGTTGCTGTTTCCGTTGGCTGACATTTAATGCGCATTTAACTAATTTCATTTTAAATTGTTGACAATTAAGGAAAATTGCCAAGACGAATCGAGAGCCTGGCTGAATAAACAGCCAACGGAGTGGGATTGGGACCAATGCTGAACACCACGTGCCATGTCGCAGTTAATTTGTTGGCAATAAGTTGAAACACGAGGCCTAATTACAACAACACGCACGACATGACTGCAAAATTTTCATTAAAACGGGCTGGCATCCAACCGCCACCCATCCCACTGCCAGGGACAATGCCAGGCAGGACATTTGTTGGAGGGCGCCTACAAAAAGGCGCGCACCGCGTAGACAGCCGCAACAGTTGCAATCCACAAACGGCTGAGTGAGTGCCAAACATGACAACAAATGCGGAGCAGGCACCGCGATTGCCACCCCAACGATTGGTTGTTGGACGCGCCGCCTGGTGGATACCCAAACCAAGGATTCACGCACCTGCGTCAGTCCCGCAAATGGCGGCTATTCGCGAAGAGGAACCAGCTACGCGAAAACTGTCATTTGCCGCGGCGTTAAAGGATTTGCTGCAAAACCTGTCATTTCATTGTTATGGCAAATTAGTGGAGCACGGTCGTCGCATTCAGGAGCGGTAAGCAGCACGGCCAAGGCTTAAAAGCCTTCGTTCCCCCCGCTCGGCAGTCCTTTCAATTAGCAAACTCTGCCGCAGATTCTTTTGGCTTATTTGCCACATAACTGCGCTGACCGTCCTAATTGCATTCGTATGGGGCACGTATAAGGACGCAACGGATGAGCTGGTGACCACCCTATACAATCCATTGTATCCCGTATGCCAAGTCGCCCTGCCCGCCGTTACAGTATGCACCCAGAATCGCATATCCAAGCGTGCCGTCTGGCAGTACGCACAGGAGCTGTGAGTTAAGTTTAAATGTGGTAAGCCCCTTAATAGGTATGCCTTCTCATTATCCATTCCAGCAGCGACAAGGATCCCAAGCAGCGAAATGCTAGTTACTTCTATAGTGAGCTTCATGCCTTTGGCATGTTCTACAGCCCCGAGGAGCTGGGCGACTATGAGCGCGTGCTGCGTTTTCAGGGCTTCTTGGATTCGGTGGATACCACGCCCTACGAATTGTTCTTTAATACAAGCAAACGTATGCGCATTCTGACGCCCAATTGCAGCGACATCTTTGTATCGTGTCGTTTGGCAGGCCGATCCTTCGATTGCCTGCAGGAATTTCCCGAAACGCTCTCGATCTATGGATTTTGTTGCACTTTCAATTCCGATGGAGAGTATGCAAATCTAAGCATCGAGTGCTAGATGTTGGGTATATGTTGTTGGCTTTTCACAGGTTTCTCAAGGACCACACGTATCATCAGCGCTTTTATGGATACGATATGGGTCTGGTGCTTACACTCAAATCTCCAAAAGACGATAATTTTTATAAGATGCATCATCTAGACGGTTTTTCGGTAATTAGCAAAGATAATATCCACACCATATTCTTTCAAATAGATTGATAGCTTTGGTAGATTATAAAAAATTAAGATTCTCGTTTATAGCAGCTAGTACAACATCTTAACTATTACATATAACTATTATCATCCAAGCAGATTGCCATCTACGAGCCCATGAACTATCCGGATCCTCAATCTGGAGGCGTTGCTGTACGTTATGTGCAGACAGGTCGTCGCACTCATCTGCCCGTGCGGCCCAAGATCTTTGAGACTGTGCCGGAAGCCCGACACATGAGTCCCGCTGTGGTGCGTATCATAGCCAGATGTCAATCATTGTCCAATCAATCAATAAACGTGTGCATAGCGTAAATGTCTCTTCTGGGATGAGATGCCGCACAACTTCACCAGTCGGTATACCTTCAGCAAATGCATCTCTGCCTGCCGCGCCCGCAGCATGTATAATTTGTGTGAGTGCCTGCCCTTTCAGATACCCAAGCATTACATTGGAGACGCCACGGGAGGCGTCTTCTGCACGCTCCAGCACATGGAGTGCCTCAGGCGCTATAAGTGTGAGTGGGCAGTGGCTGTGGCAGTTGTTCAAGTCGATTGAGTTTTTGGTATTATTTCAGTCAAATGGCTGAATGTCATCACCAGTCGCGCCAATGTGCCCGGCCTCGAGCATGAGTTGGAGGATGCGCTCTACTGTCCCGAATGTCTGCCCTCCTGCACTGAGATACGCTACAATGTTCGTGGCGCCGGAGCTCTGGCCCTCAACAGTCTGCATAGACCTATGACGTAAGCAGCAAGTATTGCAAAAAAAAAAAAACAAAAAAAGAAAGGGAAGTGGCTCAAAGAGGAATTTGCGTCATTTCATTTTAAAATCAATTTTCACCCGTTCTCTGTATTCCACTTTAAAAGTAAATTTGATCAAAATTCATTCTTTTAGGCTTGTCTGATAATTCAATGAGAAATTATCGAATATTTCTTGATGGTTTCAGCTTCAGACAAATGAAAATATTCAAAGTAATGACATTAAATTTGATGGCTCCCAAAACTCCACAGTTCCTACAGTTTCCATTACTGAAGTTTCGTGATTGAAAAAGCCTTCTTTTTATTTTGGTTTGGTTCATCTCTGTGCATGCTGCCCTGATGGGGTTACATTTACCCTGCGTCAGTCACTATCAATAAGTTTTTTTTTGCAGCAACAACAGCAGGAGGCACAGCAGTGGCATCAGCAGTGGCAGTGGCATGGCCAATAACAGTTATGGCCATGACAGCTCCGAATTGGCCGTTGTGCGTATTTACTTTGCCGAAACGCACATTCAATACTTTCGGCAGATTATTAAAAACGACTGGTATGAGATCTTCAGTGAGTCTGCTACATATTACAATTTTGCATAAATATACAAACATATGCCTACTATACATATATATGGATATGAATGCGACTGCTACTTCATTTCCAGGTACAATTGGCAACATCTGCGGTATCATAGCGGGCTTCTCATTGATTGGCATCTGCGAGCTGCTATTTTTCCTAGCCAAACAATTATGGCATGCATACAAAGCGGAACTGAAGTCGGAGCTCTGCCGTGCCCATGCCCATTCTCAGAGTCGAGCCCGATCCCGGACTCGGGCTAATGGCCGTGCAATGGCAACTCAGCATCAGGAACACCACCGGCAGCACCGGCAGCCAATGGAGCTCCTCATACTGCCGTAATTGAGCGAAAGGCCGTGCCAATTTTAAAGCTCACTGACTTTTATACAGTTCTCTGAACGCATTTATGGAGTGGAGTAGTGTACCATGTGTGTGTGTGTGTGTGTTTGTGTGTGCGCGTGTGTGTATATTGCTGTTGACCTGCGTAACAAATGTTAATTATCGCGCACTGAGCAGCTGCCAGCTGATTGTAGGCCGGGAGCACAACTCAAGTGCACTTACTTTGCATTGTCACATAAAAATAAACAGCACCAGGAGGCACTCGAACCAAGTCAGGGATGGGGCGGGGGCGGGTTGCGTTGTGGCACGAAAAGGTCCAGACGGTAACATTAGCGCCAACCATCTTGGACATTTGCCCACTGGCTGGCCGGCAGTTGGCAGTCGAAACAGTCGACAGTTATGGACCACAAAGTCCGGGAGTTGCCCAAACATTGAGAGCGCGTTTATCCTTGGCACATGGCCCGACTGGCACTTACAATCAAAATAAATTTTTATTTGCCATAGTTTGTGCAGAGATTGACAAAATGAGTAAACAAATGAAATGCAATCTGTACATATGTTCAATTTCTCAAATGGCAGGGGACTGCTTGCTTTTATTGTGTTTCAATATTTACCTAGTACTATTTTATCATATTAAATTGTTCGGTTAAATTAAAAATGATGATAAAATATGGTATATCATATACTTGTTTATTCATTATGAACTTCAAGCTAAAATATTTGATATAGTACGTTTTCGCTCTTAATTTAAGCAGCTGAAGCAAAGGACTTCATGGAATTTCAGTGCGTTTCATCTTAATGAAATTTTTGTGTGAGTTTTGACTTTGCCATTTATTTGCACATTCATTCGAAGGGCGAAAATGGCAAAGTCTATACCTAGTATAAACCCATACAAATTCTTTGCGCAGTTTCTGAAAATGGAAATGATTTCCGTTGAATTTTGTAAAGCAGTTGGTTTGTTTGTTTGTTTTGCCATGCATACAACTGCCTAAAAATTGCAAAAAATTTAAATGAACGCACTCGAGCAGCGTACCAAACGTTATTCCTAGATACGTAGCATTGTGCCAACACAGCAACCAAGGTAAACACTCGAAAGCGAGAAAATGTTTTAAAAAAAACAAGAAACAGAAAGAGAGGAAAACTTGCCTGGCTTCTATGAGAGGCGAACAGTTTTTCCACCCGTGTAGCGTATTATCGCACAATACAATATGTATATTGGATTATTTCGTTTGCGCGAGCTCCCCAGGCTCTGACATGACTGCCTGGACTACCTGATGCCATTGCCGGCCGCATCCTCACACACGCACACACACATGCGAATAGAGGGAGCCCGATAGATTCGCTTGGGCAACTGGCGTCTATGTGGGCGCTGGCATATCGCTATCAGTTGTTCTAGCTGCTTTTATAGCACTTCCATGCACAGGCTGTAATGTGCAGGCAAATTTTAAAATATTTTCTTTGATTTTTGCAAATCCATGTTGTTCATAAAGTTTTTAATTGAATTTTCGACGTGGCTTCTGTAAGATTGCTGTAAAACAAAAATGTGAACAACTCGCTGATGTGGTTTCCCACAACTGACTTGCATTGCACTATTTAAAATGTAGCTTAAACAATGTAATAACCTTTTATATATTTAAATACAGCATTAAATAAGCTTACATTTCCAAATAAAAAATAAATATTTGGCCAAAAGTGCAGATAAATTTGTGAAAATTTAAACCAAGCATAAGTTTTCAAATCAAACAGACTACGCACATAACGAATTCCCTTTAGTACAATCTTTTAGTTAGAAGGAACTGCCAAGATTTGCCCCCTAACTGGCATAATAAATAAAGCTTAGC
The DNA here is from genome assembly GCF_003285875.2 of Drosophila novamexicana. Taxonomy (NCBI): domain Eukaryota; kingdom Metazoa; phylum Arthropoda; class Insecta; order Diptera; family Drosophilidae; genus Drosophila; species Drosophila novamexicana. The sequence continues at coordinate 2,976,376 of NW_020824772.1, forward strand.
CTCTTTTATCTTGTCCCCTCATGGGGTTATTCGTCATACTAAGGACAGCCACAGCCTTAGACCCAATCTTCGCAGCGTTTATAAGTATATGCCCAACCCCCAAGTTTGGGGGACTTAAAGCACTTTGTTTCTAGCCGCGTTTAACAACTCTGTTTTTTTAGGAGCTGTTCTTGGTGTTGAAACCGAGAATTGTCGCCTGTTTTGGGGCGGCATCAAGTTTTTGCCCGCTTAAGTTTTCAATTTTGCTGCTGTTGCTGGCGTTAAGAGAAGTGTTGAATTATTAAAATCTTCGTAGTGTGTGAGTAAGTGCGAGGGCAATAGCGGGGAAAAGAAAGAGAGAGTGTGCCTAAATTGCACGTTTGAAGAATTTGCTTTTGTATGTGTGTATGTATTTGGTTTTCGTCTGCCTCTTGTCTGAGCTCTTGCCGCGTTTTCACGAATAAGCATGCAAACAAATTACTGTACTTGACAAACAAAAGCTCGTGCGCACACCTGTGTATGCTGCGTACACCTGCGAATGGTGTTTTTGTTACATTTTTGGCTTTTCAGACAATGAAAAGTGGGTTAAGATTTTAATGGCAAAGTTGCAGCCGCATCAAGTCTTACTACAATTTCATGGAGTTTGTAAAATTATAAATTTCTCTCTGCATAAAATTGTTTGTCCCGAATGAATGACTGATTGGAGATCAACGCACAGAACTAGCTGAACCTTTTACTTATTGGTTTAAAATTTTAGTTAAATGTGGTTAATAAATGATTATATTGCTTCGCCTATTTCGTGCTGACCAAGATTTGTGGCAATATCTTGTTTAAACATATTTGACACACGTTCATCTCTATTTCTGAGTGACAGACAGACAGACTCATGTACATACAAATGTATGTACTTGAATATTGTAATATAATCCTATTCAACATTGATCGCAACATGCGTCATTGCATTTCTAAGCATTGCTAATGCTCAGCTTAGTAGCTCCACTCGCTTCCCCATACCATATCAAAGTCAATCAAGTGCACCCAGGCGTAGTCAAGGCGTTCTATTTGGCGTGCATTGCACCCACATCTAAACAAATCCAAATATGGAACCAGACCCGAAAAAACTGAATGCGTAGCTGTCAAAAAATATATACATACATACATATGTATATGAAATGTTTTTGCCGCTCAGCTTTGGCGTTTTTGTGAAAACCCCTGGCTAGGGCCCACGAGCTCAACCAGCTGCGTCTGGGAGTCTAGACATCAATCAACACCTTGGCCAAGTTGATTGACAGGCGAAACGACAGCATGAAAAATAAATCTGTCATTTGCATGTTGAGTTTCGTTTGAAATCAATATGAATTTAGTACTTGAGAGCCATTCGCTGTTCTGGTTATTATTATTGCTACCAAAGTCAATTTGTCAAAAACAGGCCGCACCCCAAAAAAAAAAAAAACTCAGATCACTCAAAGGCTCTTTCATTTCATTTCAGTTTAGGCAGCGACTTAAAAAAGGAAAATCCGTCAATGTTTTTGTTGGGGTTTGCATGTTTGTATTGTGGCTTAAAAACAGATTTTTCTCACCCTCTGTACAACCTATAAAAACATAAATATTTACGTGGTTTTGTATGAAAAAACCACATATTTAATTAATACAAAATAAATGATTGGGATATAAATTACGTAAATAAATTCGGCTCTCGGGCGCAGCAGACGTGAAATTGTTATTTGAGTATAATAAAAATATTTGTTAATGGTTGCGGATTTCCCAACCCACGGGCTTGAGCCATTTGTCACGCCCTCCAGCAGCAGGCAGACAATTTATTTAAATGATTCAATCATATTTGCATGCATCTGCCAGTCTTATATTTACGCAGTGTACGTTGAAAATCCTTTCACTCTGATTCTTGAGAGCTTTTTTATACCCTGGATCCATTGAAAATGTTTAAAACGGGTGTAACGTTTTTTGTAGAAATGTATGTAACGGGCAGGAGAGATCAAGTTCGACTCTAAAAATTACATGTATTCTTGAGCTCCTCCAGAGCTAGAGACTTTAAATTTAAAATATATATCCATGTATACCATACGCAGTACGAGCTTATTATCTTTTGTCGTCGGTTCATTTTGATGTTTTCGATAAATATCAATATTGAAACAGCATTACTCGAACATTATCAGAGCTAGATTCATCAAACTTGGTGGTTAGGCTTTCGTATAGTATATAGAGATTAAATAAGTATATATCTCTTATTTATGCCCTTAAAATTTCATGAAGATCGGACAACATATTCCGATGCTGCGCCACAAGTGGCTTGTCTGAGTGTGCGGATGTGTTTTCTTGTATATTAATGCTAAGAAGGAAGATATAATGTTTGAAATAGAAGCTCGGCGCGGGGTTAAGGGTATCTGCTGGTCGGGCATTCCCGACTGGAGCAATATTATTTATTTTAATGTAGTTAAGCTTATTATTACAACATTAATGACATCGGCGTTTTATAGACATATTCTTCTTGCGGTTGTACTGTCTTTCAAATAAGTTGTCAGTTTTTTGAATACCCTGTATTTAATTATTGAAAATATGTATATACGTTTAAAATCTTTCCAAGCAATTGTAAATAATTTGTCATTATGTTAATTCAATCCAAGATATTTTATATAATTTATATAAAAAGCATAAAAAGCAAGCATATCTTATTTACAAAACTTACAAGATGTTCTAAGCCCATGTCGGGATACCTTCCGGTCGAGCACTCTCTACTTGGATGATGCTCCTGATGCTCCATTGTGATTTTATTTCACTCGCTTAACAAAAAAACAATTCAACGAAAAACACAAGCTCTTTTTAAAATGCGAAATTCAATTGAAACGCGCATATCTTTATAACCATTAAGTTCTCAGTGCGCCCAACTCAGCTCCGATTCTGGGGCATTAAGGATATGACAGGTCGAGCAGGCTGGCCTGGTTGAGTTCTCGGTGAAAATTGCTGTTTATGTTTTACATGTTGCCTGTAATTTCGCTGGGAAAAAGGCGAAAATATCCTGCAGCTGATTTTTAATTACGAAAACATAAAAAAAAAAATATATGTGTACAAGAGAAGAAAGGAAGTTGTTGCGACTTCGTGTATGTAAACACAAACACAATCACACACAAGTGTGCACGCCCACACACACATCCGCAGGCACACACACACACATATACACACGACTGACTTGCTAGACCTCAATAAAGCCGTCTGGGCTGCCTATGTGTGCGTGTGTGCTTGGCAGCAGATTTCAATTTTTGTGTGTTAATTACATTGCCAGCATAAGTTCAGGACCCCCGTACAGCCGCCTGCGCCTTAACCCGTTGGCATTGCAGGGGCGTGGCACATGGCAGAACGCCCTCTTTTTAGCAGTCGTTGTGCTTGTGTTAAGTATTTTGGCGCTTGTGAATGTTTAATTATCAAAAATTTGCACTTGATCCTTGTTCGTTCTTTCTTTTTGGGCATATTTCGTTTAATGGCCATGTGTGTATCTTTATGCATGTGTGTGTCTAGCTTATGGTAATTGCTAGTTCTATAGCTGTGCGCCAGTGTGTGTGTGTGTGTTGCTAATGTTTTACAAGTACTCGTTATTTACTCTCGGCTTATCTGGCCAAGGGACACAGTCCTGGTCGAAGGTAATGCTTGTGAGGCAGAGAAGGGGGGAATTTGTAGCTGCTTTGTGCCCGAAAATTTGATTTGTTTTTGTAGAATTTTTTTGCATAATTCGAGCGAGTTCCCGTTGGGCTAAGCTAGTTGGCCTCTTGTCTATTTACTTATTAATGTTTAACAATGTACTAACAACAACAAGCAAATTATTTATAATTACAACTGAACCAGCAGCAGGAGATGAAGGTGATAAAGAAGAAGAGCATAACAAAGTCACGGTGCATATTTTTCATTTTTACGGTTTTGTGTGTGGGCGCCACAACAACAACAACAACAACAATAACAACAGCAATGACAATTTAATGCCTTTAAAACAGCAAAATGCCGTTAAACCGGCAAAAGGAAATAATGTACAACAAGGAGTTTTCCGGACTGTCTGCCGGATTCCTGTTTCTGGTTTCTCTTATTATCCCGTTGTCGCCCAACAAATAAACAAACATACACACACAACCACACAAAGAAATACTGTCCTCCATGAGACCAACACCAACAAGAACAGCATTAAATTAAATACATAAATCATCTTTTTGTATGTGCCGACAGGGCGTTCACATCCTGCATAAGAGGCGCGGAGAGGAATGCGCCAAGTCTCGCAAGAAGAAAAAATCCGAAAAAAAAGAAAACAATGTAAATAGGGAACACTTTTTTGTTGTAATTATAAATGTCTACCAGGCAGCGTCGGCGACACAGTCCCCAGACATTGTTTATCATTTTTCCGGGGTAATGCTCTGTCGTTGTAACACAACTTCCAAACTCCTGGCCTTAAACTTGACCCTAAGCTGGTGCTAAAAATAATACACTTGCACAAACTTGTTGATTAAAAGCCTGGGTCGTTGTAAAAGAGCCCTGGCTGGAGCATTTACTACACCAAACATTTTCTATCATTAACGTTAAGTATGAAAAACAATTCTGTACTAAATTAACGATTAAATTGCATTTAATATAGCTGTCAAATATTATATTACATATAGAATAATTAAGCTTGAGATTAAGATGAAGGTCAAGATTAATGTATCGAAAAATGATTTTCCTGTGTGAGTTTATGATACAACTGAAATGTGAATGTGACATATGATAGCCTCCATTTGCACTACATTACATTATAGGGTATTAAAACAAGTTGAACTACTTGTAGATAATTTAGCCTATTTAAATTAAGTTTGTATCTGAGACAGCTAATTGCTGTTTGACATGTATTCCGTAAGATTGAAATTGCATGTGAGAACAATTTTATTTCTCTGAATAATGCAAATGCGTTTAAATTTATTGAAATAATATATTCGCGTTCTATAATGTCAGCGTTTGCGAGCATATTAATGGAAAAACGGCACTGATTAAAATGGACTAAAAGTCAGTTCTTGTTGGACAGACTCATTCACCCCTTATCATTATAATTAATTGTTAATGACGTATGTGTAATTAACATGCTCGGAGTTTTTTATCTGCCTGCTGTTTGTGATTTTAATTTATGCGCCAGATTTAAAATTAATTTCGCATTATTTGCTAAATCAAGCGTAAATGCGATAAATGAATAGTTAAAATAAATCAACGAGCTTTGTATCAATTGTGTCCACACAATTGAAACCTGTTTTAAAATTAGCTTTTGTTTTCAAGGGTTTTTGTTTTAGCCAGCTGCCTGTGGGTTGGCATTAAATATTAAAAGCGAATATCCTGTTGGCCTTTGTAAAGGATTTTCTATTATCCATGAGAGAGAAATCAAAGTTTGATCTAAGGGCGTGCATAAATAAATTTACAAATCGGTTTAACCTTAAGCTTTGGGCTGACTGTGCATCTCTTTTGGTGGGTTGTTTGTGTTTTACGAGCTCAGATTGTTAATGCAAAAGTTACTCAGGTCTCGCAAAATAAGGTGGATGATAAAAAAGGGCGTTGGAATTAATTCCTCACGTAAGCCGTTCGACACCTTTTTAAAAATATATTTCTTGCATTTTTATTTTGTTGAACAAATTTTTGATGATTTGCTGCTGAGTTTTAGGGCCCAGTTGTCATTTTTAATTGGTGCATATTTAATATGCCCTGCCTTTGTTCGCTTCGCCCATTGCTTGTCTGACTTTTATGCCTTTTTCATGACGTGATTGTTGCCCCTTTCAGCTCCATCAAAATTTTCCTGCCGCGTTGCATATTTTAGCTGAAAGTGTTGTTATACATTTTCACAATGTCCATTACAGCGGCCTGCACATAATTTCTATGCGAGTTGTCGTAAAAAGTGCATAAAATAAATGTGCACCGAAAACCCACAATTAAAATGAGCAGTAAGAGGGCCCCGCTCAAGTATGCTCAAAAACATTGATACCCTGTACTAGTTTGGCAGTTTAACTAATATGTAAAACATCAACTAGCTTAAGACGGGCATCCAGTTCGGATCTAGCTTCGTTTTATTTCCTAATCTAAAGAAAACAATTCAGCTACTTAAATCTTAAAAACAAAACCGAAATAATAACTATTTTCTTAAATACGACTTGTAGTTAGGTCTTAAGTCTTTTTCTCTTTCTCGTATATTGGGAAAAAGTTTGAATATCAGGTTCAATGAAAATCTTTTTGCAGTCTTGAAAAATGTGAATCAAATTTGCATAAGTTTAACACACTCTCAGTTTGCGACCATTTTATAGTTACAGGGTATACAAATAATAATTGGCATTGGCAACGCAATGGTCGGCAGTGAAGGGTCACCAACATTCGTTGGGTTCGTTTGTTAGTTCGCCGGCTGCGCTTTTCTGCGTCATTTTAAACGATGATACTTAAGTTTCCATTAAAGCACTTGCCGCGACCATCAATTCAATAACTGCCCGGGTACGTTGGACCCGCAGACCTTTGGACGGTCGGAGTGCGTAGTTCCCTGCTGGCAGAGCCACTGGAAGTCAAGCATGCGCTGCGGTTTTTCTCAACCCGACAGCGCTTGTTGCTATGGAAAGTGGGCGTTTGTGGGCGTGCAGGTCAAATATTTACAGCGCGCAGCTTCTGCACGCTACAAACTGTATTTTATTGTATGGTACTCGTATGTATTTATATGGAAAATTCACAAAATGGGTGGAAACTATTACAAATGGTTTTAAAGCTGTACAACAAATTGAAAGCGAGTTTTATTTTGTTTCGTAAAAAAAAATCATCAACTAGTAAAAAATGTTTTGAAAACTAATTAATGACTATTTTTAATCTGTTCAATCTCTTTGTAAGTTCATTTTTATATCCAGCCCTGGCAGATACTACATAAAATAAATGTATATTGACTGTGCGCACCACTACGTTACACACATGTAAATCGAGTGGTGCTGCGAAAACATTGAGCACCGCACAATTTCATTAATGGGACTTTTTTTCAGTTAAGCGTCGCAGGGCGTAAATATTTGCACTTTAAACTGAAATCAGTACGTAAAGGCCAGGGCTTAATGCATTTCGCTGTTGGCGCTGGCCTAAAAAAGCAATGCGTCAAGGCAGCAAAAACAAATGGAAATAAATAAGGAATGAGAATTCAGTCGAGTATATTCGACTAGGGGATATCCTATTTGTACGACGCTTTCTTACAGACGGTCAGACTTGCAGTTTCGTTCGAGCGTTGATGCAGATCAAAATGTATACTCGTTGTTGAAAGCAACATATTATTATACAAATGTGCATTTTATACACCCTTCAATGCCATTGTGATTGGGTACAGGGTATTAAAATAAAAGCGAAAGCAATAACAAAAACAAGTTTCCGGCTGAGATAACGCACTCAGCACACACTCGTTCCACGTTCCAAGTCCGATTGAGAATACTTGAAATAATTATATAATTTTGCTGGCAGCACATATTTATGAGGCCTAGGGGCAAGGCGAGCAGCCACTACACGTTTCGTGGTAGACTATAATTCCAGGACTTATATGGCCCCAAGCTGATGTGAAAATGATAAGTTGCGGCTGGGGCAGGCTTAATAATAATGATAATGTGTCATAAGGTAATTATTCAGTTGCAAAGGGTTCTGTGGCCATCAAGGGCAGGGGGTGTGGTCATAAATAAATATCCTGCAGTTATTTGGAGTGTGTGTTGACAGCGAAATTGATTGCAATTAATGGGCACTCTACGGCAAAGGAGTAAGGGAAGGCGGATCAGCAGCAGCAGCAACAGCAGCAGCAGCAGCAGTAGCAGTAGGCTGGCACGGGAGCTGAATGAAGTTCCCGTCAGGGACGTGGCAGCTGCACTGAGAGATTTGTATGGCGGTTAATGTGCATCCGCTTTCTATGCAGCTGCTGCAGCTGAAGTACGTCTGTTTGCGCCTCATTGCACCGGCTCAAAAGATGTTGACTGGCAAAGCAAACAAACAAACAAAAACCGAAACTGCAGCTCAGCTCAGCTGAGGCTAAGATGCTTCTTGGCATGGTTTATCAATTAGGCAAATTAGTTGGTGAATGTGCCAAGGCTTAAACACTTCAAGTATCTTACTTTTCGAGCAGTTAAATGTGCCTAATGAAGAGCTCAGCTTAAAGCCAAACAACAGTACATTTAGAAATCAATTAGCTTTCGGTTGAAGCCAACCCAGCTGAACCAAAGACCCAATGGCAGCCACTGTAAGCCAATTTGACTATGTCAATATACTTACTTTATACAGCCAGCACTCAGCACACACACAAAGGATAAAAAAGACATGAGCGTATGCCAGGCGAGAGAGAATTCGAGGCATGTAAATATTCAAATCAAAAGCGCAATTGAATGTGCGAGTAAATGTCATCGTATCTTGCATTCAAATCTTTGATTGCCAGCTATTCAAAAAAGCGAGTTTATTGCACTACACTTGGCACTCAGCCAGAAGGCGACGGAGCCAGCACAGAAACCCGAACTCAATTCAACCGTTCCTTTGGCCCGGCTTTACCTGATTCTGGTGACACTCAGACACAGTGCTGGGAATTGACACAGAATAGCCGCCAAATGCCAAGGCACAAAGCGAAATGAGGAAGTGTTTAAAAAAAAAATAAATAAAGAAAAAGAGAAGAATCAACCCGGACAGAATACTAGTTACCATTGCATATAAATAGGGTAGTAGTAGTCGTGCTGCCTTACACAGTTAACAGGAAGTTGGCAAAGTCGACGTCGACCATGGCCAAAGTGGCATTGATCTTAGCATTGCTTGGGCTAAGGTTGAGGTTGAGGTTGAGGTGCTCGCCTGCGGGTCACTCATAATATGCCAACTTTATAAAGTGGGTTTAGAGTTGCGGTTCTTGCTTTCAACTTGCCACACACTTGAAATTGTAGCTTTGTGCGAATCGTTGGGCGAGTGCTTACTTAGATTTGACTAAATTTCAAGTGGTGCTTAGTAAATGGCCCGTTCACTGAACTCTCTAGTGGCTCTTCGAGAGCTGTACTTAAGGGAAGGTATTTGATTAAGTAGCAAGCTGATAGCGTATTCCAACAATTTTCATTACTTGATATCAGGACAGGTCTAGTCTACTGATAATATTATTACATTCCACTCGAAATCATATCAGTAATGCTGAATCAGTTCACTTGATACTCTGCATTTACTTGTCTAATTAGAATAACATTTTTAATTTGATAAACATTTATTGCTTAGATTAAGATATATACTTAAAGCAACTGTGCAAGTCGCTTGACTTTTCGGCGAGTGATATGTATTTATAATATGACAACTTTGGTGTTTATTGACAATTTCCTGGCACACGTCGATTGAACGTGCTTTTTGAGATTGTATCAACATTATTTAATAATATTACAAACTAACTTGAAAATACAATTATTTTGTTCTTCTTTATTTTCATGACTTGTAAAACATGATCCAACTTATACAATTACCATTATATTTCAATCTTGCTGGCAACTATTTATAAGTTAGTTGAACTTTCTGCTGGCTTTGAAGGAGAATACGAATCTTACTGTCGGTACACCAAAGGCCGAACTTGGCTCATAATTTATCATTAAACTTGTTTGCCTAGTCAATTAGCACCACATTGCGTATGATTGATTTAGAGTCAAGCTTTTATTGCAACTGAGTGCTGGGACAAGGTCTGGGTGTTAATTGACGATCGCCGCTGTTGCAGTTGGATTTGTTAAATTTACACAGCCCATAGCTAATAAATAATTGAGCAACATTGCGTATGCTTAATGTGCGTATGTATGTGTGTGACATTGCATAAATTAAATGCCAAACCAACAACAGCAGTCAGCACATAATGTGCATCGGTGCGCGGTCGTTTAATAATAGGCAAAACTATTTAAATTTCATCTGAATTCATTATTAATTAATATGCTTGGAAATTTAATTAAATCGCCACTAAATTTTGGTCCGTTCGCCATTTTGTCACAATAATTGTGGTTATTTAGGCGGCGGGCAATTAAAATGCACGTTTCATCAAATTACAAACTTTGCAAGTGCATTTTAATTGACAATTTGAGTTCGCGATTTTTGATTGACAAAATGATGAAATGAAAAAATGCCACCAGCCCCAAAAGCATGCACTTTTTATACCCGCGATTACACATGCCATGGGGAAATTAAAAGCCGACTCTGCCACCGTAAAAGTAATATTGCTCGAGTTTTGCACGGTTATTAGGGAACTGTAAGGGTAGCTGGCTGACTGCTGGGCGTAACGCCATGGTGCCATATAACCTCAAACAAGAGTGCGGGAGGCTTTTGTCTAAGTGGGGAGAAGTGCTTAGCTCTCGGCTTCTGACAAGACGCCTGTTGTTAAACACGTACACACGATGCTGGGAACACACACGCCCAACTTATCTATCAAGATGTCTTATTTGTGTGCGTTTGCGTGTGCGTGTGTGTGTGTGTGTGTTGGGATGTGTGTGCTTGCTGTTTGCGCGTTCCACTTGAGGTGTCTTTAAATGCGACGAGATCTTTATGGAGTTGCTTATGTGCCAGCTTAGCTAACATAAGCGTCTCTGCAGATGTATCTGTATCTGCAGCTTCAGACGCGCATCTGCGTGGCGTAACAAAGCTTAAAATGTTAGGTATGCCAGTTTTCAGTTCGAGTTTGCTGGCTTTAAAATAAACTTGCAGCTCAAGCTCAGATTAGGTTCTGGTTTATTTTTTATAGTTCTAATCGAAATTCTAAGATAAAGCAGCTGACTCTTAAATATATTCACATCTTAAATAATAGAAGAGTATACCATACCTGGGAAAGTAATTTTTTGCAAAAAAGGGTATCTTCAAGTCACCGTCAACAAGATGTATTGAATTTTTCCTGGTTTTATATATGTATTTATACATTTATGCTAATCGAGCTGGTGCGTTGTAATGCCGCTACTTTAACTCTTTGGCTTTTAAAGGCAACGGCAACGGCAACGCAGCTGGCAAGCCCTTTTTTAGTCCCAGTCCCAGACGCAGTTGCAATCGTAATCCTGCTTACTAGAGAGGGGCAAAAATATTATAGGCACACACACATTCGTATCACTGCCGTGGGTGCGTATGTGTGTGTTCGTATTTTATGCTACATTTTCGCAGCGTCCTTTCATAACAGCGCCTTGGCGGCTGCGTTCACAATGCGCTTTGTGTTCGACTTGTTTGAAAAACTATTTTACATTTAAGCGCGAAATTCCACACTATGAATGAATTTTTCATGAGCAGAGCAGAACAGTGCGGAGCGGAGCAGTCAGCCAACCAAACAGTCAGGCAGACAGGCACTTGACTTGCCCAGCCAGATCTGCAGCACGCCCCTTCTTCTGACTATATGTTTTGCTTTTTTTTTAAAGTGTATTTTGCGAGCAGCTAAAGAAGGCAAGAGCTGATACCGACAATGCAGGACGGCATCACTGCAGTGCCCATCATTATCAACAGGGAGTCGGGAGTTGGAAGTCGGTTTTGTGGCAGGCGTAGCTGATGGGGCGTTCCCTTTGGTCAGTTGCATGGCATTTTAATTGAATTGATTATTTTAGTGGTTGGGTGTGATGTTGTTTGTTGTTTGTACATCGGCACCAGGCAGTTCAGGTAATGCTGATAATGATTTGTTTTGAACTCCACTAACTTGTCTAGCTACTCGACAACTCGCCCGCAGCTGAAATGTTTTATCTACTGTAATTTAACCCAAATTCCATGGCTGCAAATTGCATTTGGAGCAAAAGAGTGCAACAGGCAATAAAAGCGGCACAGGCTGGCACCAACTTTGGCTCGGTCCGAATCTTAGTCTTCAGACCAGACGAATTACGCTCGAGGGCAGCTATGTAAATTGTTTGTAATTTGGCTCTGGTCTTGGTATCCTATGCCGGCCAGCATTGTGGGCGGTTTATGGAGTGCTTTTGGCATTTGAACAAAATGATTATTGATCACTTAATAAGAAATTTTCATACAATGGCGCCACAGACTGTAAGACCCAACAAATGGTTCTTTGTGCTCTTGTGACTCGTCTCCCGTTTGTGCTTGGCTGCGACTGTTCTTGACAAAAAACCAATTTTAATGAGCTCCACACGGTACGCTGCACTTTAATGCAAAATAAATAGAACTGCAAATTGGCAGCACCAAGTGGCGGAACGGGGCGAGCACAGCAAATGTATCTATTACACAGCAAAGCATGTTTTTCGCATTTCCAATTCCTGTACTGAATGATTTAAGTAAATTATTATGCCATTTCCTTTGCAAATTGAAAACATCACATAATGGACAATGTTTGAATGCCGAGCAGAGCAAGCACGAATGTATCTTTGTATCTGCCACACAATGATAACAACAGTAAGTAATATAGATAGAGATAGTTTTGCTTTGATAAAATATGCTTCTCTCACCGCATACTGGCTGACTGACTGCTTGTCACTGACAACTTGAGACAAGATAATTTGCTACTTGAAGTACGAGAAGTACAAACGGTTCATTCAATCTGTCAGAACGTGTATCTTCAAGATGCTGTGGTAGGCTACGGCTCTTTGAAAGCGCAAGTAAAATAGGCGAGTGGGGCTTGGCCTGTCTTGAAATTATGTTTGGCAATGGTAATCAAAAAATTTCAATTCATCGATAAGTAATAAACTGGCAAATGAATTAATGATTTGGCAATTTATTTTATTTCATTTTTATTAACCGCACTCTAATGCCGACTTGGCCTTAATTGCAAAGCAGAAAACGTGACTTTAGCTGATTTAATTCAATTTATTTTGCGACTTATCTTGATTTTTGCTCTGTCAATTTGTCTGCCAAAAAGAAATTGAATAGTAGCCAATGGCAATACAAAATATAATTTCCCATATGAAATCAATGATAGAAATGAGCGCAGCATGGGACTCTTTATCAAGGAATCGACCAATAGCCAACATATAGTAGCTAAGCTGTGAATGACTCCGCTGTGCACAGCTGGATATTATTTGCTTACAGGTCTATGGAGAGCTTTAGTTTAACCTTTAAGGCTTTGCAGCAAAGTGTGACCCATATGGCGCTCGTTATAGCCTATGGACATATCAAAAGTGAAACGCAGCCAGCCTGGCAATTTTAGAATTTACCTTCAAATGCAACCGATAGACATCTTTGTGCAGTGCAAATAGGCATATGCAAAAGTATCTTTTAGTTTGTCACTGCCGCTGCAGATTGTCATTTGGCGATAGGCGTTAGTGCTGCAGGCGCTATGAAATGAAATCGAGATACATTTGTAACCGCTCTGACCCAGTTCCTTTATTATACCCTGAACCCTTTGAAGTTGGGTAATAGGGGTATAATGGCTATTAGCAAATGCATGTAACAGGCAGAGGGAGCAACTCCGACCCTATTAAGTAAGTATATATGTTCTTGGTCAGCATCAAAAGCCGAGTCGATCTAGCCATGCCCGTCTGTCTATCCATCTGTCCGCCAGTCTGTCCTTCAGTCTGTCTGACTGTCTGTCTGCATCTATGAATGCGTCGATCTCAGAAACTATAAAAGCAAGAAACTTGAAATTTTGAAGGTAGCTTCTTCTAGCATTAAGCTTGCCCTGTAGCCAAGAAATCGATAAAAATTGATATCAAAGTCCTGGGAAGAAGGTTGAGGGTGTGCCTTAGTCGGGCACCTCCGACTAGGGCACTCTTACTTGTTTTATGAATAGCACGACGGCTAATGAAAGCAAAAACTACAAACGCAATAATTTAGATAAGGAGTATATATGTCTAACCAAGCATATGTGTATTTGTAGTCATGTGTGCGGTCATGTGGCGCCTTTTGTATGAATTGACTCATCAGCTTTTTAGCTGGTACTTCAATGTACTTTTTAGCCAGTACCTTATATCGTGTTTGCCCCCTTCTTTCTCTTTCTCTCAGGGAGTAAGTATTTTTATCGTCTGCCATTGAAATTGCAGTATTTCAATTGAGGCTCATAAATTTTTATTGTCTGACATTTTGTTTATTTATTCAAGCATTAGAGCGTGTTTATTTTTAAATGGACTGACTAACTTTCACACTCCGTCAGCCGAGTTAGAAGGAAGCATTGGCAACCCTCAATTGCAGTGCCCACTGTACTCGCCCCCGTCTCTGTCTTTCACTCTCTTGCTTGTGCTGGCAATTAAACGACATTTGCCAGACGCCAAGACAAACAATGACAATTACAATTGCTAAAATGTAATAAATATCTGGCGAGCTGTTGTTGTTGCCTTTGTTGCTCCTGTGTGGAATTGTGAGTGTAAATTGTGGGTGGTCTGCCGCAGGGGCACCGCCCTCCAGTGTGCTATTAATTTCTGCAAATTTTATTGTTGCACCAGCGCGTGCCATAAACTTTATTATACACTTAATATAACTCAAATTGGGGCAGCTGGTAGGTGGCCATAGCAATAGTCTGAATTCGGCTGGGCTAAATTCAGCTGGCTGTGAAAATCAAATCAATTTTCGCCTTACCTTAAGGCGTTTTGCATTAAAATGTTGCTATAATTTTATACATTTATCATTATACAAATTATTTGGTATTTGTTTAGCAATATATTAATTATGCGCCGGGATTTTGAAGGCAATATATAAGACAGCCCAAAGCCACATGCCTCAGTATTTATTTAGTACCATATTCAAATTAAATATATATTTATTTTTATTTATTTATTTGCCTATTATTTAAATTGAATAAAATGATTTATATTAAGATTTATTACTGTGCATGTACTTTCAGTTGTGTGTTAAGGAATTAAAGCTATACATTTTTTAGCTAGTATATATTTTATTATTATGCTAATAAAACTTTCAGCAAGTCTATTATATTTATTATTATATATATTAATAATGTTATGTGCAATATTTAGAAACTGAATTTTAAAATTTCGAAAAGTTTCTGTGTTAACTCAAGGAGCATCTTCTAATTAGATGCTCGGCATACATACATTTACTTTGCAGAGTATATATCTTCTGTATACGAAGACGTGTATTTTATGCTAGGAATTTATATTGAGAAATGTCACAATCAATTTCTGCTCCAGAAAATACGAAAAGTCAAATTGCGAACGAAATGACGTGCCAGGAACTGGCATATTATATCATACCCCAGTCGAATTCCACATGAGGCGGAGGGCTGCATTCGGAGCAAAAGTAAAATCAAAATCTACTCGTAAATGTTTTGCTCGCAATACTATATAACAAATATCCGTTGCATGCTCGTGGGGTTGGAGCTGAGGGAATAGGTTGAAGTACTTGTCCATTGGGAGCAACTGGGTTGAAAATGACACACCATGAAATTACATTTATGCCTGCAGTGCAAATATTTTACAGTTATGAACATGGTTAGCACATGTCGCTTTCCGCCGGCTACCCAGTCCCTAGAGTGTGTGTGTCTGTGTGTATGAGTGTGTGTTGATGTGTGTCTAATACAGTTCAAAACATGGCCGAAGCCGTCGTCGACGGCCTGTCTCAATGGGTCGCAACTTGTGCGTTTATGAATTGAGGTCTCAATGTAGTCAAATGTCACTATGCCACTTGAAGCAATTGCAAAATGTGTTGCAAATATTTATATAGTAATATACACATATGCACTGCCAGGCAGGTGACAGTAGACTTGTTGGCAGTTACATTACTCATACGCAGTGTGTTTGATTAAATTAGCAAGAAATGTTCCGAGCTGTCGTTGTGGTAGTCACTTATTTCTTGCCAAGTGCCAGAAATGACGCCGTCTGTTTAATTATTAAATTTGCAAATAACATCCTGCTGGATGCTTATGTATTTGTATGAAGCAGTGCAAAAAGTTATACGAATGTTCTGGTAAATATCTGTGTCACTAGCAGAGGCTGTTTGCGCATAATTAAAGAAAATATGTATCTGCAACATGCACACCACGTATTCACATACCTTTGACTTGGTAGGGGCTTAAGCAGACGTTGGCTTAATTAAAAAAAGGCAGAAGAAGCAGCAGCAGCAGCGGTCGGTTTGTCTGTGAAAATTGCAACGAAATTCTATCGTATTGCAAATTGTTTCCGCCTGTAACCAGAGCTGCCTGTTGTGGCCCGAGCTCAGCCAAGCGGCCAAGCGACAGACGAACCGACTGGCAAACAGGACGGGACAGCGGGACATCGGGTCAGACATGAACTTGCAACACCTCATTTAAGCGCCTTTGTATTGCAAATTTTTACAGGTATTAAATTACAATTTGCCACTGTTTGTTGTTGTTCCTGCTGCTGATGTGACGCGACGCAGCAACAAAAAGTCAAACAATCGCACGACAGCAAACGAGAAATGAAGCCCAGCCCTGAAACACAATGCGCTCCAAATAAACAAACAGATAAGATAATATGCCTGGCATGGAGTTTGGGTCTGGGATTGGCTGCAAATTGAAATGTATCTACAAGTGAACGTCAATGGCATGCAGTTCGAGAACATTAATCGTACTTTGGATGAGCGAAAAGAAAGCGCAATAATTAGGTGCTCAGCGAAAAAAGATAATAATGTATAAAATTTTAAGTAAAAGCAAAGAAAATTGAACGCTAATGACTTTCAAGCAGCTATTACTTTGTTTTTTTTTTAAGATATTAAGCTGCTCAAAATTCTTGCATTGCAAGACGTCTAGGTTGGACCCAAGTGAACGTGCACTTAAAAATTGAAAGCTCATATTACTTTTTCTTGCAAAACAAGCAAGAATATATTCTTCGAAAGCTGAAAGAATTTATATATATGCTGAAATTTAAAAAAAATGCCAGGCCCCTCTTCTGCCTCTTTCACAACCCAGTTATGATAACACCTTTATTTTTATCAAAAATATTAATGCAATTATTTGTAATTCCATATCAATGGCAAAGTTACCCAAGTAATTTCTGTATAAAAACACGTTTAATGAATCGGGGCAAAAAATAAAGATATTACATTGCATGTTCGACTGTGCCATTGGATATGTGGCTGAGGACCAACCAAATGCTAAACGGAAATGACGAAAACAGTTAAGACAACGCCAGAGTTTGGCAAAAATGCACATGCAGAAACATTTAAGCAGAAATGTGAATGAGAATGAAAATGCAATGAATTTTAGTCGAAAAATATGCAAAGGCTGAAAATTGTTTGCCAGCCAGACTGCAGCATGTTGGCTTAAAGCCTGCTTAGCCCAACAGTCAGCATCATGACCAGGCTCTCAGTGAAACGAATCGAGTTTATACAAAATGCAAATTTTTGCCAGTGCATTTTCTTTTGTTTTCGATTGCTGCAACTTCCGCATTGTTGATCATGAATAAAAATTTAAGTTCTTATTGTTGTCGAGTGGTCCGGGGCACGTGGGTCGTATCCAGCACCGAGTCGCATAAACTGAAGTTGTTCGAGTTCCTGATGTCGTTGATGTTGCTGATGTAGCTGACATCGCCCACGCCCCATGCCACAAAGCAAAATAAAAAAACAACAAAAAATGTAAAACTAAAGAGTGCGCTCCATTGATTTAGTTTAGGCCCAGACTGGGGGTCACACACAGCGCATGACTGGCTCAAATCTTTTTGGCCAGTAATCGCAGCTAGAATACTTTCTAACTACCGCCCATTAATCTAGCGCCTGGCTGCCGCTACAAGTGGCCGGCCGTATGACTAAATTAATTTTTGTTCTGGTAGCCACGAACAAGGCAGCAACTTGTAGGTTCTGTCGTGATTTATAGTGCACTCATTTAGAAAGTTGCTCAACAAGCAGCTGCCTTGCCGCATGCAACATGCTGCCCATTGCCCGTTGCCCGTTGCCCATTGCCCGTAGCCTGCTGGCAGCTGCCTTCTGGAGAACAGTTCCTTGTTACAGTTTAGTCGTGCCTGTCGCTGTTTGTGCCTGGCTGGTTAGCTGGTTGGCTGCAACAGTTGCCCGCTTGCATTTTGGGCTTTGTCCTCTCGGGCTTGTGGCTTTGGGCCATTTCGAGCTGCTTGTTCGATTTAATGAATGACATTTACAGCGCTGGCGTTTGATTGAGTTGTTTTGACTGGCCATGATGGCCAATTAACGATTGCCAACTGCAAGTTGTTAACTGAAAATTGCCCCTGCCTCCCTGTCGCTGCTTGCATTTCCAGAAATTCGTATTAAGTGGCTCGCATCAGGTTTCCGTTGCCTCCACCTGCTTGGCCAATCATAAATCTTGATTTTTTTTATCGACCGATGCCCTGTGGTCTTCTTCTTATCACAGCACATAAATAATGCGATGCGCTTGAACGTTTTATCGCAGTTTAAAGAGCCACCTCCAATGTTTATGACAATATTTTGGCACTCACAATATTTGACATTTATTGGCAACTGTCCAACAGAGCAACAGCTACAACATATATTCCATACGACTATATGTCTTAACATATATGTATATAAATACATATATATATATATATATATATATATATATATATATATATATATATATATATATATATATATATATATATTTTATGAGCTTAAGGGAGAAGCGACTTTTTATGACTCTGTTGTCGCCTGCAAAGGCCACAAAAGCTCTGAGATCACATATTACAAGTGTAAGTGAAAAGCTTCAACTACTTCTCAGTTGCTTTTTAAATCGTATTGAATTAAAAGCCACATCAGATGCAGACCATAGTAAATGGAAAAAGGATAAGCGAGTTTAGAAACTCTTTTCACTGTCAAAATCAAAAAGAGTGCTTCTTTCTATAGTTGCAATCAAGTTTACAACATATAATATCAACAATGAAATGGCAAGACAGATTCAAAGAGAACAAAAGTGGTAATTAAAAATGGTTGTGATTGTGATTCTCAGAAATGTTGAGAAATATCAAAATAAAAATTATCGTACTGAACGAATTTAAAAGTCTTCACAGAGAAACCATTCTAACGACCTGGGCGGTCGGTCAATTAGCTAAAGAGGCCTCAACACAATTCAAATGAACTGGACTTTATCTAATTTGCAACATTATATTTAAAAAAAATTTTAGGAAGAATTTTTAATCACTTTCTTGAAAGAAAGCATAATGCTTTGTGTCTAGCAAACCTTTTCTTTATACCTTAAAAAAGGCAATGAATGGTGTCAGGCTCCTGAGTCCTTGAATCTCACAAAGTGCTGCTCTTAGTAGTCGCTTAAAGCAAATAAATTGAGTTGTAAGCTAGCCTTTGTTTTAACCCATTGACGTGGCTTTGAGTGTCAGCTATCATAATGAAATATTGCCAGGACTGACAACAGATAAAGGTGGGTATTTGGGGGTATGCTTTATGGCAAGCGAGACACTTTTTGTGGCACAGAGAATGTGGAACAGCATGGATATGACTGCCGTTCATGCTCAAAGCAAATGGCGGTGGGCAATGCGTTTCATCAAGCTGATGCAGGAAAAGTAAGCACCCAAGTGTGGGAAATTGAAACGTGGCAAAGGATCCAATAGACAGCGTTTCATCCTGCTGTTGTCATATTGGTAGCCACGTTTATTGCTTGGGCTTTTTTGTTTTTGTGGTGCCATATTGGACACATGTGAAATGCATTTTGAGCTGGCAGCGAAAAGCAACCAGAAACTGACCCAGTTCAAAGAAGTGCTCTTGCTGGCAAAAAACCAATAAATGCAGGAGTGCCAAGTCGTTGGGACTGTCGAGTGTTGCACGTTTGCAGACTGATTTGTAGTAACTTTCAAATTGGATAATTACTAAATACTTGCTTATTTTATTGTAATGGCCGAGACGATAAATGTAATAGCTGTCATTAGAGGCAGCAGCTTCCGTGCTACGTATGAGACAGCTGAAAACAAGTTAGGGGCAAGCTGCAGCTTGCAACAGCGCCAGCACCAGTCGCAGCAGTGTCTTGTATTGCTTTGCATGCTGCCACTCATTAATGCTGCGCCCCCGGGGCGCAGCGACCAAATTGCAGTTACGTGTGGAGCGCATCGTCAGGGCCCGGTCCTTGGGTCCAGCTTGGCACCCAACGTGGCCCGCTCGTACACTTTAATAGCTTCGATTGCAATCTGTAAAATTGAATTGAAATCAATTGGCAGCGCTTGTAGCGACATCAACATGGGGCAAAGCGATCGCTATTGACTGATTGATAAACTGGCAGTGGGGCCATTGACATATTTGCCATAAACAATTTGACATGGGGCCGCTTAGTAGTTGTCACTCAGCTGCGATGTTGCTATATATATTTCAGCATTGATTGATGGCACACCTTAGAAGTTTGCCTGTCTCAGCTAAGCACTGCCATATGATAGTATGTTTATGAGCTGCCAGTTAGCTGGACATGCACCGGAAATTAGCTTTATTAAGTTAAAAGGCTGCCACTGCAAACTTTAGCCGAGTACTTGCCCAAAATTGTGGCTTATTGAAAAAGTTCAGCTTTTCTACATTCTTTCTTTTTTTTTGTTGTCCTCACAGACAAGTGTAAGACAAACTTTGTCTCAAAGGCAGACAGTTTTGGGCTGCTTGGCCTCAAAGTCATGTGCACAATTTTTGTTGAAGTTCAGCACTTGACTTCAACTTTGGAGACAAGTGCCACGCCTCAAAGCTGAACAGTCAGTTGACGCAAATTGCTAGGGCTTTAAACTTAATTTTGGCTCGCATTCATTAAGCAGCAGGGCAACGGGTCGCATGATTAATATTAAAGCTTTGTGCTGACTTGTGAGGCGTTGTTCCACTTTTCATTTTCTGTAAGTCTCATTAATGTGTGCGGTGCGTAATGAGTCTAGGCTGTTCCAGTTGTGCTCGCAAACCAAATTATTTTACACACAGTTCTCAACTGCTTCATTACACAGCGCAATTCAAACTTTGCACACTCAACACATGTGTGTGGGCTGTGGGTGGATGTATGTGTGTGTGTGTGAGCCACCCACTTGATTTGCCCACTTGACTTCTTCTTGAATTGAAATGCAGCATGTGCATGCGGGCTGAGAAGTGCCACCACGCACTTCACACCGCCACTTATTTTGCTAGTATTGCTGGAAATATTTTCCACACGTGCCACACGGTGCGGAGTGGCGCGGACATGGGCCACACTACAGCTTTAGATAGTCTTAGCCAATACCCCTACATGGCTGAGCGTTCTTATCGCTCTTTGCACATTGATTTACAAAAAAAAGAAAAAAAAATATACCTGCTGACAGCATTTACTTATGTATGGACCTACTGATACCTATTTGAGGCTATGCCTCGCCCTGCCCCGCCGCGCCAGGCTGCCTACGTGATGCTTGACAACTGTTGCCATTAACAGCTGGCCGGGAACAGCCACAACAGCGATCTACAATTTGCCACTTACTCATGTGCTTAATGCGTCTCCATGGTGTCATTGTGCGTGTGCTCCTTGTCCTGCTGATGTTCTCCTTGTTGATGTTGCCCTTGTTGTTGGCTGACAAAGTTTTTGCCATTAATCCACGGGCGAAAACAACTTTGAAATTTGAGAGTGATTCGGTTTTGTGGTCTTGCAGCAGCTTGAAATTATTGAAGAGCCTCTTTTGATTTTAACTGTGATTCAATTCAAAACTCAAAAACACTGTTCAACAGAAATATGCTTTGGCCTTTGCTCTATAGATGGCATATGTATTTAAATTTTTTGCATTCGAGAAAAGAATATTTCTTTGATTTATTTCTTAGAAACTCCCTGCTGGCTGCTTTTGCTATAAAATATTGATTTCAAATCGAAATCTTTTATTTTATTTCTTATCGAAATAGTACAATAGTACAAATAAAAATACATTAAAAATATATTTTTATTTTACCTTAAAGCTGATTTGCTTTGATTGAAGTATACTTCTCAGATCAGCTGTGGCGTTAATGTGGCCCTAAACTCAAAGTAAATACTCTTAACTATGACTGACAACGGCTGCTGATGCGGCTGCGTGTTCCCTTAGATAAATAGACCCTAAAAGTGCACGTTCATAGACAAAAGTTTTCCACAATTTTATTATTTCTTTTTTTGTATTTTGACGCAAATGCAAACAAACAATACTCTCAGCAGACTAATTATTTTAGCTGCTCCAATCCCAGTCCCAAGCCCAAGCCAAGGCGAGTCGGAGAAACTAATCAAAATATTTTCGCAACTTTCCATTATGAAGTGAAAAGTTGAAGACGCGACGCAGACGTCTACGTTTGCATTTGCATTTGCATGAACAATGAAAAGCAAATATTTTGCCGCTATTGACATTCATCTACATAAGGAGCAGAGGGCAAGGGACAGGGAGCAGGGGAATCCGTCTGCAGATTCTGTGCGCCCCCCCAGCGTCCGCCAGGCCCGGACAGCATTCAATTAAGACAAATTATGAGGACCAGCTCGCATTTCAATAGCCTTCATTGAGGCATCAAGTGGCAGCTGACTGTGGCCTGACAATTTTTTTTACTAAGGTCCACCAGATGCAATCGAGAGCCCGGATCCTGTGCGGGTGCCAATCTGTGCGGATCCTTGAGCTTAGCTTTTTCCGCGGAAATCATTGCAAGGTTGGCACAATTTCAAGATAAGCAAAAAATAAAATAAAACAGATTTTCGAACTGAAGTCGTCGCCTTTGTCGTTTCTCAAGAATTTCATAGCTTGCAGACGCTCTCTACATGGCTGCTGTCCGGTCGTCTGTCCGACTTTATGTCTGGCTGCCCGTCGGTCTTCCCGCTGATTTATGAATTTAATTAAAAGCAGCAGTACGACAATAATGTTTGCTGGTGCTCCAGCTACAAAGGCCGCGCTTTGTGAAATATTTTCGGGAGACGCGCGCTTAAAATGTATTTTTGATGGAAATTGTAGTATCCTCCCACAAGTTAAAGAGAAGGGCACCTACAGAAAAAAAAGAAGCAAGTCTTAGAAACCTGCTGTCTGTTCCACTCGCAGTTTGAGTTATGCGGCCACGTGTTTGTATTTAATTAGCATTTGGCATTACTGTATTATCCGAGATACTGGTGGCAATACGCTTTGTTATTTGGACATATTAAAAATGCGCCTGAAGCAATTATTTTTGCTGCGCTATGCCATTGTGCAACATGAGGCAAACAGCGAGAACTTCGTCCGAAGCAACAACAACAATAAGCGGGCCTGAGAAGTTGCCAGGGATACGGCTGCAGCTACAATGCAAACCGCAAGTATCTTATTTTGGAGCGTCTTTCAGCTGCTGCTGCTGTTGCTGCTGATGCTGCTTATGCTGCTACTGCAGCCCACATAATCAAGACAACGCTAAAAGCTACACGATGAAACCTACCACCCTCTCTTCCCCCTTCCATTTATACTCCCCCCTAACATTCAGCTTCTTTGCCTTTGTCTGTGCGCTTCTGGCGTGCCATGTTTATCTTTTAACTAATTTTTTTCATGTTGCCTGCGCTCGCATAGTAGTTAACTTTGTTGTGTCTGTGCAATGTGAGTGTGTGTGTGTGTGTGAGCCTGTTGATGTTTAATTTCTTTAGTGGAAGTAATGGCCGAGTTGCCAAGTTGCATGCTGCAAAAGTTTTGCCTGCTCTGTTAGGGCACCCAAAGCGACAGCCGCCCCAAAATATATTCTCAAGAGCTGCTGCATTTGCTTTATAAAATGCGACTGAAAGACTGGCTGCTACTTCCAGAATCATTCACAAAGGGAAAGTACAACAATCAAAGGAAGTAACTCACTTTAAAGTGTGTAATGTGCAAAGGCTACCTGTAAATAAAATAATAGACCTTACTGCTCTTTTTTGTGGGAAACAGGCAAGTGGTACTTATTAAAAATTCTTACAAGATCCAGTCTCATTCGGTGTTCTCAAGAATTTGTTTGATTTTTTGTGCTTTTCACTTGCGTTTCATACTCATATTTTATTAATAAAATGCTATTTTTTAATAATTTATTTGTATAAATCGAATGGCATGTAAACTAAACATAGTACTTACAAATTCAAGAGCACCCACTGTCGGTCATAGCTGTTAAGTTGTTTGTGCAGCCTCTCTCTGCGCTTCTCATCAACAGCCGCTATGTGGCAGTAAATGATTTGCGCTTAAGCGTATCCGTGCGGTTGTCTGGGCGCACTTGGTGCGATAACCGCAGCAGGTTGATGTTGTACTTGATTATCATCTGGCATTGGCTGCGGCGTCTGTGGCTGGCGCGGCCGCGACTGTGGAGTCAATGGCGGCATTTGGTGGCGCCGTCTTTCGGCGCTGGCCTTGCGCTGTTGCATTTAGTATATCGATATCGTGTCTAATTAAAGCACAGTTCAAGCCAATAAGCAGCTGAATCATGCTGTAAGGTTGGTTAACGTTAAGCACCACTGCTCATAAAATTGTAAGTGGGTTAATGTGGTTCAAGTTGTATACTTTGGCAAAGAAAAGAAACCGAAACTGAACATTATATATATCAAACACATTGGTTTCCTCAAGCCATAAATAACAGATGAGCACAGCATTCGAGATATGCCGCAGCACTGCATAAGCCAGTCGAGGCACATGGATGTTAAGATAATGTCATGCCGCCTTTGGACTTGGCCGATAAGATCAGCAGCTAGAAAGGCAAGCGTTGACGTCGCGGCCAAACGGGGCACACCCCCGCCATATATCTATGACAAATGTAGCAGTCGAGTGGGGCCAGCGATAAGAAGATACTAATTAATAACCGGGGGCCCAGCGATTGGCGCTGCTGTCACATGGCTACCTGTACAGGCATTTGCCAAATTAAATGGCCAGTCAAATAGATTGGACTTAGGGCCGCAGGCACAGGCACAGCCACAGCCACAGCCATAGCCACAACAACAACAACAACAACATCCACAACCAGTTGCACTTACAAGTTGTTTTCATTAATTATGAGCGCGGCGCCCAGTTGCAGCTTCATTGGAAAAACGTGCAAAACGTTTTGGCTTTGGGCGGTTTAGCCAAGTGAATGATTCGTATCTCTGGCAACATGAGGCGCCACTAAACGGGCCATGCTGTTGACGTCGCTGCTGCAGTTGTTGCATGCACCTAATCGACGGGCGCCATCATCAGCATCAGCATCAACATCAACAGCGTCATCATGATGATCGTGAACATGATCATGATCGTGGGTCAAGGCAAGCGACCACAGCGTTCCTAGGGGCTGGCAAGGTGCTTGGTATTAACGCATTGCGTTCCACGTTCGACATTCTATTAAATTAGCTGCAAAGCCCTCTCCTTATTTGGTACCGTAATTTCGTATGCACGCCCACTTGGCCTAAACCTACGGCTGCTACTGTGCGGCAAAGTTTTGTTTGCAATTTGTTAATAGGTTGTGGCATGCAGCATGTAAATACCTGAATTGAACCATGGTAGTGGGTATGGGGGACAGAAGACAGGGCAGCTGGCACAGCGACGCTTCCTCGCCGGCTCATTAGGCATGCAGCTTAGCTGGACGACTGGCAACTGGTCTGGTCCCGCTTGGCAACTTAATCCGTTTTTACGTGCATTTAATTTGGACATGGCTTTTGCCAAATTAGCCCTTTTGGCCAGTTATTTAAGGCATCGATTAGTCATAAAGAGAGCCCGGTTAAGCTATTGATTGCATACGGGGCTAGTCGCCGACTTGAGCTCATTCGCACGCCTCGGCCAAATGGACGACGGTTGTACTTGACTTCTGAACCAGCGCCCACAGAGCGTGACTGGACTGGTACCAAACCCAACGCCACGCTCAAAATTGGCTAACCAAAAACTAACAACAATAAGCATTGTGGTTGTTGATCTCGTTGTTGTTGTTGTTGTTGTTGCTGGCGTTGCTTGTTCTGGTTACTTGTGCTTGTTTAGATAGGCAATCTCTTGAACGCCACTTGAAATAGAATTTTCCCACCATCTAAAAATAAAACTCAACATGCCATTGTCAACACACTCAACTCGACTAAGGCAACACTCTGCAGAACATTCCGGATTTATCTAATAAATAACTACATGTAAACTATGCTATCTCTAATTCCAATTCCAGTAAAATTCAATCAATATAGAAAATAATTCCCTAAGCAAAGCATAAGCTGAAAACCAACAAAGTTTTTACTTGTATTGACGGCACAATATACCCTGTACTTTTAGGCATGTGGTATAATTATAGGAATGCATTAACTACAGTTTTCTTTGTCTAGTCTTATCTGTTTACATATATTTCTACTTATACTTCTGATTTATACAAAAATTTTTTGCTGGTGGTCGGCACTTTTTTTCATGCTTCAAAAGCTGGGGACATGTGGGAGAATGGGCCGAGCACTTAACTGCAAATTATACAGCAGTCCGGAGGAGGGGTTGGGCCAACTATAATAATAAATGAAAATGTCTGTAATTCTCATGTGCGGACTGGCCGACGAAAAAAAACCCACAAGATGAAAAAGATGTGGCAGCAATGCGAAATAAAAAACGAAACTGAACTTGAGCACTTGCTTATTATGCAGCCCATACCCAAGGAGGGAGCAGCGGCAGGCAGAAGTTGGCCCAATATTTCTCACAGCTGCGGGAGTCGGAAGCTAAGCCAAGCAAATAGACGGCGTGTAAACGAACTCTGCTCGGTCCGGGCGGAAAGGGGCGGGGCAAGATGTACCCATTGAAGGGGTCTAAGTGCAGCATGTTGACCCATTATTGGCTGAAGCAGCCATCAATAAAAAATGTTTCTGTTGAGAGTTCATATTTGGGTCTTAATAAACGGGTGCAGTTTGATAAATACACAACAAACAGCTGTTGGCAGTTGTTGCAGGCATCTATCATGTTGTGGGGCTTAACTAGGTGACATGGGAACATCCGCTGCGCAAATGAGGGGTGATTTACCTGGTCTCAGGTCGTGCAGCTCGACAAGCATTGGCATCGAGCAGCCCTCGCCATGCCACTCGCTGTGGGGTTCAATAAACTTGCCCGGGCGCAAAAGTTTTGTGCAGCAGACGCAAAAAACTGTGCTGAAAGCCCAAAGTGCTGCTGCCCCATCAAAAGGCAGGCAGCAAGCGAGTGGAGGGTGTGGGGGGTGTCGGGAGGAAAGGTAGCAGTCTGTCGCTGTGGGCCTGCGATACACTTCATTTTGACAGATTACATCTCATTATGTACACCTCGCGGTCAGATGCAGTGCAGCGGAGTCTCAGGCAGCAAAACGAGTTGTCTGCCTCTTACAGTTTGGCAGGCACTGCAACCGTTGCAAGATTGATGGCCAGATATTGGCTTTGCATAACAAATTTTTCCTTTTGGTCCAAGGCAGCGACGATGACGTCCAAGCGACTGCCTTGACTTATGAGCACTTCAAATTAATTCTCATCTGAGGATCAGGCAGCACAGAAAAAGGGAAGAGCTCGCTAGTGCTCGACCAAGATGCGCTCTACTTCAACACATTCGTACCCACATATACATATATGTATTTATATATATAAAACTTCTTTGATCGACAGTGATTGACTAGAAGCTATCCCGTACCCAAATATTAAATGCAATTGATTTAGTGGGACTTAAACAAAATGGCTACAAAAAAAAGCTAAATGAAATATTAACCCAATTTTAATCCCTTATTAACCCCTTTTAACTTTATACTTTTACTAAGTATATAACATTTATTTAAGTTATCGAGAAAGCTGAATTTGTGGGCTCTTACAACTCACTTCGTGTATTAGTACAGGGTATACAAATAATTCGCCATGCAGCGGCCAGTGCGCAATAAAATGCGCAACTTTTTCACATTGTTTATGGCAAGTTGAATTGAAGTTCATTTATAAGGCAATTTAAAAACAATTTACGTGTTGCTTGTGCCGTTAATTTATCAAGTAGCCGAGCCGCTAGTTTAAAATAATTCTCTCCCCAGCTAGGCAGAGAAGTGGGTGCAGGAGGAGCTGCCAACTGTTTTTTCAACACACTCATCATAGGCAATTAATTAAAAATTGAGCAGCAGCCATGAGCAGCAGTCATGTTGGAGCAGTGGCATCCACTGGAGCCACTCCAAGTGCCGTGCGCCCGTGTTTGGAGAGGCGGGCTGGCATTATGATTTTTTCATTGATACAAATAGAGCAGCGACTCTCCCGTCTCTCCCTCGCTCACACACTCGTGCATGGGGGCACAGTTTGTGTCTGTGCAACTTGTTGCCGCAGCCTGTTTCGAGTGGCATTATTTTTATTGCCTCCGCCTGGCTAATAAGCACAAATTTATCAGCTCCGTACGTGCGTGGGGCTTAAGACCGAGGTGTTGAGTGTGCAGCAGGCTGCCAGCTTGTAGATTGAGCCCCAACCCACCATGATCCAGAAATCGTTGCCACAGCTCGAGTATACAAATTGTATTTAATATAAAATCCATAAATACGAACACTAAACGACTATATGACACATCAACTTTAGGTATTATAGACTAGACTACTTAAACGCTATAGACAAAACTGTTAAATTTCAACACGATTTGTGGCATCATCACAGCACAGTTCCGCCTGCTCCTGAGTTGGCGTATTTGGACTTTGAGCATTGTGTTCCCTATGGTAACCGGTCAGAGGCAGTAGACCAGCGTCCAGAAGAGCGCATTGAATATGAGGAATGCGAGGGGAAAGACGAAGCGCATCTTGCGATCGATCCACAGCGACACCTCCTTGGGCGTCATTGTCGCAAATGTTTGCGCCGGCTTCTCGGTCGGCGTCTCAGTCAGCGTTGCTGTGGAGCCGGAACTTATGCTGGTATCAGTCTCCTCCAAGCTTATTGCTGAGTTCTCTCTGCTCAGGCCATCGCCTATGATGATGGGCGTCTCGATGGTGATGACTGTGTTCTTTGGATTGCTTCCACATACCTTGTTGCAGCTGCTCATTGTGCTTGTGCTGCGATTGAAGCTGCGCGGATTGCGTTTCAGCTTGGGCACAAAGGTGGAGCGTACAATGTATTTCGTGGTGCGCTTCTTTAGCTCCAGATTATTGTTGCGTCGCCAAATGGTGTTCACGAAAGCGAACTCCATGAGGCTGCCAAAGATGAAGACGGTGCAGACAAGGAACCAAACCTCCGACATGGTTACATAGCTGACCTTCGACAGGCTGTTCTCCTGCGACAGCGAGAGCGTGATAAACGAGAGCAAAGTTGAGCAGCCGAGCATGGAGCGTGCCGGAGTCTGATCTGCCTGCAGCCAGAAGGATACCCACGAGATGGCCACTATCATCATGGAGGGCACAAAATAGTCTATAACATAGTAGCCAACCTCACGGCTGAGCAGCACACTGAAGCTCAGCGCACTGTAGTTACCTATCAGGGCGCCATGTGACATGGTATAGGCGTCTGAGATGGTGATGGACTCATTGGTCACCCAACCGTACAGATCGTATTCCGTCAGCTGGAGCTGAGAGTGAAAGCTTACTGGATTTGTGGGCTCCCAGTGCAGCTGCAGCATCGAAGTGTTGTACATCCAGCTCTCCAGTATTGTGGTGCATTTCTGATCGTCAAACGGAAACTTTTGGAAGTTCATCCAGCAGTACAACGTAGCCTGTATGCGCGTCGAGAGGAGTACCGTGCCATCTGGATAAATAGTGGTCAGCTGATCCTTTTCGTTGGTGCCCAGCACATTGGAGCTCTGTTCATTTGCCAGAAAGACATGGGGTACCCAAAGCATACTTCTCAGCCTGCCATCACCCACAATTGGCTGCTCGCGGTTTGGCGCATAGTTGGAAAAGGCCAAGCGGGAGTCGTTGTAGCGCAGCTGCAGCAATCCCTGCAGCATGAACTGCAAGTCGTTTGAGTCCAGATCCTTCAGCGCATAGATATAAAAGCGCGCGTTCACAGAAAGGGGCACAATCTCGCCGGTAGCATTGACCGTTATGGGCGGCTCCAGGCGATCATATCGACAGTTGCTTGTGAGGCGGCTGACCAGCTCCGTTTGGCTTAAGGAATCCGCGTTCAACAGTGAGGGGCAGTTGCTGTCGGTCAGATTGAGCGTGACGTTAAAGTTGGGGCTGGCATCAACGGAGCTATATGAACCATTGCCAACTGTGGAAGAGTTATTTGAGACAACAAATTTTATATAAATTAGCAAGATTCCATCTATTACAAAACCGATTTCATATCAATAGGTATTTTAGGAATATATTTGCAGGCTATTGAAGTAACCTTTTGGTTATAGCTTGTAAAAGCATATTTCTTAGGAAAACTTTTATTTTCGATTGGGTTCATATCATTTGCTTAAATTAGTCATTGTGTGGCATTTAGATAAGGAGAATTTAGAGCTTGTAACTAATCGTAAAACATTTCGTTTTTAAATTTTTCAACACTTCAGGCATTTGCGCCTTATTTGATTCACAAAACCAGAAGAAACAAACAAATTGTATTACTATAATAATTTAATCAAATTTTCCAGTCCAGTATTTATTGCATCACAATTGGGAATTTGAACTCTTCGTTTAGTTGAGACTTTAAATTTTTAGCGAGTTTGACGAACAATATAAAAATATTTATTTTTTCCGTTCCGTAAAAAAAACTCTGTTGATTAAATAATAATCATAAAAATTTGAGTTTCTTGTTTATATATTTATATATTTCATTCACTACTTTATTGTATCAAAGGATCTTTATTGTTTCAAGCTTTGGGAAGCGAGAAATAAAACTAACCCAACTGCAGCTGTTGTTGGCTTAAATCCATATTCAGGCTGGCTGTTGCCACAAATCCAATTGAAAATAATCCCAATAGAGCCGAAAGGATATCCATAATTTTGAAGCGCGAACTTCACGAGTTTTCACTTTATTTTCTACTCTTTTTTGAGCTATGCGTTTTCACGGCCAGTCGCTGGGCCTTCGCACTGACAACTATTTCGCGAAAAGTTCGCGGACGTACGCCGTACGCTTCTGGCTAATAGATATTACTAAGTTATTATATTAATAGTGAGGCGCTTTTAATACTTGTACAGGCAATTTCGCCAGTTGTTATCTAGAGAGCACATAAATCGCCACTGTAGGCAGGCTCTAAGTTGGGGCTTTTCTGCCACTTGCCGGGGCGATGGGGCTAATTGTTGTTATCTGGGCCAGAACTGAATGCGAATTGTTTGCCCATGTCTGAATTTTGATTAAGTGGCCAACGCCACTGTCAGCCGGTGTCAGTGTTTAAACTTTCTGCTTTTATTTATAAGCAACAGATATTTATGTCGTATTTCACTTTGTTTTTGTTTTTCATTCTTTCTTTTTAATGGGCATACAATTGTTGCCTTATAATTGATGATGGGCCGTTTGTCAGCCTTTATTGAGCGCCAGTTTATTTTTGGCAAACACTTTTCGCTATTGTTTAGCAATTCGATTAAAGCCCAAGAACTAAATTTAGTCCCTGTGATTGGGTTTTTTTTTGACAGTTTTGTGTTTCTAGGAAAGTTCGAGTGTTTTGGTGTTGAGAAATTAAAGTACGAAATGTGGTAAAAATTAAATATGTTGAAAAGCTGCCCCGCTTTATTTGCCTTTACTAATATTAAAAACAAAAAAAACTTTTAAAATCTGAATTCACTGTAAAAAATATAAATAAATTTAGAAAATTTAAACTTAATTTGAAATTAACAACAAAATTTAAAGAAGTCTCCATTTTTCACATTCAGGATACGGTTATAGATTTCTCATTATTATAGACTTCTCTTGGATTTTCCGACAGTATTAGAAATCTCAAAACTAAAATGTAGGCTCCGGGATATCCCATAAATAAGCAAATAAATAAAACTTCTCAACTTAGAAACTTTTCGACACGTGCCACGGTAGTTTCAGCTCGTAGATCTGTAGGAACTAGAACTAAGTACTAACTGCGAAGTTTCGTTGGAAAATGCGTTCGTGTTTGGCTATAAGTAGACATAACACATTACGTTTGCGTCTATTTGTCTAACAAAAACAATTGCTTTTGCGTCGAGATGCGTCAAAGACTGATTACTCAAAACTTAACCTGTTTTGCACTGAAACTGGGCGTGAAAATGACGCTGATTAGATTAGACATATTTTTAGCTCACGGTCAGAAGGCAGCTTTTGGTGTGCTTCCTCTTAAATCCGTTGAAGTTCTTCAAAAAATGCAAATGCTGCCCAACTATTTAAGCACCTTTGACGAGGTATTCAGGTATTCTTTTGTTTTTATTTTTTGGGCAGGATTCGCGCGAGCGCATTTAATTTAAGCCATCAGGAACATGAAAGCAGCTCGCCCAACTAAGCCGATTTAAAAGCGCATTTGAATTCAAATGCCGTAAAATGAAATAAAAACTGAAAACTAAAAACCATCACAATTCCCACCGATGTCGAGCCAAAATGGCACAAAAACTGTCTGCAAAGTTTGCGCTTGAAGTTTTTAGTTTTTCGGGCAATGCAAAAATTATAATCCCTTAAATGGCAATCGGGTAGGCCAAGCCATACCCCTTTACCGTCTAGTTAAGCAAATGTTGTCTATGCATTAAGCGTGTGGGAATTGTAAAATGTTTTCTAATTATGCTCTATGCGTTATCTCAAGGGATATGTGAAATGGACTGTTCTGCTCTTTGAGAAACAAAGTGAAATCGGTTAGCTTGATGTTTGATTAGGTCTTTATGATGGGCTTAATCATTGTTTTCTAAGAGATAGAGCGAAAGAAGTTGGACTGACAAACCTTAAGTAATTCTTAGCATAGTAAATAGTAATATGTCTAATAAATATAATTTCTTCAGTTTAATGATGTTTCATTGACTAATACACATTCCATCCACTATTCGAGGGGTCGAACCCGAATACTGAACTGAATTCAAGTAAGCATATAGCAGCTTTGGAGAGAGTGCACTTTTCCCACTTTGGTCGCTATAATTCAAAACTAGTTAAATCGTTGCTTTGGTGTAGTTTCAGTTCCACGACCTACTTCTGTGATTGATTAGGAGGCTTACTAGAATTTACCAGCCGAGCATAAGCTGTCATTAACTCGAGCTGCAATTTTGTGAGCAGCTTGTGACAGGGTATGCCATAGACAAGCATTTTCCTCTTTGCATTGCCTTGAAAAGCGATGCAGTGAGTAATGACAGCTGGAAAAATGGTTGTAGGAAGCCGCACCAATTAAGCCTGTCCAGACGTGCAGCAGACGCAAGTTCAAGGCAGAGACGTTGACAGAGGCCCATAAATCACTCACTTAGCTGGCCGGCTGCCTGGCTGTCAGGACCTGTATCCTTTGTCCTGGCATTCCGTTTGCAGCTTTTTGTGTGAGTGTCCGTGTGTGTGTGTGCTGGTGTGTTTGTCATGCATTTGTGCACTATTGCTCACTCATTTATTACTCTTTATGGCTTTGACTTTTTCCACGCGTTTTTGATTAAGGATACTTTTTTACACTATTTACATTTTTGTTTTCTTGTTTTTGTTTTGTTTTTATCATTGCCAAAGCGGAAGCTGCAATCGCCATTTTCCATTTTCCCCACTTGATATTTGGTTGTTTTCTTTGTTTTTCCGTGATCCTGGTGTGTTCCATTATTGTTTCCTTTGATTTATACTCGGTTTCAAGTGATTTCCGCCAGCATTCAACACTTTATGTTTGCTTTTCGGTTTTGGCCAGCGACATTTTAACCGAAACTCTTAAGTGCGAGCATTTGTCATTTGACTTTTGCCGGGGTTTCTTTTTTATTGCTGCCGGTGCTACCGCGGTTTCGGTTTCGTTTACGGATATTTGTGTTGCTTTTGGCCGTGGCTGTGGCTGCGGCTTTGGCTATGGCTTTGGCTTTGCCTTTGATTTGCGGTGCTTAATCGTTGGCGTCGTCTGCGGTTCGCTCTTTAGGTTTCTGTATGCAGATTCGTAAATGCTTTCGCCCGTGCAGCTCATAAATTCTTTGCAACTTTTATTTTTCGCTCCTTTATTTTATTTTTTTTTTTTTGGAGGGGAGTTCTGCGCGTAATTGAAAGCAGCGGGGTGGCTACTGTGGCTTACTGGGCAGCACCACCATTTGAAGCTCACCGAATTTATGGCAGTTCAATGTGCAGCTACGGCCCGAAAATACCATAAAACCATCGCCTGCCAGCGAGCTATTGATTAAAGTGTTTGCTGGTGGCTTACCCAAGCCGTGGCCTGGGGCTACAGTGAATGCCTTGTAATCTGTCAAAATTAGCAGACTTCTGCAGCAAACGGAAGTGCGGGCAAAAAACTCCAAACTTAAACAGGTTATTTAATGCTACACTTTCGGTCCAATCTGAAGGGCTACAACTTGAGTTCATTGTCCTCAATCGCATTGTGGGCGTGGTCTTTGACTTTGAACTCACTTTTTTCTTTCATTTCTTGTGCCAACTTGCTGCAATTTGTAGTTTCAATTTGATTGTACTTTTTTTGACTTTTATATATACCCTGTAAAAAAGAGGCTGTCAGCTGGGCTGCCTACATCTTAAGTGATATATTTATTTATATATATATATGCTGATATGGCTAAGTTTGTCTAGCACAGCTCTTTGTCCAACTTACCCAGCTGGGACCAGACTTATTCGATTCCATATACTGATTTACATAATATATAATATTTAGAACGTAAGTGCAGCAATAACATGAATATTTTCATTCATATTTCTTTTGGTTTCTTATCACGTTCAGGCCCTATCAAAGGGTAACTCCAAGTCGGACCGTGTTAAATTGTTTTGTATGGTTTCTCTGGGATTTTCAGACATATTAATGTGAGCCAAGTAAGCCAAAGACGATTGAATTGATGCATGGAAAGCGCACAACGATTGGCGTAATTACGTATGTAAGTATGCAGTGTAATATCTTGGGTACCGCACATCATCGTATCATAATCATCAGCTTGAATGACGACTGTGTGTATGGGGACTTTGTGAAATTGAAAGTTTTGCCGCTCACCATAATGGACTTTCACATGACGCAGACAAATTGTAAAGGCGCGACGATGCCGTTGACATTATCTGCGAGTTGTCAGTAGAGTTGTCCACAGCTCAGCTGTAATTGATCATGGGAGCTCTTGGCTCAAATATTTGCGCCGAAGACAAACAGAAATTGAAACCGGGCCCATTTAATGCAGAATATCACATCGCTAAGCTGCACAAATAAACAGCAGACGGGCCAAATAAAAAATAAAACACAAATTCGTATTAAGCGATCAATAATCATTGTAAATACGCCAATGTGACGCCACCGGCGATAAGCCAGAAATATTAACGCATAAGCAGGCGAGAAGCAGTCAAAAAGGCCAGCCTGGGTCTGGGCCTGGGCCTGGACCTGAGCCTGGGTTTGGGCATGGACATGGGCCTGGCATCGGGTCTGTTGTTGTGCCTGGCGCGACGTAGATAAACAATAGAAAAGCATAGAGAACGGGTCAGCATTGAGAGCTAAATGCTTGAGGCTGCCTTCAGTTTTGGCCTGGCTCAGACTCAGACTCTGACGCTGGCTCTGGCTGGGCAACGATACAAAGTAAGCGAGTGCATTGAATGCAAAAATATCAAAAAACACAACAAAAAAAAAAAAAAACGATGCTGGACACTCAATGATGATGATGATGAGCATAGCAAATACAAATTATGGTTGAAAAGCGCAACGTAAATACTGCAATCATTTTAATAGACCAAAAACGGCGGCGCATAAGCCATAAACCAAACGCCAGGCCCCCTCTCGATACAAGCCAGGGTTCTATGAGAAATTGGAGGCGTTCATGCGAAGACTGCCAAAGTGCAAGACTGCGGCCTAAGAGCCCAAAAAAAAAAAAAAAAAGAAAAGAGTTCCGAAGAGTTGGCCGATGCGAAGCGAGTTGCATTCACAACATTGGCAACAACGGCACGCGAACAGCGAAAATTGCAGTCGATGATGCGGTTTTATTACACAAGTTTAGCTCTGAAATTAGCGTAGATAAATTTCTAGCTGGAATTCCTTTCCCTGTCCGTGTGCGCTGGACGATGACCAATGCTCGATTGTGGGCCGGGCGCAAACGGCACGCAAACTTTCCAGCCTCTTTTCAGCCATTTGGGCATTCCAATGCGTTTCGGGCTTTAGTGGCGTCTTCTGATCCACAATCATGGCAAATTATATTGAAAATTCTCTAATTCTGTTTGCTGCTACTCAAATGCCGGGCATCAATGGGCATCAACTATAACTAGGAATTTTTGATTCGGGCTGATTCTCCCCCTTTTTTTTCCACACAGACAGACAGCTAGCAGCACACTTAAGACAATTAGACATCTTCAGGCATCAGTTACTTAGCAATGCCTCGCAAGCAGCCATGATATAAAGCAGATGCTAATGCTACACAGTACGCACTCAACTCCCCCGCCAACCCTCTCCCTGGGTAAGCCCTGGTGGCTGCCGCTGCTATTTCTGCTGCTCTTGGTGGTGCCTTTTTCATGTGGATGGCAATTCGATGCGTTTATTTTTGTGGTCGTTGCCATCGCCGGCTCTGTCATGGTCTCTCTTTCTCTCTCACTCGATGTGGCGCTTTCGGCGCATGCGCATGCGCTCTCAGAGTCTACACAATTTCACAGTTTGTTTTGCTCGACGTATTCGTAACACGTGCAGTGCATTTTGAACGTAGCTAACAAGGAGGAAAGGGATAAAGGGAAGTAATGCAGTTGAGTTTGTGTTATATGAATAAATGTTAAATGTTTTCTTTCAGGTGTATCGCAACAAAACACAACAGTTTAGCATATGCGGTGCATTACGAATTATGCTAGTATTTATGAGCATTTACAAATATTTTCATTATTAGCTTTTATTATGGCCCACACTATGCATACTGATCGACTTGGAGACCGGCTTTCAGCTCCACGTGCCACTTGGTTTCAATTCTGTTTCTCTTTTATTCGCTCTCCACGCTCTCACTGAACAGCCGGCACTGAAAAAGTCTACAAAGCTGGCGCCAAAAACTCGCTGCCAACACCATCCACATACCATTACATGCGTTCCACACCGAGCTCATTGTGCTGCAGCTCCAAGCGCCCGGCCCAAGCAGTTGCTGTTGAAACGTCGTCGCGAACGCACGCTTGGAGCGCATCTAACGCGTAGCTAATTCGGCAAACAGTCGCGTGTCTCTTCGGTTCGAATTCGGTTTTGGTGTCGGTTTCGGTTTTGGTTTCGTTTTCGGTGCGGTTCGATCGTGTTTGGCTGCAATTGAGGCGCTTTTCTCGGCAATTGCATTCGGCAATCGTTTTGATTGATGAACTCAACTGAACTGAACCCAGTTGTCCACACGGACTCGTTCAGTGCAGTCGGTGAATCGCGCGTGTCGCCAATCTTGATGGGCAGCCACAGGCTCTACTCTGTGACCGTTGACAATTCAAATCGAAAACTCAAATCAAAATCCAAATACTACTAAAAATCAAAAATATCCGGTGTGTAATCAAATTTTTTGTGTGCTATCCAATTTGTTGTTATTACCGTCGCGTTGTGACGCTTTCGCTTTCGGTCATTTTGTGCCCTGGCTTTTATAGCGGTCCCTGCAGGCGCTTCCTTCTAATAACCCTCCAGTCAACAGCGGCCAAAAAAACAAACAAAAAGACAATACAAATATATTGATACACATATATATATATATACACGCATATAAAACAAGTTCAATTCGCATTTCAAAATGTTTATCGAGTTCGCGTTGTCATACGCCACCAGCCCCCGCTTATGGCCAACCCCCAGCACAGAGCCAGCGTCGTCGTGTGCTTTGCCTTCATAAATTATACAAGCGCATTTCTGTGAACGACTTGCAAATAAATAAGCATTTACGCTTTTATTATTGTGCCAAAGTGTGTGTGCATTCGCGGGTGTGTGTGTGTGTGTCAGTCAGAGAGTCTCGCTTGTTCTGCAGAAATCGGTCCCATGCGGCGCAAAGTTGCCCAAACGCAAACCCAACCGAAAGCAACAACAACAACAACAACAACAAAAGGCCAAGCGAGCAGCTGGCAATGCTTATAAGTAATATCATCTTTAGCATACAATCATATTTGGTCTCTCGTTCAGTCTTGATTTGTGCTGTGTGTGCCGATATAGCGACGCGATCTGTGAATCTGTGAATATCATAAGATACAAGCACAAATATACTATAGGTAAGCATTGGTATTACGCATACGCACATTGAACTTTAGCTTTAAGTTCAAATTTATAAAAGCCAAGTGCATTGACTTGATGCGCACATACAGACACTCGTGCACGTTTGTGCAACCTATTATAAGCGCTTGAGTTGCTTGCAACGTCATTCGACATTATGCAAATACATAAGCAGCAGCAGCAGCAGCAGTAGCAGAGGCAGCAGCAGAAGCAGCCACATCCCGAGGCCCTCGCATCCTTTTGCCCCGTTGTCATTATCAGTGAGCTGCATAATTGGAGCAACTGGCGAATGGCTCTATATATATGTGTATCTGTATGTGTGTGTGTGTGTAGCCGTGTCCATGTGTGCCCCATTAGTGTGTGTGTGTGCTGGGTGTCTCTAACTGCCTCTAATGAATAAATAAGTGCCACTAATAGTTTTCGCACTTCCTGCTGCCATGCAACAGCGGCCACCGATAGACCGCAATGGGAGCCACATCATCAAATTGCAGTTGAGTGCAAATCTTGACTAACAAAGCCAACAACAGCATCGCTTACATGTTGACAATATTTAATTAAGAAGCAGCAACAGTCAAGGCAACATCAACAACAACAACAACAACAGCTACAACAACGACAACATAATTGTTGAGTCAATTTTCTGGCTTTTTTTTATGCCCTTGCAGAGGGTACTACAAATTGATCACGAAATCTGTAACGCATTGCAGCATATGTATGTAAGCATCGAAATATTTATCCTTGATCAGGGTATATATATAAGAAGTATATAGTAATAGTCGTACTGCTATCTATCTGG